>NC_069389.1:37878046-38478046 GCF_027475565.1 Acinonyx jubatus | reverse complement strand
GTCCTGTATGTTTATTTGCTAAATCGGGCAACCCTAGGCCTCATTCATCTCTGCCCTCCTGCGATCTGTGAAGGGGTAGGGCTCTTGCCTGAGTTGGGGATCCTATTCCAGAACAATAAGGTGAGGCCAGAGGCCACATGGGCCGCCTTTAATGGACTCAATACTTCAGGACTGAAAGCTAGTTCCATGGGCCCCGAGAACATGCATGTAGCCTGCAGTCTGAAGAAGCCACAGTGTGTTTTCCTTAAAGAGCTTTTTTCTGGGGCGCCTGGGTGGCCCAGTCGGTTGAGCGTCCCACTTCGGCTGACAGCTCAGGGCCTGGAGCCTGCTTCGGATTCTGTGTCTCCCTCTCTCTCTCTCTCTCTCTCTGCCCCTCCCCTACTCGTGCTCTCTCTCTCTCTCTCTCTCTCTCTCTCAAATATAAAACATAAAAAAAATTTTTTTTTTTAAAAAAGCCATCAAAACCTGGCAGATTCGGGAAAAGCTCTTTACCTCCCCCCTCAACTCTCTCAAAAAAATTTAGGCAGAGGGCCTGCCCCAGGAAGAGCGCTATCACCACCGATAACTACATTTGTGATATGCACTAGCTGTGATCAAAGTCGTCTCCTGGCCCCATTGTTTGTAAGTGGCCCGGCAAGCACGCGTTTACCATTTATTCCTTTTCATTTTTCTCTTTCTCGAAGGTTGCCTTCTTTCCCTTGGCGACCCAGACCCCTATCCCCTTCTCCTCAGCTTAGGATGAACTACATATCTCATTTTGCCTGTCTTTGGAATGTCTATGTCTGTATGGGTCCCCCCCCCCCACCCCCCACATACGCTATTAAATTTGATTTTCTCCGGGGCGCCTGGGTGGCTCAGCCAGTTCAGCGTCTGACTCTTGGTTTCGGCTCAGGTTCATGGGTTCGAGCCCCATAAGTTGGCAGAGCTGTGTTCCCTTGGGAGGCTCCAGGGAAGAGTCTGTTCTTTGCTTCTTCCAGCTCCTGGTGGGTGCCAGCCTTCCTGGGTTTGTGATCACATCGCCCCAACCTCTCTTTTCCTGTTCACGTCACCTTCTGCTCCATGGCTGGGTCATCTCCTGTTGGTTCTCCCTTATGAGGACGCATAGGTGATGGCGTTGAGGGTCCACCCTGATAATCCAGGGCTATCGCCTCATGTCAAGATCCTTAACAGAGTCACGTCTGCAAAGATCCTTTTTCCAAATGAAGTAACATCGACACATTTCAGGGATCAGGGCTTGATATCCCTTATCCCTGGGTGAACATTAGTCAACCCACTACAATTCCATATGAATTTGTTCCTTTTTTTTTTTTCTTTAGGGTTCCTTTATTTTTGAGAGAGTGTGCACAAGTGAGAGCGGGGTAGGTACAGAGCAAGAGGGGGACAGAGGATCCAAAGCAGGCTCTGTGCTGACAGCAGGGAGCTGGATGTGGGGCTCGAACTCAGGAACCGTGAGATCATGACCTGAGCTGAACAGACACTTGACTGACTGAGCCTGCCAGGTGCCCCTGAATTTGCTCCTTTCTCTCTTCCACTACGGTTAAAACTGTTCAGAAAAGTCTAGCTACAGGGACCCTCAGGACAGGAAAGAAAAATGATTTTAAAAAGTTTATCGAGGGAAGGAGAAAGCAAGAATTTTTTTGCAGCCCATGGGGAGAAGTTAATATAAACTCAATGAGACTGAGGTCTTGGTAGAGGAACATATTTTGATTTCCTCAACACAGCTCACACATTCTATGCCAACTGCTTTATTTTATTTTATTTTTATTTTTGAGAAAGAGAGAGAGCATGCACGGGGAGGTGCAGAGAGAGAGAGAGAGAGAGAGAGAGAATCCCAAGCAGGCTCCACGCTGTGGGTGCAGAGCCCGATGCGGGGCTTGAACTCATGGACCATGAGATCATGACCTGAGCCGAAATCCAAAGTCGGATGCTTAACCAACTGAGCCACCCAAGCATCCCTGGATTTTCCTTTCTAAACCATCACCCTGGATGTTAAGTAGACTAACTGTGGTGATCATTTTGCAGTACATACAAATATCTCACCATTATGTTGCACGCCGAATAAGCATATGATGTTACATGTCAATTATACCTCAGTTAAAAAAAAAAAATCACCATCCAAGATACTTGAAGATTTTACATGATCTGATTCACTCCTTTTTTACCCTATCACCATTTGAAAGTAAATGCTGAATTTTGAAACATCCAAATTTTGCCTTTATCCATTCATGTATCAGTGGACACTGGGTTGGTTCCACCTCCTGCCTGTTGTGAACACAAGTGGGCAACGACTTTTTCTTTTTCTTTTTTTTTAACATTTATTTATTTATTTTGTGAGAGAGAGAGCACGAGCAGGGGAGGAGCCGAGAGAGAGGGAAAGAGAGAGAATCCCGAGCAGGCAATGCGCTGTCAGCACGGAGCCCATTGGGGGGCTCTGACTCACCAATTGTGAGATCGTGACCAAGAGCCAGACGATTAACCGACTGAGCCACCCAGGCGCCCTCAAATCCTTTTTCAAGACCCTGTTTTTAATTATTATGGGTAATAATGCCCACCCAGAAGTAGAATCGCTGGATCATATATATATATATATATATATTTTTTTAAAGTTTATTTATTCATTCTGAAAGCGAGAGAGTGCAAGTGGGAGGAGGGGCAGAGACAGAGAGAGGGGAAGAGACGATCCCAAGCAGGCTCCGAGCCGTCAGCGTGGAGCCCCACGTGGGGCTCCAACTCACGAACCAGGAGATTATGACCGGAGCCGAAGTCGGACACTCAACCCACTGAGCCACCCAGGTGCCCGCTGGATCATATCTGTATCCATATTTTTAATGTTTTGGAGAACCTTCATACTATTTTCCCTAGTGGCTGCCCAAGTGTTCCCTCTTCTCCACAACCTCACCAATCTGTTATCTCTTGTCTTTACGATCCCGTCCACTCTAAGAGGTGACACCTCATCGTACTTTCACTTCAAGAGAGCTTGATTTTTTTTTTAAGTCATTATTGGCTCAACGAATTTGGAGACTGCACACAAAACGTGTGGCGGGATGCCTAGAATAGGACACATGGGCAATGAGTGGTGGCGATCATTAATGTCATTGTCTGTCACGGTGCTGTCCATGTCACGGTGTCCTGGTCCAGGCATTGTGCCTGAGGCTTGAAAGTCACAAATAGGAAGAGCCGAAATCCTTGCTCTGGAGAAGGTTAAGACAGATGTCCATGGAGAGTAGCCTGGGGCTCTAAAACCAAAAAACAGAAACCCAAATATTTCGAAGATTAAAAAAAGAAAGAAAAGAAAACAAAAAGGAGGCGTGCGTTAAAAACGACGTTGATTACATTCAAAGCCAAGATATTTAAGGGTGAAATGTGAACCGATATTAAGCCAATTGGAGAAAAAAGATGGGTTGGGTTCGTTTTGCTTTTCAGATACATGCCTGCAAGCTAAGAACAGCAGAGTCACATCTTTACACGCAAGATTCATCCTGAATGCAGTGTATATGGCAGATAGGAGGTTCACGTCTGTAGCCAAAATAAGAACGAGTTCATTAATTCTGTTCAGGTTTACATTGCTATCATCAAGGTTAATAATTTCCTGGCTCCAAGTAAGATGCCTTTGTTTGGAAAAGTAGATATCACACAAGATAATAGCAAGTAAGAAGACAGTATGTGCTGTAAGATCATACTTTATTTTACTTATTATTTTTTTAAGTAATCTCTACACTCAACATGGGGCTCGAACTTATGACCCCCAGATCAAGAGTTGGATGTTCCACTGACTGAGCCAGCCAGGCGCCCCTGTAAGATCATATTTTAAAGCTAATAATAAATAAGCAAATAGGTCACTTGCTACATGCAACACATCAATTGTGAAATTTTTAAATGTAGAGCAGGTATTACTTTTTATTCAATTTTATTTTTTTCAGGCATTACTTTTTAAATTAGGAAACAATTGGGGTGCCTGGGTGGCACAGTCGGTTGAGCGTCTGACGTCAGCCAGGTCACAATCTCACGGTCCGTGGGTTCGAGCCCCGCGTCAGGCTCTGGGCTGATGGCTCAGAGCCTGGAGCCTGTTTCCGATTCTGTGTCTCCCTCTCTCTCTGCCCCTCCCCCGTTCATGCTCTGTCTCTCTCTGTCCCAACAATAAATAAAAGTTGATAAATTAGGAAACAATCAATAAAGATACTGAAAATAGCAAAATTGATTCTGGGGCGTGGAAAGACAGTATTTTCATACAGAACACTTATGGAAAATTTTCTTCCCAAATTAATAAAAGACAACTCTTTGGCAAGACTGGTGGAGGAAAAAATGAATGAAAGATAATTAGGAAGGAAAGTAATTATGAAGTGACTGTAAACATTTTAAAATAACCAGATAATACTGTTAACAAATTTTTGTCAATAAGTTAAAGAACATATAAAATGGGTAATTAAAAACATATAAAATGGGTAAAAAATGGGGGGGGTTAAAAAAATGGCATACATATATGTCCAAAGATGATTCAAGAAGAAATAGAAAACAAGCAGACTACTTACCAACCATGAACAGTAATTCAGTTGGTAATAAAATATATCTGTTTCCACCAAAGTTTCAGTTTAAGATCGTTTTACAGGTGAGTTTTATGAATTCCCTAAAATTCATTTCATGCACGCCGTATCAGAGAATAGAAAAAGAGAGTTACCTAATCTATTTTGTGAGGTATAAGAAAAACCATAGGGACACCTGGGTGGGTCAGTCGGTTAAGCGGTAGACTTGGGCTCAGGTCATGATCTCACAGTTCCATTCCTGAGTTTGAGCCCCACATCCAGCTCTGTGCTGACAGCTCCCCCTGGAACCTGCTTCAGATTCCCTGTCTCGCTCTCTCTCTGTTCCTCCCCTGCTCACGCTCAGTCTTTCTCTCTCTCTCTCCCTCAAAAATAAACATTAAAAAAAAAAAAGAAAAACTATAGACTAACCTTACATCTGATTGTGAATTCAGAAATTCTAAATAAAAAAAATGGCAATTTAACTGCAACTTTGCCTAAAAAATAACATAGGTACGGTTTATGTCAGGAATGCAAGGATGTTTTTCAATCGGAAAATTTTATCACAGCCTTCACCACATTAACAGAGTGGATTACAATAACTATATGTACGTGTTAGTAGACAGAAAAGGCACATGATAAAATTCAGCACTAATTCAGGATTAAAATTTACAGCAAATGGAGATTATAAGGGAATGGCTTTAACTGGAAAAAACCTGGAGCAAACTTCCTGTTTAATGGTAAAATTTAAGCAGCATTAACTTTTTAAACAAAAGAAGTATGCCTTCTATAACTGTATCTATTCCAAATTGTATTAGTGTTGTTAAAAAAGAAAAAAAACAAGCCCAAATTGAAGTTGTTTGTCCCCCACAACAGCAAACCAAGACTTGATAACAGTTGCAACTTCTCCTAGGAATGTGACCCTATAACAGCCAATCTGAAATTTCCTGATTGGCACTGGGGAGGTCATCTGCACGATTAAAAGCCCTGTGGTCCCTTCCCTCACAAAAGAGGAAGATCGGTCTGGAAACAATCCTTTCTGATTTTTTTGCTAATAACTCCTTGCCCCAATCTCCTTCCTATAAAAACCTTCTATTTTGTGCAACCCCTGGGAGCATCTCTATTCCCGAATCGCTGAATAAAGCCCATCAGACCTTCAAGTTTACTCAGTTGAATTTTATTTTTTGACAGTATCTTAACCAATGAAATAAGAAAACGGCAGTAATTACGAAGCATAGATTGCCAAAGGAAAGACCTAGTACTGTTGTTAGTAGACAGCATGATTTGTGTAGACATAAAAATCGAAGGAAAGCCATAGAATTAGTACGAAAGCTCAGTAGCATTGCTGAATACAAGACCCATGTGTAAAACAATAGTAACATTCCTAAATGCATTAGTCAATTATACAATGCAGTTATATAAAATATAACATTTATAATAGAAAAAAATTATAAGAAAAAACCCTAAACATTATTAAAACACAAAAAAGGAAATGCATGTTAAATCTTCACTCATAATATTCAAGAGTTCTATAACTCCAGTTTTTTAAGATAACAGTTCTACTATAAATACCATTGTTCGTCCATTATAAACATACTTTTTCATGGACGCCAGACACACAAAAAGCTTCCGTGCTGTTCCGCCATCTTGGCTCCTCTCATAAACATACTTTTTAAAAGCATCTCTAAGATTGGGATATGTCTTACAACCAATGGTTTCTTACATCTTGTCCCCCGGGATAGATTGTGATATCGCTGTCATTGCTTAAACATAGGCAAACTTTTGGCCAACGCTGTTCATATTCTTATCACTTCAATTGAGTTATGTGCATTTCTGGACCACGTGTGTTGAGTTTAATAACTGTTTAAAATGTCTTAAAATGGTAATTTTATGATTTAGCATTAAAATGAGAATTTATTGTGTGTGCAGAAAGGCACAGAGACAGAGCAGAGGGCATAAATTTGATATCAAGGAAGCAAATCTCTTTTATGAGAAGAATGACTGAAATTGCATATTTTCTTGCAAGGAACAGTCAAGGACCTAAGAAAATAAGATACTCACAAGTAGCAGAAGCTGAATTATGTTTCGGTACTGTGGCTGGGAACATTTCAGAGACAGCAGCAAATGGACTATTCTTATAAGAAATGCTGCATTACCAATGTCCTTCGTGGCACAGAGGCTATTATTATGTGGAAAAACACAGTGATTTGGAAAAGTCAGACTCCGAATGTCAACAAGTTTTCGGGACATCTCAACCAATTCATTTCACTTATGTTTTCGTTTTAATGGATACACAAGAAAAGATATATGATAATAACATATATCTAAATAAGTCTAAAGGACCTTTAGCAGTATGTATAAAATAAGAAGCCTAAGTGATAAAAAAAATTATATAGTAGCTTAATGGATAGCAATTTTTCTTTCCTAGTGGCACATAAAATAATGATGTGTCTTACAACCTATGGCATTACAGAATAGATGAGATCTACAAACGCGATACAATGGCAAACAAAAACGAAACATGAATTTTCTCGGAACTTGACAATCCAATTCTAAAACTCATATGAACAAATAGAGGTACGAGATGGCAGTTACTTGGGACAGATGACAGAGGGCCTTGTGGGTCAGGATAAGAAATTTAGACATTTTTCTAAGTGTGGTGAGGACGGATTGTTGCTTTTTAAGCAAAGTAGCACTCATTGACTATTTTTAAAAGTTACAATAAAAAGAATAAATCAAACTAAAAATAGAACTACCCTACAATCCAGCAGTTGCACTATTAGGTATTTACCCAAAGGATACAAAAATACAGATTCGAAGGGCTACATGCACCCCAATGTTTATAGCAGCATTATCAACAATAGCCAAAGTATGGCGAGAGCCCAAATGTCCATTGACTGATGAATGGATAAAGAAGATGTGGTACACACACACACACACACACACACACAAAATAGAATATTACTCAGCCATCAAAAAGAATGAAATCTTGCCATTTGCAATGACATGGATGGAGCTAGAATGTATTATGCCAAGCGAAATAAGTCAATCAGAGAAAGATAAATATCATACGATTTCACTCATCTGTGGAATTTAAGAAACAAAACAGACGGACGTATGGGAAGTGGGAAAACAGAGGAAAGAAGGAAACAAACCACAAGAGACTCTTAAGGATAGAGAATAAACTGAGAGTGGATGGAGGGAGGTGGGTGGGGGATGGGCTAGATGGGTGATGGGTATTAAGGAGGGCACTTGTTATGCTGAGCGCTGGGGGTTGTATGTAAGTGATGAATCACTGAATTCTACTCCCGAAACCAATATTGCACTGTATGTTAACTAAAATTTAAATTAAAAAAAAATTTTTAAGGCAAAAAAAAAGAATAAATGATTCTGTCTGCAATACGAAGAAATGTTATATAATACCCTAAATCTCCTGAAGAATAAGGAAATAGGTTTGCCCTACTAAATAGTAAGGCTTATTACAAAGCTATAGTAAAATATAAACCAGTGTACTCATAGTTTATAGATAGATTGAACACAGTGGAAATTTTAGGAAGAGATCCAAAAAACTATGGAAATTTGATATATAGCAGAGATAACATTAGAAATCAACAGTGAAAGGCTGGCCTGATCCTAGGGTGACCGGAAATTAAAAAAATGATACTTAAACAAAGGAGTTCCAGGTGAATTAGAGGGTTAAATGTGAGAAGAAAACCTTTAAACTTTCAAAAGAAAATGTAGGGTATCTTCAGCAAGACATGAAAACAAATAAAAACCATCAAAGAAAAGATCGATAAATTTGACTGCATTAAAATGTTTAGAAATCTATTTAAAATGGCCCATAACGGGTGCCTGGGTGGCTCAGTCAGTTAAGCGTCCGACTTCGGCTCAGGTCATGATCTCACGGTCTGTGAGTTTGAGCCCCGCATCAGGCTCTGTGCTGACAGCCCAGAGCCTGGAATCTGCTTTGGAGTCTATGTCTCCCCCCTTCTCTCTGCCCTTCCCCTGCTCGTGCTATGTCTCTCTTTCTCTCTCAAAAAATAGATAAACATTAAAAAAAATTAAAAACCAAAGGACCTATAAACGAAAGGGAAAAAACTCAAAGGCTAAGAAAAAGCTATTTACCATCTATATCACTGACTGAAGATCAGTATACAGATACATAAAGAATTCCTATAAATCCAAGGAAAATAAAAATTAAAAAAAAGCAAAAGGCCTTTCACTGATGAGGAAATCTGAGCGATCAATAAACATATGAAAGGGTATAAAAAGATGCTTAATATGTAAAATAAAATAAAACATCATATTTATAACCATGAAGTTGATGAGAGTTACACAGTGCGACAACATCAAGTAAGGTCATGATATAATAGGCAAATAAAACCGTGAGTACAACCACTTAGTCATTTCCCTTCATTGATAGAAACCTAAGAGGTCTTCATTCATAGCTACAAGGGGAAATAGACAAGGTTGTACATTTCTTATATTAGCTAAAATTGGAAACCTCATTCAACTTATCACAGCCTCCCTTCAATACCTTCAGTATATCACTTCACATATAGTATTAGAACCTTACATTATACCTCTCTTCCTCCTGCACATGCCTTTGTGTTATTGTTGTCATATATCTTCCTTTTCCATGTTATAAGCCCCACAACATGTTGTTTTTATTTTTGCTTTAAACAGTTAATTATCTTTTAAAGTTACACAAATAAGAAAAGTCTTTCGGGGCACCTGGGTGGCTCAGTTGGTCAAACATCCAACTCTTGATTTCGGCTCAGGTCATGATCTCGTGGATCGTGGGACCGAGCCCCTTGTCAAGCCCCGTGCTCAGCGTGGAGCCTGCTTGGGATTCTGACTCTGACTCTGACCCTTCACCCTCAAAATAAATAAACAAATAAGAAGATATACAGAAGGCAAAGAAACACACGAAAAGATGTACAAAATCATTAGTCATTAGAAAAATGCAATCACTATACACATATTATGATGTCTAAAATGTAAAGGAAGGAAGGCAGGAAGGCAGGAAAGAAGGAAGGAAGGGAGGGAGGGAGGGAGGGAGGAAGGAAGGAAGGAAGGAAGGAAAGCTGACCATACTAAGTATTGACAAGTATGAGAAACAACTATAATTCTCCTACATGGCTGGGGGGCAGGGCGGGGGCAATGTTGAATTATACTTTGGAAAACAGTTTGGTAATTTTTTACAAAATTAACTCTAGGCCTACTGTATGATTCAGTCACATCACTTTTGGGCATTTACCCAAGAGAAATGAAAGCTATGTCCACATAAAGCCTTGTACATAGAAGCTTTATTTCTAAAAACCAAAAGCTAGTGACAACCCAACTATCCATGAATACATATACGGATAAAGAAATTGTAGTATATATCCATACAATGGACTATTAGTTGGCAATAAAAGTAAATGAACTGCAACCAACAACGTGAATGAGACTTGTAATTACTATGTGGAGTTGAAAGAAGCTAGACAAAAAAAAAAAAAAAAAGTACATAGTGTATAATTCCACTTATATAAATTCTAGAAAATGCAAAATCATTGATAGTGATATTAAGCAGATCAATGATTGGATGCAGCTTAGGACAGGGAGTGAGAAATGGTAGATAAGAAAAGAGCACCAGAAAACTTCCAGGGATGATAGATTTGTGGATTATTGCTTGTCACGCTATACTGATGGGTTGGTGGCAGATATTCATATTAAAACGTATCAATTTGTGCACAAAACATATGCAATCTATCACATTTCAATGATATCCCAATAAGGCTGTTAACAACAAACAACAACCAAACAATGATACCGTTTCAAGCCCACCAGTTTGACAAAAATAAGTACCCAGTGTCGGTGAGAATTTGGAAAAAAAATGAACTTCCGCACTGGTGGTGGGAGAGGAACCTGGTACAAACTTATTCCGGGCCACTTCAACAGCATAGAGTAAAATTTAAAATGTCAATCTCCTGGGCTGCCCGGGGGCGGCTCAGTCAGTTAAGCGTCCAGCTCTTGATTTCGGCTCAGGTCAGGATCTCACTGTGGTGAGATCGAGCCCCAGGTAGGGCTCTGTGCCCTACGCGCTGAGCGTTGAGCACAGAGCCTGCCTGGGATTCTCTCTCTCCCTCTCCCTCTGCCCCTCCCCCACGTGTTCTCTCTAAATAAATAAATAAATAAATAAATAAATAAATAAATATCAAAAATATGTCAGTGTCCTAAGATTCAAAAATTTGACTTCTAGGACTATAGCCTAAAGAAACTCTTCCCTCAAGGCCTGTTTTCTAGCATTTGCCGATTTCTCTGGTGCAGATAAACTGTGGCTGATTCTGGGCAACCGACATCACTGAATGCAAAGTCGAGAAGAGAGACATACCCCAAGTAAATGCCCATCAATAATAGAATGGACGGACGAGTAAAGTGTACTTGTACGATGAAGTATACAGGTGTATCTGAAATATACAATATTGAGAGAAAAATGCCCGTTGCACGCTGCGTACAGGGTGATACCATTTATGTAAATCTAACAATTCATAAAACAATCAGGTCTTAGTCTACTTGGGCTGCCGATATCGTAGGCTGGTAGCTTACGAACCAGAAAATATTTTTTCTTACGGTTCCGGAAGCGGGGGAGTCCCCGATCACGGTACCAGTAGGTTTGGCGTCTGGTGAGAACCCACTTCCTGGTTCGCGGATGCTCTCTGGCTGTGTCTTCACATAGCGGAAGGGGGCACATTCAGTCTGTAGCAAATAGCATACATCGTACGCCGGGAACGTATATACGTGGGCAAGTTATTTAAACGTGGGGACAAGGACATATCCCACATTCCTCCTGGGGCTTCCACCTGGAGTGGCAGAAGACAGGATTAGGCAGGTGTGTTATTTATCGCTACATAACGTTATGCCCACAGACTTCGTGGCTTAAAACGATCTCCGTTTATTATCTCGCGGTGTCCGTGGGGCAGAAGTCTGGGCATGGCTGAGCTGGGTCCTCTGTTCCAAGTCTTACAAGCTACAGTGAAGGTGTGGACAAGGGTCTTAACTGGAGCGTTGGCTATGTAGGCATTCCTTTCCACGCTCACATGGTGCTGGAACATTTAATTCCTTGGTGCTGTAGGATTCGTGGCCGCTTGCTTCTTCAAAGCCAGCAGTGGGAGAGAAAGACTTGGGGAGAGAGTCGGCTGGCAAGGTAGAGTTCTATAACATAGTGGAACCACACGAGTGTCAACCTATCCTGTCTGCCATTTGCTATGAGTGAGGACGCAGATCATAGGTCCCACCTACTCTTAAGGGCAGAGGCATCCACAGGATGCGGGGTGAGTGGGGGCCCATCCCAGAATGGCACATCCTAGAACCTATGAGCCATGACTGGGTGAGAAACATAGACCTTAACCTTTATCCACAAAGACTGACTTCTTTTACTTAAAACAAACAAACAAACAAACAAACCCACACACAAGAAGGGAATTGAACGGCAGCCACGTAATCAAATCTCATAAAAATGGAAAAGGAGGAGTGTGTCTAATAGAAAATATAAACCTTTTATGTAGGTTCGTAAAAAAAAAAAGCAGTCTTACATGATGAGCCACTGCTGTGTAGGAAGTGATCTTTTACAGTGGTAGATGGTCTCATTTAATTTTCTGACATAGTTCATTAATAACACGTGAGACATCGCTGCTTGCATTTTGCAGCCTCTAATCCCCCCAGGGCAGGGGCCATGTCTGTTTTGTTTTGTTTTGTTTTGTTTCTCGTTGCTGTATTGTTAACTGAAGCCATCTTTCAGTAGGTGAGCCCCGTAGAGCAACCTTTATTTTGGATGGGTTTTTATAATTCCTTCCAAGCTCTGGACTCCCCAGTCTCGCAGCTGCTCTTTGTGGTTGTGGTTATAGCTATGTGTGCATTTATACACGCGTTGGCATAAAGTGTAGAATCCATTTTATACGAATGGTGTCACTGTACCGGAGTCTTAATTTCATTTTTCCTTTGGGTACGAATGAAATTCTCGATCCTAATAAGCAAAGTGTTACTATTGCCTTCTCAGGAGCCAGATACAATATTCTTTTAATTTGTTTACAAGCTTAAATTCACAGTGACAAAATGGACCTTTGTATTTTCTGTTGTTTATTACATCTGTTGTCACTATGCAGTCTGCGTTTCTGGGAAACGCCAAACATCTTCCTTGCGTTAAAAGCAAAACAAAGTGACACGCAATGTCGGTTCTGATTTAAAATTCTATTGTTTTTCGACTTTTCCTCATTAGTAGGTTAATATAATTTTTTTGGAGATAAGAGAAACAAATTTTTGCCTGTGCATATTTGAATTTGAAGTTTTTTTTTTTTTTTAAAGATTTTCTTTTTAAGTAATCGTTCCACTCAACGTGGGGCTCGAACTCACAACCCGGAGATCACAAGTGGCATGCCGCCATATTTGAGGTATTTCTTATAAATTGGATTAGACAGAGAAATAGAGAAAGCATCAAACCACATTATAAATAATTAGTGTATGGCTCCGCTGCCAGAAGGGGAAATAATTATTTAATAAGTTCCTAATTCTCTGATAAAGGAAGGAATCTATTGGATGGACCTGCTGTTAGTTTCAATGGACATCTACTTAACTAAGTACCGTAGTTTGTATTGCATTATAGGAAGGCCAGCACCTACTATATTCTCTCTCATAGGGAAGGCTGCTGTTGAAGATAATATTTTCTCACGGTCTAATAGTCTTTCATCACAGAAACTGTCATGGGTTTTTAAAAATATTTATTTTTGAGAGAGACAGAGCATAAGGAGGAGAGGAACAGGGAGGAGGGGCAGAAAGAGAAGAAGGGGGAAGGATAGACAGAGAGAAGGAGACGCAGAATCCAAAGCAGGCTCCAGGCTCAGAGCTGTCAGCACAGAACCCAACCGGGGGTTTGAACTCACAAACGGTGAGATCATGACCTGAGCTGAAGTCGGATGCTTAACGGACTGAGCCACCCAGGCGCCCCAGAAGGTGTAATGTTTTACAAACATGTAGTCACTTAACACATCAATATGGAGAGCCTACACCCTGAAGAACTTTATAATCTAGCAAGCAGAGGATGTGTATACATAATGGCAACATAATAACAGCTGGAGGAGAGATAGAAACAAGAATGCTGGGGTGCCCGGCTGGCTCAGTAGAATGTGGGACTCTTGATCTCAGGGTGGTGAGTTCAAGCCCCATGTTGGGCACGGAGCCCCACTTACAAATAAAATTTTATATATATGAAAGAAGAAAGGTACCATAAAAGTTCAGAAGACAAGTACTGAGAGCTACCAAGTATTTATCGAGGATTATTTGTGTGCCATGTACCTTCCGATGGTGATTATCAATAGAAATACTTTAATACTAATAATATTCACAGATAGGAATCAGATGCTTACTATGTGCCAGGCACTCTTCCAAGCATGGTACATGTGTAGGGGATCAGAATACACCTCCCTGGGTTGCGGGAGGGGGGACGGGCTCAATGGGTGAGGGGCCTGAAGGAATCTACTCCTGAAATTATTGCTGCACTGTATGCTAACTAACTTGGATGGAAATTAAAAAATAAAATAAAATATAATAATAATAAGATGAAATAAAAGAATACAACTCCCTGAAAATACGCTGCTTGGGCATAAGGATTCTTTTGAACTGGAGACAATTGAGAAATAACAGATGCCAAGAAACAAGGTCTCTGCCCTGCTCCCCATTTGCCTAAAAGCAGGCTCAGGCTCTAATTAATTACCTGCAATGGAGACTTATCAGCCCAGAGACTGCGCTGAGAGGAATCTACATAACAAACCTGCCAGGAAGGATCTTTATCCTCTATTGGTTTCTCCCATCTATTTACCATCCCACAGTTTGCAGCCCTGGGAGCCTTAAAACTCTTTTCCTCTGTCTCGTCACTTGTCTACAAATTTTTTTGTTCTTTGTTACAATGCGATGGAAGCCCATGTTCTAACTATCCCTTTGTGTCACTCATCCCTGAGGTGCTTTTGTTTTTCCTCCGCTGCACACGTAAGCTGGCAAATTCTTTAGATGCTCCAGACAGCGCCATGAGGCAGCTATGATTATTCCCATTTTGTGGGAGACAAATCTGAGGCTGAGAAAATTTCAGGACCTTACCCAAGGTCATATGGCTAGGCAAGTTAAAAGAAATTCTGGTGGAACCCAGGGTTGTCTGAATTCAAAGTCTGTGCTCCCTGAAGTGGCGTTGGGTCTTGTCTTTGCTATGGCAGTGATTTACTGTATCAGTTACCTGTTGATGGGAAGCAAATCACCCAAAATTTAGTAGATTGAGACAGCAATGATTTAGTATCTCTTCTCATTCAGTGTGTTGGCTGACCCGTTGTTCTGTTCGAGGCTCACCTGGGGCTTTAAATATCCAAGGTGGCGTCCTTTACACGTTGGGCCCTTGATACAGGCTGTGGACTGGGGCCCCTGGGCTTCCCTCCATGAGGCCTTTCATTGGGACTTCTCCACGGCTTGGTGATTTGGGGCGGGGGGGGCTCCGATCAGATGGGGGAGCCACCAAATATGGGGTGTCCCAATTGGTGGGGGCTGGTGGCACGGGTAGTGGAAGAATTCCCCCAAGGCAGAACAAAGGTAAGCAAAGGAGAGACTATCTGCCACAAGTTGGGGGTGAGGGGCCACAGCTATAGGGCGGAGTGAGGGAGTATGGGGATGTACGGAATTTTGCCTTTTCTGGTAATCTTAGGAACTGTTGTAATTGGCCAGTTAGGGCCTATGGCTACTTCCGGGTGGGTTGCTGTTTGCGTTCAGACTGGTGGCCTCTGGGCCCCTTCTGCCTTGTTCAGCTTTCCATTTGTCAAGCTTATTGTCTAAAACCGACCTCTACGTGATTCAGCCCAGGGGTGTCAGGGTTCCAAGAGAGCAAGCCCCATGCACTAAGACTTCCTAAGCCTCTGCTTGGGTCACATCTGCTGATGTCCAGTTGTCAAAGCAAGTCACACGGTCAGATGTAGAGTAAATGTAAGAGGGGACTGGCTACTTGGGCCCAGATACCAGGAAGTGTGATTCCTTCAGGGCCACTAATGTAAAAACGTACCATATTTACATTAGGACTTTAAAGAATCCACTTTGCGGCGCCTGGGTGGCTCAGTAGGTTAAGCTTCCGACTCTTGGTTTTGGCTCAGGTCATGATCTCACACTTGTGAGATCGAGCCCTATGTCGAGCTCTGCACCGGGCATGGAGCCTGCTTAAGATTCTCTCTCCTGGGGTACCTGGGTGGCTCAGTCCGCTGAGTGTCTGACTTTGGCCCAGGTCACGATCTCACAGTTGGTGAGTTCGAGCCCAACGTCGGGCTCGCTGCTGTCAGCCCGTCTGCTCCTTGCCCACTTGCGCTCTTCTGAAAAGACATAAATATCTAAAAAAAAAAAAAAAAAAAAAAGAAGATTCTCTCTCCCTCTGCCCCTCCCCTGCTCGCCCATGCCCCGCACGTGCACGCTCTCTCTCAAATAAGTAAATAAATAACAAAACCTAAAATTAAAAAAAACAAAACTTAAAAATTAAAACAAAACCCACTGGAACTCAGGTTCTTCATCTGTAAAAGGAGATGAAACCGAACTAACTCTGAGGTTCCGCTACGGCTTGTGACTACGGGAAATGGGAGGGCACGGGAGCCCGCCACAAGCTTTCTTTCTGCAACTCCGCTCCATAGTCCCTTTGGTGCAGGCAGGCCAGGTCTGAGGAACCCGAGGGTTCCCGCAAGGCCAGCCAAGAGGATCCTTGGCCCCATGAGGGATGGAAATCAAGCACAAGCCCACGGGAAGGGAGAGCAGAGCTGACTAAAGATGTCGAGAAAGCGGATACAGATCAGTGTCCAAAAGAGTCAGAAGGGGAAAGCAGAATGAGTCTTTTCTTTGCTTGGGGGCCTGGAGTTTTTATTCGGGACAGTGGTCTGGCGGACGTGTCCTCTCAGGCATCGCGAAGTGGTTGAACAAGGACAAGTGCTCAAGTGTCCTCCGTGAGTCATGTATGCCCTGGAGCCAGCGGTCTTGCTGGCAAGGCGTTTGGAGTCAATGGTGACGCAGAAGTGTCCAAAGACATCATTAGCTCCTCGACCTTTACAAGGAGGACATACATTAAGACGTGCGTAAGGCGAGGGACGCGGGTCCTGGCAAGGACAGAGGCAGGAAAAGGAGCAAAGGCAAAAGCAGCGGTTTTTTCATGGGGTCCCTTCAGTTTCCCTGCCTCACCTTGACATGCTGTCCCCTAATTTCCTCCTTTCCCTCAAAGAGGACCTTCCGAAACCTTCTCCACCATCTCCCAGGCATCTTTTCTATGATCTGTATTGTCGACCTTAGGCAGAAAAAGAAAAAAAAAGAAGAAGAAGAAGAAAAGCAAAATGAGAAAAGTACCAATGAAAACACGACAGTACAATGCCTCTAAAGTGTGCACTGTGGGCCCCTGAAGATCCCCGGAGAACAAGAGCTTGGGGGGTACTGCAGCGTGCCTATGGATGGCGTGTCGGCTTCGGAGGAGAAAGCAATGAGACCATTTCATCCATCCACTTTTGTCAAATTTGAAATACAAGATTAATTATCATTTCCACAGAGGTCTCTTTTTTTTAATAAGCATTGCCTTCCCCCCCCCCCCCCGCCCCCAGACACAGAGAGAGTGCAAGCACGGGAAGGGACAGAGGGAGAGAGAGAGAGAGAGAGAAAATCTTAAGTGGCATCCATGCTCAACACAGAGCCCGAGGCAGGGCTCGATCCCACACCCTAGGATCTTGACCTGAGCCGAAACCGAGAGTCCAAACCTTAACCCAAAGAGCAGGTAGCCAAAGGGTCCGAGTCCTTTTAACGTGCTCATAATGTGCTCATTCCCCCATCAACCAGTGGTGCGGGCAAAGCCCGCCTTCTACCCCTCAGCCTTGGCTGCACGCATGCTTCCCCTCAGTTCGAGAAGCTGTGTATCTCTGGCTAAACATCTTCTGCAAGCCCCATTTTAGCTGCTTCATCATTGCCAACATTAAGTTAACAATGTTCTTGGCCTTGGCTAATATTATCTCACATTGTTTCCGGGCTATTGAGCACGTGGGTTAAATTTGCATTTTTTCGTGGTTACTGTTGTGTTGTTATGTTGCATGCACAATTGACATAAATGGGTCAGTGACTCACAAGTGGTTCATTGAAAAATAGTGATGAAAATGGTGATATAAATGCTCCAACTTACAATAATGCCATAATCAACAGGCTCCAGTTGAATTTTTCCCGTGAATCTGGAAATGCTCATACAAGTGAACCCACTAGTGATGATTTCTGATAAACAAATGAAAAAGAAAAGTTTGAATCGAGAGCATAATGAAAAATAGCAGAAAATGGGATGATGTGGGACTCATCTGTTTCACCCCCCCCCCCCCCCGCCCCCAGGGCGTAGTCAGTTACGGAATTTTGTTCAAGAGTTGGGACAAAGGCCTTGACAATTCTGGCATTTTCAAATCAAACAGACCAGCCTCCCTGGTAAATTTATTGTTTGTATTCAAAACAAGCAAGGGACAAGGCTTCCCGTTATGTAAATTAGCAATCTTATACCTAAAGACAGAGAAGAGAGAAACCTGAAGAGGCACGATTCAAAGTTGTCCTCGTGGCCAACACAAACATAAATCACATGAGTTCTGAAAGCTTGGAAATGCAAACTCAAAATTGATGCTATATATTATGCTTAAAGAAAAAGCAGATCTGCTATTGGCATATATATATATATATATATATATATATATATATATATATATCACGCACTAGGTTGATATTTTGCAAGTATGACTCAGCACTTAGCAAATGTGTCACACATATACGAAAAGGAAGGGCTGGCTGGCAGATTGTGTGGGTTATAACTGAGAAGTCATGCTATAGGAGGAGGGCTGTTTTTGTTTGCTCGTGGTTATTTGATGAGCCACGATGTAGCCTGGCAAAGTGAGAGGTGTACCTGGAGCGGGTTCAACTTGACGCCGGTTCACACCCTGCTGTATTTCCAGAAAATAATCCACGGGAAACGAGCGAACCACCTGACGTTGTGTGTTGCAAGAAACGCGAGAGCTCCACATGTAATTAAATCGTGTTTTTCTTTCTTTTTTTTTTTTTCCCCAGCATCCTGCGTGAAGAAATGAGCAGTAATCGAAAATCAGAAGCCTGTTTTTTTGTACTGAAGTGTGTTCCCTGGTGAGGGGAAAGGTGGTCACGGCAGTTTGGGAAACAATGAATGTGATTACCTGAAAAAAGGTCTTTGACACACTGATAATGTTACTAAAGACCATTTTGATGACTTCAAATGGCTTGTTCACATAGCCTACCTCAGTCAACTAATCAAGGTCTTGAACAGACTGAACTTGGCACTTGAGGGCCTGCGTTTAATCATTCTACAACTACTTATGGAGTGCCAGCAATGTGCTAGATGGCTGGCCAGCCAAAAATTTCTCAAATTCCCTGTCTTCGAGTAACACAGTGTCCAGATGAGGTCATTACATTTCCAAAGTGGCCAGTGTGAATTCTTTCGTTCTTTAACTCGTAAAACAAAGAACATCCTTTTTCGGTATACCAGTCATACATAAAACATGGCCTCAGCAGGAGGGTGACAGATGGCCGCTATATTGTGGAGCGAGCATAACACGAGGTACAGACGTGTTGAATCACTATGTCGTACACCTGGAACTAACGGAACATTGTGCATCGACTACACTGCAATTAAAAAGATTTTTAACAATTAAATTACATTTTTTAAATATTTATTTATTTATTTATTTATTTATTGGGGGGGGAGGGGCAAAGAGAGAGGGAGACAGAGAATCCCCAGCAGACTCTGCATTGTCAGTGCGGAGCCTGACGCAGGGCTCGATCTCAGGAACTGTGACATCATGACCTTAGCTGAAACCAAGAGCTGAACGCTTAACCGACTGAGCCACCCGGGCACCAACCCCCCCCCCCCCATTAAATTACATTTTTTTAAAAAAAGACACTTTTCGCCTCTGAAGATATGGGCTTGTGGACTTGGGGGACTGCTGTTCTCTGAAGCAATCACTATTAAATTATAGGCATGTAAATTTGGCTTAAAAAAATGTTTTAAGGGGTGCCCGGGTGGCTCAATCGGTTAAGCATCTGGCTCTTGATTTCGGGGTCAGTGTGGAGCCTACTGAAAAAAAAATTCTTTTTGAAGTTATGTCACAGAAAATTTGGAAAAATAGAGAAAATCATAGATAAGATAAAAATCCCATACAATTACTCCGCGGTTATTCAAATGCCGTACGTTGCTTCAGAGTAGCTTTAAAACAACTTTCAAATTGCTTTTTTAAATCAGGGGATAAATATGTTTATCTTTCTCATTTTATTATAAAGCTGCCCCTCCACTAAAGTAGAATATCTGTTCAAAACAAGCTGCTTGGGGCGCCCGGCTGGTAGGCGATGCTTGATCTCGGGGTCATGAGTTCAAGCCCCACGTGGGGCAAAGAGCTTACTTTAAAAAAAAAAAAAAAAAAAAAGCCAAGCTGCTGACTACTCTCTTAAATGAAAGTAAAACATAATTGCACTAAGTCAGACTTTTTTTAATGCTTGCAATGGTTTTCAAAATTCATCCAGTGCTAGAATAATTGAATATGAGAGGGTGGATATGAACTCTGCTAATTGCACCTTGTAGAATGGAGGGATCAACGTTTTCTCCAAGATGACTTCTTCAACTGTGAGAATAAACCCGCACAGCTCACCTCCCTCCTCCCACCTCCTCTCCCCCCACCTCCATTTGTGAAATGTTCGGATGCATGTAGAAGTGAAAAAGACCTGAGGTTCTATCAGTCTTTGGGCAAACTTCCTTCTTAAGATTTGTCCTAATTGCCAGTGACGATGGCTGAAACACACACACACACACACACACACACACACACCCCAATTTGGGAAAGGGTTTGAATCCAGAAAAAGTGAGTTGGCCGCCTGCCTGAGTGGGGCAACATCTCATTTAGCACCTGGCCCTGGAGATACCCCCAGGTGATTATGGCACAGCAGAGGGCAGGAAAGACTAGTCTTTTTTATTTGTTTTGTCTTGTATGTTTGTGTTTAGTGGCTGGATGTTCTGGAGGTTTCTCCATTGAATATAGGGTCTCAAAAGTTTTGCAAGAAATCCACTCCCTGGGCACCTGGGTGGCTCAGTTGGTTAAGCATCCGACTTCGGCTCAGGTCATGATCTCATTGTTCATGGGTTCGACCCCCGAACCCATCGGAGCCTGGAGCCTGGTTTGGATTCTGTGTCTCCCTCTCTCTCTGCCCCTCCCATGCTTGTGCACTCTCTCTCTCTCTCTCTCTCAAAAAAATAAACATTAAAAAATATTTTCCTACAGAAATCTACTCTCAAAGCAGCCTCAGTTGTCACCGTTCCACGAACTGTCAGAATGCGCTAGATATTCTGGAGTGAGAAATGTAATTGTGAAATCTGCGTATGGGTAGGAAGATATACATTGGGGGATGGGGCCGTTGGCGGCCTTCCCGTGTCCTGACATAACTCAGGGCTGACTGCACTGACCATGTGTGTTGAGTTGTAGAAAAACTAGCCGGAAAATATAAAGCCACAGAAGGAGTTTTCCTGGGAACCACGAACAAACTTTGGATAGCCCCTGATAAGCCAGATGCTGCAGTGAATTTTGTCTGTGACTCTAAGCATTTGTATCTGATGGAGGGTTATTTCCCTCACCATCTCTGACTCACCTAAACAATTGTGTTTTCTGTATACTTTTAATTAGTAATGGGTTTATTGATCTGAGTACTGGGGTTTTTTCCCCCTTTTTTCAAATTATTGAGTGACAATTACTAACCTTGTGTTATTCCTTCAGTGTCTTTCTTGGAAAAATGAATGATTTCTCTCTTCCTCTGGGGTTTACTGGTTACAGGAACGTTTTCTGGGCCTGGGCCGTTAGGTCTCTACGTTTTGGAAGAAGGTATGAGGCAGTGCAAATTTCATTTCTCCAGCAATGATATCTACTCCTGACAGAACCAGAGAAATTCAGCTTTGTTTTGTATTTCATTTGTTTCCTTGGGCAATCGGCTCTCTTCAATCACTGTTCTCTTCCTATGAAGGTTGTTTTATTTTCTAGCCCAGAATACTACAACTTGAAAAAGAGCACGATAATACTTTTAACAATGCTGGTGCTGTTTACAAGAATCATTATTTTGGGGCACCTGGGTGGCTCAGTCTGTTAAGGATCTGACTCTTGATTTCGGCTCAGGTCATGATCTCATGGTTGGTGGGTTCGAGCCCCGAGGAGGGCTCTGTGCTGATGACACGGAGCCTGCTTGGAATTCTCTCTCTCCCTCTCTCTCTGCCCCTCCTCCACTCACACATGCGTGCATACACGCACTGTCCATCTCTCTCTCTCAAAAATCAATAAATAAACGTTAATAAAAAGGAATCATTATTTTCAAATACACATCAGAGGTAAAAATCATCAGTATCATTTGACATTCCTGTCCTTTGCATAAAGGAAAAACTTAATACACATTGTTGAATGGATAAATTAAGTAGCTAAATTATTCTTCACCCAAGCTGAACTTGCAGAAATTGCTCATTAACTGGGGAGTGGGTCAGTTGCTACTCATGTCTACTTTGTGCCTCCACCCTCCCATATGTAGGTTTCTACCTTATTGATGGGTCCCTTGCTGTCAGTAACTTAAGAATGTGACAAGATTTGGAGTTTTTGCTTAGGCAGTACATTTAAGAGGGTCGAAAATAAAAATAATATAAAAAGGTGTGCTGAAGAAGAAATCTTTTTTTCTTTGATGTTTTATTTCTTTATTTTGAGAGAGAGAGAAACAGAGCACATGAGTGGGGGAGGGGCGGAAGGCGCCGGAGAGAGAATCCCAAGCAGGCTCCGCGCGGTCGGCGCAGAGCCCGATGCAGGGCTCGATCCCACAACCCCGAGATCGTGACCTGAGGCGAAATGAAGAGTCGGACGCTGTCCCAGATGAACCACCCAGGTGCCCCCAGAATGAGAAGTCTTAATCGCCGAATCTACCCGCTCTGTTCCTTCCTCGGCCTCAGCCACTTTCATTGGTGTTCGAGAATTATTTTGGAACACGCCTCTTTGGCATAAGGATCATTTTTGAGAAGCTGCACACCCAGGGGACTCTCTGAAAACAGAGTAAAATTTGCCCTTTCGCACGGGAAACGTACATCTGTAAAGGAAATCTCCATTTGTAAGAATGTCTCCCCCCACCCCCCACCCATACCAGGAAGGAAAGGTGACGCTTAGACCACAAGAAACTCTGTGGGGAAAGGCACCTGACTTAAATCTGCACGACAAACTCACCCTTGTTAACTGTGTGTTTCCTGATAATCCTGCATGACTGGCCTCCCCAGCTCACATCTGGCTTTTGGCTTTTGCTGAAGGTGGTATTTAAAGTCATGGTTTGGGTCATTTGGGGAAGTATTACTGCTTTCCTGGGTCTCTTCCACGCATACAGGAGGTATACATGTTATTAAACTTCTGCTTGTTTTTCTCGTATTAATCTCTCTTTTTGAGACAGGGACGCCAAAGGGACCCCGTGAGAAACTGCTTTAGTCGCTCTTTTTCCTGCTTCCTACCCCTCCCCCCCCCCCCCCACCTTACAAACACCTTATAGAATGGATAACGAATGTTCTCGTAAAGGTCATAAAGGTTGAGGATTTAATGATTTCTTTGGAGTCTCCCAGCACAATAGATGTCATCTAAGGAGTGACTGGGTGGCGACCTTTTTGCAAAGACCTCTCATCAAGACCTCTGGTTCCAGGGCATAAGGGACTTATGGGGGACACCTGAACACTCTTCTTTGTTTCTGCATTACTGAGAAGACACGCAGGCCAGACCACCATACTCAATAAAAATGTCAGGCCCCCAGCAAAGAGAGGGCTCCCTTCCTGTCTCTTCCCTTTCCCCTCCCCTCCCCTGCCCTCCCCTCCTTTCCTCTCCTGTCCTCTCCTCTTCCAGACACGCTCTGGCTGTATCTATGCTCCCTCTGTCCGTTTTCAATAAACTCTGCTCTCACTTCCTCTCAGTTTGGGTTTGCTTCCCATCCTTCACGAAGCCAAGGACCCTCTGGGTCCTCGGATGCAGTCAGCCTGCATCATTTTATTATGGGGGGAGGGTGGGTCTCACTCAAGAACCTAGAAGGCTAGAGAAAAATTATTCCTCCCCCCATACACTTTTGGCAATCCAGATGGGTCCTGCTGAGATACCCTACCTGCTCCAGAGCCTGAAGAACTGTGGAAAACCGCCAGAAGCCAGTGAAGGTTAAGAGTTCTTACCAAAGTCAGGTCTCTGTCTGTAGTACCCAATCTGGAGAGAAAGGGAAACATTTCACATTGTCCTTCCCTTTCCAAATTCAGATTCATAAGAGAGAAACGTTTCTAAGACTCAGTTCTTAGTTCTTTAGACTCTGACCCTGATTAAACTTTGGTTTGGAGGTACCCATTGGTTACGGATCCTTTCCCTCCCAAGGATAGTTATCGCTTTCCTGTTTAGCTCATCCTCTGTTCTGAGAACTTAGCGTGACTTTCTACTGCCAGCTCTCAGGGGAGTTATCCGAGTATTTCTTTCGGAGGGTAGCATCTTCTGCACCCTTTTTGGGGACCCCTCTTGCATCCATGGGTAAACCATAAAAGGCTTATTGGTTTTGATTTTGGGACATTTGATAGGTATGACTTAGGTTTAAAAGCAAAAGGGGGGTGGGCGAGGGGGAAGGCTGTTTAATGCCACCAGAGATATCTACTGTTTGTCCCAGCTGAAATCTGATAAAATATTTGAAAGCATTTTTTATTTTTTTAAGTAGTTCTGGTCAGGGGTGCCCGGGTGACTGAGTTGGTTGAACATCTATCTACCTCTTGATTTCAACTCGGGTCATGATCCCAGGGTCGTGGGATCGAGCCCCAAATCGGGCTCCGAAGCTGAGCATGGAACCTGCTTGAGATTCTCTCTTTCTCTCTCTAACAAAATAAATTTGTTTTTTATAAAGTAGTTTTGGTCAGAAGTTGGCTGTATTGGAAGCTGATATTCAGGGTTTGATATGAGTTTCTTTTTAGGCCTTCTCCCCTGAGATAGTAATCTTTTGATTCCCATCTTGGTTGGAAATCTTCTCGTTGATGTAAAGGAGCAAATCGAAGATAATGTATTTGGATCAGCCCCTTCATAACATTCAGGTTGCAAGCCAATTCTTTGAGGAATTAAAAACAATGTCCTTGTCTTACAAATGGAGTCTTTACAAGAACAAGAGGGCAGCTAGAAGCAATTCAAAGCTCCTCTATCCGTTTTGCCAATCCCCAAGCCTCCCCTATTCATTTCAGAAGGCCTGTGGATATTGTAAAAAAAGAATCTGAACTTAGAAACAAAAGTCCTTTGAGGGGAAACTTGGGTCCTTTCTCTGTGCCTTGGAGATATAAAGGTTTACCTGGTCTTTTGTAGGAACCCAGAGTCACTTCTCTGAAATGCAAATTTCAGGGCGGTAATTCTTAACAGAAGGACAAAAAAAAAAAAAAAAGTCTACTCAGAAAGTAGGGAATGAAAACCCTTCAAAGTCTTCTTTTACTAATAATTATTAGTAAAAAACTTTAGCCACCTCAGGTAGCGTTCATTTATTCCATCTGTCAGAAACCCAATTTGGATCCAACTGTCCTTTTATAAATGAGTGACTGCTGTGTTATCATACCTGTCTCATGCCTAATATTTTTATTCATTTGTTTTTAATTTTTTTACCATTTCTTTTTTTTTTTTTTTTGAGAGAGCACGAGTGTGGCGGGGGGGGGGGGAGGGGGTGGGGGCGGTGCAGAGAGAGAGGGAGACACAGAATCCAAAGCAGGCTCCAGGCTCCGAGATGTCAGCACAGAGCCCGACGTGGGGCTCAAACCCGCGAACAGTGAGATCATGACCCGAGCCATAGTGGACGCTCAACCGACTGAGCCACCCAGGAGCCCCTCATGGCTAACATTTTTAAATGAAAGCTATAAGATCTCTGTTTGCATCCATCTGTATGTTATAGACATGTGATTTTTCTACCTCTGGATGTCATTGCCGAAGTCAATTTGTAAAGAGCTCTATTAAATTGGCTTAAAGAAAAAGAACCACTTATATAAATTAAATACTCCTAAAACTCTCAAAAATATAGAAACTAACCCAAATGTTTTTTTCAAGTTCGCGTGATCAGGGATAATCGTCAGCAAATAAAAGCTAGTTTAAGGTTGTTGGTTTAATTAAAAGAGGCATGCCTTCAGAGCTATCAGCATTTAATATAATGCAGCCATACAACTTTTATTGGAGCCTGCTCCGGATTCTGTCTCCCTTTCTCTCTGCCCCTCCCCTGCTCACACTCTGTCTCTGTCTCTCTCAAAAATAAATAAACATCAAGAATTTTTTTAAAAAAATAGCTTCTAAATCTTTTAGGTAATTTGAAACCTTAAAGTTGTATTAAGTTAAGTTAAATGATGAATCTTGGGACACCTGGGTGGCTCAGTCGGTTGAGCAGCCAACTTCAGCTTAGGTCATGATCTCATGGTGTGTGAGTTCAAGCCCTGCATCGGGCTCTGTGCTGTCCGTGCAGAGCCTGCTTTAGATCCTCTGTCCTTCTCTCTCTGCCCCTCCTGCACTCATGCTTTCTTTCTTAAAAATGAATAAACGTTAAAAAAAAAAAAGCTCTTAAAGAAACCTACTAGAAATATAAGAGAAACAACTGTGTATATAAGGAAAGTAGATGTGTTTTTGGTAAGAAAAGGTAATAGGAATGGGGATACATTTTTGTTCAGAGAAAAGAAAGTAATTTTGTCCTAAAGTAGAATGACTATTTCAGAATGAGAAAGAGGAGAATAAAGGACAAACTAAATAGATATAGAAATTTGGGAATTGACAGAGAGAATCTTGTGAAGTCAAGTTTTCTTGGACTATTGGTCTGCTCTTGGTAAGAGATTGCTAAGGGTTTTTCTTTACCTTTTAGGTAACCTGCCTAGAACGCAAAATAATTTGCTGTACTTCATGATGCCTTTATCTTTGGGTCTTTGATTACTTAAGAAAACTGAGTCTTCTTAATACTCAACGAACTAAGTTTTTTTTCAAAACTATGTAACCTTCTATTTTGCCTTTGAAATTGTTTATTGTCACTTTGGCTCAGTAGATAACTAAGCATTGTTTCATAATGATCTGTGATCCTTTTTAGTCAAATGACCTAGCCTTTTGATGTTTTTGACAAATTTCCCCAAATCAAATTCTAAGTGAAGTGTTTTGACCTTGACTTTGGGATTTTCCAGAGGGTTCCTGGGATACGGCAAAAGAATTTGTGCTCCTGCTTTATAAAAAGGGAGATATTAAACTAATTATGCTTATTTGTTATGTTAAGTTACATAAAAAGCATTATGATGTTCTTAATGTAGTTGTTTCTAGAAATTGTATGAAGTTCCTAAAAATCTAGTGAGTCCCTCTATCATGTCATGTTGCATTTCTAGGTATTTTTTTTTAAGTTTTTTAATTTATTTTGAAAGAGAGAGAGAGAAATGCAGAGAGAGAATCCCAAGCAGGCTCTGCACTGTCAGCAGAGAGCCCGAATGTGGGGCTCGAACTCACAAACCATGAGCCGAAATCAAGAGGTGGATGCTTAACTGACTGAGCCACCCAGGCGCCCCACAATTCTAGCTAGTATCTTAAAATGTTGTATGTTAGAGAAAAGACCAAACTTTCTTGTCAGTTGCATGATAATGAACTCTCATTAGATCTTTCACCATAGCCACTTTCAAGGCTTTTGTTATTTACAGATAGTTACTGTTTTTACTCTGATGCTTCTGTAAAAGTGCTTCATCTTCAAAGAGATTCCTTGGAAAGAACTCTGCCAAGTACAGGTTTCTGATGACTTTCAGATCACACTGTTGACCTAGGTGAGAACTCACAGAACTCTGATGGAAACACTGATGGATTCATAAAATTGCTGAGATCAACAGGAATCAATTGTACGGAGCTGAGTGAATAGATGGGGATGATTATAATTTTTATGACTTTTTGTTTGTACCACTGCTCATTATTTGAGGTTTTGTTTGTCCAGATTTGAGGAAACCTCTCTTAAGCTACCTATAACTTGCAGCAACTTGGTAAGTTATGACTTTGTAAACAGAACTGACATATTTATCTTTTTCTCCCTGCCTCACTCCTCCCGAATTATGAAATTCTTATCGAGTATTCTTAGTTTCATGACAATATACTCCTTTGCATAAGTTCAATAAGAACATGTTCTCCTTGTAACAGGACACAATCGGAAACACGGGTGACATTACCACGACTGTGACTTGAATGCTGTATTTGAGAATGATGTGCAGAGACTCAGATATGAGCAGACAGCTTTAAGGCACTAACGCTCTTTTCCAAAGATTTTCTTTTTACGTGATCTCCACACCCAACGTGGGACTCAAACTCACGATGCCAAGATCAAGAGTCTCAGGATCTCCTGACTGAGCCAGCCAGGCACACCCCTAAGGTTGATTTTAGAGAGCCAATAAACTTTTTTGGAAAAACAGCCTGGGGGCACCTGGGTGGCTCAGTCGGTTGAGCGTCTGTCTTTGGGTCAAGTCACGATCTCGCCTGAGCCACCCAGGCACCCCGAAATGCTGCTTAATAGTACTTAATAGTACTTAATAGTACCTCCTGAAACAACTCTTTGACTTATCGTCAGGACTAGGAGACTGGATCACTGAGATACGGAATGATGTATGAACTCAGCTTCTGGACTGTGAGACTTCATGGAGAAGTTTCAAAGACGGGAACGAAGAGGAGGAGAATAGGCTCCCCCAAAATATCCCACTTGGCACACAGATTCTTTTGAGCTGATTATTTTTGAGGGGGTGTTCACACAGGAGAATCTCTGAAAACAGAGTGGATTTTACCCTTTTTTTTCTTTTTTTTTCCTTTTAAGTTTACTGATTTATTTTGAGAGAGGCAGAGAGAGCGGTGGAGGGAGAGAGAGAGAGAGAGAGAGAGAGAGAGAGAGAGAGAGAGAATCCCAAGTGGGGTCCGCATTGTCAGCACAGAGCCACATGCAGGGCTTGAACTCATGAACCGCGAGATCATGACCTGAGCCGAAATCTGAGTCGAAAGCCTAACCGACTGAGCCACCCAGGTGCCCCAGGATTTTACCCTTTTTTAAGGGAAATTCACATGTATAAAGGAAATCTCCATTCGTAAGGGGTGTCTCCCTCTCTGTACCGGGAAGAAAAGGATGACTAAATCACAACAAGCTCAATGGAAAAGGCAGAGACTTAAATGTGCGTAACAACCTTACCCTTGTTTACTGGGGTTTTCTGGGTAACCTCCTTTACTGGACGGCCCCACTCCCTAGCATCTTTATTTTGTTTATTTGATATTTAAGGCGATGGTTTGGGCCATTTGGGGTAGTACTCCTGTTTTCCTGGGACTCTCCCATGTATACAGGAGGTGTCCATCTTATTAAACTTCTGTTTGTTTTTCTCCTGCTCATCTGTCTTTTATTACAGGGAGTCTCAGCCAGGAACTTAGAAGGACAGACAGAAAATGATTTTTGCTACCCTACAGTTTCATATGTATTCTTCCAGTGTCTCTGTATACAGGTACAAGCCACAAGCAAATGTACGTATGTACGTAACCGAAGGTTGTCACACACGAGGCAGCATTCTGAGCAGGGGCTAGAACAGAAGCTGCTACACCAAGGTTCAAGGCAGCATCGCAAAAGGTGGAAACAACCCAGGTATCCAATGAAATATCATTTAGCCGCACAGAGATATGGAGCTCTGAGGGGCGCCTGGGTGGTAAAGTCGCTTCAGTGTCCGACTCTTGATTTGGGCTCACGTCATGCTCTCACGGTTGTGAGATCGAGCCCCGCGTCAGGCTCTGTCAAGAGTAGGGGGAGGAGCAGAGAGAGAGGGAGACACAGAATTGGAAGCAGGCTCCGGGCTCTGAGCTGTCAGCACAGAGCCCAACTCGAGGCTCAAACCCACGAACTGTGAGATCGTGACCTGAGCTGAAGTCGGACACTTAACCGACTGAGTCACCCAGGAGCCCCTGACTGTGCTTATTTTTTATGTGTAAGTTTTCATCTTTATGGAGTCAAATTTATGAATCTTCTGAGTCATTCACAAAAGGCTGCAAAGTTAAAAATGAACTTCCCCATGATTTCTCCAGCTTGTTTTTTATTATTTCAATGTCTACATCTAGATATTTGAGCCATTTGGAGTTCATCCAGTACATGTTGTAAGGTATGTATCCAGCTGTATCTTTTTCCACATGTCAGATACCAGCCTTGGTTGCTTCAGCAATAGTGTTTTTTGTTGTTGTTGTTTTTAAGTAGGCTCTACACCCAGCGTGGAGCCCAACGCAGGGCGTGAACCCACGACCCTGACATCAACAACCTGAGCTGAGATCAAGACTTGGTCGCTTAACCGACTGAGCTACCCAGGCGCCCCGCAACAACAGTTTTTTAAATAAAGGTCAATCTGGTATGTATTGTTTTTATTTCTGGACTTCCTATTCTGGTCCCTTTGTCTGTTCGTACACCAGTCTCACAACTGTTTTCATCGGTACCTTTTTAAAAAATTATATTTGCCTATGTGATCAGGCTCGTCCTATCTCACTGCTCTTCCTTTTTAGAGTTTTCCTGGTTATCTTTGCGTATTTTTTCCGCCCAGTACCACTGCCTTATAAACTAGTTCAGCCTAACAGGGATGAACGCCAAAGGGCCAGAATCGAGTCTGTAATGTAATCCATTCTGGTTTATCAAGCCTATGCATTTTTAGCAGAAATTGAATAAATCACTTGCAATAAAGGCATAAATACAATTTGGCATGCAATGTTTTTCTTCACTGAAGCACTTTCCTGTTATTACAGTCTTTTTAAACATAACATTCCTTAATTTCCATAACTATTCATTGACTGTTGGACACTTTCATTTTCCTCTATTGTTTCTATTCCTTTTTCACTATGCAAACAAAACAAAACAAAGCGACAGCCATGTAATGAATATCTTTAAGCATACGAGCTCTTTATGCAGTCCTTGGCACTGATTTTTGGATGATTAAGCGGGATTATTGAGGCAAAGGACATGAGCATCTTTAAGACTGAACACACGCTGCTAAAATCTGTACCTGTTCACCCTCTGACACGCTTGTGTGTGCAACATCCACTTCAGCATCCTTCGCTCATGAGCAACTGGTTATCAGGCCTCTGAAACGTCACGCGAGAGCATTTTCAGTCCCGCAAATGTGGGGTGAGTGGGTTCCATTGTGTTGGGATCGAGGCAAAACGATACCACTTACAGAATAAATTTTGCACAAGTTGTCTCCCTCTTGGAATGCTGATCGAATCTTCGGAGGATTAGATTTATTTGCATCATGGCCCAGGCATCTTCTGGGTGTTAAGGACTACAAGTGTCTGACCCACCCTGCAGAAAACACTTCTGGAGAATTCAAATGATGGACATCTATAGGGTTGGATAAAGGGTGAGGGTGATACCGATCAAGGCCTAGGGGCTTAAAACAAACAGTAATAGCCTTGAAGTCAAATTAGCAGAAAGGTTAGGAGACAACTATAGTTGGCACTTGAACAACGTGTGGGTTAGGGCCACCGATCCCCCCCCCCCCAGCACACAGTCGAAAATCTGTGTATAACTTGACTCCCCCCAAACTTAACTACTGATAGCCTACTGTTGACCAGAAGCCTTACTGATAACATACACAGTTGATTAACACAGATGTTATATGCTGTGCGTACCACATAATGTATTTTTTTTTTAATGTTTATTTTTGAGAGAGAGAGAGAGAAAGAGAGAGCACGAGCAGGGGAGGGGCGGGGGGTGGGGGACAGAGGATTCGAAGCAGGCTCTGCGCTGACAGCAGACAGCCCGACACGGGGCTCAAACTCAGGAACCGTGAGATCATGCCCTGAGCCCAAGTTGGATGCTTAACCGACTGAGCCACCCAGGCGCCCCTGGGCTGTATTCTTACCATTAAGCAAGCTGGAGAAAAGAAAATATTAGTAAGAAAAGCACAAGGAAGAGAAAATACATTCCCACTACTTTACTGCAGAAGCAATATCCATGTGTAAGTGGACCCACACCGTTCAAACCTGTGTTGTTCAAGGGTCACTTGTAATGGGTTAGCCTTGCCGTTGAACAGGAAGAAGAGCTGAGAAAGCTCCGGGAGAGAGAGCTGCAAAGCTCTTCAATTGAGTTGCACACGGGAAGGCTGCTTCACCGACCAATACCGCTTGGACTTCAAGGTTAAATTTCAAAGCTAGGGGCTGAAGTGCTGGCTTCTGAGTCCTCTCCACTTGGGTCTCGATTTCAAGGCCAAACCAGTCTGAATGGGACTTCTGCCACTCGAACTTCTGGTAAGTTCTTTGGGATCCCAAAACCCACGGAGTGGGTAGTGGCTGAGGAACGGTATTAGTCTGCCCAGCCTGCCATAAGAAAATGCCAGAGACCGGGTGACGTACACGATGGACATTTATTTTCTCACGGTTCTAGAGGCTGGAAGTCCAAGATCAAGGTGGTGTCAGGCGTGGCTTCTGGTGAAAGCTCTTTTCCTGACTTGGGAGATGAGTGTCTTTCCCTTCTAATACGGACACCAGTCCTATCGAATGAGGGCCCTGCCCTCAGGATCTCATTTAACCTAGTTGCATCCTTAAAAGCCCGATCTCCAAATATAGTCACATTGGGGGTTAGGATTTCAACATATGAATTTGAGGACCCAATTCAGTCCCCAACAGGAACGTTAGGAAGGTACCTTGTAGCGCTAAAAGTCTCGCTAATATGGATAGTTTGGGTAGGAATGTGGAGAAAACCAGAATTGTCTATGGGCTATTACGTATACCGTTGGGAGTCGGAAGAAAGTTTAGAGACCTAATACTTACTTTGTAGTTAAGGAAAGACCAAAAAGCGTAGAAGACATGCCTAAGTTAAATTTGGGATTTAATTCGTTATCCTCCCAGTAGATGGTTGATTATATAATGTCAGGCTTGGTGCCCTTTGTATTTCTTTGCTTACACTGATTACAATTTGTGTGCAGCTGTTTTATCTTCTTGTTGTTAAGTCCACGAAGACCAAAATCTTACCCATCTTGTTGATTGAACTATCACTGACAATGCCTAGCACATCACCTAGCCCTTTGTAAGTCCCGAATAAATATTTAGTGAATGATAAATGACTGATTAATAAAAGCTAACCTTTAATGAACATTCAACGTAGGGGGTACCTGGGTCGCTCAGTCGGTCAAACGTCCGCCTCTTGATTTTGGCGCAGGTCATGATCTCGCGTTTTGTGGGTTCGAGCCCTGCTTTGGGCTCTGTGCTGACAGTTCAGAGCCTGGAGCCTGCCTCGGATTCTGTGTCTCCCTCTCTCTCTGCTCCTTCCCCGCTCCCACTCTGTCTCTCTCTCTCTCAAAAATAAATAAACATTAAAAAAAATTCTCTGTCTCTCTGCCCCTCCTCCACTCACTCTCTTTCTTTTTCTCTCTCTCTCAAAAAAAAAAAATATATATATATATATATATAAATAAAAATGTTCTCTTAAAAAAAAAAAATGAGGAGCGCCTGGGTGGCTCGGTCAGTTAAGCATCTGACTCTTGATTTTAACTCAGGTCATGATCTCACAGTTCGTGGGATCGAGCCCCAAGTCTGGCTCTGTCCTGACAGCAGGGGAGCCTGCTTGGGATTCTCTCTCTCCCTCTCTCTCTCTCTGCCCTTCCCTGCTCTCTCTCCCTCTCTCTCAAAATAAATACATAAACTTTAATATTTTTTTAATGTTTATTTATTTTTGAGAGAGAGAGAGACAGAGAGCACGAGCAGGGGAGGGGCAGAGAGGGAGAAAGAGAGGGAGACACAGAATCTGAAGCAGGCTCCCGGCTCTGAGCTGTCAGCACAGAGCCTGACACAGGGCTTGAACTCACGGACGGTGAGATCATGACCTGAGCTGAAGTCGGACACCCAACCAACCGACTGAGCCACCCAGGCGCCCCCTCCATATATAAACTTTAAAAAAATAAATATTCATTCTGTGCCACGCATCAAGCTCTCTACACGCTTGATTTTATCATCTTATTTTCATAATCATTTCATAATAAATAATCTCTCTCATTTTTTTTTTAGAGGAGGAACCTGAAGCTCAGGAAGGCTGAAAATGTTTGCCAAAGATGAAGTTAGGAAGGACAGAGCGGACATCTGACCCCGGATCTTGCTGACCTCAAAGTTCATTCAAAATGTATAATCAAGGGGCGCCTGGGTGGCTCAGTCGGTTAAGCGTCCGACTTCAGCTCAGGTCACGATCTCGCGGTCCGTGGGTTCAAGCCCCGCGTTGGGCTCTGGGCTGATGGCTCAGAGCCTGGAGCCTGCTTCCGATTCTGTGTCTCCCTCTCTCTCTGCCCCTCCCCCGTTCATGCTCTGTCTCTCTCTGTCTCAAAAATAAATAAACGTTAAAAAAAAATTAAAAAATGTATAATCAAAATGCTAAACTATTTGCTTCAAATTCAACCCAGGGATCATAAGGAAGGGAGGGAGGTCTTTGGGGGACGTGAGAAAAAAACTGTGTGTAAGTTACTTTTTAGATGTATCTTAAAGTATGTCTGTCTGTTGCCTGGTAGAAAAGGGAGCCATCGCTTTCAGAGACAGAAAGCACATGGATCCAGCCCGGAAGGTTGGAAAAAGCAATGTGTATTCAGAAAACAAGTTCAGTGGACGTGGAAGAGGAAGAAACTTGGAGCAAGTAGCAGCCGGAGGCCAGAGAGGTAACTTGGGTCCAAAATGTGAAGAGTCCAGTATGCCAAAGGTCAGCAAACTATGGTGTCAGGACAGATTTGCCCCAAGTTCTGTTTTGGTAGAATCTATGAGCTAAGAATGATGTTTACATTAAAAAAAAATTTTTTTTTTAATGTTTATCCATTTTTGAGAGGGAGAGAGAGACAGAGGTTAAGCAGGGGAGGAGCAGAGAGAGAGGGAGACACAGAATCCGAAGCAGGCTCCAGGCTCTGAGCCCGATGCGGGGCTCGAACCCACGAACGTGAGAAGTCAAACCTGAGCCGAAGTCAGACACTTAACTGACTGAGCCAATCCAGGTGCCCTAAGTTTTACATTTTAATTTTACTTTACCTTTTTTTTTCAACGTTTATTTATTTTTGGGACAGAGAGAGACAGAGCATGAACAGGGGAGGGGCAGAGAGAGAGGGAGACACAGAATCGGAAGCAGGCTCCAGGCTCTGAGCCATCAGCCCAGAGCCTGACGCGGGGCTGGAACTCACGGACCGCGAGATCGTGACCTGGCTGAAGTCGGACGCCTAACCGACTGCGCCACCCAGTCACCCCATTTTACCTTTTTTTTAAAGTAAGCTCTAGGTCCAACATGGGGCTCAAACTCACGACCCTGAGATCAAGAGTCACATTATGTAAGGAATGAGCCAGTCAGGTGCTGGATTTTTAGATTTTTATTTTTTATTTTATTTTATTTTATTTTATTTTATTTTATTTTATTTTATTTTTCAAGTTTACTTACTTATTTTGAGAGAGAGAATGAGCAGGAGAGGGGCAAAGAGACAGGAAGAGAGAGAATCCCAAGCAGCCTCCACGCTGGCAGTACAGAGCCAGACGCGTGGGGCTCGAACTCGTAAACTGTGAGATCATAACCTGAGCCAAAATCAAGACTCTGATGCTTAACTGACTGAGTCACCCTGGCGCCCTGAGTTTTACATTTTTAAAGGATTGTTTACAAAGTAACAAGAGTATATGTAACAAAGATGACACATGACTTAGCAAAGACTAAAATATTCACTATGTGGCCATCTGCAGAAAAAGTTTGCCCACACCCGCAGTATGCCTTGAGAAGTTTAGATTTTATCTTGTTATGGGCAACTGTTGCTCAGGTCATGATCTCACGGTCCGTCGGTTCGAGCCCCGCGTGGGGCTCTGTGCTGACAGCTCAGAGCCTGGAGCCTGCTTTGGATTCTGTGTCTCCCTGTCTCTCTCTGCCCCTCCGCTGCTCGTGTTCTGTCTCTCTCAAAAGTAAATATTAAGAAAATGTAATTAAAGGAATGCAGCTATCGAGTAGCGAGTGACCATTGCAGCCAATGGGGGAGATTAGATTGCTCAGGGAATGCTAACTATTTTTCTGTTGGTTGTTTCGTCTGCTTTTTGTTTTTCTCAATTCTGACTACATTGTTTTTAATAAATGAGGTTTCCAAAGGCAATGAAGAAATGCGGAGATCAGGAAGGAATGGTTTCATCATGGCTTCATTATGGATTAAATAGAAAATGTTCTCGGGGCGCCTGGATAGCTCGGTTCGTTAAGCGTCTGACTCTTGATTTCAGCTCCGGTCATGATCTCACAATTCATGGGTTTGAGCACCACATGGGGAGCTTGCTTGGGATTCTCTGTCTCCCCCTCTCTCTGCCCCTTGCCTGCTCGCTCTCTCTCTCTCAAAATCAGTAAATACATTTTTTCAAAAAAGAAAATGTTCTCAATTTCAAATAAATTGCTAATGCACTTTTGGAACACACTCCATTGAAAGGCTGGGAACTACCCGAACTATGTTTTGGTATAGTTGTAGATAGGATATCAGTGTCCACGATGAAAATGTTTATTAGGGCAGACTAAAAAAATAATAATAATAATACACTCTTTAAAACGGGAATAAAAAAGGAAAAAACCACCCCCTTGAGCCCATCAAGAGGATCATAGTGCCTTTAAAAAGTCTGTGTATACAACTCACACATTAAACCATTTGTCATTGACCAACAAAATGACAGCTTTTTCGCTAGGGGCAAGAAAAAAACTCACACTAGAAAAATATCTTCTACAAGCAAGAAGGAAGGGAAACACATTAAAAAGTTCCTTCTCAGCCCTCAAGGCCTTTGGAGAAATGATAGCCTTTTAATTTACCTGCAGATATATTTTAGATATTTTGGATACAAAGGTCGACTCTTTGGCATCTTTTTTTAAAGTTTATTTATTTATTTGGGGGCGGGGGAGGGGCAGGGAGAGAGGGAGATGGAAATTCCAAACTTGATGCGAGGCTTGAACCCACTAACTGTGAGATCAGGACCTGAGCCGAAGTCAAGAGTCAGACGTTCAACCCACTGAACCACCCAGGCACCCCTACTGTTTGGCATTTTAAGGGCAGTGTTTTGTTTCCGTATTCTCCTTAATTTCTCCATAACCACTTGATTCTATTTTTTTTAATGTTTATTTAGTTTTGAGAGACGGAGAGAAAGCAGAGGAGAGTCAGAGACACAGAATCTGAAGCAGGCTCCAAGCTGTCAGTGCAGAATCAGACGCAAGGCTTGAACTCACAAACCGTGAGATCATGACCTGAGTGAAAGTCAGACCTTTGACCGACTGAGCCGCGCAGGCGCCCCAGAAACATCTGATTCTAAATGCCACAGTGCCTTAACAGGAAAATGGCTTCTTTCTGTAGTTGGCAGATGTTGCTAGAACTATGTGAAAGTGTCCCTTGGACATCACTGGCCCAGTCAACCTTCCATTTTGCTCTTCCAATTTTTAATTTTCCTTTCTCTTCTCTCCATTCTCTTCTTCCAGGGGCCTCTCATTTGCTATATCTCCATTTGTTAGCACCTCATTAGGAGAGATTGGGCTACAGAAAGGGAGTAAGGGAGGGAAGGAGGTATGAACTCAGATGTGTTAACTTTTGGAAAAATATTTCAGAGAGGACCTCTGAAGAAAGCAAGCCTTAAAGCAGTTTTGTTTCGGAAAAGTGGAATCTTCCACAAAGTAACTGTCTTTGAAGGCTAACGTCTTCAGCCAGTCTTACAATTGAATTTGGGGGGCCACAGGCTGAGGAACTTTAGAGAACCAACCTTTGCATTTAAAGCACCAGGATTTGGGGATACCTGGGTGGCTCAGTCGGTTAGGCATCTTCATTTTAAGATCTTATGGTTTGTGAGTTCGAGCCCCTGTCAGTGTGGAGCCTGCTTGGGATTCTCTCTCTCTCCTTCTCTCTCTGCCCTTCCTGCCCTCCTCTCTCTCTCTCTCTTTCTCAAAATAAATAAATAAACTTTAAAAAAAGAAAAAAGGGGGGCTCATTTTCCTTTAAAGAAAAAATAAAGCACCAGGGTTTGAAAAGCTAAGTGCAATTATGAAAGTCAATATTTTAAGTAATGCAACCGTATGGGAGGGAGAAATTTCCTTCTTTCCCCCTAGGCTGCTTCCAGCTGGTTTAAGAATTAAATTCCTATGAGACAGGTGAACAGGAGGGGAAAAAACCCAAACAAACAGTTTTATTACGTGTGCACAGAGGTCCAATAATGAAATTGAGACCCTCAAGAAATGACCAAGGTAGGCAGTTTTGATACATTTTAGACAAAGACAATAATTTCATGAGGAATTGACAGGCTGAGCTAGTAGGTTAGGGGGGAAAAAATAAGGTTTGTTTCTACAGCTTTCTCGGTTTTAAAGTTCCTATCTCTGGTGATAAGGATGTCTTTTTAGTTCTCAGTACAGGGAAGGTGAAGGTAGTTTTCACATGGGAGATTTGTTTCCTGTTTTCAGGGGGACAGTGGAGGGTCTGAGCAGCCTTTCATCGTTGTTATCCGGGGAGCTTCAATTCAAAATAGTCAATATGCCATTGCAGTATATTTGGGGGCAGCCGGCCCCGGGCTCCTACACGACCTATACCAGAATTCCTTGCTTTCCCATTAAAGCGAATAAGAGGAGGGCTTTTTTCTTTTCTTTTTTTTTTTTAATTGTACAGCGGGTGCAATGCAAATTCAAAACAAGTTTAGGGACTGGTTTATGTGAACCTGAGTTAGCTGCTTGGTAATCAACACGGTTTTTCATTCTACTGAATCCGGTGGGGCTCCTGGGGGAAGAGCTTGACCTCGTTCCTCTCTCAGATTTAAGTAATAAAAATGATGCTATAAAACTATGTCCTCTTGAATATCGTGTCGGGTCAATCCCTAGGCCCTTCCTCTACTTCCCTTGGGTTCCTGGCAGGAAACATGTGGACAGGGAGCGGATAAACAGGTTCCAGTTCCCAGCAGCAGCACGTTAGAAAAATTTTCCATCTGTTGATGTGCCCTTGCCTCCTCACAAAAGTGGGGTTTGAAACAGGGTTTCTTTTATCTCCTTTTAAAAGCCTTTTTTTTTCCTCAGGCGCTCGCATTCTCGTGCAGTGTTGAGAACGCCAAGCTGGACGGCGCTTTAGGCCGCCTCTCCTCCAGCCCTGGGGCTCTTTAAAACAAGATCACGGAATTCAGTTACTGAAATGCTAGGAGGGGTGGGGGTGGGGTGGGAAGCCAGGGTTGCGACGGGCAACGCACTACAACTCCCACAAGCCCTCCCTCAACCCACCCACCGCTGAGCCTTGCGCTTGCGCGGAAGACCCAGCGCTGAGAAGAGGGGCGGGGACCGGACAACGCGCCCGGAGGGGGAGGAGGAAAAAAGGGACCATAGACTTTCACCTGGGCCTAGAACGTCTCTTAAAGTAGTGGGGAGAGGCCGGCGGGCGGGTGGGGACCACCTTCTGAGCTGGCCGCCGGCGGTATCATGGCGACCCGGAACCCCCCTCCCCAAGGTGAGCGGCCGGGGCCCGGAGTAGTAGCTTAAGACGCGGCTCACAGCTCTCGACCTTGCTCTCGGGGGCGCCTCTTCTTGCCCCTGCCCCAGGGCTCCTGGGGCTCTGGTTTTTGGAGGCACCCCTGTTGAACTAGACTCCTTCCCCTCACAGCGGAGAGCGACCCCTGTCCCTAACACAGCCCCGCCTCCTGCCCTACCTTCACCTCTGGTCCTTCATGTCCATCTTCAAACGTGCTGCTTTGGCCTTGACTGAAGTGATTTCATCCTGCCGGGCCCCTAACCGGTTCGGCCAGGGGAGGACCCCCCCCCCCCCCCCCACCATTCCTCCCACTGATGAAACTGGATCTAGCTCTGGTCCTGACCCTACTGAGATTTGGAGGTGACCCTTCATGCTGTGAAACTCTGACTTGACCTTCCTGCCATTGGTGGGGGCGGGAGGGGGGCGACCCCTCACTTCTGTGTAACTCCGACGTGGCTCCGGTTCGGGCCCCTAGGCCGGTCCCTGGGCCTTTGGAAAGGAGATGCCAGGCTCTTTGGAAAGGGATTGGATGTAACAAACTAATGTTTCCATCTGGGCATTTTTAGCTGCCGGCCAAACCTGGCAGTGAGTTATAACAGCTAAAAAAAAAAAAAAGCTACAGGACATTTCTGACTTTTGGTCGCCTCTAAATTTCTTTCTTTCCATTTTGTATTTTGAAGAGTATGAAAGCGATGACGAGTCTTACGAAGTGTTGGATTTAACTGACTATGCAAGAAGACACCATTGGTGGAATCGAGTGTTTGGCCACAGTTCCGGACCTATGGTTGAAAAGTACTCAGTGGCCACCCAGATTGTAATGGGTGGGGTGACTGGCTGGTGAGAACAACATCTTTTTCATTAAGTTTCGTGGGCAGCCGCACTGCTGCCCTTTTGTAAACAGGCCAGTTACTGTGCACGTTCAGTGGCTTTGCACTGCTAATCCCGGAAGAGCGCTGCCTTGAGGCTTTTCTCTGTGATGTGATGGGTGTGATGGACACCCTCAGGAGCCTCAGTGTGTGGTTTTGGTGATCTGCTCCCCCATGCCCACCACTTGAGCCGCTGTTCCCTCCTGTCCCGCCCTTTGATCCTTTATGTACTTTCCCACCTCCTCAGATGTAGCAGATGTAGAGTGCATCGGATTCAGTGACAGTGGCTAAAACGGAAGAAACATAGGGTTAATTACATGTAAATAATTTTGACTTGTTCAAGGCTAACAACTGGAAAAACCTGTGAGGACTCCCGCAGTGGGACTGGTCTCCAGGACTGTCCGCCCTGTAGAGAGCCGTGGAAAATTCTCAGTGCAAATTATTGATTAAGATACCGATGGTTCTGTGGATGTTCACTGGGCTAATTTGGATTATTATAATACTTTGAAGAAGAGTTGGAATTTAACTTGGTCTTTGCTGGAATTACAGGACTGATTGCTTACTCAGTAATAATATTGTGGAATGCATTAAGGAGGAGCAGTTAATAAGCATTAACCTAACTACCCAGTGAATGTTCTAGACTTCATGCTTACATAATTGCTACTATAGATCAAGTTTATTCGTCTTGGAATAAACGATTAGCCAGATGACAAGGGTCAAACAAGTATGACCCTTTATTTTGAAAATGTTCACGACCGTAGACAATTTTTGTAGTTGGTGGGGGATGCTTAGTTTGTGAGTAACCATTGTTTTCTTCGATTCTAAGTTAAGTTTATCTTACATTAAAAATTTCCCTATTTAAACTTGATAAGTATTACATTTTTTTGATTTGTGATGTACATGTACCTTGGAACAATGATTCACTCCTTTACGCCGTCTTGTAAATGCCGTTTCATGGTAGAAACCTGCATGGTGAAGATTCCGTAGTGCAGAGTTGCAGTATTTATTCATGTGTACTTATTAATGCTGCTAAGGAAAAGACCTGCAATTAGAAGAGAGATGCCTGGTCAGGGCCCTGGTTATTCAGTTGATTCTCCGCAGATGGTTTGGACCTCGACCCCTGATAATGGAGAGTCTGGTCCTCTGCTCAGCTAAGCTCACCGTGTGGTGCCCTTGGGTGATTGGTTCATGTGAGTATGGGCCTAAAGCCCCGTCTTAAAGGAGACTAAAAAATAATGGAGCGATAGAATTATCACATCATTGTGTGCTTTCTCCTCGTAGGCCAGACTCGCTGAGAAGCCCCATAATTGGCAGAAGTTTGCTTGGATATCCTAGAGACAGAGCAGGGGGAGTTAGTAGCTTTATTTTAGCGGCTCATGCCATCTAGCAAAGGGTAGACGTGCTTGTGGGACACGGTCCCTGGGACGCAGTTGTGACTTGGCTGCTGCTTGCCTCCTCTGCTCCTTTATCAGAGCCTGTGTTGCTAACTCCCCTACTGAGGGACACGGTCTTCGTAGTAATACATATGTCTGGGTTATAGGCAGTGTTGGCCCAGGAGCCGTTTCGTAGGACTCTAATGTTACACAGGTGGTTTGTTGCAATGACTTTGGATCTAGCATAGTACATTTTGGCAGTTCTTAAGGTGTAGAACTGCCGTACTATTGTGGCATGCATGAAGGAGGAATGGTTAATAAGCATTAATCTAAGCAGTTCACATTTCAGACCAGTTCAGGTCGTGGCCTGGGAGGCTAAGGAGATTACATGCAGGTATAGGCAGGTAGAGGTTTTGGATGATGAGAAGAAATACCAGGGTGGGTGTCTGCTAGGAGAGATGGGAGGTGTGAAAACTAGCCAGAGGGCCCGCCCTTAGTGTGGTCTGGAAGCAAGGCAGTGATGTCCTTGAGAATGGAAAGAAGACAGTCAAATGATCTGGAGATAGAGTATATAGAAATGACAATCAGCTGGCCCCCCGAAGGTGATGAAGAAGCCAGAGTCTGAGATGACCACGAGGGGGGAAACCTAGAGAACGGCGCTGTCGCTTACAGATGGGGGACCTTAGCAACAGTGGATTTGGTTGGAGAGAGGATTTTTGTCTTGGGACGTTCGAATATGCGGTTGTGTGTGCTAGAGAAGCCCCCGGAAATGTAAAATGCCCGTTTATGACGGCATGCTAGTTTCCTAGAGCTATTGTATCAAAGTACCGCGACTAGGTGGCTTGGAAATCCAAGAAATGTATTCTTTCACAGGTCTGGAGGCTGGAAGTCTGAAAGGTGTGAGCTGAGTCGGTTCCTTCTTGGAGGCTCAGAGGGAAAAGTCTCCTAGCTTCTCTCCTAGCTGTTGCTGGTTGCCAGCCGCCCCCGGCATTCCTGGGCTTGTAGACATAGCACTCCGATCTCTGGCTGCACCATCACGTGGCTGTGTTCCCTCTGCGTGTCTCTGTGACATGTTGGATCAAGTCATACTGGATTTTGGACCCACTGTATTGCAGCGTGGCCTCATCCTAACGAATTACATCCTCAGTGACCCTTAATCCAAAGAAGGTCACATTCTGAGATTCTGGGAAGGACGTGAATTCGGGCTTGGGGGGAGAGGGCACTCTTCAACCCAGTTCAGAAGGCTAGAGTTAGAAATCTGGGCTTCTTTTACAACAGTATGGATCTGGAATACTGAGGGAATATGAGCTCACCACAGGGGAGAATTAATCAGAAAAGAAGTATGGACTGACATTCTTACAGGATAGATGGGACATGAGAGGGGCGCCTGGGTGGCTCAGTCAGCTAAGCGTCCGACTTCGGCTCAGGTCGTGATGTCATGGTTTGTGAGTTCACGCCCCACATGGGGCTCTGTGCTGGCAGCTCAGAGCCTGGCGCCTGCTTTGGATTCTGTGTCTCCCTCTCTGCTCCTCCCCTTCTCGCACTCTGTCTCTCTTTCTCTCTCTCTCTAAAAAATAAGTAAGCATTTTAAAAAAAGTTAAGCAGCTATGAGAAATATGGGCTTAACTGTAGTCCTGAAGGTGGAACTTAAGTGGGACCTTAAAGGGTGGAGAAGCTTTAGATGAGCAGAGCTAGGCAGAAACCCCTAGAAGCAGGGAGATGAATAGCTTGAGCAGTGGTGATGACCTGTTTGGAAACTAATGGTATTGGCGCAGAAGGGTTGGGTAGAGTGGGGGTTGGCCAAGTGTATGGAACGTCTTGACTGCATTATAACAAGCAAACAAAATCACTTTTCTTACGGGGAATTTCAAATTCTACAAATATAGAAGGGAGAGCACAATGAGGCCCTTGGGCGCTCAACATTGTTTCAGTAGCCGGTCTTTTTTCCTCTAAATTCCCCTCCTCTTCTCTCCATCCCTGATTTTGAAGCATATCACAATTTAGATCGTACACTTTGTTCTTTTTAAGTAAGCTCTAGGCCCAACGTGGGGCTCGAACTCACGACCCTGAGATCAGGGGTCACGTGCTCTACCGACTGAGCCAGCCAGGCGTGCTAGATTGTGCGCTATTGACTTGCCTATATAACGAGGGAAACACTGAGGGGTTCTGAGCCGGTAAGGGATATGATCAAAAGAAATGGAAAGACATTAAGATTTTATTAGGAAAGCAATGAAAAAGAGAAGAGGGAGAGAGTTTAGTACCTCACTGGTTGTTCTCATCTTTTGTCATTTCTTTCATTCAAGGTGTGCGGGATTTTTGTTCCAGAAGGTCGGAAAGCTTGCAGCCACCGCTGTAGGCGGTGGCTTTCTTCTTCTTCAGGTATGTCTAAGCCTCAGTCTTTGCCTCTGCTTACATATGTAGCCCTCGGGGACTGCGACAGACAGTCAAGGTCAGCCATTTCATTCCTGTCCATTTTAATAGAGGGTGGAGGGGTTTTTCTTTTAGGTATCAGTTTATGGAAGAACTAAAATGAGTTTTGAAAGCTGACATCTGTCATGAAAACCACCAATTTAAATATGTCTGCGTTCCGTAACCATGGTTTGATCCCAGCTAAAGAGATCCCAGTTAAAAAGACAACTATCAAAGTTTGAGGTGCCTCATTTTTTTTATGACGTACCCAGATTTCCCTTGAAGCAAAATAAACATTTCATCCGTAATATAACCTCATCTTGACCGTTTTAAACGTATATTTAAAAAATCAGGCAGATAAAATTCAGAAGGTCTCTTTTTTTTCCCCATTTTCCAGCCATGCAATTTTCCCTCGCAGAGGAAATTGCTGTTAGCAATTTCCATCTTGTTTTTCAAAACTGGGAAACCATAATAATCTAGAAAGTGGAAAATAGGGTTTAAAAAATCATCCGTAATCCTATTTCTGAGGCAGGGGGATTTGAAATTTTAGTTTTTGTTCATGTTCCTCTAAGCACAAGGTTTAAAAATGCTTTGCGGTTAGAGGATGTTTATCAGGATATTGTCTGGCATTCATGTCCGTTTGGCATATATTTTTCCAAAAATACCATTCCCTGAAGATCAAATGTAGTAAATCCCAAAACTGAAAATCTCTGGGAATGAATGTTAGCAATAATTTTAAAGATATAGAGGACCGTCGTACCAGATTTTTAAAATGATAGATGTTCATGGCAACCAACATCTGACTTCAGTACCAAAGCCATTGATCATGTAATAACCAGTGTCATTGCCTGAAGCGCAAAGGGACTGAATTCGTATGTGTTAAGCATAGATTTTGGGTTGTTTACTAAACAGATATGTACGTGTGTGTGTGTGTGTGTGTATGTTATTTTTCTAAACAGCTTTAAAAAAATATATTTTCTTTCTATCAGTGGCATTATTAGGAGTAATTGCCTATTGTGGTAAGAGGTAAAAAGGAATATGGTTAATATCGAAACTTAGGCCTTTGGATGAATATGCCAGCCTTGGTACAGAAGACAATTGTACTTAAGCTGATTTTGACTTGTGTTTATATAGAATCAAGACATACTTAACTCGACAGCTATTTTGAAAACTCAGTTGTCTTTTCTGTGTAAGGGAAAAGGGTACCGAATTGAAGCAGAGTTTTCCTAAAATGTTCACAGAATGAAGAGAATGAATACATGTGAGTCCACTCTGTCAGTTTTTCAGAAGTCTGTTTCAGTCCCCTCAGTAGACTCCCTTCAGGTTCACATGTTGCCATTGCTGCCTTCTACGGCTCTGTGCCTAATCTACATAGTCTTTGAAGTCACTAAGCGGAAGACTGTGGGACCTGTCTGCATCAAACCAGCTTTTCCCACAAATATGACTCACCTTGAAAGCTCAGTAGGAAGAAACTGAAAGAGGAAATCAGAGTAACACATGACTTTTAGCCTAATTGCCCATTGTTCTTCAGGCCTGCTTCCATATTTTCATTACCTTTACTTATATTTAGGCGCACCTGAGTGGCTCAGTCAGTTGAGCGTCCGACTTGGGCTCAGGTCATGATCTCGTGGTTTCGTGAGTTCGAGCCCCACGTCGGGCTGGCTGCTCTCAGCATGGAGCACACTTTAGATCCTCGGCACCCCACCCCACCCCTCCCTCGTGCACACACAAGCTCTCTCTCAAAAAGAAAGAAACCTTAAGAAAAAGAAATTTGTTGACTTAGAACTTAAAGCTTTTCTAGTAACTCAGTGTTCAGTGTTCTCCAGTTATTTATCACAGTGCCATCTTAAAATAGACAGTGGTATGCAGATCTTTTAAACTTGGTTTTTATTTTTTTGTAGTTGTTTGTGTGCCCCTAATTGAAAGGGTCAAATACATGTACAAGACTCGTTATAGGTTAGAGTAATTCCCTACCTCCCTCACTACCTACCCTCCCCATTTTTCCCTCCCTTGAGGCAACTCCTTGAACTCTTAGCCGATGCTCAAGGTACTTATTTCCTCTTTCCTAAACAAGTTAATTGAATATTTCTTGATCTTTCAGTTTGAGGTATTGACTAGTGGCTTCCTGTTATGGAATATGAGAATTTATCATTTATTGAACTTTCCTTGCCCACCGTTCCCCTCCCCCCAGTCTCACACACTTGCCTGCTTTATGTTCCTCTGTGCCCCCCCTCCAACCCATGCATCATCTGAGTATTGTTATTTCATAATTGTGTTAGATCATTACCTGGAGGTCACTGAGCCTGAATCTGTAGATTTATGTGTTTAACCATGTTTGGGAAGGTTTTGACCATTCTTTTCTTTTCTTTTCTTTTCTTTTCTTTTCTTTATTTTTTAAATGTTTATTTACTTTTGAGGGGGGGAGAGAGAGAGAGAGTAGATCAGGGAGGGGCAGAGAGAGATAGGGAGAGATTATGACCATGATTATGTGCATATTAGGCTTTTTGATAATGTCCTAGGGTTTGTTCATTTCCTTATTCAGTCTTTCAAATTGTGGAATTTCTAGTGATCTACCTTCACGTACACTGACTCTTTGTTTTGTCATCTACTTTTCCATCAAGCCTCGCCAATAAATTTAGTTCAGATATTGTATTTTCCAATTCTAGAATTTTCATTTGGCTCTTTTTAGAGTTTCTGTACCTCTGGTGAGATTCCTTATCTTTTCATTGATTACAAGCACAGTTTCCTTTACCTCATTGAGCATCGTTCTAATAGCTGGTTTAAAGTCCTGATAATTCAAGTATCTGGTTCATCTTAAGGTTGGCATCTGTTAATTTTCTTTTGAGACTAGGCCATATTTTCTTATTTTATCCTATATCAAGAAAGTTTGGAGTTTATCCTGGGTATTGGGAATGTTATGCTCTGGAAACTCTGGATTCTGTTTTATTCCTCCGAAGAGTATTGATATTTCGCTTTTGGCAGAAAGTTGACTTGTTTGGACTCAAATGGCAGACTGTTTCACCTGAGGTGGGTAGCGGCTCAAATCTCCATTCAGTCCTGTTAGCCTTGGCCAGATTGCACGGCTCTGCCTTATGAATGTGTGGTTCAGGACTTGGGTAGAGTGTACACGTCGAATTTGGGACTCCCCTTATCTAGCGCTCTCATTTCTGGCAGTTGTTATTATCGTAGACTCTGTCATCTGGTTCTTTGGGCCGGAAAGGTGGCATGTTTTCTGTGAAAGGTTTAGCCACCCTGCACGTGCAACCTGCCCTCAGGATAAAACCAGAAAAATGGGCAACTGACCTTACATTGTTGCTTTCCTGCAAGTTTCAACTCCCTTTGAGGTCTGCTTGCTTTTGCTAATTCTGGAGCGCTTGTATTTTAACCAGGGTTTATAATTGCTATGTACGGGAGGGTCCCTAAGGCTCACCATCACGTCCTCGCCTGTGACCCAAATTGCCGTGTCAGGTGCTGCCAGGAAAAGCTCGCACTTGCCATTTGATTTGATCACCACTCTTTTGCTGAGGCTGGAGTTTGAAGTGATAATAGGTGAATCGATACAGGAAGAAATGCAGACAAAGAAATTCTTCTATGGAGTCATTCACAGTGAAAATGGAACTTAAGATTCCCATGCAGTCTGCTTATATACAATCACATACTTTTGTTATTTGAAATATTTTATTTATGGTTCAAAGTCAAGTGATGCCTTTCAAGATTACAAAGAAAGCATAAGCTTGATAGAAGTGATTTATAATGGTATACCTGGCTTAATTGTTTACTGCTCTTGTGATTCTTTATATTTTGATTTTATTATTTGAAGAGACTAATTTATGGTACTGGCTCACACACTATGTTATGGCTCAGATTATTTGTAGTGTCTCCGGAGTACCACATTTGGGGTTTTCTTATAGTTAATATGCATTTAGCTATGGTTTTATTAAAAGGAATTACGGCATGAAACCTGTACAGAGCACATTTCTTTTGTATTCCGCTTTCAAAAGCGATTACCAGAAAGTATTCTTAGTCAGAGTTAGTAAAGACCCTTTATCAAGCTACTTTAGATTTCTTTAGTGACCTAATAACTGATTGGCTCCTGATCCCTTATAACTAAACATCTATTTAATTAAAAGGTACTGTTTTATTAGCTGTATAATTTAGATAGTTTCTGTGTCTTTTTAGCTAATTCTCAAATTCTAAAAGTTATGATAGAATTATAGTACAGTTATAATATAGTTTATTCCACAATAAAAAGATTGTGGAATCTTTTCCCATCATGTAGTATATGTTTCTTAACGTAGTGTTCATCACATCTAAATAATTAATTATGCTCAATATCTTTTTTCCCTTGTGGACCCAGAGCTCTTTGAGCGTGGGGACTTATTTATGTCTCTCTTCTTCTTGGCTATAGTTACAATGCTTGGCACAGGGTAGGCACTCAGTGTTTATTAAATGAGTAAATTGTGATATCTTACCTATAAGCCTCATAGATTTCTTGAAATCTAAATGTCCATATATTCCTGGGTAAGAGATTTGTCCACAGCCTGGTTGGTTTACAATTAACCATTTTGATTATATTTTTGCAGATTGCCAGTCACAGTGGCTATGTGCAGATTGACTGGAAGAGAGTTGAAAAAGATGTAAACAAAGCGAAAAGACAGATTAAGAAACGAGCAAATAAGGCAGCACCTGAAATCAACAATATAATCGAAGAAGTAAGACGATGTACATTTTTGGCTGCTTTTTTTTTTTTTCTTCGTGGGTTTCGCTTAGCAGAAAATGCGACTGGCGGTTGCCTTTTAAAAAGTTGGTGTTTTTGGTCACGTCTGGAGTGTTAAGTAAAACTGTTGGGACCAAGCCACCATTTCAGTCAGTCACCATTAGGGCGCCTGGCTGGTTCAGTTGGAGGAGCACGTGACTCTTGATCGTCCGGGTCATGAGTTCCAGCCCCACGTTGGATGTAGAGGTGACTGGAAAAAAAAAAAAATCAATCTTTTTTTGTTTTTGTAGTAGTTAACATAGTTTTTCCTGCCCATCTCCTACCTACTCTGATCTGCATATAAAAACTGATAACACGACTCTTCCAGAAGTTTTCCTCCGGTTTTACAAATGTGTACATGTGTCGGCAAGGTGTAGTACCACTAAAACTACCTGGTTTTTTTTTTCACGAGGTGGGATGTTTTGAAAGTGTGTGTATTTTAGCAATAGTTTTATTAATGTTTTTATGTGTATTTTGTCGTCTTCTAGTCTGTTTAGAATTGAATTGAATACTCCTTGCCTTCGTTTTTGTTCTGGTCTCTTAATACCTCCAACTTTTTATCTTGAAAACTTTCAGACCAGTTGAAGAGTTGAAGGACTTTTCAAATACCCCTTGTTCAAGGGCACATACCCTTCACCTATTTACCAAATCGTTTTACGACATTTGCTTTAGCTCTGAGTGTGTATGTGTGATTTACACTTTTTTGTTTTGCATAATCATTTACTACATGATTACTTTTCACTCAAATCTTCAGCATTTATCTTCTAAGAGATAGATGTTCTCTTCTACAATTACCCTATTTAACAGGATGAAGTAATATTTCCTAGTATGCAGTCCATGTTAAAATTTTTCCACAAAAATCTCTTTTATACATTTTTCCGCCAGTCAAGAATTGCATATTGCATTTGGTTGTCGTGTCTCTGAAGTCTCCTTTGGTCTTCAACGGTCCCCTTATCTGTGGGGGCTCCCCCCCCCCCCCCCCCCGTCCTTCATGACATTGACATTTTTGAAGCATCTAGGCAGAATATCCCACAGTCTGGCTTTGTCTGTTGCTCTTTCCTGGTTTTATTTGGGTTAAACATTTTATCAGGGTGATATTTTTTTGATCCTTGTACCTTTTTCCTTGCTGGCTAAGTGGACTGTTAATAAAAATCTTTGTGCCTGCTGTGGGCATTTATTAAATCTGTGCTAATAACTTGCATTCATTTATGTCTGCCCTATAGCTTCTTGTTCCCTGTGAGATTTTTGCTGCTGATATACCTATTATCTCAGTAGCCAAGAAGCTTACTGTGTCTGGCCAGGACTCTGTGCTCCTTCAGATTGTAATGGACAGTCCTGGCATCTTGTGTGGTGGTTGGCACCCGCAGCAGTAGGTGTAGAAGCGTTTTTGCCAAATATTTATTGGATTGGGGAAAACAGCCGTGAAAACGTTACTTGGCACGAAATTCAGTGGTTAAGAGTGGCTTTTTAAATTTTTAATTTGCGTCATGTTTTTTCTTTTTCTTACTGTGGCAAAAGATACGTAATATAAAATTGACCGTTTTAATATACCTATATACACCTATATATATATATATATAGGCCACGAGTTCAAGTCCCGCTTTGGTTTCCATGCTCGGCACGGAGCCTACTTAAAGAAATATATATATACGTATATGTATTCTAGTAGCATTAAGTACATTCACACTTCTGTGCAAACATTACCACAGTCCACGTGTAGAACTTTTTCATCGTCCCAAACAGAAACTCTAAGCATTAAGCAATAATTCCCACAATGAACCCCTCTCCCCAGCCCTTGGTAGCCTCTGTCCTACTTCTTGTCATGATGAATTTCAGTATTCACGTTAAGCGGAATCACGCAACGTTTTGCCTTTTCCGTCTGTTGCACTTAGCGCGGCGTTTTCAAGGTTCGTCCACGTCGTAGCACAATTAAGAGTCTTTTTTTGTTTAAACTTCTGTTTCAGGCAACAGAATTTATCAAACAGAACATTGTGATATCCAGCGGATTTGTGGGAGGCTTTTTGCTAGGCCTTGCATCCTAAGGAGATGAATGTTCTAGCACAGCGGAGTCACCTTTAAGAAGAGAACGGTGGCCACGAGGTGGTCTGTCAACACGAGACCCCATCAGATTGTCCAGGGCAGCAAGAAACAACTGGGTGCACACTGCCAGACTCAAGACTTAGTGTTTGGCCATTGATGTTTGGCAGACCAGCATCGGCTGTGAAAAAACAACCCCTATGGCATGTGTATGGTAGTATTCTTGAGCAAAACATGGCTTTCGTTTATTTTTTGAAAATTTGCATTTGTTTTTAAATTAGCCTAGAAGATGCCGGCCTTGGATGCAGACCGCTCGAGAAAAAACAACGTGTCGGATAGATGCCCCAGTGCAATGCCGTCCTCCTTTCGTTTAAGTAAGATGGTACTCGTTCTGCTTTGTGGTGTAGTGCCAGTAATTAAAACTGTGTATCGCAGCCTCAACATCAAGCTTGGCTTTTTTCTTTTTAAAGATACGCTTGCAGTAAACGGAAAAAACTGTAAAGCCCTTTCGTGGAAGGCTGTAGAAGTGATAGAATTATTAAAGATATTAAACAGATTTAATACCAATTTTTAGGTGGTGGTTTTCTGCGATTCTTACTTTGCTTCTATAGTAGTTATAATAAACAGTTTCAAGGAAGGCTCTTCTAAGGAAATAGTCATGTCTGAAGCTCTTTCTCTTTTTTTTTTTTTGATGTCTGTAGTTCTAAAAATGTCTTGTATATAAGCTTTTTCAATTCATGTATTTATCCTGGCGGCCCAGGCAGAGCTAATTATTTTGAGGGAGCATGTAGTTGGGTCCCTGATTCATTTTATTAACCTCGAGTGAACCTCCTTTCTCATCTCTAAAAATCCTAATTATTATTTTGGCCCCTTCTTCCACCAAGAGGTACAAATCACTTTAAATTACTTATTTTAAATAAGTAAATTTACTATTTGAAGAACATTGATTCTCTGTGTCACTATGAAATCGGAACTGAAAGAGAATTTTCTCTCTGATCTAATCTGAGACGTGGGTGCTAAGACTTTCAGGTTTTGGTAGCATCGTGTTGAGCACTAGACGAGTTGACTTGTTTCTCCAAGCCCGATCACACTCCGTCAGAGGCTCCTTTGCCCAGAAAAGCTTTCTGTATTAATTCTTTTGTTCATAGAACCCTATGTTGGAATTGGAAAAACAGCAGAGCCGCCTGCATTGGGGGCTTCAGATTGGAAAGTTTATGTATTTCTTTCAAGAGAGAGAATGTGCGTGCACACGCATGCACAGGTAGGGGAGAGTCAGAGAGAGAGAGGGAGGGAGAGAATCCCAAGCAGGCTCCATGCTGTCAGCACAGGGCCCGTAGCCGGGCTAAATCTCAAGAACCGTGAGATCGTGTGACCTGAGCCGAGATCAAGAGTCCAACGTTTGTTCGTGAGTTCGAGCCTCACGTCGTCGGGCTCTGTCCTGACAGCTCAGAGCCTGGAACCTGCTTCGGCTTCTGTGTCTCCCTCTCTCTCTGCCCCTCCCCCTGCTTATGCTCGCTCTCGCTCTCTCTCTCTCTCTCAAAATAAACATTAAAAAAATTTTTTTTTAAAGCCTGACGCTTAACTGCTCCACCCGGGCACCCCAGCCTTTCTTAATATGAAGTGATTTCGCTTATAAATACTTGTTTTGTCCTTGAGCTTTTCTCTCTTTTGACCTTGCCAAGCCTTCCACTACTGTGGAATTAAAGGGGGAAATCTGCTACATCAAGTAGAATATTGGCTGTACTTCTGTGTGCCATATCCATGTGATGTTTTCATCTGATACAATGAGGCAGCCTACTGTGGGGAGCTCTGAGAGTTGGCTCAATTTGTTCATTTTGGAAAATTTGCCGTGTCTGCTCTGTGCATGCTACACTAGGAAAGCGGGGGCACAAAAATGTCTGCCTTCAAATAGAGACTAAGAGATTCCCCTATAGAAGTTCCATAATAATATTGGAGAACGTGGCATATGATTAGTGGCCAATAAGGATAGGGCTATCTACTTAGGGAGAGGTAGGGATAACTACTTTCAGAGTCCAACCATGAATGAAACCTGAAAAAAGATGGCCCTTCATTTTCTCCCCTACCTTTCCAAGTATCTGTTGATGTGTTTGAAAATATTTACAGACCGATCTGTAAATTGGTCTGGGCTCTCCATACTGTCCTGACTCCAATCTGGGCTCTCCATACTGTCTTTTCTGTGTTAGTGCCCCTTACTCTCTGCCTCATATCTGCACCGTCTCCCCATAAGGTTGTAGGCTACTTGAGGTAGGCCTCTGTGTTCATCTCTAACTTGTTGACGTGCGCTGTGTAATGCTTTGCTCGAGGGAGGTCTTCATTTAATGTTGGGAATGGGCGACTGAGTGTGTGGAAAGCCCGTTACTGTGCCAGAGGGTTGGTGTTAACCCATAGGAACCTTTTTCTGGGTGGCAGTCCAGTAGATCAGAGGCTCCATCACAAATGACTTGGTGGGGCTTAGCTAGAATGAAAAGCCTATAGCCTGCCTTTGTGTAAAATGGGGATTTTTTTTTTTTTAATGTTTGAGGGCATAAAGACTATTTGCAAAATTTGTTTAAACTCGAGCGTGTGGGATATAGGTATTTTGTGGCCTAGGCTTTGGAAGATATTTAAGGACATTTCGACTGGTTTTTAGTTTATTTTCTTCCAATGCTCCCCACCCCCCTCACACACAAAAAGACGACTTTGAATGTGTTTTCTTATTTCAAATACAATATAAATGAAATATGCTCATGAGAGAAAATTACATCAGCATAAAGAATATATAGAGGGGCACCTGGGTGGCTCAGTCAGTTAAGTGTCCGACTCTTGATCTCAGCTCAGGTTGTGAGTTCAAGCCCAGCATTGGGCTCTGCACTGGGCATGAAGCCTACTTAAAAAAAAAAAAAAAAAAAAAAAAAAATATATATATATATATATATATATATATATATATATATACACACACACACGTGTATATGTATATATACATGCACGTATATACATGTGCATATATATATATATATATAGAATGTTTATAATATGATATACTTAGACATAACTATTGTCCATATTCTGGTACATGGCCTTTGGAGTCTTTTCTACCTGTGCATGAACACATTGTATGTATTTTGTATAAAAGTTGAGTGTAGTTTATGTACTGTTTTATAAATGGCTATTTTCCATTCCATATCATGAATATCTTTTTAAAATAGCGGGTACATTCATGGTGACAGATATAAGTGCCCAACCTCATCCCCTTTTATGAGACAACCGTTATTAAAAGTCCTTTTGATATACTTTTTACTATATTTATACTTATTTTTATTGTCCAAGTTTGGCTAGTAGATATTGAATGCCCACTCTGAAACTTAAGGAATTTTGTGTATATGCACTTTGTTTTTTTTGATGGCTAATATATTTTGTCCTTCCAGTAGATGCCTTTATTGCTTTAAATATCATACTTTTTCTACCCTTATTTACCAACTTGAATAATATTAGCTAACTCCTTGTCACTAAAGATGAGGAAAATGAACTTATCTCTTCCCTCCTACTGTCTGGCCTCCTGAGTTTTGTTAAATTGTCATCACTTTTAATGGTACATTCAAATGACAGAATTCTGTGCAATTACTAAGAGGAATGTAGAGCTGTATCAATTGACCTGGCAAGATCCGTATGTTAGTGATATAATCAGGTCACAAACAGTGTGATCCCAACTTTTTTGAAAAACTACCTGGGAGCATAAATATGCACATGGATGTTCATAGAGGCGATCTCTGAGAGTGGTGGTGTATATATAGGATTTTCACGTTGTATTTTCAACATTTCTACGTCACCTTAAGTCCTTACGGTGAGTATGTGTTAATTTATAGTTAGCAAAAGGTTTTTTTAGAACTAGGAATAGGAATGTAATAGGTTACTTCTTTTCTTTCTCTTTTCTCTTTTTTTTTTTTTTTAGGTTCCTGCTAGTTTAAGGGACTCTCTTGAACTTCTTTGCCTCACTTACTGAGTTAATTTTTTAAGTTGTTTCGTCAAAACATTGTGCATAGTTTAAGAAGTCAAACAGTGTTTGTCTACAAATCAGGCTTCTAAAACAAGGAGCACTTCTCTGATCTACCTTTTTCCAACTTGGTGCTTCTTTCCCCAGAGAAGGTGTCCACTCTATTGGTTGTTCATCTTGGTTTTTACTACAACCACATTTCTTAGACTTTGTATTATGATAAATGACTTGACTTGGACTTCCTAGAAAGATAGATGTGGATTTAGTTCTGTAACACCTTCCTTTTCACATCCTTGTGGTAGCGACTTATCAGATTTCTATAAAGTTTTCTACGTTGTTACGGCAAATAGTGTTGACTGTTGAATAAGGACACAGCCTCCTATAAGTCCCTTTGTATGGCTCCAGCTGGAATCTAGCCTTAGCCTGAACCTGCGAATAGCTCTGGAGCTCGAAGGGTGCTGTGGCTGGCAGAATAATGGCCTCCCAAAGACATTCGCGTCCTAATCCTCTGAACCTGTGAGTACATTAGGTTATGTGGCAAAGGGGAATGAAGGTTGCAGATGTGATCAGAGTTGCTAATCAACCAGTCTCAAAGAGATTATTCTGGTGTATCCTGGGCCCAATGTAATCACAAGAGTCCTTAAGATAGGAGGAGGGAGGCAAAGAAAGAGAGAAAGAGATGTGACTGTGAACGAATGATCAGACTGGCGCTGTGCTGTGGTTTTGAAGAGGGAGGAAGGGGGCCGTGAGCCAAAGAATACTGGCGACCTCTTGAAGCTGGACAAGGCAAGAACACACATTCTCCCCTACTGCCTCTAACAAGGAACACACGGCCCTGCTGACACCTTGATTTTAGTTCAGTGAGACCCATGTTAGACTTTTCACTTTCACACCTGTAAGGGAATAAATTTGTGTTGTTCCAGACATTATGTGTGTGATCGTTTGTTATAGCAGCAATAGAAAACTAATACGGGCACCACAGACTTGTCCTCTGTCGTGGCAAGGGAGCTGGCTTTTTTTTTTTTTTTTTTAACTTTTGGTTATTTTCTGTTTATCTATTTACAATGCAGGGGAAGGGCAGAGGGAGAGGGAGAGAGAGAGAATCCCAAGCAGGCATTGTGCTGTCCGTGCGGAGCCCGATGTGGGGCTCGATCTCATGCACCGTGAGATCCTGACCTGAGCCGAAATCGAGAGTCGGATGTTTAACCGACTGAGCCTCCCAGGTGCTCCAAGAGCTGGCTTTTTGTATCGCCATATAGGCCAGGTACTGGTTACAGCCTGTCCTTAGGGGTTGGGATGGTAACCTCCCAGCCTGGGATGCACTGTCTTCCTCAGAACAATCCTCCCAAGAATGGTGCAGCCATCAATTAATACGCTAGCTGGGCAATACGTATACTGCCTCAATTAAAGGGGTCTAGGTGAGGGGCGCCTGGGCGGCTCAGTCAGTTGAGCGTCCGACTTCGGCTCAGGTCACGATCTCGCAGTTCGTGGGTTCGAGCCCCGCGTCGGGCCCTGCGCTGACGGCTCAGAGCCTGGAGCCTGCTTCGGATTCGGTGTCTCCCTCTCTCTCAGCCCCTCTCCCACTCTCTCTCTCTCAAAAATAAATAAACATCAAAAGAATTTTTTTTTGAAAAGGGGTCTAGGCGAGACACTGACAATCTTCACTACAGTGGGTAAATCTAAGCAAGCATTGTGTAAAACAACAGTCAATGTCTGCTTGGGGGTGGACGGGCAATAATGTCAAGTTCTTGTCTTGTTCCAGAGCCTATTGATTGACCTCACATGTTGACTGGGCAGGCATATTCAAATTTTAAGAGCAATCCCTAAATGCATGGCTGTGAGTCGTGAACAAATCGCATTTCAAGCACACCAATCAGCAATGCAGTCCGAAGGCAGGAGAGGAAGAAGAAAGAAGCACAGAAGAAACAAAGTAAACAGGAAGCATAAAACAAGATGGTAAAAGTCAACCCGATTATATCAGTAATCACACTTCAAAAGGAAAAATGAACAGAATTCACAATGCGATTTTATAGAAATATCATGCCACATAGATTCAAGCAGAGGGATTAGAGCCACCGAAAAGGAAAGAAATGTTTCTAAAATGTCACCGTTCAGTAGAGAAGTCTCCAGGCGTCAAGATGTAATAAATCCCCTTTTCATTTTCCTTCAAATCCTCCCACCCCCACCCCAATCTGAGACTCAGCACCTGGTGTTTCTTTTTTAAAAAAATTTTTTAACGTTTATTTTTGGGAGAGAGAGAGGGAGGCACAGAATCCAAAGCAGGCTCCAGGCTCTGAGCTGTCCGCGCAGAGCCCGACGTGGGGCTCGAACCCATGAACTGGGGGATCATGACCTGAACCGAAGTCAGATGCTCAACCGACTGAGCCACCCGGGTGCCCCAGCACCTACTGTTTCTTATATCTCCTGCATTCTTTCTTGGATTACTTATACTTTTGGCTGAACTATTCTCTTGAGTAATTCCTACAGGTGTGGGAGGCAAACTTTCCGAGCTCTTGTACGCTTAAAATATCTTTTGTTCTCATATAATTTAAGATTAACAATACTTTTAGAATTTTGAAGACACTGCTCCATTGTATTCTATGTGATGTTGCATGATGTTAGTCGGCTTTGGAACCTTTCTGAGTCACCTTTTCTTCTTCTTTTCTTTGAAAGCTTTGTAGGTTTTTTTTTTCTTTTGCCTCAGAATTTGGAAATTTCGTAAATGTGTCTCTAAATGTGAGTTTAAAAAAGCTGAATTAGCTGTAAAAATCCATGTCCGTGTCCTTTTGCTGTGTGTTGTCATTACAGAGATGATACACATGGAACATTTAAAAACCAAGGCCAGGAGGAGGGGTTTAAACTCACTCCCTAGACTGTGACAGTCAGAGCCCCCAAATAAGTACTCAGTAAATAAGACAGGGAGGGATTCAGAATCATGAAAAGGGAACAATGTTTATCTCTTCTTACACCAGCGTTCTCTAGGTCCTTTCATTCGGAATATTCGTGTCTTTTGTTGAAGCAAATCATACTTTTTAAATAGACTTGACTTGGGGCGCCTGGGTGGCTCAGCCGGTTGAGCGTCCGACTTCAGCTCAGGTCGTGATCACGCGGTCCGTGAGTTCGAGCCCCGCGTCGGGCTCTGTGCTGACGGCTCAGAGCCTGGAGCCTGTTTCGGAATCTGTGTCTCCCTCTCTCTCTGACCCTCCCCTGTTCATGCTCTGTCTCTCTCTGTCTCAAAAATGAATAAACATTTTTTAAAAAATTAAAAATAAATAAATAAATAGACTTGACTTTTTAGAATAGTTTTAGATTCACCGAAAAATTGAGCAGCTAGTACCTTGTTCCCATGTATCTCCCCCAGACCACCACCGTTTTCCCCACGACTGTGGTACGTTTGTTACAATTAATGTACCGATGCTGACACCTTATTATTCACTGCAGTCTATGCTTTATTCCCATTTCATTTGTACCTAATATCCCTTTTTAGTTATGTATTTTTTTTCCAGGATCTGATCCAGGATATAGCACATGACATTTAGTTTTGTCATGTCTCCTTAAGCTCCTCTTGGTGTGACAGCTTTTCAGACTCACCTTGTTTTTGATGACAGTTTTTGAAGGGTAGTGGTCAGGTATATTGTCGAGTGCTCCTGTATCGAACTTCTTCTGATGTGTGTTCACGATTGGACTGGAGTTCTGGGCTTTGAGGAAGGAGATGATAGAGGTGAAGTGCCATTTCCATCCCATCACATCAAGGTTTCATACTATCAGCATGACTTCGGGGCGCCTGGGTGGCTCCGTCGGTTAAGTGTCCCGCTCTTGATCTCTGCTCGGGTCGCGATCTCATGGTTCGTGAGATGGAGCCCCGCATTGGGCTCTACGCTGACAGCGTGGAGCCTGCTTGGGTTCCTTTCCCTCTCTCTCTGCCCCTCCCCAGCTGGCACTGTCTCTCTCTCGCTCTCTCTCAAAAAATAAACTTAAAAAAAGAAAAAGAAAAAGAAAAAACTGACATGACTTACCACTGCTGATGTCGGCCCTGATCACCTGGCTGTTGGTTGGGTGTCTCCACTGTCTTAAGTTTATTTATTTTGAGAGACAGAGAGAGAGAGAGAGAGAGAGAGAGAGCACGAGAGGGGGAGGGCAGTGAGAGGGAGAGAGAGGACCCTAAGCAGGCTCCACCCAGGCGCCCCATTGCAGCACTGTGCGAAAGGCAGCCCCACACTTACGGAGTGAGGAATGATGGCACCCCTCTTTAGTGTGGCATAGCTACATAAATTATTTAATATTCTGCACAGGAGGTGAGGGTTTTCTCCCCCATTTTTAATGTACTCAGATCATTTATATCAGTAAGGACTCAAGGAGGTTTATTTTAGGCTTTGGGCTGTAATCCAACACTATTTTGTTCTGATTGTTCCCGTTTTGACCATTGGGAGCTTTTTCTGTTGGCTCCTTGTGTCCCCTTTGACATACCCCGATCAGTGTGTTTAGCAAATCGTATTTTAATAATAATAATTTTGATGCTGTCCATCCTCCACTTCTGAACCCGGATTAGACACTGGAGCTTCTAGATTTTTCCTTGGTAACTTTTTAATACTTTGTGTTTATTTTTTGCTTCGTACTCTAGGGCGGTTCCTTCATTTTACTTCCAGCCCACCAATGTGGTCTTTCAGGCTTGATTTATCATTCAGCCTGTTCATTAAAAGATTTAGGTTAGTCATTAATGTTCATTCGCTTATTTTCTGAGCCTCCTTTTTGTATCCCTGGTAGCTTCTTTTTCATTGCAGTCTGTTGGTATTTCACTTTGTTTTTTTAATTTATTTTTTAAATTTACATCCAGGTGAGTTGGCATAGAGTGCCACAATGATTCCAGGAGGAGATTCCTTCATGCCCCTTCCCCATTTAGCCCCTCCGCCCTCCCACAGCCCCTCCAGCAACCCTCTGTGTGTTCTCCATATTTAAAAGCCTCTTATGTTTTGCCCCCCTCCCTGTTTTCATATTCTTTTTGCTTCCCTCGGTATTTCACTTTTTGTATTTTACTTTCCCATTGAGGGGTTGGTTTTTCCTCAAGGATCTGGCAACTCTTGGCTTTCAGTTTGTATTTATGAATACAAGGATTGCTCTGATCGATATCCATAGCTGGATAGCTGGAGGGGATTTACTTTGTAGCTCTTCAAAAGGCCGGGTCGCAGCTGCGGGAGGCCCTCCTTGTAGGTAGGTGGGGGGCAGAGAATAGTAGGCAAGTGCACTTTACTTGGTCAGCTTTTCCTGACCTCATTAGGGCCAGTTTATTTTATTTATTTAAAAAAAATTTTTTTGTAACGTTCATTTCATTTTTGAGACCGAGAGAGACAGAGCATGAACGGGGGAGGGGCAGAGAGAGAGGGAGACACGGAATCGGAAACAGGCTCCAGGCTCCGAGCGGTCAGCCCAGAGCCCGACGCGGGGCTCGAGATCACGACCTGAGCGGAAGTCGGACGCTTCACCGACTGAGCCACCCAGGCGCCCCTAGGACTACCAGCAGTTCTATTCAGGTGCGGGGGCCAGGGAAGGGTCGAATGGAGAGACAGCATCCTAATTGTTCCAACTCATGCCAATAAGTTTTGAAACTATATAACTCTGGGAGGGCATACTTCCCCACCCCCTTTTCTCGAGGCTGCTTTGGCAAGAACCCTTCTGATGACTTAATCTGTGGTTTCCTGTCTTCTGACTTCTCTTCTGATCCCATCTGCTTTCAAATGTTTCACATTTCACATTTTTGGTCTGTGAATGGCACCTTTGTTTTCCTGCACTGCGAGGGTTTTTAAAAACTTTCTTATGGACATTTCTAAATACATATAAAAGTAGAGGGAATAATCTAACAAAATCCCATATACCCATCACTCAGCTTCCACATTTATCAACACATGGCCAGTCTTACTTCAGCTACACTCTCCCACTACCTTTAATCACCCTTTCCCCCGCAATTATTTTGAAATACATCCCAGATATATCGTTTCACCAGTAAATACTTCTTACACATCTCTAAAAGATAAAGACCCTTAAAACAAAACTATTATTACTGTTATCGCACCAAAAAACTTAACCACGATTCCATAATAGTATGAAATATCCTCTCAGTATTCAAATTTCCCCAATGAGCTTAAGGCTTTTTTTCTTTTTATTACGGTTTCTTTCTTTCTTTCTTTCTTTCTTTCTTTCAAGTTTTTATTTGAGAGAGAGATAGAGAGCAAGCAGGGAAGGGACGGAGAGGGAGGGAGAGAGAATCCCAAGCAGGCTCCGCAGTGTGAGCACAGAGCCCGACGTGGGGCTGGAACCCACGAACCGGGGGATCATGACCTAAGGCGAAGTCAAGAGTCTGACGCTCAACTGACTGAGCCACCCAGGCGCCCCACGGTTGGTTTTTTCAAATCCGTAAACGAGGTCCAAATGTTGTGCCTGGTTCCTGTCAAATGTGTTAATTCTGTCCATGTATCCACCCCAGCTCCTTTTTTTTTTTCTTATAGTTTATTTGTTACAGAAACCAGGGCATTTTCCTAGAACTTCCTATACTTTTATTGTTGCTGATTGCCTCCTTGTGGTGTCAGTGCGCTTTGTTCTTTTGGCCCCCGTGTTACTTGTCCACCGATAGCTAAATAAAGATGTAATCAGATTCGAGTTTGATTTGGCTTAGGGGGAGGGCCAAGAACACTTTATAGGTGGTGGTGTGTATTTTGTGTTCCATCACAAGAGGCAACACATAATTTCCGGTTATTTCTCTTTGGGGAGCACTAGAATTGATCGCTGGGTTCAAGTAGGGTCAGCCTAAATCAACCATTATATAACTTCCCATCAGCTTATCACTTAATAGTTTGAGCAGCCATTAATAATGACTGCCTAGATCCATGATTTCATTTGGGGTTACAAAATAGTGACATGCTTGTGGCTCAGTCAGTTGAGCAGCCAACTCTTGATCGCAGCGCGGGTCTTGATCTTACATGAGTTTGAACCCTGCGTTGGGCTCTGTGCCAGGCATGAAGCCTACTTAAAAAAAAAGTAAACAAAAATAGTGACGGTCTACATTAACTGTTGATTTTTGAACAAATAATTTATAAACTGGAATTCTTTCCAAAACAGAACATTCCGGGGCGCCTGGGTGGCTCAATCCATGGAGCGTCCGACTTCGGCTCAGGTAACGATCTCAGGTCTCTTGAGTTCAAGCCCCACGTCGGGCTCTGTGCCAACAGCTCGGGAGCCTGGAGCCTGCATCGGATTCTGTGTCTCCCTTTCTCTGCCTCTCCCCCGCTCGCGTTCTGTCTCTCTTTCAAAAATCAATAAACATTAAAAAAAAAAAGAATTAAAAAAACCAAACATTTCCTCATCGGCTGTTTGGTTACGCTCAGTTACAGTTAGTTACAGGAAAGGCAGTATGTGAAAATTTGCATGAAATGAATGAAGCTTTCAAAAAACACAATTTACCAAAATTTATGCAAGAAGGTATAAAGAATCTGAATAAAAGCTGAAGATTGTTGTATCTGTTAAAGAAACTGAATCTGCAGTTTAAAGCTGCCCATAATGAAAACTCCAGGCCCAGATGGTTTTGATGGTGAGTTCTTTCAAACATTTAAAGAAATGCCACCATTTAATAAATTTGAAAAGGACAGGGGGGGGGGCCTGATTGGCTCAGTCGGTGGAGCTCTTGATCTTAGGGCTGTGAGTTCGAGCCTGACGTTGGGTATAGAGATTAGCTAAATAAATAAATAAATAAATAAATAACACTGTCTTACTCAAACTTTTCCAAAGAATAGAAGCAGCAGAAACACCACCAAACTTATTTCATGAGGGCATCATAACTTAAATACCAAAAGGTGACAAGGACATTACAAGAGGAAAATTAAAAGCTGATATTCCCAGGATTATAAACTTTTTTTTTAATGTTTATTTATTTCTGAGACAGAGACAGAGCATGAGCAGGGGAGGAGCAGAGAGAGAGGGAGACACAGAATCCGAAGCGGGATCCAGGCTCCGAGCTGTCAGCACAGAGCCCGACGCGGGGCTCAAACTCACAAACCCTGAGATCATGGCCTGAGCTGGAGTCGGACGCTTAACTGACAGAGCCACCCAGGCACTCCGGATATTCCCAGGATTATAAACTCCAAACCCCTAGGAAAAAATATTGCAGATCACATCCAGCAATGTGTAAGAAAAGACAGTATATCATGACCAAGTGGCATACATTTCAGGAATGCAAGATAGGGTTAACATTTGAAAATCAACGTATTTTGCCTCCTTAACAGAACAAAGGGGCGGGGGGAACACGTTTCATCAGATGCAGAAAAAGTATTTCATGAAATTAAACAATTATTTATCATAAAAAAAGTAGACTCTCAACAAACTAAGAGGGGAACTTTCTCAATCTGATTAAGATTGAGAAACTAAGAGGGGAACTTTCTACAAAAAGTATACATCATACTTAATGGTGAAGTATGGGGATTAAGAATGAGAGCGGAAGTTGATTTTAACAGCTTCTGTTCAACTTTGTGCCCGAGGCTCTGGCCAGTCTGTCGTTCTGCTGGGTGAGAAATGGTATCCTTGTGAAACTTAATTTGCATCTTTTTCTTATCAAGCAGGTTGAACGTTGCTTCATGCTTAAGGACCATTTGCATTTCTTTTTGGGGAAATGTGTGTTCATTTCTCTTTCTCATTTTCCTAGGGGGCACGTGGCCTGTTATTCTTCTATTTTTAAACACATACTCAAAGCAAATTAAACCTTTATCTGCAATACGAGTTGCAAGTTATTTTTTCCCGATTTGCCATTTGTCTTTTTCCATGGTTTATGGTGTTTTGGGGGCACGGAGTTTTCTTTGTTGTTGTTTTTTGTTTTTTGTTTTGTTTTCTGGTTTTTCAAATTTTATGGGGTCAGATTTAGCGATATATTTCCCCTAGTTTCCGGATTTGGATTCCTAGATAGGAAGGTGTTTTGCACTGAGTATAGAAGAATTTACCTATGATTTCTTCTGGGCATGTATGGTTTACATTTTTCTACCTTTAAATCTCCGCTGTATTTGGAATTTATCACACTCTGTTTTATCTTTTTCTACATACCTAAGAAGTTATCCCAATACCATTTTTATTATTTTTTTAATGTTTATTTAGTATTTTTGAGAGAGAGAGAGAGAGAGAGCAAACAGGGGAGGGGCAGAGAGAGGGAGACAGAGGATCCAAAGAGGGTTCCATGCTGACAACAGTGAGCCCGATGCGGGGCTCAAACTTCCATGATCTGAGCTGAAGTCAGATGCTTAACCGACTGAGCCACCCAGGCGCCCCCCCATCCCACAACATTTTTAATTTTTTAAAAAAATGCTTATTTATTTTTCTTTGAAAGAGAGAGAGAGACAAGGCGTGAGCAGGGAGGGGCAGAGAGAGAGGGAGACACAGAATCCAAAGCAGGCTCCAGGCTCTGAGCTGTCAGCACAGAGCCTGACGCGGGGCTCGAACTCACAAGCCTTGAGATCATAACCTGAGCCAGACACTTAACTGACTGAGCCACCCAGACGCCCCCCACCCCATACCATTTTCCCCTCATTGTACTGAGAGGCCACCTTTATCATATGCTATCTTTTCATATGCAGGTGGACCTATTTCTGGATATTCTGCTCACCGGCCAATGCCCCCACTTTAAGTTTCTGAAGCTTTTTAATAAGTTAAAAAAAACAAAACTGGAGTCATTGGGGCAGTTGGCTGGCTCAGCTGGTAGAACGTGTGATTCTTGATCTCAGGGTTGTGAGTTCAAGCCCCACATTGGGTGTAGACATTACCTGAAAAATAAGATAAAGTCTTAAAAAAAAAGACAAGCATTTTTTTTTTTTTCAGATGGAAATAGAGGAGAATGCTTTGTTATTTCAATAGGCTGAATTTTTCAAAGCAGCAATGGAATATATATACCGTAAGGGGGAAAAAATGATAAATTTGACTATATTTAAAAGTAGTGTCATTAAAAAGTTTGGGGGCGCCTGGGTGGCTCAGTCGTTTAAGCGTCCAACTTCAGCTCAGGTCATGATCTCGTGGTCAGTGAGTTCGAGCCCCGCGTCGGGCTCTGGGCTGATGGCTCAGAGCCTGGAGCCTGCTTCCGATTCTGTGTCTCCTTCTCTATCTGCCCCTCCCCCGTTCATGCTCTGTCTCTGTCTCAAAAATAAATAAACGTTTAAAAAAAAAAATTAAAAAAAAAAAAGTTTTGGTGGCATAAAAGACATCACAAATGTTTAAAATCAAGGATGCGAAAACACATTTGACACATATAGAACATCCAAATATTCTACAATATACAAAGAACTACAAATTAAAACGTAAAATAGGCAACTCAGTATGTAGGAACCGGGTCGACATAAAAGGACATGAATCATGTCCACGTCACGTTCCTGCCCAGCAAATTTTCAGAAAATTAAGGAAGAGTCTGAAAATAATAAAAATCGTTGAGGGTGCATGTATTCCTGGGAAAGGAGGGTGGAATTCGATTTTTCATACCGTGATAGTGGAGGTGAAAATTGGTATGAGCGTCTCAAGGTCAATTTGACATCTAATGATACTGCGTTCTGTGACCCAGAAATTCTCCAGTTCACCTATGGCAAAGGCCACAAGGTGACATCTACAAAAGCGTTTCAGGCAGCCTTCTTTTTAGTAGACTATTTTCTTTAAAAAAAAAATTTTTTTTAATGTTTTTATTTATTTTTGAAGGAGAGAGCAAGAGACAGAGCATGAGCGAGGGAGGAGCAGAGAGAGAGGAAAACACAGAATTCGAAGAGGCTCCAGGCCCTGAGCCATCAGCACAGAGCCCGATGCGGGGCTCGAACCCACAAACTGTGAGATCATGACCTGAGCCGAAGCCGAACGCTCAACCGCCTGAGCCACCCAGGCGCCCCTTTAGTAGACTATTTTCAAGGACAGCTTTAGATGTACAAAAAACAAATCTGAGAAGATTGTAGAGTTCTGACATCCCCTACACCCTTTCCCCTGTTATTAACATCCTACGTTAGCATGGCACATGTATTAAAATGAATGAACCAATGCTGATACATTATCGGTAACTAACGTGCATACTTCCTTCAGATCTTAGTTTTGCCCTAATGTCATTTTTCCTTGTTTTCCATATTGCCCTCTTTGGAAGGAAGTCACTATGTGCAGCCCACATAGGAAGAGTGGGGACTTAGGCTCTACTTCTTAGAGGTCAAGGAAGTACATAAATGAGATGAAATAATGCACAAGACACTTGTCTCTTCCCCATTCCCTTATCTCTATCAGTATGAATGCTTAGATATTTACTTTCTACATTGGGTTATATAACGTTTTAGTATCTGATAGGGCAAGCCCTCATGATTGTCTATCTTTTTCAAGTGTTTCCTGGCTATTCTTGGTTGTTTGTCCTCCCTCAAGAGCTTTATAATCAACCCCAGGGAACAAAAATTGGATGATCGTATTGTGATTGTATTAACTATACATACTGACCTGAAATGAATGGATGTCCTTTATGATGTTAGGTCTGCCTCTCCCAAGCTAAGGTATTTTTCCGTCGTGTCAAGTCTCCTTTTGGTCTTTGAGTTTGGTAATTTCCCTCATGTAAGTGTTGAGCCCTTCTTGTTACATTTATGCCTAGAATTGTTCTTTCTTTCTTTCTTTTTTTTTTTTTTTTGAAAAAAAGCATGATTTGGGGACACCTGGGTGGCTCAGCCGGTTGAACATCTGGCTCTTGATTTCAGCTCAGGTCATGATCTCACAGCGCGGAGCCTGCTTGAGATTCTCTCTCTCTCTCTCTCTCTCTCTCTCTCTCTCTCTCTGCCCCTCCCCCACTGGCTCTCTTTCTCTCTCTCAGAATAAATAAACAAACATTAAAACAAACAAACAAACATAAAAACAATAACAACAACAAAAGTATGATTTGTGTCATACCAGTGGAATTCGGGCATTATGGGATGGAGTATTACATGTGTGTTCAGTCTTTCCCATGGGACCAGAAGTCCCGATCCATTTTTTTTCTGCCTTGCCCACTTCCTTTAAATTCATTTTTTTTCTCTCGTGGTAAAAATACACCTGACATAATATTTATCATCCTAACCATTGGTAGCCGTACAGTTCAGAGGCATTAAATACGTCCACAGTCTTGAGGACGCATCACCCCTGTCTCTGCCCCAAACCTTTTCATCATCCCCGACATAAACTCTGTACCCAGTAAATAATAACTGCCCCTTCGCCACTTCCCCAGCCCCTGGCAACCTTTGTTCTCCTTTCCATCTCTATGAATTTGCTTCTTCTAAGTACCTCAGATAAGTGGAACCACACAACATTTGTCTTTCTATTTCTGCCTTGTGTTATTAAGCAAAATTTTTTCAAGGTCTAGCCCTGTTGTAACGGGTATCAGAATTTCACTCCTTTTCATGGCTGAGTAGTACTCTCTGATCCATTTTTCATGTCCTTTTATAGCTGAGTAGTATTCTCTGATCCATTTTTATCATAAAATATGTGTCTCATTCCTCTACTTGGTGAAGAGTCGTTCTAGTTTCATCCAAATCCTTACCTGAACTTTTCTCTTTTAAGAATGCCATCTAACAGGGGCGCCTGGGTGGCTCAGTCGGCCGAGCGTCCAACTTCGGCTCAGGTCATGATCTCGCGGTCCGTGAGTTCGAGCCCCGTGTCGGGCTCTGTGCTGACGGCTCAGAGCCTGGAGCCTGTTTCAGATTCTGTGTCTCCCTCTCTCTCTGCCTCTCCCCTGCTCGCACTCTGTCTCTGTCTCTGTCTCGCTCTCAAAGATAAATAAACATTAGAAATTAAAAAGAAAAAGGATGCCATCTAACCCTGTTGGTTTTCAGTAAATATTGAGTGGGTCAGTATTTCAGTGTAACTAAAAATCATTTCAACATAAAACAAGTGAAAAGTTAAAGATGTGGAAGCATCCAAGAAAAAGAGCCTTCTCGAATTAGGAATTTTCAAAGAGGTATAATTCAGAAATAAAACAACATTCTCTCTGTTTCTTTTGGTTGTTAAGCCCAGGAAAACTTTGCCATGTTTTCTGTAAGTGAAACTCGACTGCAGGAAAATGAAGTCCTATTACTGGGTCACAATCCATTAAAATCTGCATATTGGAAAACAAAAGGTAATTATGAAGTATAAAGTCATATTTATAAACAGAACCATGGGGCGCCTGGGTGGCTCAGTTGGTAGAGCGTCTGACTTTAGCTCAGGTCATGATCTAATGGTTCATGAGTTCGAGCCCCACATCAGGCTCTGTGCTGACAGCTCACAACCTGGAGCCTGCCTCAGATTCTGTGTCTTCTTTTCTCTCTGCCCTTCCTGCTCACATTGTGTGTGTGTGTCTCTCTCTCTCTCAAAAAACAAACATTTAAAAATAAAAATAAAAACAGAACCAAAAGAAATGATTTCGCAATGTCAATGTCTGCTTTGGAATGACAGGCGTATGTTGGTTTCGTTCATCCCCAGCGCTGCTTTTGGTTTGTTTCACCTACTTCTAGAAACAAGTGAACAGGAAAAAAAAAAAAAAAAGGAAGAGCCAGTGATGAGCCTAAGTGTACTGTTTTTTGGGAGGGAGAAAGGAGGGTGTTAACTAGCTTGAGGATGATTTTGTGTCATGGGCAAGCAGAAAGGGTATTAAGGTTAGGGGAGATCATAAGCACCACAAAATGTCATGAGGTGACATGAGATCAAGGCAAACCATTCTGCAGTTCCCTTTGTCCTGCGTTGTTGTCGATAGTGGTCTCTCGTTGTGCTTAGTGGTGGTACTTATTTTTGGATTTTGCGGGGAAAAGCTATGGCTGTAGGGATGTGCTGTTTGAGACGTAGCGAACGCCCGTAAAACCACTTTTAGATCGACTGGATCCACTGTTTTAAATTTGCTGTACACACCAGGATATGCCATAGGCTGCCAACTTTCGGCATCTCTAAGAAGTCTAGCTACAGGGGTGCCTGGGTGGCTCCGTCGGTTGAGCGTCCGACTTCGGCTCGGGTTGTGAGTTCGAGCCCCGCGATGGGCTCTGTGCTGACAGCTCGGAGCCTAGAGCCTGCTTCCGATTCTGTGTCTCCCTCTCTCTCTGACCCTCCCCCGTTCATGCTCTGTCTGTCTCAAAAATAAATAAACATTAAAAAAAAATTAAAAAAAAAGAAGTCTAGCTACAAACTTTTGTTTGCAAAAAGAGTTAGATGCTTCAAAATACGTCCTATAAAAATAAGAGCATTTCTTATTTTTCCTGATGAAAATAATATGTGTCAATCGTAAATGTAGAAATGGAGAAGAGGAGAATGAAAACAAACTCGTAATATTATTTCCCAGAGACAAGATAATCACAGTTAAATGTTCTTGATGTATGTATCAAGTTATTTATCACAACATTGTTTATAACAGCAGAAGCATGGAAACAACCCACGTGTCCATTAATTAGTGACCACATTTAATAAATCATGACATAGACAGTCCCCGACTTAGTAGAAACTGTACTTTGAATTTTGAATTTTGATCTCCTCCTGGACTGGCGATATAAAATAGGCTTTGTGTTAGATGATTTTGCTCAACTGGAGGCTGATGTCAGTGTTCTGAGCATGTTAAAGGTAGGCTAGGCTAAGCTATGATGTTCATTAGGTTAGATGTATTAAATGCATTTTTCTTCTTTAAGGTTTATTTATTGAGAAAGGGGCAGGGAGGGGCAGAGAGAAAGGGAGAGAGAGACTCCCAAGCAGGCTCCGTGCTGTCAGTGCAGAACCTGATGTGGGGCTTCATCTCAGGAACCGGAGCCAAAGTTGGATGCTTAACTGTCGGAGCCACCCAGGTGCCCCTAGCTGCATTTTTGACTTGCCGTATTTTCAACTTACGATGTTTATTGGGATGTAACCCCATCGTAAGCTGAGGAAGAAGATCTGTATGTTCACATGGTGGAATACTATTTAGCTATAAAAATGCTTTATGTGCTGAAATACAAAATCAAGAGGCTTTATTATTAAATGAGAAAGGCAGGGGAGAGTAGTCTATGCATGTGGGTTTGGGTGTATTTCCTTAGGAAAAGGGGAAGACAGATATGAAATAAGTCAAAGTGGTTATCTACATGGGGTGGAGGAGGAAGTGGGGTTAAAGGAATCTCATTGGGAGTGTGACTTCTCAATATCTAGACTCTTATTTTGGTTTTTGAATCATGCATGTCTACTATATTCTTTTTTTTTTTTTACTTTTTTTAACATTTTTTAATTTTTGAGGGACAGAGAGAGACAGAGCATGAGCAGGCAAGGGGCAGAGAGAGGGAGACACAGAATCCGAAGCAGGCTCCAGGCTCCGAGCTGTCAGCACAGGGCCTGACGCGGGGCTCGAACTCACAGACTGCGAGATCATGACCTGAGCCGAAGTCCGACGCTCAACCGACTGAGCCACCCAGGCGCCCCTACTATATTCTTACAAAATTAAACCAATGTAAGGTATAAAGCTGACCTAGAGCCTCCCGTTTGCTGTTTAAATTGAGGAAGTGCGATAATGTATTACAGCCAACAATGGGAAAACTATTCATCTTTTCCAATGAATGCCTTTATTTTTAACAAAGACTGGCGACTGGGTTCGGTACATGCTGCCCTAAAATGTGACACCTTAGTGTCTTGAATATTCTGAGTTGAAGGAGTTTGAGAAAACAGCAGAAACAGGAAGGTTACTCTGACCCCCCACCCCTCCCCCAAGGAGGTCATAAGACCCCCATGTGAAAGGTACCCACTCTATACCCAGAGGAAAGGAGCAGCCTTATCTCCAAAGACAAAGGGAACTAAGAAGAATGCTAACTGGCCTTGCTAAGTTTCCAGTTTGCTACACTTACCTCATACCCTCTGACCCTATTGTGTATCTCCGTGATTGTCCGCCCTTTGTCGATCCCCGTATACAAATACTCAGGTCTGTTTCTTTGGGTCTTCATTGCCTTATGAAGGCTCCTTGTCATGTAAAACTTACGTTACGTAAATTTGTATGCTTTTCTCCTGTTAATCTGTCTTCGTCGGTTTAATTTTCAGACCTAGCCAGGCACCTTAAAAGGGTCAAGGAAAACTTGTTCCTCTCCTACACTGGAGAGTCTCTGGTTTATGGTAACCAGAGAAACAGATTATTACCTGCTCACTTTTGTTATTAGTTCTTTATTCTTAATTAACAATTCATTTAATGTTTAGTTTTGAGAGAGAGAGAGGGGAGGGGAAGGGGAGAGAGAGAGAGGGAGACACAGAATCCGAAGCAGGCTCCAGGCTCTGAGCGGTCAGCACAGAGCCTGAGGCCGGGCTTGAACTCAAGGATTGCGAGATCATGACACGAGCCGAAGTCAGATGCTTAACCAGCTGAGCCACCCAGGTGCCCACCTGTTCATTTTTAGATTGAGAGGAGTAAGGGTGCCTGGGTGGCTCAGTCATTAAGTGTCTGACTCTTGCTTTCGGCTCAGGTCATGATCTCACAGTTTGTGAGATCGAGCCCCACCTCAGGCTCTGTGCGGACAGCACAGAGCCTGCTTGGGATTCTCCCTCTCCCTCTCTCTCTTTGCCCCTCCCTCCCATCGTTCTCTCAAAATAAATAAACAAACATTTAGATTGAGAGGAGTAGAGGCATTTTTGTTTTCTATAAAGCAACAGTGGATTGGGAGTTTGGATGAAGCTGAGATAGATTCACTCTGATAGTAGATTCTTTTTTGAAGAGAAATTGACCAAACATGAATGAATGAGATCAGCTGGCTAGTAAAGTCAGTGCTAAGTTGCCTGAGGATAGTAATTTAATTTGTAATCTCTTATCCTGAGTCAGGGTTGCTTGAAAACATATTTTGTGTGGGAATATTAAATAAATATTCAGTAAAATATCAGGAAAATGGCACATGAATGGCAAGGTTTCTGGCGAGTCTGAAAAGATTGAGAAGAATCCAGGCATATAAGACTGTAGAAACAGAATTTTTATAGCTGGAGACACATATCAAAACAAAACAGAAAACAACCAAACAAGCAAAACCCTGTCAGTATCAGTCATTTATTGACTGAGAAGTGGAAAAAAAAAAAAAAAAGACAAAGAAAATGCTCTTAATTTGAGATTAATTTGAGAATAAACTGACCACATGGTGAGGTGTGTGGGGGGAAACCAAGTCTTAAAGAACTGCTAGAGGTGGGAAGCTGCAGGAGTAGAAATCAAAGGCAACCACAAATATTCAGGTAAATCTGCTAATCCGCTGTCTACATGGGTCATGCTATAAAATAAAAATTGGTATTTGGGATAAACAACTGGAAGAACTGGAAATCAATGAAAATTCCGTGTTTTGGAACTTTCTGGGTTTCACAGGGAAGAGAGCAGAACTCTGGTGCCCGTTAGGGAAATTTCTGAAAAGGCTTGGGAAGTGGTCGTGGCTGACCTCAAAGCTTCCTTACAGTTCTAAACCTAATTCCGCAGTTGTAGTGCTTATAGAGTTATCTCTTAGACAATCCATGCTCGTAGTAAAACGGAGTGTTACTTCTGTTGCATCAGTGAGTAAATATATCATGAGAACTGAGTAGCTAGATGGGACTGAACAACTTGTAAGTGCCAGGGTAAAGTTCTCAAAAGGGTGGCTCCTCTCAGCGTCATCGTTTTGAGGTGAATCAACGTCGTGCATTTAGTAGTTTGCTCGAGTAGTATTCCACTGTATGAAAATACCCACCATTTATCTGTTTGCCTGTTAACAGATATGGAATATTTCAGGTTTTCGGCTGATGTGTGAAGGCTGCCATGAACATTTATGTACAGTGCTTTGGTTAGACAGAGTCTCATTTATCTTTAATACATATCTAGGAGTGAAATTTCTGTGTCATATGGTAGGTTACATGCGTGACTCTGTAAGCAACTGCCACACCGTTTTCCAAAGTAGCTGCACGACTGTCCATTCCTATCAGCGATGCGTGAGCATTCCAGTCGTGCTTCACCCTTGCTAGCACCTCAAATCATCAGGTGTTTGAACTTGAGACATCCTAGTGGGGGGTATGGTCGCACCGTACTGTGGTTTTAACTTGCCTTTCTCTGACGAGTTATGATTTGGAGCATTCTTCAATCTGTGTCTGCTATCTATTTGTTTGTCTATTTATTTTTGAAAGAGAGGGGGAGCGTGAGCAGGGGAGGAGCAGAAAGAGAGGGAGAGAGAATCCCAAGCAGGCTCCACGCCCAGCGCAGAGCCCGACAGGCGGCTAGATCCCGTGACCGTGAGATCGTGACCTGAGCCGAAATCAACGGTCTCCACCAACTGAGCCACCTAGGCGCCCCCGTGTCTGCTGTTTAAAACACAGTACTAAACTCAAAACCCCTGGGCTGTGCTGTGGAGTCATCTGATTCCCAAAGCGTTAAGACGACTCACCAACAGCACAGCCGTTTCACACCGTGTAAATCTCTACAATCCACAGTGCTGTGAGGGTCAGCACCATACGCACGTTTTCTGACAGACAATGATTTCAATAAACATTGTCTGAATTATGGTCCAATGAAATGCTTAAAGGTAACAGTTACCATAAGTAAGGGTGGGAAGGGTGTTTCAAAAGGAGATACGTCTGATTTAACTTGAATATTTTCAGTGTCACCCCTTTTATTAGGTGGTGAAACTCCAAGGGGGAAACTAGCATTTAAGAGTATTTTTAAATAAATGTTCGTAATAATGACAGAATCCTTGAAACTTAAAGATTCGAAAAAGACTCCCATGTCAAGCAGTTCTTGGGAAACACAGGGCTCGCTGTCCCCTGGACTTGTTTTCTTCAGTTACAAAGTGGGACCACGAGGGGCGCCTGGGTGGCTCAGTCGGTTGAGCGTCCAACTTCGGCTCAGGTCAGGATCTCACGGTCCGTGGGTTTGAGCCCCGCGTCAGGCTCTGTGCTGACAGCTCGGAGCTTGGAGCCTGCTTCAGATTCTGTGTCTCCCTCTGCCTCTCTGCCCACACTCGGTATCTGTCTCTCAAAAATAAACATGAAAATAATTTTTTATATTAAAAAAATGGGACATTAGCGAATCTGAGTCATCTTTTAGCTATAGTCAGTGCTCACTTTTTGGAACTTCCCATGACTACAAAGTAGGTTTTTCATGTGATTAAATTACTTAGCTTTAACAACAGGGTTTTGAAGGAAAAAAGAATATTCCTGTTAGTACTGACAGTGAGATATGTTCCTCTTATCTTTATTTAAGATAATAAAGCGTAACGGACCTCCTGATTTTCTAGCTGTGACAGTCAAATATGCATGAAATCTTTCCCCCCAACATGTTAGGATAATTTTTCAAAGATGTAGAAAAGTTAAAGGATGTTATGATGCACACTTGTATACCTACCGCCTAGATTCTATAATTAACATTTTATTATGTTTATTTTATCACGTCTATCCATCTGCCGCTTGATCCCACATATTTTTAAAAATATTTCAGCATAAATGAGAGATACCAGTACACCTCCCCTGAAAACCTTATAAAATTATTTTGTTAATTTTTTTCATGTTTCTTTATTTATCATTTTGAAACAGAGAGAGAAAGAGAGAGAAAGTGGGGGAGACAGAGAGAGAGAGAGAGAGAGAGAGAGAGAGGGAGAGAGAGAATCCCAAGCGGGCTCCACGCTGCCAGTGCAGAGTCCGATGTGGGGCTCGAACTCACAAACCGCGAGACCATGACCTGAGCCGAGAGCAAGAGGCGGAGGTTTAACCGACTGAGCCACCCAGGTGCCCCCGAAAATTATCTTCTAAGGACGGAGTCTCTGGGTATACATATGCCTGTTTTCTGGAAATAAGAGATGCCAGTGTCATTTCCTGGAATAAATATCTCCACGTATCAGCCTTTAGGACAGTGGCTCTCAACCAGGGGTGCCTTTGCCCCACAGGTGCTGTTTGGCAACATCGGAGACATTTTTGGTTGTCACGACCAGGGTGTGTTACTGGCATCTAGTGGGTAGAGCACCAGGCACGCCAGAAACAAATCCAATTTGAAGTGAGTATTTACTTATTAAGAATGTCCACAGCCACTCCACCCCTACCATACGGGAGGGAGAGTGTGATGGAGAGTACATTGCAGTGGAAAGAGATAGAGGTCTTAGTTGATGGTAATTATACTATTTTTTTAATGTTTATTTTTGAGAGAGACAGAGCGTGAGCAGGGGAGGGGCAGAGAGAGAAGGAGACACAGAATCCGAAGCAGGCTCCAGGCTCTGAGCTGTCAGCACAGAGCCCGACGCGGGGCTTGAACTCACAGACCGTGAGATCGTGACTTGAGCCGAAGTCGGACGTTTAACTGACTGAGCCACCCAGGCGCCCTAATCAAACTGAGTGCTGTGGACTGCTTGTGTCCCCGCCAAATTCGTCTATTGAAACCCTAACCCCCAGTGTGATGGTATTAGGAAGTGGGTCCTTTGAGAAGTGATTAGGTCATGATGGGATTAGTGCCCTTATAAAAAGACAGCCTCCCCCACACCCTGGGGGCACCTGGGTGGCTCAATCGGTTAAGCCCCAGACTCTTGATTTCTGCTCAGGTCATGATCCTACGGTTCATGAGTTCGGGCCCCCCATCTCGGTGCAGACAGTGTGGAGCCTGCTTGGGATTCTCTCTCTCTCTCTCTCTCTCTCTCTCTCTCTCAAAATAAATACTTAAACATTTAAAAAATAAGTACATAAAATCAAAAGGCTCTGGAGAGCTCCCTCTCTCTGCTCTCTGCCATGTGAGCATGCCTTTCCATGTGGATTTTGCCAGTTCTCTCTCGGAGGTCAATCGTATTTTCCAGGCTCCCCACCTGAGTGTTACAGAAGAAGCCCAATGCGTTGGCTAAATAATGGATATTTTCAATCCATACTTTAACCAGTCCAAATGACCATTTAGTCTTTCTCCGTCTTTTCCGTGTGTGTGTGTGTGTGTGTGTGTGTGTGTGTTGTCGTCGTCGTCGTTTTTATATTTGCTCTTCCTGGTGGGAGTATTGCAGGGAAGGAAGGAGCGTGGGGATACAGGCTGTCTGAAAGACACATAATAGATTACGGATGCCATGCTAAGACATCACCACCTCTGTGAAAATGCCTGTGGCTTTAAGGAGCTGCCCGAGGGGACAGGCCACCTATAGCCAACTGAACCTTAATTATCTGCGGCAGACTGTGAATCATCGTCCAGAGGTGGGTAACATTACAGGGAGTGACAAGCTCCCTGTCCATTCTCTCTGTGGAAGAGAGGCCGAAAGGAAAAGGTTTTTAAGTAGCAGCAAGAAATCGGGGTTAGATAGCAGGCACAATTTTATTTTGAGAATATGGACTATTAAGGCAATTATGGATCTCTCTGTCTTGTAGTTCTTAGGTAATCCTCAGAGTCTCGTCTTTCTGAGGAAATTTAGACACAGGTTTATTTCACATTAGGAGACGGAGCAAAATCACCGCTCAAGACTCTTTCCAGTGGAAATGACACTCAGCATGGGCTTACCTTGCTCAAAGCAAATCTAATCATCTAGATTCAATTTAGATTTTTAAAAAAAGTGTTGGGGGTAGTGGACAGGGGGAGAAAGGACTTCTTAATATAACACCTCCTTACATGTTTGATTTACCCAATAAGGTGTCCTTCTAGTATGTTTAAACCCGCAGTCAGTGAACTACAGCCTACGGGCCAAATCTGGCCCACTCTCTGATTTTGTGTGTCTGTGTTTTAAACAACAAAAATTTATTTTCTCGGCTCTGGAGGCTAGAAATCCAAGATCAAGTGTCAGGAGGTCTTCCTTCTGTCCTGCTGTCTGGTTTTGTAAATAAAGTTTTATTGAACCACAGTCACACCACCCATTTGTTGACAACAACAGCAGAGCTGATGATCGTCTGGCCCACGAAACCCACAACATTTGCCGTCTGGCCCTTTACAAGTAAAGCTTGCTGGCTCTTGGTTTGTGTTATGATTGGATTTACAAAAAATGCAATTCTACACCAAATGTTTGATACGGGATCCAGTTTGGTTTCGCTAAGTTGCACACTGCACGAAGAATGGAATCGGGGTACATTTTATCGGTTGAAGATTAAATCTTCACGTTAGTGAAGAGCCTAAATAAATAGTCCTCTTACAACATCTGTCCGCTTGTGGTTGTGACAGCTAAACGTAGTGCTAAACTACACAATGTATTTGAGGTTGAATCGGATTGCGTGGACTTATCACAATGTTAGCATTCTGTGACTGGCTCCAGGAAGGGCTCGGATGCCGTTCTCACCATAATGAATTCAATGGTCTGATTGCGGCATTGCTGACGTGGTCCGCTGCTTTAAACCCAGCAATGATTTGACACTAGACGAAACCACCGATCGCTTCATTTTCTCTCTTGCTAATGTACCACCTTTAATTCTTGATGACATTTCGTCCGCTTTTTCATCCGCATGCTCCCTGCCATCCACCTGAATGGAATATTCAAGTTGCCTTGGAATTATTTCTTTAAAAAAATTTTTTTTGAAACCCTTATTTATTTGTGAGAAAGAGAGAGAGAGGAAGAGAGGAGACAGAGGATCCAAGGCAGGCTCCACGCTGTGAGCACAGAGCCTGCTGCAAGGCTTGAAGCCACAAACCGTGAGATCATGACCTGAGCCGAAATCAAGAGCTGGCCGCTTAACTGACTAAGCCACCCAGGCGCCCCGCCTTTGAATTATTTCTATAAAAACTGTTTAAAGATTTTTGGATCTTATGATGGTTTATAATATTTTGAATTTTGGTTTCTCCTTCCAGGTAGGGAAATATATTTTGGATCCTATGTGCAAATCCTGGCATGAGTCAATGTTCTCCAATAGTGTTATAGCTTGAATTGCGCCCCCCATCCGTCACCCCAAAAAGGAAAAAAAAAACTATTTAGGAAGTCTGAACCCCCAGTACCTCAGAATATGACCTCATTTAGAAATAGCGTTGTTCAGGATATAATTAATTCAGACGAGGTAGATGAGGTCATACTGGAGTGGGGCACACCCCCAATCCAATATGACCTGTGTTCTTATAAGAAGACTGTCATGTGAAGACGGGGAGACACAAGGAGGATCCATGCGGTGACAGGGCAGAGAGCACCAGAGATTGCTGGAAAACCACCAGAAACCAGGAAGAGGCAAGGAAGGATTCACTATAGGTTCCACAGGGAGCATGGCCCTACCAGAACTAGGAGGCAATAAGTATCTGCTGTTTTGGTTTTTTTTAAGTGTATTTGTTTCTCTTTGAGAGAGAGAGAGAGAGAGAAAGAGAGAGCAAGGGAGGGGCAGAGAGAGGGAGACAGAGAATCCCAAGCAAGTTCTGCACTGTCAGCACGGAGCCTGATGAGGGTCTCGAACCTATGAACCATGAGATCATGACCTGAGCTGAAGTTGGATGCTTAACTGACTGAGCCACCCAGGCGCCCCAAGTATCTGCTACTTTAAGCCACCCAGTTCATGGTACTTGTTATGGCAGCCCTAGGAAACTAACACAATAAGTGAAGACCAAATTTTGTGGGATTCCCTACTGCCAGTGCAGTGGGAATATAAAAAGATAACGGTGAAAACGTTACATAATGCAAGTGCTTGACGTCATCCAGTGGTTAGAAATTCACTTTCACTGAGCCCACATGTCCATCGACTGATGGATGGATGAAGAAGAGAAATGGAATATTACTGGGCGATCGGGAAGAAGGAAGTGTTGCCATTTGCAACAATGTGGATGGAACTGGAGGGTATTACGCTCGGCAAAATAAGTCAGTCAGAGAAAGACAAATAGATGATTTCACTCATATGTGGAATTTGAGAAACTTAACAGAAGACCATGGGGGAAGGGAAGGGGAAAAAATAGTTTCAAACTGAGAGGGAGGCAAACCCTAAGAGACTCTGAAATACAGAGAACAAACTGAGGGTTGCTGCGGGGGGGGGGGGGGGGTGTCGGGCAGGGGGATGGGCTAAATGGGGGATGGGCATTAAGGAGGGCCCTTGTGGGGATGAGCCCTGGGTGTTATACGTACGTGATGAGCCACTGAATTCTACCCCTGAACCATTATTACACTAAATATTAACTAACTTGGATTTAAATAAAATTAAATCAATAAACAAACAAACAAACAAGGAAAAAAAAAAAAAAGAAAGAAATTCACCTGCACTGGTAGCCTCATAAGTTCATTGTTATTGAGGTTTCCTGCCTTCTTCTGCCCCTTCTCCTGCCTTGTCCTCCCTGAGAGAGGAATCTTATCCAGAGATGAGGACAATGGCAAACGCCTTGACTCAGACTATCCACCCTAACTAGCGTCTGATACGTAGGGAACTATGTTTAACTCTCCAGGGTGGACAGGCACAGTCTTGGAAGCCCACCTAGAGGCCTGGCCGCCATCTTGGAGAAGTAGTAGGGAAAGAAGGGCCTTCACACTCCCATTCTTGATAAGGAGCTCTAGCTCTCACAGGGGCTGAAGGCTGCTCTCCTCAAAATCTGACTGCATTTCCAAAGCTGCACTTCAGAACAGAGTCAGCTGCAGCCAAACCACTAACAGATGTATTTTTTTTTTCCTGGGTCGGGCTCTGTGCTGACAGCATGGAGCCTGCTTGGGCTTCTCTCTCTCTCTCTCTCTCTCTCTGTCCCTTCCCCACTTCTACTCTCTCTCTCCCTTTCGAAATAATTAAGTAAACTCAAAAAAAAAAAAAAATCCTTGGTAACAATGTAAGACATCATTTGAATGGCCAGTGGTTTACAGTTGACATAGCTCAGCAAAATCGAATCACAACATGAATAATATTGAATAGCGAATGATTTATTTTGTTTCCTTAAGAGGGTTTCATGTTCCCGGAAGTGGTAACCTGTGAAAAAGGTCACATCTTACATTTGTGTGGCGTGAGGTAGGGGGTCAGGGTTAAGGGTCAGGTCAGTCGCCCCGTCACCATTTACCGACTTTTTTTTTCCCCTGTTGAACTGCTTTTGGGCCTTTGTTAAAAATCATGGGCCCATATGTGTCCTACAGCTTACGGTTGTTTAACACTTTATAGTTTTCAACGCTCTTTGACGTTTGTTTTGTTCATGCAACTTTGTGAGGTAGGTAAGGCAAGTGTTACTAGCCATATTTCACATACATGGAAACAGATTCACAGAGGTTAAGTGGCTTGTTTAAACTCACACGGCTCTAAGTGGCAGACAGGATAACATAGAGCCTCCGAGGAATCATCCTGCCCTCGTCGTTGTGTATTGTGCTTCCCATCTAGTGGCCACAGTGTATGGCTTTCTCGAAAAATTTTTTTAGTGTTTATTTATTTGGGGAGAGAGAGAGTGAGTGGAGGAGGGGCAGAGGGAGAGAGGGAGAGAGAGAATCCAAAGCAGGCCCTATGCTGTCAGCACAGAGCCCAATGTGGAGTTCAATCCCACGATTCATTCTTTCTTTCTTCCTTTTTCTCTTTTTTTCTTTCTTTCTTTCTCTTTATTTTTTCTTTCTTTTCTCTCTCCCTTTCTATTTTCCTTCTTTCTTTCCTTCCTTCCTTCTGAGATATAATTCATACAGCATAAAATCCACCCTTTAAGGTGTACAACAGTGTTTTTTTTATTTTTGTTTTGTGTTTTTTGTTTCAAATATAATTTATTGTCAGGTTAGCTAACATACAGTGTAGACAGTGTGCTCTTGGCTTTGGGAGCAGATTCCCATGATTCATCGCTTACATACAACACCCAGTGCTCATCCCAACAAGCACCCTCCTCAATGCCCATCACCCATTTTCCCCTTCCCCCTGCCCCCCATCAACCCTCATTTTGTTCTCTGTATTTAAGAGTCTCTTATGGTTTGCCTCCCTCAGTTTGAAACTATTTTTTCCCCTTCCCTTCCCCCATGGTCTTCTGTTAAGTTTCTCAAATTCCACATATGACTGAAAACATATATCTGTCTTTCTCTGACTGACTTATTTCACTTAGCATAATACCCTCCAGTTTTGCAAATGGCAAGATTTAATTCTTTCTCATTGCCAAGTAGTACTCCATTGTATATATATACCACATCTTCTTTATCCATTCATCTGTCAATGGAAATTTGGGCTCTTTCCATAATTTGGCTATTGTTGAAAGTGCTGCTATAAACATTGGGGTACATGTGCCGCTATGAATCAGCACTCTTGTATCCTTTGGATAAATACCTAGTAGTGCTATTGCTGGGTCATAGGGTAATTCTATTTTTAATTTTTTGAGGAAGCTCCACGCTGCTTTCCGGAGTGGCTGCACCAGTTTGCATTCCCACCAACGATGTAAGAGGATTCCCATTTCTCCACATCCTCACCAGCATCCGCTGTTTCCTGAGTTGTTAATTTTAGCCACTCTGACCAGTGTGAGGTGGTATCTCAATGTGATTTTGATTTATATTTCCCTGATGATGAGTGATGTTGAGCATTTTTTCATGTGTCTGTTGGCCATCTGGATGTCTTCTTTAGAAAAGTGCCTATTCATGTCTTCTGCACACTTCTTCACTGGATAATTTGTTTTTCAGGTGTTGAGTTTGGTAAGTTCTTTATAGATTTTGGATACTAACCCTTTATCTGATATGTCGTTTGCAAATATCTTTCCCCATTCCATCGGTTGCCTTTTAATTTTGTTGATTGTTTCCTTTGCTGTGCAGAAGCTTTTTATCTTGCTGAGGTCCCAATAGTTCATTTCTGCTTTTATTTCCCTTGCCTTCGGAGATGTGTCGAGTAAGAAGTTGCTGTGGCTGAGGTCAAAGAGGTTGTTGCCTGTTTTCTCCTCTAGGGTTTTGATTGTTTCCTATCTCACATTTAGGTCTTTCATCCATTTTGAGGTTTTTTTGTATATGGTGTAAGAAAGTGGTCCAGTTTCATTCTGCTGCATGTTGCTGTCCAGTTCTCCCAGCACCATCTGCTAAAGAGACTGTCTTTTATCCATTGGATACTCTTTCCTGCTTTGTCAAAGATTAGTTTGCCATACATTTGTGGGTCCAATTCTGGGTTCTCTATTCTATTCCATTGGTCTATGTGTCTGTTTTTGTGCCAATACCATACTGTCTTGATGATTACAGCTTTGTAGTAGAGGCTAAAGTCTGGGATTGTGATGCCTCCCGCTTTGGTCTTCTTTTTCAACGTTACTTTGGCTATTCGGGGTCTTTTGTGGTTCCATACAAATTTTAGGATTGCTTGTTCTAGCTTTGACAAGAATGCCGGTGCAATTTTGATTGAGATTGTATTGAACGTGTAGATCACTTTGGGTAGTATTGGCATTTTAATAATATTTGTTCTTCTAATCCATGAGCATGGAATGTTTTTCCATTTCTTTGTGTCTTCTTCAATTTTTTTCATAAGTTTTCTATAGTTTTCGGCATACAGATCTTTTACATCTCTGGTTAGGTTTATTCCTAGGGATTTTATGGTTCTTGGTGCAATTGTAAATGGGATTGATTTTCTTGATTTCTCTTTCTGTTGCTTCATTTTTGGTGTATAGAAATGCAACCAATTTCTGTACATTGATTTTGTATCCTGCGACTTTGCTGAATTCATGTATCATTTCTAGCAGCTTTTTGGTGGAGTCTTTTGGGTTTTCCAGGTAGAGTATCATGTCATCTGTGAAAAGTGAAAGTTTAACTTCTTTGCCAATTTGGATGCCTTTTATTTCATTTTGTTGTCTGATTGCTGATGCTAGGACTTCCAACACTATGTTAAACAACAGTCGTGAGAGTGGACATCCCTGTCGTGTTCCTGATCTCAGAGGAAAAGCTCTCAGTTTTTCCCCTTTGAGATGATATTAGCTATGGGTTTTTCATATATGGCTTTTGTGATGTTAAGGTATGTTCCTACTATCCTGACCTTCTTCAGGGTTTTATTAAGAAGGGTGCTGTATTTTGTCAAATGCTTTTTCTGCATCTATTGACTGGATTATATGGTTCTTATCCTTTCTTCTACTAATGTGATGTATCACATTGATTGATTTGCAAATATTGGACCAGCCCTGCAGCCCAGGAAAGAATCCCACTTGATCATGGTGAGTAATTCTTTTAATGTACTCTTGAATTCAGTTTGCTAGTATCTTGTTGAAAATTTTTGCATCTATGTCCATCAGGGATACTGACCCGTAATCCTCCTTTTTTTAGTGGGATCTCTGTCTGGTTTGGGAATCAAGGTAATGCTGGCTTCATAAAATGAGTCCAGAAGCTTTCCTTCCATTTCTATTTTTTGGAATAGCTTGAGAAGGATAGGTATTAACTCTGCTTTAAATGTCTGGTAGAATTCCCCCAGGAAGCCATCTGGCCCAGAACTCTTATTTGTTGGGAGATTTTTGATTCAATTTCTTTGCTGGTTATGGGTCTGTTGAAATTTTCTATTTCTCCCTGTTTGAGTTCTGGTAGTGTGTGGGTGCCTAGGAATTTGTCCATTTCTTCCAGGTTGTCAGGTTTGTTGGCATATAATTTTTTATAATATTCTCTAATAATTGTTTGTATTTCTGTGGTGTGGGTTGTGATCTCTCCTCTTTCAATCATGATTTTGTCTATTTGGGTTCTCTCTCTTTTCTTTTTGAGAAGTCTGGCTAAGAGCTTATCAATTTTGTTTATTTTTTCAAACAAAAACAGCTCTTAGATTCACTGATCTGTTCTACTGTTTTGTTTTGGGTTATTTTTAGATTCTATATTGTTTATTTCTGCTCTAATCTTTATTATTTCTCTTCTTCTGCTGGCCTTGGAGTTTCTTTGCTGTTCTGCTTCTAGTTCCATTAGGTGTGTGGTTAGGTTTTGTATTTGGGACTTTTCTTGTTTCTTGAGATAGGGCTGGATTGCAATGTATTTTTCCTCTTATGACTGCCTTTGCTGCATCCCAAAGGGTTTGGACTGTCATGTTTTCATTTTCATTTGCTTCCATATGTTTTTAAATTTCTTCTTTAATTGCCTCATTGACGCATTCGTTCTTCGTAGGATGTTCTTTAATCTCCTTGCATTTGGAGGCTTTCCAAATTTTTTCTTGTGGTTGATTTTAAGTTTCATAGCATTGTGATCTGAAAATATGCATGGTATGATCTCAACTCTTTTATATTTATTGAGGGCTGTTTTGTGACCTAGTATGTGATCTATCTTGGAGAATATTTCATGTGCACTTGAGAAGACTGTGTATTCTTCTGCTTTTGGATGAAAAGTTCTGAATATATCTGTCAAGTCCATCTGGTCCAGTGTATCATTCAAGGCCATTGTTTCTTTATTGATTTTTCTACCCAGAGATGTGTCCATTGTTGTAAGTGGAGTATTAAAGTCCCCTGCAATTACTGTTTTCTTAGTAAGATTGCTTATGTTTGCGATTAACTGATTTATATATTTAGATGTTCCAAGTTGGGGCCATAAACATTTACAATTGTTAGCTCCTCTTGATGGATAGATCCCATAATTATGATATAAAGCCCTTCTGCATCTCTTGTGACAACCTTTAGTTTAAAATCTAGTTTGTCTGATATAAGTATGGCTACTCCAGCTTTCTTTTGACTTCCAGTTGCATGATAGATGGTTCTCCATCCCCTGTTCCAATCTGAAGGTGTCCTCGGGTCTAAAATGAGTCTCTTGTAGACACCGTATAGATGGATCTTGTTTTTTTTTTTATCCATTCTGATACCTTATGTCTTTTGATTGGAGCATTTAGTCCATTTTTATTCAGAGTTATTGAAAGATATGGATTTACTGTCATTGTGTTATCTGTAGGTTTCATGCTTGTGGTGATGTCTCTGGTCCTTTGTAATCTTTGTAGCATTCCACTCACAGAGTCCCCATTAGGATCTCTTGCAGGGCTGATTTAGTGCTCATGAACTTCTTCAGTTTTTGTTTGTCTGGGAAAGCCTTTATCTCTCCTATTCTGAATGACAGCCTTGCTGGATAAAGAATTCTTGGCTGCATATTTTTCCTATTCAACACATTGAATATTTCCTGCCACTCCCTTCTGGCCTGCCAAGTTTCACTGGACAGGTCTGCTACTACCCTTATGTGTCTACCCTTGCAATTTAAGGCCCGTTTTTCCCTAGCTGCTTTCAGAATCCTCTCTTTCCCTTTGTATTTTTCCAGGTTCATTCTGATATGCCATGGTGAAGGTCTATTCTTGTTGAATCTGAAGGGAGTTCTCTGTGCTTCCTGGATTTATATGTCTGCTTCCTTCCCTAGATTACAAAAGTTCTCTACCTTAATTTGTTCAAGTAAACCTTCTGCCCCTTTCTCTCTCTTCTTCTTCTTCTGGAACTCCTATCATATGGTTATTGTTATGTTTTGTTGAATCACTTAGTTCTCTAATTCTCCCCTGCCGTGGTCTAGTATTTTCTTATCTCTCTTTTTCTCAGCTTCATCATTTTCTATAATTTTAGCTTCTATTTCATTTATTCTCCCCTCTGCTTCCTCCATCCTTGCTGTCACTGCATCTAGTTTATTTTGCACCCATTTACAACATTTCTTAATTCGTCGTAACTATTTCTTAGGTACTTGATCTCTGCAGCAATTGTTTCTCTGCTGTCTTCTATGCTTTTTTCAAGCCCAGCTATTAATCTTATGAATATTATTCAAAATTCTTGATCATATATATTGTTTATATCTGCTTTGAGCAATTCTCTAGCTGTCATTTCTTCCTGGAATTTCTTTTGAGGAGAATTCTTCTGTTTCATCCTTTTGGCTAGTTTTCTGTCGTTTATGTGTTTTAATAGCTTGCTAGGTGTCCTGCACCTGCGAACACTTCTATATTAAAAAAGGGTCATACACTGTCCAGGGCCTGGCCCTTCAGGAGGTGTTTTTGGAGTGTGTTGCATGCTCTCTGTTGTTGTGACTCTGGTTGCTTTATCTCCCTACTCGCAGTGGTGGTTTGTACCTTTCACCAGGTGTGCTTTGATTTGTTTGTGGAAGTAACCCTGGAAAAAATTTAAAAAAGGAGGAGGTGGAAGGAGCCTTATTCTCTACAAAGAGAGAAATGACAGGGGAGGGGGGGAAAGGAAAAGAAAAAAAAATTACAGAATCAGAGAAACTATACGGCTTAATCCAGAGAGAGAGAGAGAGGAAAATAAAGAAGAAGGGGATACATAAGAAGTGTAAAAAGAATAGATTGAAAATGTCTGTTTAAACAAACCAACAACCAGAATAACCAGAATAAAGAAGGGAGGAAATAAGAGGAAGAAAAGGAATAAAAAATATATATATAGTGTGTGTGTATATATATATATATATATAGTATATATACTATATATAGCATATATATAGTATATATATATAGCATATATATATGCTATATATAGCATGTATATATACTATATATATACTATATAGTATATACAATATATATTATATACTATATATATACTATACTATATATATATACTATATACTATATCCTATATATATACTATATCCTATATATATACTATATACTATATATATGCTATATATTATATATATGCTATGTATAGCATATATATATATACTATATACTATACTATATAGTATATACTATATATATACATACTATATATATACTATACTATATATATACTATATACTATATATAATATATACTGTATATATATACTATATACTATATATATACTATACTATATATATACTATATATCTACTACACTATATATACTATATATATACTATATATATACTATATATATATGCTATATAAATATATGCTATATATATATATATGCTATATGTAGTATATATAGTGTAGTAGATATATAGAATATACTATATATAGTATAGTATATATATATAGTATATACTATAGTATATATATATAGTAGTATATATATAGTATATACTATAGTATATATATATAGTAGTATACTATAGTATAGTAGTATATATAGTAGTATATATAGTGTATATATAGTATATATAGTACAGTATATATAGTGTATATATATAGTATATATATACTATATATATAGTATATATATATAGTATATATAGTGTATATATAGAGTATATATAGAGTATATAGTATGTATATAGTATATATAGAGTATATATAGTATATATAGAGTATATATATATATAATATATAGTGTAGTATATATATATGTATATACATATATACACATTATATATATAGTATATACATATAGTATATACTATATATACTATACTATATATATAGTATACACTATATATATACTATAGTATATATAGTATATACTATATGTATATACTATATATATAATGTGTATATATGTATATACATATATATATATATACTATACTATATATACTGTACTATATATATAGTAAGAACTGACCAAGAATCAAATCAGAGAATACAAAACTGCTGGACCAATATCTGATGGTGCCTTGGAACCGGTGCCTGCGTTGGTCTGCATAAGGGACTGTCTGGTTCCATCAGTGTCAATGTCTTTCCAGTAGATCCGGAGTTACCAGGCATGGAGGGGTGTGGTTTGGTGTGGGCCCATCCCACCTCCACTGTAGGCCACTGTCCATTTCCCAAAACCCCGCCTTGTTAGTGATGGGGAGAAAAATGGCAACACCCCAGTGTCTCCTCCCTGGACCAGGTGTCCCAGACCACTCTGTTCAGGCCATCCTCACGGTGCCATGGGTATGAGCGGGCCACTTTGTCCTGCTCCACAATCTCCCGTGCCTCAGCTGGGATTCAAACCCTGGTGTCTTAAAGGATGCACTCCAAGTGCCCCCGGTTCAGGGATAGAGCGACTCTGCCCAGCTGACAAAGGGCCTCTGGCTGACAAGCACCTGCAGGGTCTTTTGACCTTGGAGCAGCTACTAGCCTTCTTCCCACAGCACTCAAGGGAGGGGAATGGTCTCTCAGACTGCACCTCTGAGTGTGCTACCGGGGGGCAGGCTCCCCTCCTCTCCAGGCATGCACACAGGGCGGCCGGCCCCAGGCGGAGAAAGCCCCACCACCCTGAATCGAGTTAGAAATTGACTCTTTCTCCATTTTTTCTGTTCCCCAGTCCGTGGTTTTTCTCTTGTCCAAATTCAATCCTACCCTTCCACAGCCTCTCTTTCTTTTCCTTTTGTCTCTCCGCAGAAAGGGGATGCCTCCCCTCCGTGCCTATGCCGTCCATTTTATCTCTCCCAGTTTGCAATCCCGCATCTATGGCCCGCCAAGTTGTCCCCGTGGGCCCCCGGAGATGTTTCTGTCGCTCTGTAGCCCAGATTCCCGGAAGTCTCGGTCTTCTGGCCTCAATACTGTGTTTGAGGGACAAAGGAACTTCAGGTCCCCCTACTTCTCCGCCATGTTGACTCCTCCCCCACAGTGGTTTTTAGCATACTCACAAAGTTGTCCAACCATCACCACTATCTAATGCCAGAATATTTTCATCACCCCCCCCCCCCCCAGAGAAATCCCACACCTGCTAACAGTCATCCTTCCTTCTGGGGAGCTTTGAAAAAAATAGCAGTGCCAGGGGCCACACTCCCAGAGATTTAGATTTAAATAGTCGGCGGTGTGGCTGGGGCATCAGTATTTTTAAAAAGCTCCCTGAGTGATTCTAACGTGCAGTGAGGGTGGAGAAGCACTGTGTCTGGGTCATGTCCACTCTGGTTTATCCCCTGTGTGTCTGTCGGTACAGCTTCCTAACAAATTGCTTGTATTGAGTCATTCCCAGCTCAGAAACTGTCACTGGTTGTGTTTGTTGAGAGCAAAATCCGTTCTGGCGTTTAAGGCCTCCTTCCATGGCTGGTCTGCCTCAGCCAAACTGGTTTAATCCTTGTCTTTTAAGGAAAGGGGCAGAGAGAGGGAGACAGAGAATCCCGAGCAGGCCCTGCGCTCCTAGCACAGAGCCCAATGCGGGGCTCGAACCCACGAACCGTGAGATCGCCACCTGAGCTGAAACCAAGAGTTGGACGCTTAACCGATCGAGCCACCCAGGCGCCCCAAGATCAGGGTGTTTTTATGGAAAGATAGAAGATACTGGGATGTTTCCCTCCCAGCAACCCAGAACGATCATATGTACCAAACGTAAGACTACGTTGTAAGGATGTCAGATTAAAAAAAAGACACCGACACAGCCAGGAGCAAGCACGTCTCGGAGAAAAGACAGCCACTTGCCCTTAATATCTCATTTGTTTCATTGACTTCTAGCAGATAAGCAGTAACAAGCACCAAGGAGAGAGCAACTTATAAGGAATTGTATCTGTTAGCCTGTTCTTGCATGTGTGTGCTTGTGTGAGAGACAGACAGTGAGAAAGAGAGGGAGAAAAAAGAAGTGAGGAAAGACCATCCCTGTTGGAGTTGGTTAGAGGTGAGAAGTGACCCTGGACCCCCTGACCAGTTCCATCTGCACTTGTCGGGGATGTGGAGGGCAAGTTCTGTCTCCCCAGTTGTAAGTCCTTCCCAGGCAGAGTTGTACCTTTCAGGTGTTTGTATCTTCTGTGTGTGACAGTCCTTGACTGTTACCTGCTCTACGTCTATAAGGATGTGGCCCGGGCATTGGGCTCACACAGACCTTGCCTCATAAACTCCTAGACAAATTAGCTTCTGAGCCTCACTCTTCCTCATGTGAAGAATGCGGGAAACAATGCCTATTTCAGCTTAACGGGACTCACAGTGTCGGGAGACAATTCCCCACGGGTCTCTTATTTAAAAAAAAAAAAATTTTTTTTAATGTTTATTTATTTTTGAGAGAGACAGAGACAGAGCACAAGCAGGAGAGAGGCAGACAGAGAGAGAGAGAGAGAGATACAGAATCCGAAGCAGGCTCCAGGCTCTGAGCTGTCAGCACAGAGCCCCACGCGGGGCTCGAACTCTCGAACTGCGAGATCATGACCTGAGCTGAAGTCGGACCCTGAACCGACTGAGCCACCCAGGCGCCCCACCCCCACCCCACCGCATGGGTCTCTTGTATATCTGCACATCTTAAGAGCAGAAGTGCTGCTCACAAAAACAGAAAGCTTTTGTTCCAGACTATGTTTCCATGGGTGGTGGGATAGCAAACCACTTGCAACGGGAGATCGTGTCTCCCTCCAAAGCGGAGGGCAGATTTGTCCTGTGTCATAAAGGTAATGTCTCTTCCTGGGGCAAAGGTCAGGCAGACTTACTGCCTATTGTAAGAGATTTGGGTTCCTTGAGGCTGGAGTTCCTCTCCTGGAATACAACCCCCTGTGTTGTACAGGCTTCGCCTGGTTTTCACGGCATCGCCTTTGGAGAATTGGAGTTCAAGAAACGGGGCTAAATGCTCATCCTCTGGCTACTGCTACCATTGTGATAATGAAGTGTCCTTTGCCAGCACCCGTGGAACCGTTAATCTGACACTTCGCAGTTTTTGAGAAATACAGTAAGACCTTGGATGGCGAGCGACTTGTTCTGCGAGTGTTCCACGAGATGAACAAACATTTCTAATAAAATTTCAGTTGATAAACGAGCGATGTCTTGCAACGCGAGTAGCACGTGACGCTGAACATCACACGATCACGATTCAGCCAGCGGTTGTTGAAGTTCGCTTGGATATACGAGGGCTTCAGGTCACAAGCACGTTTCCAGAACGAATTCTGCGCGCAAGGTTTTACTGTCACTGAACGCATTTCTTGACATGTACGCAGCAGGCTTTCAATAAGTGGTAACTAAGCGTACAGTGATGACGAATGATGAAATGGCAGAGAGATGCCATCAACGGGTGACTTTCTTTTTTTGAAAGCAGGCTCCACATGCAGCTTGGAGCTCACAACCCTGAGATCGAGACCTGAGCTGAGATCGAGAGCCGGATGCTGAACCGACTGAGCCACCCAGGTGCCCCTCAACTGGTAACTCTCTACTCCAGCCTCCCAAAACATAAACGATAGAGAAACCTAGGGGTGGCTAGTGGAGAGAAAATAAAAAGGGACGGCCAGGTCGAGGGGCTCCGACCAACTGGGAAGAGGAAGCAATTTTACCAAAGGCCAGAAACTCAGCTTCTCAGGCTCCAGGCCACAGCTTCTCCCTCTGACCCTGTTTGTTTTCTGACGTCCAGGACGTGGGAAGGCGAGAAGGGAATGTGTGGGACACAGGACCTTCAGTGCCAGAGGGATTTCTAGAAGTTCAATGTGGTAGGAAAGATATGTGGGAAGGATGGGCCAGAGTCCCAGGCTCCAACATCAACCGTGTCTAGGCTGAGGCTATAATGGACCAGCCAGTGTGGTCCTCTCCGGGAGAGAAGTCACCCCACATCAAGAGAAGTGCTCAGGTATCATCTCATTGAGTAAGCCTTTCCCATAGTCCACAGATTATGGAGCCCGTTTAATGTCCAGAACTCACGGAGGAGTTTCTTGTGAACATCAGGCAAGGGACCTGCTCTCCCGGCCAGCACTCTACACCACTCCAGACTCTTCTCTGTGTTTGCTAATTCCTATTAGAAAGAAAAATGTGTGTGTCAGTATAAAGAGCTGCCCCTTCAAGGTCACATCTTTCCTCCTGAGGAAGGCTGCCTTTATTTCCCCTTTCAGAATCTTCTTGTCTTGTAGGCTTGCTAATTATTTTATGTATTTGTTTAGTATGTCTCTTCCTCATTAGAATGGAGAGTCCACAAGGGCGTGGGTTTTTCCTTCCTTCCTTCCTTCCATCCTTTCTTTTTTTCTTTCTTCCTTCCTCCTTCCTTCCTTCCTTCTCTCCCTTTCTTTCTTTCTTCTTTCTTTCTTTCTTTTCTTTCCACAAACTGAAATTTTACTTTTCCCCCAGTTTTATTGAGACATAATTGATATATACCATCGTATTCGTTTCGGGTATACAACACAATGATCTGATATCTGTATACACTGTGAAATGATGACCACAATAAATTCGGTTTAACACCCATCGCCTCACATAGTTACAATTTTTTTTTGTTATGATGAGAGCTTTTAAGATTTACTCTCTCAGTAACTTTTAAATATACAATATTGTTGACTATCGTCACCATGCTGTATATTACATCCCCAGAACTTATTTATCTTATAATTGGAAGTTCGTACCTTTTGACCACTTCCACCCATTTCCTCCACCCCTGACTCCTATGCCTCTGGCAACCATCCATCTGTTCTCTTTCTGTATGAGTCTGTTTTTTTTTTTTTTAAGATGTCACACATACGTGAGACCATACAGTTTTTGCCTTTCTCTAGCTAACTAATTTCACTTCGCATAACGCACTCAAGTTTCATCCATGTTGTTACAAATGGAAGGACTTCTTTCTTAATGGCTTGTTTGTTTGTTTGTTTGCTCTCGAGTATATTGTATGTATTTTTGGATAGCGACCCTCTAGGAGATACGTGATTTGCAAATATTTTCTCCCATTCTGTAGGTTGCCTTTCATTTTGTGCAGAAACTGTTCAGCTTGATGTAGTCCCACTTGTCTATTTTGGGTGTTTTTCTGTATTTTGTGAGCTGCTGTATAAACAGTACACAGTGGCACTGGGAGCACTGGGCAAGGAGTCTCTACTTACGGTCTAGCCCTACCTCTTCCTCTACCTGTGTGATAGCCCACGGTTTCTTAACTTCCTCCAACCCCCCCTGGGTCAGCTCTCTCCTAACTCCATCTCTCCTGCTTTTCTTTATCTCCTGCTCTGCAAAGAGATTTTAGGCAACCCGCAGAGGTCTTGGAAAACCCTTCCCCCAGATTCTCAAGAAAGACAGATTTAAGATTTTTTTTTAATGCTTTTTATTTATTTTGGGAGATACAGAGAGTGAGAGAGTGGGGGAGGAGCGGAGAGGGAGAGAGAGTCAGATGTTTAACCGACTGAGGCACCCAGGCGCCCCCCAAAAGCCAGCTTTAAAAGCAGGTGTCCCAGTGAAAGCAGAAGGGGTTCCCCAGTTTCCCACCAGGACCTACTGACGTGACACCCTCATCCTGAACCCTCTTTGGGTGGGTGGTGTTGGAGGGAGAAGGTAGCTGGAGTGACTCCTCAGCTCAACCCCCTCCACTAGCCTGCCCCGTCATTCAGATTAGCAGCCCCGCAGCTTACTGTGGCCTGTAAGGGCCTCCACGACGATATTCCGGTCCTCTCTCTGCCCTCCTCTGCTCATCTTTCCCTCGTTCATTCTGTTCTCCCCACTCTGGCCCCTGGCTGCTCCTTGAACGCGCCGGACCTGCTTCCCATGAAGGGCCTTTTTACTGGCTGGTCTTTCTGCCAGGAATGTTCTTCTCCCAGTAATCATTTGACACTTCAACTCTTTTAGGTCTTTGCTCCAATGTCACCCCCCTCGGGAAAGACTTCTCTGATCCTCCTATTTAAAATTTCTAATGAACTATGGCCTTTTGTAGCAACCTGGATGGAACTGGAGAGTGTTATGCTAAAGTGAGATAAGTCATACAGAGAAAGACAGATACCATATGTTTTCACTCTTATGTGGATCCTGAGAAACTTAACAGAAGACATTGGGGGAGGGGAAGGGGAAAAAAAAGTTAGAGAGGGAGGGAGGCACACCATAAGAGACTCTTAAAAACTGAGGATAAACTGAGGGTTGATGGGGGGTGGGAGGGAGGGGAGGGTGGGTGAGGGGCATCGAGGAGGGCACCTGCTGGGATGAACACTGGGTGTTGTACGGAAACCAATTTGACAATAAATTTCATATTTAAAAAATAAAAAATAAACATAAGTAAAATTTCTAACTTCCCCCTATCCCCCATGACACTCCCTACGCCCCTTCCCTGGTTTATGTTTCAACAGAGCGTTTTCCACCACCCTCCGTGTTAAGATATTTTATGTATTTGTTTAATCACATCTTCTCCCCACGGGAATGCAAAGTTCACGAGGGCCTGGGTTACCCATCTCTTTTGTTCACTGCTCTATCCTCAGAGTTTAGAGCAGTGCCTGGAGCCTGGTAGGTAGTTAATAAATATCTGTTGAATAAATGAATTAGTAAAAGAGTAAATAGTGCCTTCTGTTCCATTCCTTCAACCGTGAGATCTGTGTGAATGGTCACATGGCCGCTCAGAGCCTGGAACCTGCTTCGGATTCTGTGTCTCCTTCTCTCCCTGCCCCTCCCCTGCTCGCATGCTGCTTCTCTCTCTCTCTCCCTCAAAATAAATAAACATTAAAAAAAATTTTTTTAAATCAATCTTTACCACTAACCGTTGGGGCAAATTACTTAATGTCTCTGGGCTTCAGTTGTACCATCTGTAAAATGGACACATTAGAATAAATAATCACTGAAAAAAGTCTGTAGCACTGTAAGGTTAAATATATATATATATATATATATTTTTTTTTTTTAATGTTTATCTATTTTTGAGAAACAGAGACAGAGCATGAGCAGAGGAGGGGCAGAGGAGAGGGAGACACAGAATCCCAAGCGGGCTCCAGGCTCTGAGTCGTCAGCACAGAGCCCGACGCGGGACTCGAACTCCTGAACCATGAGATCGTGACTTGAGCCAAAGGCTCAAGTGACGGAGCCACCCAGGCGCCCCTGTCCCCGGCTTTTTATTGGGACCTTATCAGAAAGTTAGTGAGACTCCACACATGGCACCTAGCCTGGGCGAGTCCAGAACACTTCTATCCCTTTTTTTTCCCCTTCAAACCCCGCTGCTTCCTCAGCCTCCCACCTGTAGCTGCAGCCTGCCTCCCTGAAGGCCCCTTACCTCCCCCTGCCTAATGTGACCCTTTCCCTACTCATTCCTCCCCCTGGAATAGGGTCCCTAACTGCCATTAAGGAACAGGGACACGACCGTTCTGGCTTCTTCAAGCTGACAAGGGAGAGTGTGGGGGTACAGCAGTCAGAGTCTACCCAAGGGTCGGTCGGGGGGCCCACAGGATGGCTCATGGAAGGCTGGCAGGCACGAGGCGGCATAAACATCGGCAGACGCGAAGAGATAAAATACAAATTAAAGATTACATTGACCACCAAGATGGCGTCTCTAAGATGATGCCCCCAGTTCTCAAACCGGTCAAACAATCCCAGAGAGACCCTGACTTTGTCCAGTTGCGCCCAAATGTCATCAGTTGTGAGACTCTATGGGGATCGTCGGTCAGAAGGAAACAACACACGTCAGGGAATCTCTCACAACCCAGGTGATGGAGGAACAGTAAGTAATCAGTGGTGGCTCGGTTCTCCAAGAGTCTGGCCCTAACTTGACCTAATTTTTTTTAATGTTTATTTTTATTTTTATTTTTGAGAGAGAGAAAGACAGAGCATAAGCGGGGCAGGGGCCGAGAGAGAGGGAGACACAGAATCCAAAGCGGGCGCCAGGCTCCGAGCTGTCGGCCCAGAGCCGGACGTGGGGCTCGAACCCACGAACGGCGAGATCATGACCTGAGCCGAAGTCGGACGCGTAACCGACTGAGCCACCCAGGTGCCCCTATTCAATTTTTGATTTAAGGCATCTAATACTTGTGAGGGTTCATTGAGAGTTCTGCTGAATCAGCAGTTTGCTTTATTCCACGGTGTAAAAGTTTTTCAAGAGTCGGGAGGCAAGACAGCCGTTTACCATTATTACTTCGTAAATTGTTAGGTAAGCCGGACCTGGGCATTATTTTGCAAAATAGAGTTTTTATTACCTCTTGTGCTTTTTCCATTTTTCAGGGGAAGGCCTCTACCCAACTACTCAAAGTATCAACCCATACCAACAGGTGTTGGAACCCCTTTGACCTTGGCATACGAGTGAAATCTAATTGTCAGCCTTCCCTGGATAGCCTCCAGGTCCTTGTCTGGGAGAGCGAGTCTGTGGTTGAGAAGATTGTGTCTAGGGCAGCCTTCATAGGCTGATACGACTCGTTGACCTGTCCTTGACAGATTTTTCCCAGTAAACATCTTTTGGGCCCTTTGGTAAGTTTTATCCCTCCCTAAATGAAAGGCCTGATGCAGTGCTTTAATGCTCTTTTAGCTCTGTGAGCTCGGCAACAGTAATCGCCCCTGCTCTGTTTGTACCCATCCGAGTGCTGGAGACAGTGTCCATCAGTCAGACCGCACTTTATTTCCCTGGGAGGGTAGGTGGGATTGAGTCTCCTTTAGCAACTGATAGAGCAGGTGGGCTATTTTCTGAACCCTGGTATCCACAGCCTACCATAGCCAATAATTCCCCAAAACTCACACAATGGTGGATCTCTTCTGGAGTTAGTATCACCACAGTCTCTAAATGAGTTGCAACGTCCCTTCCTAGCAAGGGAGTAAGGCTCTCTCTGGCATTATCAAGAAACAATGAGAAAAAACTAGGTGTTCCCCGTACGCATCCCAGGACCCGAGAGAAAAATTTAATCATAAGTTTTCTGGAGACGCCTCTAATTGTTAATGCTTGGTTTGGATAGTTGGCCAGAAGTGAAAAGGACAGAAAAGGTGGCTTCGGTAGCCAGAAGGAAATCAACTGGCTTTTCAGTTACCTGAGTTTTCCAGAGTTACCCCAGGGCTCTGGGCTTCCAATAGACAGGTGGCTCCGGGAAGCCATCGCAAAGAGTCCCAGGCCCTATCAGTCCCTTTCAGGGACACTGGTTATCTGTGGAGGTCCCCAAAGGCATTCAGACTTCCAGTGACTGTCTCCACACGAGGGGCGTGGCTTGCCGGGCTTTGACCTCCGTTGTCCCTTCTGAGGGCAGTCTCGTTTCCGGTGCCCTGAATGGCCACAGAAGTGGCATTTGGTGCCAGGACCTCAGGAAGTCTGGTCTGATATAGTGCGTGAGGCCTCGGCTCAGGCCTCAGATTTTTCCCTGAGCCTCCTTTCCTGTTCTTTCCTCTTGATCTCGGTTGTAATATACAAGCTTGGAAGTGGCGGCCATATCCTTCCTCAATGGGATGGTCATAGTCCCAGTTGGAACTCCAGCCCCGTGATAATTCATGAGTGACCCGTGCCCGTGTCTTTCAGCCGTTGCCACAACCCCATGCTTCTCTGTCTCCTTAAGCGTCTGTTTCAACAAAGACATCATATCTTTCCAGGTCAGCTCCGAAACGTATGTAATATTTTGAAAAGCCTCTGTATACTTATCTGGATTGTCAGAAACTTTACCTGATCTCTTTTTGTCTGTCTTAAATCTTGTAATGAAAAAGGTACTTGTAATCTTATGGAGGTGCCTCCCTGTGTCCCTCGTCCCGGCGTTCCGGCTTCTTGTGGGGGAAACTCACCTGTCACATTGTGGGGGAGGGCCTGGATAAGGTGGGCAGCAGGGAGCAGAAGTTCACGTTTTTAAGTCTGGATATATAGATCAAGCACGCGAAGAGTTCCCTTCCTCTTCCTGTAGGTCTGCTTTGGGCACAGGCAAGGGGCCCTTAGTTATTTCCCCTCCCAATCGCCGGACTTTGGAAAGGGTTGCCATTAAGTCAGGATCAACCTTACGTCGCTTACACGTATCTTGATTTTTTTCTAAAGGTCCCCAAACACTGAACATAGGAGACGTCTCCCCATTTCCCGTCACGTTTGCAAAACAAGTCCAGTGGCAAGATCGTGTTAGAATTGATATTTCCCTCTGGCAGCCAGGTTGCCTCCTCCAATTTGTACTGGGGCCAAGGCTCGGTGCAAAAGACAAGGAGTTGCTTTTTCTTCAGGGTTTGTGGATCAAAATCATCCCAAGTGTTCAGCAGCATGCAACCCAAAGGAATATTGGCCTTGTTTGGGGGAATTGCCTAGGTGTAGGAAAAAAGGAGGAAAAGCCGTCCCTTATCTCAATTTCCTATAGCTGTCCAGAAGAAGCCTTATCTCCTGGCCCCGTGTTGTGGCTGGCTATGTGACGAAGCAAGACTTCCTGGCCGCAGAAGGATGCACTAATTTGATTTTGGCCCAACAGTACTCCTCTTCACAAATATATTTCAAAAGGGTGGCGGAAACCATTTCTCGTAAGGATAAAATCAGCCGTTGAAGGGGGGGTAAAGGGCCAAAGTTGAGGTTTATTCCCCTGCCTTTTTCATGAATGCCCACATTAATATGTGCCAGCCATGTGGATATCCATTTTAGAGTATATAGGCTGTTGCAAATCGGCATACACTGGGCTCAGTGCCGCAAAATGGCTCCCATGTATCCCGGTAAAAGCCCTTCATATATGATAGTCATCCAGCCTTCATATGGCACAGGCACCCATTATTCTTCCCTGAAGAAACAACAGAAGCGCGAAGCATGTGGAGGCCAGCAGCAAGGACATTGCCACTGCCTCCCCAGCCTTTGGATCAAAGGAGGGGCAATTTCCGCCAAGGTATGAGCAAAACAACTCAAAAGGGCGTGCTGCCCTGCCCTTTTGGTTAAAATTACGGTTCTTGCCATCTTTTGGAGCAGACAGAAGAGAAAAAAAAAAAAAAAAACCGTGTTTACCTTTTCTTTTAAATCAGAAGCAGAGCAACAATCCAAGAAAACTTTGCCTTTTTAACAGAGAGTAAAGCCGAATTTTGATCTTAGACCAGTGTACTTTTAAAATCCGTTCATTTTGGGGCGCCTGGGTGGCGCAGCCGGTTAAGCGTCCGACTTCAGCCAGGTCACGATCTCGCGGTCCGTGAGTTCGAGCCCCGCGTCGGGCTCTGGGTGGATGGCTCAGAGCCTGGAGCCTGTTTCCGATTCTGTGTCTCCCTCTCTGCCCCTCCCCCGTTCATGCTCTGTCTCTCTCTGTCCCAAAAATAAATAAACGTTGAAAAAAAAATTAAAAAAAAAATAAAAATCCGTTCATTTTAACCTTAGTCCATCCTGACCACATATAAAATTCCTTTCCAAAGATTTCCCTTCACACATCCAGATGGCCACCAGACACATGAAAAAATGCTCAACGTCACTCATCAGCAGGGAGATACAAATCAACACCACAGTGAGATACCACCCCACACCTGTCAGAATGGCTAACGTGAACAACTCAGGCAACAACAGATGTCGGCGAGGATGCGGAGAAAGAGGATCTCTTTGGCACTGTTGGTGGGAATGCAAGCTGGTGCAGCCACTCTGGAAAACAGGATGGAGATTCCTCAAAAAGTTAAAAATAGAACAACCCTACGACCCAGCAATGGCACTACTAAGGATTTATCCAAGGGATACGGGGATGCTGTTTCGAAGGGACACATGCACCCCCATGTTTATAGCAGCACTATCGACAGTAGCCAAAGTATGGAAAGAGCCCAAATGTCCATCGATGGATGGATGGATACGGAAGATGTGGTATATCTATATAATGGAGTATTACTCGGCAATCAAAAAGAATGAAATCTTGCCATTTGAACCAACGTGGATGGAACTAGAGGGTACTTTGCTAAGCAAAATTAGTCAGAGACAGATGAATATCAAATGACTTCACTCATACGTAGAATTTAAGATACAAAACAGATGAACATAAGGGGAGAGAAGCAAAAATAATACAAAAACAGGGAGGAGGGGGACAAAACATAAGAGACTCTTAAATACAGAGAACCAACTTAGGGCTGCTGGTGGGGTGTCATGTGGGGGGATGGGCTAACTGCGTGAGGGGCATTAAGGAGGACACGTGGGATGATCACTTGGGGGTTATATGTAGGGAATAAATTACCGGATTCTACTCCTAAAAGTATTATTGCACTGTATGCTAGCTAACTTGGATGTAAAGTTAAAAAAAAAAAAAATCAATCAATCAATTAAAAAAAAAAAAAAAAAGATTCCCTTCACAAACATTCTACAACTGTCCTTTGCTTTCGGACTTTGACCTAAGGCATTTTTCTCCAAACAACCAGTCTCATTTATGACCAAATTCCTTTCTGGTACCTTCAATAAAAATGTATTCCCATCCCTCGTATCTTTCTTACACAGCTCCTACTTTTCTACATGCAGAGTTGCTTTCCGTCTTTCCATCCATCTTAATGACAGTTACCCGAATTTTAACTCTTGGAAACCTTAGTCCCCAGTGAAAACTAAGTAGTAACCAACTGTGAACGGTCTGTTACATCAGAATTTTTTGATGGCAAACTGATGAATCAATTAAGCACTAAACATGTTGCCCAACACCATAAGAAGCCCAAAGCAGAAACCTATGTTTAAGAAGCAATGCTTCAATATTTCCTCTGATTTGGAAAAGGCCTAAAGGTCCAATGAATTCAATCCAGTTTATCAGCCAAGCAAATCGTTACAGTTTCAGGCTACCAAAGACCTCGAAAGCTATCTTAACAATGACCCATGAACACTTTGAGACAGACAAAACGAACCATCATTTGAAGCCGTTTTTTTTCTTTTTAATTTGAAATGTATCGTCAAACTGGTTTCCATACAACACCCAGTGCTCATCCCAACAGGTGCCCTCCTCCATGCCCATCACCCACCCTCATTTCCCTCCCACCACCCATCAACCCTCGGTTTATTCTCAGTTTTTAAGAGTCTCTTATGAAGCCGTTTTTTATTGACACATTGCAGCAGAGACATTCATGAGCTTATTTGATCTTCAGTAAACCTAGGTAGAAAATGTTTCATGTATTTATTGCGATAACTCTAAGGACATGTCAATCTCAAAATTTGTTTTCATGTTTTGTTTATTTTTGAGAGAGAGAGAGGAGAATGAGTCGGGGAGGGGCAGAGAGAGAGGGAGACACAGAACCCGAAGCAGGCTCCAGGCTCTGAGCCATCAGCACAGAGCCCGATGCAGGGCTCGAACTCATGAACCGCGAGATCATGACCTGAGCCGAAGTCAGACGCTTAACCGACCGAGCCACCCAGGTGCCCTGAAAGACATGTCTATCTTAATTACGTCCCACCTGTGTCCCCTTAAAAGTTCCCCACCGTCAATTTTTACCTGGGGCACGAATGAGGAGATCTGACATCTAAGGGGGTGTTCTTCGGTCCTTGACAGAGAGGGGAATGGGGGGAACCCATGGTTCCAGAGGCATGGAAGATGGTGTAGGAGCCAGTTATGCAGGCCACACCCAGGTGGAGGGGGAGGGGAAGACAGAAGATGTGTGATGTCATCTAGAAGCCTGGAGGCAGATAAAAGGCCAGAGGGCAGGGAAAGAGGTCTCCTGGTCCCAGAGCCTGTCAGCTCGGACAGATGAGCAGATACAGATTGTTCTCCACCAAGTGGAAATGGACAGTTCATGTCAGGCCAGAGAAGACAGGGAACCTTCCCCCAAAAAAGGAGTTTTGGCAGCTGCTTGGGAATATTCCTTAGTGTCTCTATCTCAAGGTACACCAACCAGAGCCAGTTGGCCCTAATCATCATGGTCATTGACCCAGGAAATGAATGAGGGAGAAGCCCCCATATACAGTTAGAGTAACCAGAGTATATTGGGAGAAACAGTGAGAGAGGGTCAGAGTCCCCTTCATTAGGGATGGCCTGTGTGTTCTTCAGCAACCCGGGTCAGGTTTTGGAACACTTCTATGTATCGATCATGGTTGTCTGCAAATGTGCCCAGGTCCTTTTTATTTGCTTAGAACCTTCCAAGGAAAAACGGAAACCTCACGGGGCCAAATTCACCAGGAGGCATTTTGGTCAATGGATACATTGAATGTGCCTTCCTTCCAGGGGGAGGATTTCTCATCCCTGGCAATCCCGGATAAGGTAGACATGAAGGTCTAACAGGTAGCTTTTCCTGAGAAGAGGCCTCAGGGGGCAAGTCCACGAGTACTTGCCCTTCTGGGCTCCTTACAGGGGCAGGAGGTCGGCACCTAACTTACAGGTCTTACATAAGGAACTTCTGACCATTCGCCCTCTCTTCTACGATGTAGATCTAACGGTAAGATAGTACTGTACTGAATACTTCCCTCAGGAGGCCAGGACTCTCCATCCCCCAGGCCATATTGAGGCCAAACCTGGGAACAAAAAACACTTCATGCTCTCCCTTTTGAGCATTTGTGGGTCAAATCTTTCCCAACTTCTCAGAACACATTCCAGAGGAGTTCCCGCGGAGAAGGGTTTGTGACCCATCCGGCCATCCCAGTAGGAGTCAAGAACCTCAAGAATCTCCATACCTGTTATATTAGAGAGTGACTATGAAGCATCCCAGCATATCAGCTCTCCCCTTTAGAATCAAGGCGTCCCTGACCCGCCCTCCCCAAGGTGAGAGGATGGCCTCGAACCCTGGGTCTAAGAAGGATTGACTGGGCTAGCGGGGGCAGCCATTGTGACCTGCTGCTTTAGCCCCCACCCAACCCTGCCTTCCTTCCTCTGGATCCTTCTAAATGTCTTAAGGAGTTTGGCGAGGTTAGTGATTCAAGGTTTGTTATCTGTAAAGCTTATGGGTGCGAGCAAACAGCTGGGGCGGTTACAGGGAGGCATGTGCTGCGTGCAGAGGAGGCTTCCCCGGGCCATGATCCCCAGGGCCGGTCTCCATCCTTTTACGTGTCTTGGGTGCCCAATGGGAGTCACAGGGTAGGTTCAGGGTGCTAGATCGCCAGCCCTTATGTGCGCCCCCAGATGAACCTCTCCCATAACCGAGAAAGTTCTTGACAACCTCATCCTTCAGAGCCCTCTTGATGGGGCCCTCATTTCACGGTCGTACCAATTTGCTTGCACCCCCAACCCATGGAATCTAGTCCACACGGTCATTATTTCCTCACCTCCCCGCCCCCCCCCCCCCCCAGCATCCTTCCTTCCTGTATGCCTCATGTCCTATCAGCAGATGGGTCCCGATTGAAGGGTGTAACCCACGAGACCCTAGCAGCATTATAGTTTCTACCTTTTTGTTGTTGAAACCAGAAAGCTTCAACAACATATCTTCTTAAAGTTCCCACTGCAATTGTGTGTAAGGAAGATACTGATGGTATATCTGCGCTCCCATTCCTAATGTTCAAAACCCAGCGGATACAAAGGTATGATTCTCATATTGTCTGCTGATATTGGAGCCCTGGAGTCCTGGCCACACTTACGCCTGAGTTGTATCTGGCAGGAAAACTTACGTCTCACCAAACAAGTCCCTAATTGCTGGGGCATGTTGATCATCAGGGGTTGGAGAGGTTTTAGAAGGCATTTAAGAAGGACAGGGAAAGGAAGAATAAGCCGAGAGCAGAAAGGGGAACTGGTTAGGGCTAGGCCAACGTTCCCCTTTCACAAGGGGGATTGACCAAACTTTTACCCCAAAGCCTGTCACCTGAGACTTAGGACTGGAGGCCATGCTACCTGCTTTTAACTGGCCGACAGGTGCCCGGTTTTGAGTCTGGGTAAGGAGATCCTGCGTTCAGAAAAGGAAAGGAAAGAGTCCACTGTTACCCTCTGACGGGTTTCCGGGTTTCGGCACCAAAATGTTAGCAGTGGGTGGGAGGGACGCCGGTCCTTGTCTCACAGAGTTGAAGAATGAATCTTACGGATGACAACAGAGTGAGCAGAGCCATAGAGTTTATTGAGGGAAAGAACAAAGCTCTCAGGAGTAGTGAGAGGGGTCCCGACTGGATAGCCACCGGATTGAATTTGTTCTGTCGGGCGTGATGTAATCCCTCCCTACATCTACTTCAGAAAATCCGAGTTGCTTCTGGATGCTTTGGCCCAGTGGAATTATCTCAGGAGAACAGAAAGCGATATAAACCCTGTGTGAAGGCGACCAGAAGGGAGAGGATAGCCGCCGCCTGGGCCACATGATGGGGGAAGGAGAGCTCAGGTTAACAGGAACAAGGCTCTGGCCCAGAAAGTGTGGCTACAATGAGCAAGCCCACCCGTTCTTGTCCTGACTTCTTAGGCTGTGGTACTGCCCCCATTTACCCCTGAATATTTGTGTAAAGGGTCTGCTATAGACTGAATGTTTGTGTCCTCTCCAAATTCATATGTTGAAACCTAATCCCCAAGGTATTAGGAGGTGAGGCCTTTGGGAAGTGATCAGGTCATCAGGGTGAAACTGTCAGGAATGGAATTAGTGCCCTTATAAAGCCCAGAGAGCTTCCTGGCTTTTTCTACTATATGACACAGCAACAAGATGGCCGCCTATGAACCAGGAAGTGGGCTCTCACCAGACCCCAAATCGGCTGGCACCTTCATCTGGGACTTCCGGCTTCCAAAACTGTGAGAAATTAAATACCTGTTGTTTAGAAGCCACAAGTCTGTGGTATTTTGTCACAGCAGCCCAAAGACACTAAGATAAGGTCTTCTTTATTATTTTAATCTCTCATCAGTCTATTCTAATGACGCACTCTATCGCCTTGAGCTCAGTAATTGCTTTAAGGGGTAGAGTCTTCTTTTTTTTAATTTTTTTTTTTTAACATTTATTCATTTTTTGAGAGAGGGAGCATGAGCATGCGCGGGGGAGGAGAAGAGAGAGGGGGAGATACAATCCGAAGCAGGCTCCAGGCTCCGAGCTGTCAGCACAGAGCCCGATGCGGGGCTTCAACTCATGAAACGTGAGATTGTGACCTGAGTCGCAGTCGGGCGCTCAACCGACTGAGCCACCCAGGCGCCCCAGCAGTAGAATCTTCTTTAGCTTGATAAAATAGTCATCATGTTGAGTCGTTACGGTTGGAATTGAAGAACTCTAAATCCTTTGCTTAGCATTTTGGCTTAGCAATTAAGTTTTTGATTTTGCACACTTAGGTAAATGGAAAAGCACTCCGAACTCGCTTTTGGATAATTAGCACAAAGAGAGAATGGCTTTGCAAGTCACAACGTGGCAATGGTTCAAACTGAGCGAATGAGAACAAAAATCAACACTCATATTCATACAAACCTTCTGCCACAAAGAGTTTTCATTTAACTTAAAGTGATAAAGCTGGGTAATTATGTGATACGATTATTCACAAACCTGTTAATCAAACGCCCATCAAAACTGTTAATCAAACTCACATATATTTTGTAGCATCTCATACACATGACTTGGCAATGGGGATCTTTTAGGAAAATATAGTATTTGAATTTAAAGCCTATCACTCCGTTGTAGCAATTTATCAGCAAAAATGGAAACATGTCTCTCGGCTAGTTCTGTCCAGTCAATTATTGCAATGGAAGGGTGTTAGATAGTGTCTAAGACATACAATGATAAGTAATGCAATGTGTGCCTGTTTCTAATGTGTATTCCCTGATAAACATCCAATGTAAACAAGGAAATATACATTGGGACTAGAGTGGATATTAAAAAAAAAAAAAAAAACCCTTTAAAAGTAAAAGTTTGTCATGGGCAGATAAGGAACCGAAAACCCTTTCTCTGTTTTCTTTGCTGCGTCAAATCCACACAAAAGTACTTTGGGAGGGTATTAATGCTTTTACTAGCCAGTATCTTATTGGCCATCTGAGATAGGAAGGTGTGCATAAAACCCAGATGAAGATGGCAAGTTTGAAGGTAATTTAACAAGCTGGCTGTGTCCCAAATAGCAGAACATGATACCCAGCGCTCGTGTGTTTGGAGGAGTCCCCAGACTGATTTTTAGACACTAACCTCAGCTTAACGCTTTGCTCATTACACGAAATTAATTCTCACGTGGTCCAGGGGAGCACCTTTCAAAAGCATATTCCCTTTTCAGTAGCTTAGAAGCATTCATTTGCCTCACTCCCCATATTCTCTTTCAGCTCAGCAATTTCCAGCTCGTTTTAGAAAGTCATTTCATCCTTGGGCGGAAGTGCATTCCCAGATATATTGGGCACTTTTGATCCCTGTTGGCTCAGAGGCCTTCTTTGAAGATCGCAGTCGGTAAAAACATTTTTCTGTGGATGACAACAATTGTGAGAATTACGGGGAAATTCTTAGAACCAGGGAAATAAGCAGTTCGTTTTCAATTGGTGGGGTTCTCTCACAGATTAGCAGATGGTTTGGCAGTCAAGATTAAAGCAGCATATTGAGGATTGGAAAAAAACCCCGAAAACTTAATTAACTTCCTTCTCCCGCCCGTGGACATTTTAGGTTGTTTGCAGTTTTTCAGTATTACAAATAATTTTGCACTGATACTCGTAGCTGTATAAGATTTCCTCCAAGGGGCACCTGGGTGGCTCAGTCGGTTAAGCGTCTGACTTCAGCCCAGGTCGTGATCTCACGGTTCATGAGTTGGAGCCCCGCGTCGGGCTCTGTGCTGACAGCTCAGAGCCTGGAGCCTGCTTCGGATTCTGTGTCTCCCCCTCTCTCTGCCCCTCCCCCGCTCACGCTCTGTCTCTGCCTCTCAAAAAGTCAATAAACATTAAAAAAAAAGATTTCCTCTAGCATATATTCCTATAAGTAGAATTGCTGTGTCAAAGGGTACATACATCTTTAATTTCACTAGATATCATCACATGGCTCTCCAAAATGCCTGTACCAATTTATACCTCCATCAGCAGGACAGGAGATTTTTGGTTATTGTGCATCTTCACTGAAATTCAGCAGTATCTGAATTTTTAATTTTTCTTGGCCCAATGGGGGTAAAATTGCATTCCCTAACTGTTTCAATTTGTATTTCTCTGATGAATAGTCATATTGGATATCTTTCCATACATCCTTTGGCCTTGAAGCTTCCTTCTCTGTGAGTTACCAATTTCTATTCTATCAGCTTATTTGGGTTTTTTTTTTTTTTCTCCTACTGATTTGTCTCCTTTAAAAAATACTCTTTGTAGTTTTATGTCTTGCAAGTAGCATCTTCTAGTCCATGGATTTTCTTTTCACTTTATCTTTTGGAGCATTTTATAGGTCAGAAGTATGTAATTTTAGTATAGTTGAATTTATTGATCTTGCCTTTTGTATGTTTAAGAAATCCTTCCCTACATATACCATGGTCACAAATATATTTTTCTAAATTTGGTTCAAAGCTCTATAAAGCTTTCGTTTTCACAACGGGAATTTATTTTTGCTTATTGTGTCTTTTAGTTCTCTGTGGCTGTTTAACAAGGTACTCTGGACAGCAGCTTACAATGGCACAAATTTATCAGCTCACAGTTCTGTGGGTCAAAAGTCTAATAAGAAAAGAGCTGGGTTCTCTGCTAATGATCTTACAAGGCTGAAATCTAGTTGTTGACTATCTGTGTGCTCATCCTCCAGGCTCACGTGGTTGTGGCAAAATTTAGTTCTTTGCCGCTGTGGGACTGCGGGTCTCATTTCCTCGATGGCTGTTAGCCAGGGGAGCTCAAACGCCTAGAGGCCACCCACATTCCTTGCCATGGCTCCCCCCCGCCCACCTCTATCTTCCAAGCCATCTATCTGCAAGGAAACCGTCTCGTGTGAAATCCCTCTCCATGCTTCAAATCTCTCTGACTGAGAATCTCTTCTTCAGGAAGAGCCCTGTCCTTTCTAAGGGCTCACCTGATTAGGCCAGGCCCACCCAGAATAATCTCCCTATTTCAAGTCAACTGATTTGGGATCGTAGTTGCATCTGCAACATTCCTACACCACCGCACCCAGGTTCGTGTTTGATTAAATAACTAGGAGAAGCTGTGGGTATACCACGGGCTCCGCAATCTTAGGGGCCATCTTAGAATTCTGTCTACTGCACGATATAAAGTAAGGATCCACATTTTTTCCAAATGGATCACTAATTTCATTTTGGAAACCTTTAAGACATATACAAAAGCAGAGAAAATAATGTCATGAACTCCTGTGTCCCCAGTACCCTACTTCAGTGGTTTCACATGGCTAATCTTGTTTCATCTATGTCCCGACTGCCTTCTTCCCACGCCCTCCTGCAGATTATTTTTCAGCCAATGCAAGACATACTAGGTGGTCTGTAAATCTTGACATAGGTATCTTTAAAGGCAATGACTTCTTTTCTTTCTACCTGGAATGAGCCAAATTCAAGGCTAAGGACACCGTTCTCCAGGCCGCCAAGTCTGCCCAAGACTCCTGATAACAAACTGCAAGTTCAGAAATTTCCCGAAACCACTCTCGGGGTTGCCAATTTGCTAGAAAGATGCGGGGAGCTCACAGAAACCTAGTATATTCACCGTCACATTTATTAGAGGCAAAGGATGCAAATTAGAAGACACGCATCGGGCAGAAACTTGGTCTGGGAGGGTTCCAAATATAAAGCTTTCATGCCCTCAGGGATGCGTTACCCTCCCAGCATTGACAAGTGGCCATACGTATATGGAGTATTGCCAACCCAGAAAGCTCACTCAAGCTTTGGCGTCCAGACTTTTTATCAGGGTCTCATTATGTAGGCACGATTGATTGAATCCTTGCCCATGTGGTTGAACTCAATCTCCAGGCCCCCTCTGCTCCCAGAGTGGCTCACAGCCCCAACCCTCTAATTACACGCTTGGTCTTTCTGTCTTGGCCAGCCCCTACCCTGAAAAAGCTGAAGCACCCACTGTGAATAACAAAGACACTCCAATCACTTACGAATTTTTAAGGGTTTAGCGGTTAGCTCCCAGGAACTAGGAACAAAGACCAGCTAAATCCATCTATCCCTTTCTTCCTTCCTTTCCTTCCTTTCCTTCCTTCCTTTCTTCCTTCCTTCCTTCCTTCCTTCCTTCCCACAATACCATTATCACACCTAAAAAATTAAAACAATTCCCTATTGTCACCAAATATCCAATAAATGTTCCAATTTTCCCCGTCGTCTCCTTTTATTTTTTTTTTAAGTTGATCCCTATAAATCCACATCCTAACAAGCTTCACACACAGCACTTGGTTGATATGTGTCTTAAATTTCTTTCAGCTTATAGGTTCCTCTTCTCCCCCCTCCCCACCCTTGCAATTTATTTGTAGAAGAAAATGAGTCATTTGTTCTATAGAGTCTACGATGTTCAAGCTTTTGCATAAATTACATAACCATAAAATACTGTTTCCGTGTGACATATTTGAATTCGCTTAGCTAGAACAGGCAGTTCAAATACACAGGCACAAGCAAGCACCTTAGAGACCCTTGTGAAAAAGTCGCTAGTTCAGTGAACAGCTTGGTGACCTGGGAACTCCGGTTCCCTGGAACTATCTGGTCCAGTCTGTCCTTTCCCCATCCTCCAAGCTTAGCCACGCGTTGCCCTCATGTTTATGTATACTCTGTTGCTTAGAAAGCTCCAGGAGGTCAAGGTCTATTTCTATACGACAGGTACTTCACAGAGGCCTGTTACTATGGCCCTGCCTAAGGGGATTTCTAAGAATAAAACAAATCGCAGTGTCTGTCTGTGTCTTGGAATCCCCCCACCCCGAGACCTCTGCCCATAAAGAGGTGAAGATTTGACCAACAAGGGCTTTGGAGCTGTGGGCTCCAGCTGTACAAACTCTGGAAGAACCAAAACGAAACTCTGGCTGAATCAGAAATCAGGTTTTCTGGGCTCCGATGACTTTTAAGTCAGAATGACACAGATTTACAGAACTCAGCTGTGAAAAGCTCAACTAAATAAAACTGGCTGTGTCTCAAAAACACGGGCATGTCTTTTTACAAAGGTCTTGGAGAAGCGTGCAGGGGGCTGAAACGGATGTGAATCGTGTCATTCCGCCCCCCCCCCCCCTCCCATAAAGGCACTGGAATTATGTCTTTCCATCACGCGACATGCCAGGAACAGCACCATGCTGTCCGGTGCACTGAATGGTGATGAAACTGAGCCCCAAAATAAGTGCCTTTAAAAAATCCCATCACAATTGTCTTGCAATTGATAGATCTGTAAGTGGCTAAAAGAGCCACAACAAGTATGAATTAAGTGCTCCTAATATATTTTCAGACCCACAAAGCTACGGGCTGCCTGGGTGGCCTCCCGGAAGGGCTGCCGTGGAAGAATGGACGCTGAGGCTCAGAGGAAGGTTTGGGGCCGGGGGGAGGTTGTCGCCAAATGGAACTAGCTGGGGGTGCGGGAGTGAAGCCTCCATGGTGTCCAACGCCGCATACGAGACCAACTTGGGTCCGGGCTCTGCGGTGCTGTGACTTAGTGCTTGTTCATCTGGAAAAGCTTTACTGACAGGCGCCTGGCGGGAGCGCTGTTTGTAGCCAGAACTCTTGGGACTTTTCTCCTCGGGCCGCCCCAGTGTCACCGTCCATTGGGCCAGAAAACTGAGGCTGATTACGGAGAGCTACAGAGTGAGGGTTCCGAGGGCCGGGCTTGGGAAAATTCCCTTCTTGACTTTTGTTTACATGAAGACCTGAGACTCTTGCGCAAAGCAATGGGGCTGCCGATTTTGGCCGATAGGATGAGAACCGTTTCATGAGGCTTCGTCTGTGATTCCTTCACCTTGACTCTGAAGGAGCCGTTATTTTCTCCTTGGTCAGTACGGATGTCGGCAGCCCGTGGTGTGGTCTGCTGTTCTTACACAGAGATCTGGTCTGCACCCAGCCTTGGGGCCAGAGAATTTGGACCTCAGCATCCAGAAAAGCTTTGACACAGCGCTCCTCAGAATGGCACTTGTTTTGTGTTTTTTGGTTTTTGTTTCTTTTCCCAAACCACTGCCTGACAGGGTGCCTCCCTGATGTCAGCATTCTATCGGAATTTCTTCCAGGCTCTGTTCCCCTTTTCTTCCTCTTCACCAGAACAAATCTGTTCTCTCTGCCCCTTGTCTTCCTCCTCTCCCAGCCTCTCTGCAATCTTTGCTTCTGTGTGTGCCTGGCACTCATCCTGGTACTTGGCCATCTGCTCTGGCATTGCCCTGCCAATAGCTTCTTTAAGTTTCCGTAGAGGCTCCTTCAGATGCACACACACACACACACACACCCCCAGCTCCCAGAGAATCTTCTACTTCTCCTTCTCCTTCTCCTCCTCCTCTTTCTTCTTCTTCTTCTTCTTCTTCTTCTTCTTCTTCTTCTTCTTCCCAGGACTGAGAGCTGTGAAAGCAGTTTAGGCAAACCTGGGCTTTGCTCACTCCTTGTTCACTTTCCTGTTGAAAGTGTCATCTCTTTTTCTTCTTTCTCTTCTTACTGCCTTCCTTCAACTTCTTCGGTAAGTTTTCCTCTTTCCTCTAATGAAGTCCATGTCAGATTCCGATGCTTGTAACTGCAGGCTGTCAGGTTGATGTAAAGTGCTCCATACTTCGTAGTCAGGGAAGCAGGAAAAAGCTCATTATATGCTTCAAGCCCAGATCAGCAAGTAGAAGAATCAGACTCATCATACGCATCCCCCATACCAATCAAGTCCCATATTTGGTCTTTTCTTTCATTCTTTCCGCCCTCCTTTGCAGATTGAAGACCTTCTGCCTTTTTTTTTTTTTTTTTTTTTTTTTTTTTGCACACTCTTCACTAACCCAGGGTAGAAGAACTCTGGGCACACTCATCATCTGGGTCAAAGACATGAATGTAATCTGAAGGGTTGCTGCAGCCGGTTTACAATCCCAACGCTCATCTGCTCTCCCAACTTCCTCTTACCCAGGTTTCTTTAAAAATGTGAGATTCTGGGGTCCCCTGGGTGGCTCAGTTGGTTAAGCGACGGACTCTCGATTTCAGCCCAACCCAGGATCCCAGGGCCGTGGGATCGAGGCCCACATCAGGCTCCATGCTGAGTATGAAACCTACTTAAGATTCTCTCTTTCCCTTTCTCTCTGCCCCTTCCCTGCTTGCACTCTCTTTATCTGAAAAATAAGCAAATAAATAAATAAATAAGGGAGATTCAAGGGTCTGGGAAAGAGGCGGTCCTGTGGGGGTGCTGACGCGACTACAAACAAGTGTTGGCAGTTGTTACTCTTTGGATTCTTTGTCACAAGGGCAACAGCACAGTGGGCTGCTAATGTTCCCTCGCTAGCAGGCTCGACCAGATGCACTGGCTGCAGCTCTTGTTATCAACTGGACCCAGAAGCAAGTCCACCCATGGTGCCCCATGCATTTCCGTAGTGCATGTCCACAGATCACAAAGAGAGAGTCAGAAAAGAGAGGGAAAAATCCCAACTCAAGGTCTGTGAAACACGTCAAGGGACAGCGCGGTGGCTCGTAGCTAAGGCCCTGGGAGAACTTGGAGATCTGGCTTTTCAGAAACCCGTTGTTAAAGAAGACCACTGACTGAAAACTCAACAACAAGAAAACACACAACCCCGCTGAAAAAGGAGCAAAAGACCTGAACAGGCACCGCACCGAAGAAGATATACAGACGGCAAGTAAGCATATGAAAAAATGCTCCACATCATATGTCATTAGGGAAATGCAAATAAAAATGGGATGCCACCGCACAGTTATTAGAATGGCCAAATTCCAGAACGCTGACAACACCGAATGTTGGCAGGGAGGTGGAGGCAACAAGGAGTCTCATTCATGGCTGGTGGGAATGCAACATGGTACAGCCACTTTGGAAGATAGTTTGGTAGTTTTTGACCAAGCTAAATATGCTCATATCATACCCTCCAGCAATCACGCTCCTTAGTAGTTATCCAAAGGAGTTGAAAACTTACATCTACACAAAAACCTGCCTGTGGATGTTTATAGCATAATTGTCCATAATTGCCAAAACTTGGAAACAACCGAAATGTCCTTCTGTAGGTGAATACATAAAAATGGAATGTTATTCAGTGCTAAAAAGAAATGAGCTATCGAGTCAAGATAAGATATGGAAGAAGCTTAAATGCATGTTACTGAGTGAAAGAAGCCAACGTGAAAAGGCTACATGTTGTGTGATTCCAACTCTATGATCTAGAAAAGGCAGAATTATGGAGACAATAAAAAGATTGGTGGTTGCTAGAGGTTGGGGAGGCTACATATCATTATACATTTATACTATGGACTTTAGTTAATAATAATTTATCGGGGCGCCTGGGTGGCTCAGTCGGTTAAGCATCAGACTTCAGCTCGGGTCATGATCTCACAGCTTGTGGGTTCGAGCCCCGCATCGGGCTCTGTGCTGACGGCTCAGAGCCTGGAGCCTGCTTCCGATTCTGTGTCTCCCTCTCTCTCTGCCTCTCCCCTGCTCGCGCTCTGTCTCTCTCTGCCTCTCAATAATAGATAAACATTAAAAATTTTTTTTGAATAATTTAAATAATAATTGATGCAAGATGTAAATAATAAGGGAAAATGGGTTGTGGGGGAGAGGGGGAATTGGGGACCTCTCTGTACTTTCCAATTGGTTTCTCTGTAAATCTAAAACTGCTCTAAAAAAATACTCAGTTAAAAAAAAAAAGCACTCACAACCATGGGAAAAGAGAAGACCTTTTGTAAGAAGTCGCCCAGATGAGAGTGGCATCTGTGGCACAGGGGAGGGTGGTCACAGAGCTGAGACCCCGGACGAGAAAAAGGGATCAAGCTTTCTGGAGTCATGGCCAAGCAGAGCCACCAGAGGCAAAGGAACAGCCCTGATGGGACTGATGGCCTGAAGGGAGGGAGGTGGGTCTGCGGGGGTGAGGTGGCACCAAGGAGTTAGGTGCTTGTGGTCAGAAACCTGGGGTTTGGGGGGAAGGACCCCCGCCCCCTTTCTAATGGATGTTATGCCTTCACTGATCTAGAGCATCTCAAACATAATTATTCTGAAGTCTTTGTCTGTTCCATAACATTGACTTCGCCTGTACTGAGTTCATATCGGATTATTTTGTTAGATGTTTCTTCCTTCGCCTAAGATTTCTTTGTGTGCCCTAGAATTTTAGTTTGCACATTCATGCGGAGTGTCTTTTCCTTTCTTTTGTTTTCCTTTTCCTTCGTTTTATTTTCACGTACGTTCTGACTTTGTCGAAAGGTTGGGCACTTGCCTCAACTCAGCACCCCTTAGCAGCAGGAAACTGAATGCAAGGGGCACACACACCCTGTTTCCTGGGTTTGTTACTCTGTATACTATCGACCAACCATCTCTTTGTGGAAAATGAAACCACCGCATCCACAATGAACTTGTGGCATCTCTTGGAATGTGATTCTGCACCAGTTCAGACTTCTCTCTTACCAGGTTCGCAGCTATGCCCTCTTTCCAGCCTGAAACTCCAGCCTCTGCGCGTACAGACCGCATTCAGATTTTTGTGAACTTGACCCCGATAGAGGTTCGATGCAAAGGAATGGCCCCCTTCCTATTTCTACCCGCTTCTTCTACATGATCTAGGATCTTTGCTTCCATTTGCTTGGGAGGCAGAGAAAACCTTTCTGCAGGGAAAGGAAAGAACAAAGCAGAAATGCAAAGAGAAGCAAAAATCTAAAGATGAAAAGAGAGGAATTCATGAGTTCTCCATTGTCTGTTATTCTTGAAGTTTGATTTTCTAACTGTGCCTTTAATTCCAGGGCACACCTTAGTATCCTTATAATACTGCCCTAGTTCTGCTCAAGCTAGCTCCAATAGGTTTTTTTTAAAGTTCATTTATTTCTTTTGAGAGGGAGAGGAGAGGCAGAGCAAGAAAGAGAGAATCTCAAGCAGGTTCTGCCCTGTCAGCATAGAGCCCGATGCAGGACTCGATCCCATGAACTGTGAGAATGTCATGACCTGAGCCGAGATCAAGAGTGGGACACTTACCCGACTGAGCCACCCAGGTGTCCCTCCAATGGGTTTCTGATACTTAAAATTAAGAGGTACACTGAAAATGTCTTTGATTCCCGCCCCCCACGCTGTGGGGGATTCCCAGTCCCAGAACTCCTGCTTTGGAGTAGCAATCTTGGTTCTCACTGTGCAGCAGGAAGGTTTGGATACCTCTCAATTTAAGCAAACATTGACAGGAACACAGGATTTAGTCAGGAAGACAGAGCCACTCTATGTGTTTCAGGAAACTAAGGGCTTATGGAGAAGCTGGGGTGGGGTGGGGCGTGAGGTCCGACGGCTACGCCTGGAAGGCTGGAGTCACCGTCACGGATGCTTCCAACATGAAGCGCCGGCTGGGGTCCAGCGGTTCTCAAAAGTTCTCCAGGGACTTATAGGTCTCAAGTGTCCAGAAATGACCCAACCAGCTTTCTTTCCAGCAGCAAAGTGGAAACTTGAGAAGTTTGGGAAATGATGGCATTTGACCATGGTGACTGCCAAGTGGAAAGTCATGGGCAATTCCCAAGAGTCTGGAGTTCACAGAGAACTCTGAGGAAATGGAGTTTGCAGAGAAGACCTTAGGAGGAGGAGGTAGCTGTGCAAAGTTGGGAACAAACAATGGAGCCCGAGGACCTTTGAAGACAAGAACATCGTTGTGTACTGAGAGCCAGAGGACTCCCAAAGTGAAAATGGATGAACCAGATGATCTCTAAGGTCTTTTCCAGTTCTAAGATATGCCGAGTCTTTAACACGGTCTGGACAGTGCCCCAGTGCCCCCTGTATTCTCATCAGTAGCAAGGAAAACGTGAAAGGTTGTGAAGTCAGACCACTCTTAGCAAAGTGACAAGAGCCTTTGGCCCACTGGCCTGCGATTGGGAAGGTGATGCCCAGTGCTTCCGCACAGCTAGTTTTTCTTATAACTTCAGCTTTCCTGCCCAAACCAGCCCTTCCTCCACTCCCTAGCTTTCTCCCATTGTTTCCGCCCCCCTGAGTTTTGTGCTATGATCTGCCACTGAGGATGTGCTGTCCGGGCCCAGCTTACTTGCTCAGTGTTCGTTCATGAATGGTGTCGTTATTTCCAGCTTGGCTGGAGGGGACAGGAACACTTTTGCCTCCTCTGTCTCCTTGACCAATCTGCTCGACCAAGCGCATAAGGACCTGGCACATAAACCCGTGCCTCCTTCCCACTGAAAAAAAATTATCTTTTTTTTTTTTTTCAAACTTCTTCACTCAGCCTGTTTTTGCTCTCCTGTCTTCATGGAATACGTAAAATCTCTCTTGTACGTTAAGAGCTTGTGAAAGATTGACTTGCCTCAGCCACGTGGTTGCCAAAATGGGTTAATTATGCATTACTCACATATTCTGAGATTTTGCTGCTAATGTCATTTTACTGGACTGGGGAGAAGGTACTTGCAATGGTTACAGAATCCTCAGACTAGCTGACGGGGGATTTCACTACCATAATATGCTTAAGTGGGTGGGCGGACGGGTCCTCATTCTTGATTTATTGTCCTGATGAAATAAAATCCGACTGGCATTTTCTCGCTTTCGTTAGATGGTGAAAGGAGTCAGCGTTTTCTTTCATCTGGATGTTCAACTTTACTTCCCTAGACAAATATCGTTGAAAGACTCAAGTAATGGTGATGATCCAACCTGGGAACTCAAAATCCCTCGACTAAAGATTAATGGGGTTTGGGTTCTTTTTGTCACAGTTAACCATAGAGTATCATTTCATCCCCTCGAATGTGAGTTTCAGAAAGGCTGCACACTTCAATACTCATAAACATGGTGAAATGGGTCAGAAATGCTATAGTTTCTTCATAGTTGCAAACGGTATGGTTTTCAAATAGACTGACGTAGAGTAGTTGGCCATTCTTTCCTTCTTCCCCACCACAGTTAATCTCGAAGCCAGCTTTATCCGTCCATTTTCAAAAATAAGTCCGTGAAGCACGCAGTTAACACATGGCGTGATTCTATGACAAATAGACATGATTCACAGTCCAGAGCAGGTTCATGCAGAAACCAGCTTTGCCTTTGACGACATGTCAATGCATGTTTATACAGCATCCGCCGAGTGCTTAAGGAAACCCTGTATTTGAGTGTGAAATGCCTATACTACCACTTTATATTTTCTGCAGCATGGATTCAACTGGGGTTTTTTTTTTATTATTTTTTTGGCCAAATAGACTTTGTGGGTCCCATCTGTACAATCATAGGAATAAACGAATCGTGGCAGTTTTTAGACGTGTCCACAAATTCTTTGACGCTCTTCCCGGGTGGGTTCTGGGGCCTCTCCATTTGAATCAGAGCTGCCCTTAGTGACTCCATTGTAACCAAGAGAACCAGGAGAAGTAAGCCGCATAACTTTTGAGGCAAGTTCATAGAAGGCCAGGCAGCTTCTGCCTGGTTCTTGGGATGCTTGCTGGGGGGAAGCCAGGTGCCATGTAAGAAATCGAGCTACCCTGAGACCCTCATGCTGTTGAGGCCCTAGGGAAGTGCTCCAGCCGGCAGCCCCACTGAATTCCCGACCAACAGCCAAACTGCCAGTCAGGTGAACGAGCCATTTTGGACATTCAGCTCAGTCGAACCTTCGGATCAGTCCAGTCAGTGAGAGAATTCAAGTCAGAACTGCCCAACTGAGCGAGCCCTTCTCCAGTTCTGCGAATAGTTTTAGAGAGAATCTTGAATCTTCAAGTAGATTCAAAATGCACATTGCGGGGCATGGTTGTGCCTCTTTTGGTTGTCAAAAGAGTGGCAGAAACTCCTGGCTGGGTTTCGGGGCAAATCTATCTATGTATATATCCATCATCTATCTATTATGTATGTATGTATCCATCCATCCATCCATCCTTATTCATTTCATTTCAATAGGTAATATATTCACATAGTATAAAATTAGAAGATACCAAATGATATACACTATATACCTTCCCTTCCACTCTGTTTTTCCAGCCACGGTGTTTCCAATTTCTTGTCTACCCTTCCAGGGTTAGCCAGCATATATAAACAAATAGTTACATACATTCCTTCTTTTTTTGAGAGAGAGAGAGAGATCGCAAGAGCACGAACAGGGCGGGGGCAGAAGGAGAGAGAGAGAGAATCTCAAGCAGGCTCTACTCCTAGAGCATAACCCAACTCAGGGCTCGATCCCAAGACCCTGGGATCATGACTTGAGCTAAAATCAAGAGTGGGATGCTCAACCAACTGAGCCACCCGGGTGCCCCTGTATATATGTTCTTAAAAAAGACATATAGTGGCATACTATACGTATTGCCTTCTGCACCTTGCTTTTTTCGTGTACAACTTTGAAGTCATCCTGTATCCACACATGGAAAGTTTCCTTGCTCTTATTTTTGCCCCATCCACCCAATATTCCAATGTATGGACGTGCCATATGTAACTAACCCGTGGCTTATTGATGGGCCTTTTCCTCTTTCTAAAGAGTGCTGAGATGAATAAACTTGGACATGCATGGTTTTGCCCAAGTGCAAACGTACTGAGGACAAATTACTAGATACAGACTTGCTGGGTCCAGTGATGGCAGATGTTGTCGGTGCCTGGCCCAGAACTCTTTTACAGGCCCAGCACACCAATCCCCTAGCTGTCGCGAGTGGTGGTTGCTAAAAGCTCACACCTGCTCTCTTTTCTGGGGAAGTGCTGTTGACTGACAGTTGCTTCCTGGCCTGTGGATATCTTCGAAGTCATACACCCTTCTAGGGGCAGCCCTTGGCCAGTGACTAAACCGATGCATGGGTATGGCCGCCTGGCCTCTGCCTCTGGGCAGGACAACCTCCGTGGTGCGATTTTCACTGAAGAGTTCCTGGTGGGATCAGGCTGAGGCTAGATGGATCTGAAGCCACATCCTGCCCTAGTTCCTTCTCCTGCTTCCCTTACTCCCCTGCAGGTTTCTCCTGAGAACATTCCCTCAATGAGTCATCGGCACAAAGATCCCCGTTTCAGCCTCTGTTTCTAGGGAACGTAGTCCAACACAAATGGTATGTGCCCATGTAATTTTTATGGCTTTCACAGGTGTCCCTCAGTTGCCCTCCATAGAGGTTCTAGCAGTGTAGACCCATCCTAGTAATGTAAGAAAGTGCTAGGGAAAAAAATCTTATCCATCTACATTACTCAACACATATTAGTGAAAGAACGAATATGTGCCATATCTTATTTTGGTGATGGTACGTTTGGTGCAGTGTGGCCATACTTGTTTGTTTCCCGAGGAATGGGGACACATGTCTGCTTGAAAAGCTATGTTTCCAGGGCGTCTGGGTGGCTCAGTCGGTTGAGCGTCTGACTTTGGCTCAGGTCATGATCTCGCGGTTCGTGAGTTCGACACCCCCCCCCCCCCCGTTGGGCTCTGTGCTGACAGCTCAGAGCCCGGAGCCTGCTCTCAGAGAGAGGTCTCTCTCCCTCTGTCCCCCCCTCCCCGCTCACACTCTGTCTCTCTCTCTCTCTCTCAAAAATGAATACATGTTAAAAAAATTTAAAAAAAAAAGTTACGTTTCCATCTCAACAGCCGTGTAACCACCGACTCCACGGCCCTTCCTTTTGCTGTGACTGCCAGCAAGTGCTGAAAAGTAGATGGCATGGGTGCAGGGGCTCATCGGGCAAAGGGAAGGGTTAGAAATGATTCGTTTATTTGAGGTTAGAACAAGGTAGACGGGCTGGTGTCTCATTTTTTGTTTGAAATCTTGACAACGCACAGAATACCCAAATGGGAGGAAAATCTTTGGAACCCACAGGGAGATTCTGCTTCTGGATCCAAACTGGACCAATGTTTTCCAATGTATATGGTTTGAGCTGTTGTGTGGTCTGTGTAAGCCAGAAGCAGCCAGCTGTGGGCTTCTAGGTCAGCAGACTTAGGATCCAATCCGAGCTGTTGCTGGCTCGTAACTTGGTGACCTTGTCTCTGAAGCTTGGTTTCTTTTTTGGTGAAACAATAATACCTGTCTTGCCAAGTGATTATGAAGATTCAGTGTGTTTGGTCCCTGGTAGGGGTTCTGTAAAGAGCATTGAAAAGGGAGTAGGAGGGGCGCCTGGGTGGCTCAGTCGGTCAAGCACCCAACTGTTGGTTTTGGCTCAAGTCATGATCTCACGGTTCGTGAGTTCGAGCCCCGCGTCGGGCTCTGAGCTGACAGCGGGGAACCTGCTTGGGATTCTCTCTCTCTCTCCCTCTCTCTCTGCCCCTCCCTCACTTGTGCTTTCTCTCTCTCAAAATAAATAAATAAACTTAAAAAATTTGAAAACAGATGAGCATATGGAAAGGGGGGAAAAAAGAGAAGAGAGGGAAGCAAACCACAAGACTCTTAAGGATAGAGAACAAACTGAGGGCTGATGGAGGGAGGTCGGCCGGGGGGGAATGGGCTAGATGGGTGATGGGTATTAAGGAGGGTACTTGTTGTGATGAGCACTGGGTGTTATATGTAAGTGATGAGTCACTGAATTCCATTCCTGAAACCAATATTGCACGGTATGTTAGCTAAAGTTTAAATTAAAGAAAGGGTAATAAAATTAAAATATTAAAAACTCAAAGATAAAAAAAAAGAGCAAAGCCAAGGGTTGGGTTGGTTGGTTGGTTTGTTTTTTTAACCCTTCATTATGTTTAAAACCATTATGGGGGGAAGTTTCAAATTATCTGCTTCCATTATATTCCCCACTGACATCCTGCTCATAAGTGTTGATGTTGTATAAAGAGCAGGGCTGTGAACAACTTTATTGGCTTATTTGTTTGATGGAGGAAGGGAGACTTTCTTGAGGAAGGACCATGGGAACATTGATTTAACGAAAGTTTTATGCCGAAAGGGTTTTCTCTGTTTTGGAAAGCTAAGAAAGCCAGACCCGTTCTGAAGCTCTCATGTTAGATAATGGTTTCAGAATATCTCTTTACCTCTTGCAGTGTAACCATTCCACAAATTATCCTGTGCTCTTTTCCAGAAAGAAGCACTTCTCGGTACCCACCCTTGAGAGGACTGACAGATTGGGGTTGGAGCTGTGCTCCTAGCTTTTTTTTTTTTTTTTTTTTCCTTTTGTTCTGCAGCAGGGAAGGCAGATTCCGTTAGGGCACATGCACACCCGTAGCATTCATGGGCATCCAGGCTGCCACGGGTCACACCTCCAGGGGACACCATTATATCATATCCCAGGTGAATGATACCCCCGGGGAATCCATCAGCGTAAATGGTGAGCCCCAGAATGGTGCATCACTCAGGAAAGTCACATTTTGCTTCCAAATGCCACTTGGGGGATCTTGCCTCGTCTGGTTTCCCTTGGGGAGCACTGGCTACAGGCCAAGCCCCCGGGGCAACAACTTGAGGTCGGCGTTGTCAGGGCAGAAGCTGGCCACCAAATCCAATGTAAGATACTCTTCTTTGAGTTCCACTGGGGTGTGGAGTAAGGCTTGGTCCCCCATGGTACTCCAGGCACAGTGGGTGACTCATCAAAAGCAGGGGATTTGCGGAGGGGGGGGGGGCACCTGGGTGGCTTAGTCGGCTGAGCGTCCAACTTCAGCTCGGGTCTTGATCTCACGGTTCCTGGGTTCGAGCTCTGCATCAGGCTCGCTGCTGTCAGCTTTGGATCTTCTGTTCCACTCTCTGTCTGCCCCTCCCCCGCTTGCTCGCTTGCTCTCTCTCTCTCAAAAATAAATACACATTTAAAATAAAAAGCAGGAGATGTTGATCCTGCAGTCTATGGGTATGGTGGCCATATTATTTATTTATTTATTATTATTTTTTAATATAATTTATCGTCAAGTTGGGGAACATACAGTGTATACAGCGTGCTCTTGCTTTTGGGGGTTGATTCCCGTGATTCATCGCTTCCATACAACACCCAGTGCTCATCCCATCAAGTGCCCTCCTCAATGCCCATCACCCATTTCCCCCACTTCCCCACCCCCCCCCCCCGATCGACCCTCACTTTGTTCTCTGTTATTTAAGAGTCTCTTATGGTTTGCCTCCCTCCCTCTCTCTTTGTAACTATTTTTTCCCCTTCCCTTCCCCCATGGTCTTCTGTTAAGTTTCTCAAGTTCCACATGAATAAAAACCTATGATATCTGTCTTTCTCTGACTTATTTCACTTAGCATAATACCCTCCAGTTCCATCCACATTGCTGTAAATGGCAGGATTTCATTCCTTCTCATTGCCAAGTAGTGTTCCATTGTATATATAAGCCACATCTTCTTTATCCATTCACCTGTCAATGGACATTTAGGCTCTTTCCATAATTTGGCTACTGTTGAAAGCGCTGCTATAAACATTGGGGTACAAGTGTCCCTATGCATCAGCACTCCTGTATCCCTTGGGTAAGTTCCTAGCAGTGCTACTGCTGGGTCGTAGGATAGTTCTAATTTTAATTTTTTGAGAAACCTCCACACTGTTTTCCAGAGCGGCTGCACCAGTTTGCATTCCCACCAATGGTGTAAGAGGGTTCCCATTTCTCCACAACCTCGCCAGCATCTGTGGTTTCCTGAGTCGTTCATTTTAGCCACTCTGACCGGCGTGAGGTGGTATCTCCGTGTGCCTTTGATTTGTATTTCCCTGATGAGGAGTGACGTTGAGCATCTTTTCATGTGTCGGTTGGCCATCTGGATGCCTTCTTCGGACAAGTGTCTACTCATGTCTTCTGCCCGTTTCTTCACTGGACTATTTGTCTTTTGGGTGTTGAGTTTGGTAAGTTCTTTATAGATTTTCGATACTACCCCTTTATCCGATACGGTGACCATACTTTTCAAACAAAAATCAGGACAAAGGGTCTGGCGAAGGTTCACTCGTGGTCTGTGAATATATTTGAAAGGACTCATACAAATAGTGACTTTATGCGAGTTGTATGACAAATCATTGTGTTTTCAAAGAATGGAATTATGAAATTAGTGGTGTCCTAGGAATTCTAATGTACACTCCCTACTGATGATATGAGTAGGTATCCTTCATTGAAAGCTTATTATTGAAATATCAGATTAAGTGCTTTACAGAAATGATCTCACTTTATCCTCAGGACAACCCTAGTTGGTAGGCACTATTCATCCATTTTATAGAGGAGACAAGCGACGTTCTGAGATGAGAAGTAGCTTACCAAGATCACGTGGCTAGTAAGTAGTAGAGCAAATATCCCTACCCAGGTTGGCAGATGACATTCTCTTCGATGATATGACTTTATACTGTCTCTCTTGTCTAATGGGGGCTTTTTAGTCTATAAAAGACATTTTACTGTTTTTTTTTAATCTTTATTTATTTTTGAGAGAGAAAGAGAGAGAAAGAGGCAGAGCATGAGCAGGGGAGGAACAGAGAGAGAAGGAGACACAGAATCCGAAGCAGGCTCCAGGCTCCGAGCTGTCAGCACAGAGCCTGACGGGGGGGGGGCTCTAACCCACGAACTGTGAGATCATGACCTGAGCCGAAGTCGGACGCTTAACCGACTGAACCACCCAGGCGCCCCAGCACATTTTACTGTTTTATCTGGGTCTCGGATGCAGCAAAGGCTATAGTTCCATTGCACCTACAATTCCGTGTGAATCTCTACAACAGGAGATTTGCAACTCTCTCCTATCGGTGGAGAATAAGATATTCCTTATCTCTTCAATTCAGGACAACAAACATTTATTGTCTACTTACTACTAGGCACAGGGTTAGCGGTAATGGAATCTAAAGATTAATGAGAATCAATACTGCACGCTTCCTACCCTCAAGATGTGTGGATTAGAGGGAAAAGGCAAGCACACAAATAATATAGGGCCCGTTTTAATAAGTGCCATATTTGAGAGGCTAATTGTTATGCAAGTTCCCAGAGGTGGAAATTCAATCTGACTAGAGAGGCTTCCTACAGCGATTGGCATTTAATTAGGGCACTGGAAGACTGTCAGGCTATCATGGTTACTATGGTTGTATAATTTACCCCAAACTTAGTGGCATTAAACAGCCATCTTAATTTTCTAAAACTCTTATGCTCAGGAATTCAGGAAGATCTCAGCAGAGCAGTTCTTGCTGGGGGGCTGCTAAGCGGCTGCGATCGCACGTGGCGCCCTATAGTCAATGGCTGGATGTCCAAGATGGCGCCCTCACAGGGCTGGTGTTGATGTCAGCTCTCGGCCAGAATTTATCTGAGAGCTCATCTGGGCTGCTTCTGAAGTGCACGTGGCCTCTGTCGCATGGTGGTCTCAAACGGAAACTGTGTGGACTTTTCTGACCCGGCCTTGGAAATCACCCAACATCACGTCTGCCGTATCCTATCGGTGAGGAGAGGGTCGCTGCAGCCAGCTCAGATTCGAGGTTCAAGGTCATATTGTAGAAGAGAATGCACAGTCTGCCACAAGGGTGACGGGTGCTGGTGTGGGCAAACAGACTTCTAGTCGGATAAACCAGCAAGAGCAGGAAAGAAGGGTGTTCAAAGTGTGTTGAAGGAATGGCTAATTGTCCAGTAGTGGTGAGGTGAGGGGTATGACGAGTTGGGGAAGATAAATTTGACAAATATAAAGATAAATATAAAGATATAAAAATATAAAGATAAATATAAAGACAAATATAAGGATAAATTTTGGGTCCTGTCCACAGAAGGCTTTGTTTTCTGTTTGTTTGCTTGCTTGCTTGTTTGTTTTTGAGAGAGAGAGAGAGAGCATGCATGCGTGAGCAGCAGAAAGGGACGGAGAGAGAGAGAGAGAGAGAGAGAGAAAATCTTAAGCAGGCTCTATGCACAGGGTGCAGCCTGACAAGGGGCTTGATCCCACAACCCTGGGATCACGACCTGAGCCAAAATCACGAGTCAGACGTTCAACCCGCCCAGGCGCCCCCACAGAGGGCTTTGAAAGCCAGAAGGCTGAGTCTGGATTTCTTGAGAAGCAACCAAGTGATGAGATTAAGAGCCTGGCTGAGGAGTCAGCTAAAACACTTTCCAGACCAACCGTTTGTTAGTTGTGTGACTTTGCATGGAACCTGGCCTTTCCAGAGACTCAACGGTTCTCACCTGCAAAAGGGGGAATTATAACTGTGTTGCCGTTTTACATCACAGTGTAAGAGAGTGAATGTAGATCACTTAGTATAGAATGAAGGGTGGCTGTTACCATTACTCTGATACTAATAAGGTAGCCAAGGAGAGTGTTTGAGGATAAAGCAACATGATCAGGATTATCGTCCAGAAAGATACCAGACGGGCCAGAAGTCAGGAAGACCAGTTAGGAAGAAATGACATTAACTTAGTTAAAAAACCATAAGAGCCTGAATTGGTGTGGTGACTGGGGAGGGCTTAGAATAAGAAGATGTTGAGGAGATAGGGGTTTTATTTGGCGGCTCATTGGCGACAGGGGTGAGGGAGAGGGACAACCTGACCTGGGTCAGAGGGCAGAGGGCAGAGCGCAGGTCCTCTTGGTGGGGTGCTGCAAAGAGGCAGCATTTCTGCTGTCTAGGGATGTCCTTGCTCTCTACACGAAGTGTCTTCTACAACGTTCCAGAAGCGGAACCTGAGACGGGGATTTCTTAGGCAAGTGATTTCTTGGGAGAGTGCTCTCCAGAGAAGGAGAGGGAGGGAAGAAGGATGGAACAGGGGGAAATGTTAAGAAACATGGTGGTCTTATTGGAGACTAGCTTCAGCTGGCTCCCCCGGGAACTCTGCAGCTAGACCGTGCCACAGTCGGTCGCACCTTGAGGCAAGGGGCGGCGGGGGGGGGGGGGGGGGGGGGGGGGGCACACGTTTTCGTGCTTTCCAGCCAGTCAGTGGTTGGCTTCGGGCTGCCTGGGGGTGGTGGGGTGAGTTGTAATCTTCCTTGCCAGATGGTTCTCTTTGGCCAAGAGCAATTCTCTGGAGAAGGGAGAGGCTGTGAGCTCTCAGCAACTCCCATTCCTCCGCAGCTAGGGAACACGTGCACTGGCCTGGAAAAGGGGGTTTGGACGAGGCACCACCAGTGTCCATTGTAAGGGTCAGGGTTATGATCAGCCTGTTCGACACCTTTCCTGAGTCGGGGAACAACTGCAACTGCATTCTCCTCAGTATGCTTCTGATCCTCCCAGAATATTCCTTTAGGTTGCAGGCTGTGATAATAACTGAAGGTCTGTTCACCTTGTCTTCCTAAAGAATCTTGGAGTATGGCGCTGTGCATAGGTAGGCTGCTGAAATGGAGGCTGGCAGGGAGTCTGTGGAGCCTCTTGGCCTGCTGACAGGCAGAGAGAGAGAGAGAGAGAGAGAGAGAGAGAGAGAGCACCCCCAGAACAGACAGCACACAAAAATGTACATAACATTATATTTACCGAAGAACTTTCCCCCTCATCATTTATGTGCCTCTCAAAAGACCCAGCAAGTGCTATTTATTTTGTCTCTAGCTCCGTGATCTTTTGTTCCGTGCACCCTGGACTTGATTGAGATTAGACAGATCACCGTTTTCTTTGAAACGCGAAACATCCGAAGCGATCTCTGAACACGGCGCACGATAAAGTTGACTTTTCACATAGGTACTGTTTTCTTCTTTAAAGCCAATATAAATGATGAGACAAGAATAACTGACATGATTCAAAGTAAGTGGGTACACATATACCAAATCTGTAGATGACTGGTTAGGCTGCCTGCCACCAGAAATCTCCCACTTCCCTTTTATTACTAGAAGCAAACACAAAACCGAACCAACCCCATCAAGCCTTTGGCCGCTTGGAAAGGATATTGCCTTCCGGAGAGGTCCAAAGGTGACGCTGCTCATGATGACCGTATATTGTTTTCTCTCAAGTTCATGGGAAAATCATAGTCGTTATTGTCTGCCTTCATACCAGCTTTTCAAGCGCTCAGAGTCCCTTGAAGAAGGAGGAAGCACCCGTTTTGCCCATTTTGTGAAGTGACCCTCTTTGGCCACTCTTCGGGAAGCCTTCCTGCTGGCTCGAGCTGGTCTATTTATCGCCGTGGTTCTACTTGATTCTGTTATAGCCACCTAAGACATCCTCAGCTTCAGGAGAGAAGGTACGCGTGCAAACCACTCACAGACGATCACCATTCCCGTACTGGGCAGATCACCATATGCGAATGAGCTACTGGAGGTCAGAGGTTATATTTTGACCACATGACCTCAAATAAATGGCTGCCAAATATGTGTTAGATGCTGTTGCATTGCGTGAGCTAATTGAGTCCTAAAGATTAAAGGCTGGTGGGGTTTCTCACTTCTATCAATATTACTACTCAAGACAAAAATGTTCTGCGTGTATTTACAATGAAAAAAAAAAAAAAACCTCTTTTCTTATCTGATGTGTCGTGAAAATAGGAAGATTCAAGAAACCCCGACTTGTAGTGACAGGAGATTTTACACAAGTCTTTGAGCCTTAGATTCTGTACCTCTAAAGTGATAAGGGGTGCCTGGGTGGCTCAGTCGGTTGAGCGTCCGACTCTTGATTTTAGCTCAGGTCATGATCACAGGGTCGTGGGATTGAGCCCCGAGTCGGGCTCGGTGCTGAACTTGGAGCCTGCTTGGGATTCTGTCTCTCCCTCTGCCCCTTCCCCTCCCCCTCTCTAGTCTCTTTCTCACTCTCTTCCTCCCTGTCAAAATAAATAAACTGTAAAAATAAAATAAAATGTCTTCTTTGATTCCATTACACAGGAAGCATATACTCATAACAAAAACACAGGAAATTTTTTAAAAGGGAAAAACAGTTCTAGGATTTAAGGGGCTATTAGTTATTAGTTATTATTAGGGGTTGAATGGGAGCCCCCCCAAAAGGTACGTGTGAGTTTTAGCCGCCGGTACTTGTGGATGTAACCTTATTTGGAAATAAAGGGTCTTTGCAGATACAATGAAGCTAAAAATCTTGAGATGAGAGTCTCCTGCATTAACTGGGGGGGGGGGCTAAATCCAAAAACAAGTGACCTTATTAGAAGAGGAGAAACCAGAGGACAAATGTGGACGAAGGCCACGGGAAAATGGAGGCAGAGCCTGGAGGGTTGTGTCCACAGCCCAGGAAAGCCAAGACGTGGCCGGAAGCGGCAAGGAAAGAATCTCGCCTAGAGCCTTCAGGCAGAGCATGGCCCTACGGACACCTTGATTTCAGACTCCCGGCCTCCAGAACTGTGAGAGACTACATTTCTGTTGTCATCAGCCACCTGGTTTGTGGCAATTTGTTACAGGAGTTCTCTGAAACTCACAGAGACGTTTCACCCTCAGGAAAGGCCTGTGCATTTCATCATGTCAGGGAATGAGCCGAGTTTGAAAGACAAGGGAGGAATGGGTTTGGCAATCGTCAATGCATGGCTCCTCTAATGAACAAAAGTTGATTTCCTGTCCTTTCTAAAGGAGAACAGTCACTTCAAACAGACCAGAAGAAAACAGCATTAAAAGCTGTAATAAAGGCAAGTTCGGGGGGAAGGCTGGGAAGGAAAGTAATCACAGCAAATAATAAGATTGAGTCAGTTGACTGGCCTTATCTTGTATTAAGGAAAGACTTCTGGCATGGAATTAAGTAGGTGAGCACTTCCTCCTAAAGTAGAACGTGGGGATAAAAGAAGAAAGGGATTAGGAATGAAAACAATTAAGGGGTAGAGGGAAAATGGAGAGAATTTAGACCTCCTTTGGCTCAGACTTTATCTGTTCTTTATTTACACACTTAGCTGTGCTTAAACATTTTGATAAAGAGATTGATTCTTATCAACTATAGTTGGAAAAATTCCGTTGTTTAATTGGGGCGAGTCTGGGCAAAGGAAGTCTTTGGCTATTTGAGCAACCTTAATGGGGTACCTACAGCTCAACCACTTGGGGCCCACAGTTATAATACAGATTTTCCAGGGCGCCTGTGGGGACTTCGGCTCAGGTCATGAGCTCGCGGTTTGTGAGTTCGAGCCCCACCTCGGGCTGTCTTCTGTCAGTGTAGAGCCTGCTTCAGGTCCTCTGTCTCCCTCTCTCCCTACCCCTCCCCTGCTGGTTCTCTCTCTCTCTCTCAAAATAAATAAATAAACTTAAAAAAAATAATATGGATTTTCCATGTCCGGGGACTGACCTCTTCCCCAGAAGGATATTTAAAAGAAGTCCTGCCCAAGGCAGAAGTCACCTTAGTTTGAAGTCTGCCTAGTTCTGATTTGCTCACTCCCCAGCCTCCTTAATTTTCTTCTTTTCTACTCACTTGGTACATTTCTACGGTTGCTTTGTCATTAAATAGAATAATAAGCACCAATTACCTCTAGGCATTCATGGTTTCACAGGTTTGATTCTCATGATGATCTTGGGAGGTACCTATTACCACCCCTGATTTATACATGAGGAAACTGAGGTACCTTTAGTACCGTGGTGAGTGGAAGTCAAACAGATTTGGATTAGATTTCTGGCTCCATATTCAGAAATTAACTGCGTGACTTTGGACAGATAAGGCTCCCTAAGCCTCAGTGTTCTCATATGTCAAATGGGATACTACTCCATTTTCTTGTGTTCTAAGGAGCCCTTTATTTTCACTTCTTATTCTAATGTTTGAAGTGGAGATGTGTCTTATAACTTCTACATCTTGTAACATGTTTTTCACCCTATAAAGTTGCTATTAAATGGATATAAAGCTTTAAGATTATATATGTAAGTGCCTGATACAGTGTCAGAGCTCAAGAAATGTTGATTTTTTTTTTAATGTTTATTTATTTATTGAGAGAGAGAGAGAGAGAGACAACCAGCATGAGCAGGGGAGGGGCAGAAAGAGAGGTAAGAGAGAATCCCCAGCAAGTTCCAAGCTGTCAATGCAGAGCCCAATGTGGGGCTCGATCTCATGAACCATGAGATCATGACCTGAACCAGCATCAAGAGTTGGATGTTCAACCAACTGAGCCACCCAGGCGCCCCAAGAGATGTTAGTTTTGATTACATTTCAGTCATTTGGTGATGGGCTTTATTACTAGGAAGTAGCAAAGCGTAGATCGGAACTGAGTTTGTAACCATAGTTACGGAGTGCCCTCTCGTAGCCCTAAATTCTAGCCCCAGATAGTGAGGGAACTAGCTCATTACCTTTGCTGTGAGTCAGTCCCCCAGTCCCCCATTACAGACTCCTCGAGTCTTGAAATTCTGCCTGCCCTCCCTAATTCCTACTCTCTTTGCCAGGCATAAATCATGCTGAACCCATCATTTGAAATTTGAAATTGTAATCCTTAAATCGACGCACATGGGGCTTTTATAATTATTATTTGTTACATTAAGTTGTCATGTTATCTTTTGGAGACTGAACTTCTTGGATAATGGGAACTAGGTGAAGCATAAAATAGCCTAAATGGCAAATCGAAAGGTAAATCTTAAAATTGTCAATGGGGCACCTGGGTGGCTCAGTCGGTTAAGCATCCGGCTGCGGCTCAGGTCACGACCTCACGGCTTGTGAGTTCGAGCCCCACCTCGGGCTCTGTGCTGACAGCTCAGAGCCTGGAGCCTGCTTCAGATTCTGGATTCTGTGTGTCCCTCTCTCTGCCCCTCCCCTGCTCACACTCTGTCTCTCAAAAATGAATAAATGTTAAAAAAAAATTTTAGGGGCGCCTGGGTGGCGCAGTCGGTTAAGCGTCCGACTTCAGCCAGGTCACGATCTCGCGGTCCGTGAGTTCGAGCCCTGCGTCGGGCTCTGGGCTGATGGCTCAGAGCCTGGAGCCTGTTTCGGATTCTGTGTCTCCCTCTCTCTCTGCCCCTCCCCCATTCATGCTCTGTCTCTCTCTGTCCCAAAAATAAATAAACGTTGAAAAAAAAATGGTTTTTTTTAATAAAAAAAAAAATAAAAATTTTATTTGTCGAAACGAAGTTAAGTCTTTAGCCCACTCCAATGCTCTCTGCTTTGTGTTTCTTCTTTTTCTCCCAGAGAGAATCAACAATTCATCATTATATTTGTGACTGGTGTCAATGCTCCCCGAGTCACTGAAAGTGACTCTCAGCTGGGGAGGGGAGTGTGGCCAAGAATCTCAACCACGGAGGTGGTGCAGTGGATGATGATGATGATGATGATGATGATAAGTTGGCTGCCCAGCATCCAATCTTTCCTCTTTCCCATTGGAGAAACCCTACGCTTCCTCCGTTGTTTGTTAGGGGGTAAGATTCCCTGGGGGCGATTGAGAAATCCAGGCCTGGACAATCAGCATATTTTATCCCTTTGGCCACAGTATTTGGTTCAAGGATGAGTAAATAACTGAGCTTTTTTTTTTTTTCTGAATGCCGTTCGAGTTTTAGCTTTTTTAATACTTCCAATTGAAAACGTCCATGTTTACTAATATGATTGGAAAAATCAAGACCAAGTGGCGACTGAGGGCACCCCTAATAGCCACAGGCTCTCACGGGAACTAAACTCTTCATGAGGGGTCGATGAGAATCGTTTTTCGGGGTCCCCGGGTCCCATCAAGGAAGAGCCTTGCACTGATGGACCAACCCAGGTGTAGAATCAGCCAGGCACGTATTTTCATTGGCACCGAAGTTATCGTCGTATCGCAAATCAATAACCTTTATTGAAATCCTATACTTTCCTCTTCTAGAATCTAGTGTTTCTCAACTAATCATTTGGACTTACTTTAGCCTTTCTTCTCTGGGAAGGGAGTAATATAGCAGGTGACACCCATACTCTGGGAGGTATTTGGAAGGGTCGGGTAAATAAATAAACTCACGGGTCTGGTTTGTAAGTGAACCTCCTGTGAATTTGATTATCATGACTCAGTCCAATTACTGAGCTCAACCTCGGATAATTTAACACACTGAATTTCCGAGTGTGCAAATTCGAAAATCATATTCCCAACAGAAGTGATTAGAGGCGAGTAACGAACCACCTTAAAGACGACCTAAAAACACCAAATTTTGAAATTACGGATTTATGGTTTTCTCTTGAGGGAGGGGTGGAATTTGAAATGTATTTCACTCATCTAAGATCCCGGACGCACCCTGTCAGCAACCAGTGAGAGGGTCTGAGGGCTGATAGACTTGCCTGCGTTTTCCCAAGACCTCAGCCACCAAACTTCCCAATCCTTTGTGTGGTTGCTTCGATGTTAGCTCCGAGAGGTGGCCATGACAGTCCTGGCAAGATGTTCTAAAATGTCGGGGCACCTGAGTGGCTCAGTCGGTTAAGCATCCGATTTCGGCTCAGGTCATGATCTCACGGTTCATGGGTTCAAGCCCCACATCGGGCTCTGTGCTGACGGTTCAGAGCCTGGACCCTGCTTTGGATTCTGTGTCTCCCTCTCTCTCTCTCTGCTCCTCCCCCACTCACACTCTGTTTCTCTCTCTCTCTCAAAAATAAACATTAATTTAAAAATAAAATAAAATAAAATAAAATAAAATAAAATAAAATAAAATAAAATAAAATAAAATAAAATAAAATAAAATGTTACTCGACAAAATGATTCAGTCTTTCAGAAAGTTAGGACCCATGACTACCCCGGTAAGGTGTGAGGTCCTAGAGAAAGGGGTAGAAAAGTTGAATGTCCAATTTATTTTACTATGTGGTTCCTTGCAGCGTCTTCACATAAAAAATGACATTTAGAGAAGATTTCTCTTCATTAAGAAGACTTGATCTTCCTCTGTGAATTGCAAATATTGAACTATTAATAGGCACCCTAGGATTTTTGTTTATTAAGTACAACAAATGCGGAATATCTACTAGGTACACGACACGGGTTAAGTAAATGTTCTTTTTTTGGGGGCAACCTAAGAGCTAGATACTGTCAAACTAATTTCATAATCATTTCAGAAGCCAGATAAAGGCACTTACCATAAAGGTTGTAATGTTTTTTAAATGTCAGAGCAGTAACTGAACAATTATAAGAGTTAGGGCACATTTCGTTATTAATTTGTCACTCTCACTGTGACATTAACTTCCTTCCTCCAAATTGCTCATTTGACATTTTTCCAATCCGTACTGTGCGAGGGGCTTCACGATGGACATGTGCTTATGTTTTTCCTTCCCTTTTACAATGCTTTTTTTTTTTTTTAACAGAAATGAAGCACAAATACTTTATCGTCATGAAAAAATTCCAAATCACAAACAGCAACTGTCCCCTCTCATTCGTACCGGATCTTCCTCCCCTTTCCAGAAGTTGACTGTTTAGCGTACCTACTTCCAGCGCCTTCTGTATGCATTTATGAAAAAATATGTGCATGGAGCCGTATGTGGTTTATTTTTGGTGTGTGTGTGTTTAGAAATTGGATCATAGTGTATGGATTGCCTTGCCACTTGCCTTGTTCACTTAATGGGGATGTGTTACGGATCTCTCCATGTCTGTACGTGTAGATTTAGCCATACAATCATTCGACAAATATGTATCGAACGCTACCGTGCACTTTTGTCGTTCAGCAAATATTCCCTCCTTTTTCCCCAGCTCCTCAGGGGAGGAGTATATTTCCCTCTTCCGTAGGTGTGGAGCTTGCTCGTATGACTTGCATAGACTGGTGGAACGAGGTTGGTGGAGGGGACAGTGGGCCAGATCCTAGCAGAAGCTTGCAGAGGCATTTCAAGTTCCGTTAGCCTTCTTGGGCTCCCGTCCTCCACTGAAAGAATAGAATGTCCCCCGTGTTCTTCCACCTGGTCGCTGGTACAGGAAGACACATGGAGCAGACCTGAACCCAACCGCAGCTTGGAACAGAGTTGTTACAGTTGACTGTAGAACAATGAGCAGTAGGGGGGCCTGGGTGGCTCGGTTGGCCAAGCATCTGACTCTCGATTTCAGCTTACGTCATGATCTCATGGTTTATGAGTTCAAGCCCTGCGTCGGGCTCTGTGCTGGTGGTGCCGAGCCTACATGGGATTCTATCTCCCTCTCTCGTGCTTGCTCTCTATCTCTCACGAGAGATTTTTAAAAAAAGAAGAAGAGGAACAGTGAGCAATAAATAAACATCTGTTGCAGTAAGCCCCTGAGATTTCAGAATTCTTGTAACTCAGCAGGATCACAGCAAAAGCTGACCGAGACAAATACTTGCTATTTGCCAGGCATCGTTCTAGATGCTGGGAAAGCAACAAAAACCCCCGCCTACATGGACGCTACGTCGAAAATCTGGATAGTACGCCACGGAAGAGTTGCACCATAGTAAGGTATTGTCTCTCTTTCAGACTCACCGGCCTTTTGTAGAAACCGCTTAACGTGCGACGTCTGTGTGTCTTCCAATCTTCTGACACCTCCACCCCCTCCACTTCTCCCCTCTTCACCCTCTCCCTTGACTGTGGAAAAACCCATTGGTTCTTCTCTTGGTTCTGCCCACCCTCCCACGTCCCATGCATTATGATAGCTGCAACTTCTAGCCATGACCTGGCCTCGTGCAAAATGCAATGACCCGTTTTCCTTCTTTACAAAATGCAAAGTGTGGCCTTTAATGTCCACCCCCTTTTGGCTGTCCAACTTCATCCTTTCCTTCGTCCTGCACTTTCCTATTTTGCCAGGTCAGCCTGCTTACCGCCCAGGGCACACATCCCGTAGTGAACTTCACCCAGAATTTTCCCTTCAGGACTAAAGGATTCACTCCCTTGGGTGCTGGGAGTGTGGATGGATGGTAGCTTCCGCATGAATCCTTCTCTGAAGATTGCTCACCTCACCCAAGATTCACACTCCCTTCCCAGGAGCAGCCTACATCTGATGACTGGTACAAAAGGGGTCTGGAAGGATCTATTCCCCTTGCCTCAAGGTAAGACAACTCTGAAAAGTCATTCTAGCTTCAGAACAATTTATGAACTTGGCTAAGGCATTTTTTGTGGTTATACTGTAGCCCAACACCCTCCCTTGCCTAATCCCACTTCCCTTACTCCCCCCACCCCAAGGGTTGATCTCATTGACTCCCTAATGCATTTTCTGAACGCCTAACTCTATCTCAGTCTGCTTCCTGGAGAAACTGACATAAAACACACCCTGTAGGTCCTTGGGCCTTTTCCATACCTTAGGACGCTGGATCATGCTGTTCCCTCCACCCAGACCGTCCTCCCTATAATCTTCTGCTTGTTAAAACTCTACCTATACTTCATGACCTTCCCCCAAACGTCACCCATTCCATAAATTTTCCCCTAATTCTTCAACCCAGAAGTCCTTGCTCTCCCTTTGGACCCCCCATCAGCATGTTCTTTTCATGCTTCTGTTATGGCGCTATGGGGGATGGCAGGTTGTAAGGAAAGAGCTTGGACTTTGGAGTCTAGCAGACTGGGCCTCCCCCACTTACTAGTTGTGGGACCTTGGACTCCTCAGTTTTTCTCATCGGTAAAATAAGAAAAAAAAAAGGCTGCTTCATAGGATTAATATGAGCATTAGGTGACCTAACACAGATACGGTGCACAGATGATGCCTAAGAGGTGTCCAATTTCAAGATCCCGCCAATGCTCTTCTTGCTTCTTCCTTTTATTATATTTTGTATCTTCACTGATTACACCAGTCATCGCGGGCTTGTCTCACCTGCCTAGTGGCTCGGTAAGGCCCAGAATATGTCTTCTTATTTTTGCATTCACACGGTGCTTAGCAGAAAGAGCTTAATAAATGTTGTTGAACTGAATGCCACTTCGGGGCAAAACCTTCTAGTTTGTTTTTGGAAGCAAGCATTTCTGTGTTGCATCCCGCAATTCATAAATGTATCACACAAGAGAGTCTAGAATGTCTACTTAGGGGTTCTGAATAGGCACTGTATGCACAGAGACTTCTGATAGCTCTCTGGTGGGCCTCATCTTTCACTGCAAGCATCGTACGGGAAGCCCAACCACAAACAAAGGTGCCTTGACAGAGTTCGAACTCCTATAACAGCTAAGGCAAACCATACCCACTGGTGTTCCCAGGACTAAAGAGTCTCTTAGTCGAATATTTTATGACCATAGTTGAGTATTCCACACTTGATCTTAGCCAAAAGGTGAGAAGCCATGGAGAATTCTAAAATAACCTTAACAGTTAGCACCGGGGCAAGAGGTGACCAAGTTAGCACAGTGCTTAGCATATGTTTGGGACATGTTTCTTGCATGCATGAATGAATGAATGAATGAATGAATGAATAGATGGATGGGTGTGGCTGAGCCACGGGTGAAGTTCTATAGAAGGGATACCTCTATCTTCTCCACGGAAAACTGAAGAGTAGAGTCAGACGTCTCTCCTACACAACCACTCTTTGGTATGGTTACTGGGGTAAGGGAAAGGCGCCCCTTGTGTCTGAAAGCATCTTTTTTGAAAGGAAACTCAAATGGTGATAATGCTGTGGTGTTGAAGCGAAGTTTATTTAAAACCCCAGTAGAGTTTTAAGTGTACGGTTTTAAGTTTGGATTTATTTATTTTTGAGAGAGAGAGAGCAGGTGCACGAACAGGGGAGGGGCAGAGAGAGATGGGGAGAAAGAATCCCAAGCAGGCTCTGCATTGTCAGCGCAGAGCCCGACATGGGGCTCGAACCCGTGAACTGTGAGATCATGGCCTGAGCCGTAACCAAGAGTCGAACACTTAACTGACTGAGCCACCCAGGTGCCCCAAGTCTAAGTTTTTTAACAGACACTCATGGCTCATGTCACAAGTTGGGTTCCCCTCACACACGGACTGAGGCTGAGTTTTAGTGTGTAGGATATTTATTAGGGGAGAGCCCTTGGGATCAATGCCTGTGGCAAGGAGAAGAAGGAAGCAGGGGTGGGAAGAAGGAGAAGTTGAGCTCCAATGAAGGCCCAAAGACCGCCTTGGTCTACCTTACAGGGGGCTCTGGAGCTAGATGGCTCTTCAAAGTTGGCCCAGGTTGGGCCAAGATGATCAGGTCTTTGTACCCCTGCCTCAATCAGTCATTACATTCGAGTCGTTCCCAGAATGGTGTGATTTGGGGTGAGATGGTTCTTTGTGGTTGAGGCGGCCCCCCCAAGGGGGCTAAGGGCTGTCTGTTCATGCACTCCCATGGCTGGGGCATCCAGTCCTTCCTTGTAGACGGTCTGGGAGGTGTATCGCCATGTTCACAGCCTGTTGAGCCCTGTCTCTGTCCTTCCCTCTCCTTCAGTCATCCCTGCCTTCCCTTTATACCCTAGAAGCACTAAAGTGCCTGTAGTCTGCATGCCTTGGCTCATGCTGTGTCTCTTCCTTTTGTTGGGCTAACTCCTCCTTTTGTTGGGCTAACTTTCTTTCTCCTCCTTTTGTTGGGCTAACTCCCACTCATCCTTTAAAATTAATTTCACGGGTGCCTGGGTGGCTCAGTGAGCTGAGCATCCAACTTTGGCTCTGGTCATGATCTCACGGTTCGAGCCCCACACCTGCCTCCGTGCTGTCTGCATGGACCCCTGCTTCAGATCCTCTGTTTTCCTCTCTCTCTGCTCCTCTCCTGCTGCCACTCTCTCTCAAAAATAAATAAACATTAAAACATTTTTTAAAAAGGGGCGCCTGGGTGGCTCAGTTGGTTAAGCGTCTGACTTCGGCTCAGATCACGATCTCACGGTCCGTGAGTTCGAGCCCCACATTGGGCTCTGTGCTGACGGCTCAGAGCCTGGAGCCTGCTTCTGATTCTGTGTCTCCCTCTCTCTCTGCCTTCCCCCGCTTGTGCTCTGTCTCTCTCTGTTGTTCAAAAATGAATAAATGTAAAAAAAATTCTTTTTTAATTTTTTAAGAAATAAAATTAATTTCAGAAGCTTATCTCCTCTGAGATGTTTTTCTGGACTGCTCAAAGCAAGAGAAGTTGCTGTTTCTCCAATAGTGCTTACAAAATATCCTGGGCCTTGTACTTCTTTACCAGTCTATTTCTCTGCGTCTGCTTGTGTGTCTGTCCCTCGTTCCAGACTGGGAGGAGCCCTGGAGGGCCCAGCAGCCGGCAATGTCTGATTCAGACACAGAATTCAGTTCATGTTTGTTACATGATTGATGGGGTTGAAAGAATGATGGGGCTCGTTAACAGTCCTGCTATGTGATTGTGCGGTCCTATTGGCTAAGAAGTTATAACATAGGTCTGTTATAACATCATGTGTGTTTACTCAGACTTTTTTTTTAAGTTTATTTATTTTGAGAGAGACAGAGACAGCGTGGGTGGGGGGAGGACAGAGAGAGATAGAGAGAGAATCCCAAGCAGGCTCCACGCTGTCCGCGCAGAGCCCAATGCGAGGCTAGATCCCACGAACCCTGAGATCGTGCACGACCCGAGCGGAAAGCAAGCGTCAAAGGCTAACCGACTGAGCCCCCCGGGCGCCCCTCAGACTTTTTAACTTGGAGTGAATAGGTCTCTAAAATCCTCTGAGTCCTTTTTCATCTGACTGGCTGGCTGTTTTGCAAAGTCAGTGGCATATGATGCGCATCTGGCCTGCTACTTCCTAACCAGATTGGGACACTTCGACGGGTCGTAAAGATGTTCTCAATGTGTCACGATGTCCTTGAGTTCCTCATTCTCTGTTATCGATTTCTGACTGGCAGGGTGGGATTAGTGGCATCGTGGTAGAAAGAGGAGGTGGGACAACACAGGCAAGTATATGACGGACTAGAGGTCAGGTGTCTGGGGTGGGGGTGCCTACAGGGCCGGATCAGCCAAGGGCCCGATGGAATGGAGCAAGAGGCGGGAGGCAGCCTTGTCTTTCTATCCTGCTTCGCACAAGGTTGGTGAACACAGAGGTTTCAAATGACTGCAAATGAAACTTTGCCCTGCGTGCGTCTGTGCAAAGAACGCTCACCTATTAGAACTCTCGTGGTTGCAGATGATGGGAGCTCACCCGGAACAACCTCAGGCAGAGCGAGGGATATATTGGCTCATGTAGAAAACTCTGGTAAAAGGCAGAGCTGCAGCCGGCTTCTGGGAGGAGCGGAGACAGAGGCGATGTCCCCACTAGGGCAGACTGTGCTGGTTCCTCTGTGTCAGATGTCCTCTTTCAGACAGGCTTTCCCACAAGACAGGTTCAAAGAACATGAGGTCGGCGTGGGTTGGCATGTGTGAAGACCATTACCAAGGTCACTGAGACTGAGCTGGAGTGAGCAAGGGGAAGGGTAGTAGGCCTGGGAGGTAAGGCAGATTACATAGGGCTTTGCGGGTCAGATTAAAGACTTTGATTTTGGCTTAGAGTATGAGATGGACAACCACTAGAGCGCTTTGCAAGGAGGAACGACATTACCTGATTTGCATTTGACTCTGTCTCGTATTGGGAATCACCTGTAGGGAGGCAAGGGCGGAAGCAGGGAGACCAGTTCCCAATCTCAATGATCCAGGTCAGAGATGATGGGGGTTTGGATCAGGTGTGCTCTCTGAGAGGGACGGCTGCTGTTTCCCAAGCTCCAATTAAAAGGGGAATGAGGGCTATGAGGTCATAGGGTCCCATGGTCACAAGTATGGCTGGTCGCCCCATGGGAGCACTTGGGTGGAATGAGAGAAGGAGCAGTGGGTCTTAAATGTGGAGAGCTGTTTCTAGAAGAAGGGAAAAGTGGGAGGCAGACCACATTACCTGTCTCCTTCACACATTGTTCACTCAAGATGGCTTTAAAATTTTAGAAGCATTCTCCTGCCTTTGCCTATGTGTTTGAATAGATCCGCGGAAAGTTCTCTGCCTATAACGCACACAATATACTCTGCTACATCCACGGATCAGGCTGCCCAAAACAGAGCTAAGGGTTTTGTGAAGAATCAAGCCATGAGATTCAATTCCATCCTAACCCAATGTCTTTCAAAGTCCTTGTCTTCCTGCTCAGAGAAGTTTTCTTTGTTGAGATATAGCTTACTCGATTTCTTATTTACTGTCACAACAAATGACCTAAATGGTTCCGGATGTGTGTGTCAGGTTTTCTGAAAACTTACTGCTTTAGAACACCATCCCCATCCTCTGAAAAGAGAGATGTTACAAACATTGCATTATCTATGTCATCTTTGCTTCTGAGTGACTCTTGAAAACGCCGGGCAGAAATTTAGGAATCTAACGAGTAATGAAATCCGCTTTTCCTATACTGCTGTTACAATTACAATGAAAGATTCTAAACACAGAAGTGGTCTCCCTCACACTGGTGTTGAGTGGTCTCTTGCATTTAACCATGATACAAACACAGTGAGCGGTCCTTGAAAAGTGGGCTCGTCCCTCCATTTTTATTTTCACGGAAGTATGATATGACGACACCTGCAGCCATTTCAGATGACATTCTGTACTAGAATGTATCTCTTTCACAATTTTAATGCTTGCTCTCCCATCTCAACTTTTATTATATTTAGTACTCTTGGTGTGGGATTCGATGTTCTCTTGTATCCTGGAAGGAGAAGCCGGATATTTCTTTCTTCTTTGTTTACAAGCTGACCTGTGGCCTTTATCGACTTGTTTTCTTTCTTAATTGAGTATGGATTCTTGGGTACATGCAAAAGCATGTAAGACAGGTAACAAACACCCACGTATCTACGATGTAGCTGAAACAATAGACTACCACCAAGACCACTCAAGTTCCTATATTCCTCTTTGATCTTAAAAACCACATCCTCCTTCCTCCAGTTCTTTTCTAGGTTTTGTGTTTGTCATATCCTTGTTTGTCTTTACAGGCTTACTACCGTTTTACGTAGCACTGAATGATGCATTCTTCAGCTTGGCATTTTAAACTTCATGCGAATGGTGCGTTATCGTGTATGTTTATCTGTGACTTACTTTTTGTGATCAGCATTATATGGGTGCGAGTCTAGGGCTATGGCGACCAATTATCCTGGCTGTGTACGGCACATCTGTGAGAGGATGCTGTTTGCTTTGAGGTCCGGGCAAGTGATAACTCCTGGAGTTGTATAGTGTACAATTTGCTTGACTGTACATGATGGTTATGATAGATGATGTTTCCAAAGATGGCCGCCAAAATCTCTCCCGTCCCACAGGCTCTTTTGCAATGTGATCTCATCATGCCCGCAACAAGAGGAGCCTGTTTCCCCCTCCTTGGATCTGGGCTGGCCCTCTGAGTTATTTTGAGTCATAGAATGTGGCAAAACCAATGCTCGGTGACTAACAAGGTCACTGGCTTCTGCCTTCACTATCTGGAACGCTCCTTCTTAGAAGCCAGCCGCCATGTAAGAAAGCTGATTACTGCAAGAGCCCCATGTTGTGAGGATGTCCTAGCTAACCAAATGGTAAGACAGAGTCCACTCAGAGGAGCTTTTGGGTGCCAGGCTCGTTAATGAAGGAAGACTTCTTGTACCTTCTAGTTCAGCCTGGTTAATGACCCCAGCAGATACTCTGTGGAACAGAAATGGCCAGGTAAGCCCAAACCAAATTCCTGTCTCACAGTATCATGAGCAAATAAAATGAAACTAGATTGGCTTTTCAGAACATTCATGGTTGTCCCAAGTTGGGCCGGCCAGTCATTGGATGTGGCCGTCCCAGGAAGGAAGGTGACCTTGCACCAGGCAGTTCTCTGAAGCTGAGAGGGTCCCTGGAGGGTTTGACGCCTGAAGGCTGACTGTCCACAGCACCCCCAGTGGCTCGGGCCCAAGTCCTTCCTTGAAGGGAATCTTGGAAGTGCACCATGGTGTCCACAAATATCGTATTGTATGTGACTATGTATTTAACTCTATTCCTGTTGATGGATATCTGGATTCCTCAGACCATTAGATACTCCCTTGTATTTTCTTCCTTTTTTTAAAAAAAAAATTTTAATGTTTACTTATTTTTGAGAGAAAGAGAGAGAGACAGACAGAGCACAAGGTGGGGAGGGGCAGAGAGAGAGAGGGAGACACAGAATTCGAAGCAGGCTCCAGGCTCCGAGATGTCAGCACAGAGCCTGACGTGGGGCTCGAACTCACGAACCACGAGATCATGACCTGAGCCAAAGTCGGAAGCCCAACTGACTGAGCCACCCAGGTCACCCTAGATATTCTCTTGTGTTTTCTAAGTATATTAAAGTTTTGCTGCTCATATTTAAAGTCTGCATGAACCTGGACGTGATTTGTTTTTCACGGTATGAGGTACAGATCCATTTTTTTTTTCATATAAATGACTTCATTTGCTGTGACGCCTCCTCTGTCAGGTGTCTCTGTGTATTTTGGTGTGTTGCTGGCTGTCGGTTGCATTATTGTGCTCTGTTGGCTCATTTAATATCATGGTGCCTTAGGCGCCTGGGTGGCTCAGTCGGTTAAGCATCCGACTTCGGCTCAGGTCATGATCTCACGGTCTGTGAGTTCGAGCCCCGTGTCGGGCTCTGTGCTGACAGCTCACAGCCTGGAACCTGCTTCAGATTCTGTGTCTCCCTCTCTCTCTGCCCCTCCCCTGCTCATGCTCTGTCTCTTTCTGTCTCAAAAATAAATAAACGTTAAAAAAAAATTTAAAAAATAATATCATGGTGCCTTAATTACTATAAATTTCTAAGACTTGGAGCAGGGTTCATTCAACATCGACATTCTTTACCAGGGATGCCTGAGCTATTCTTGACTCTACCATACAAATTTTAAATCAATTTGTCAAATTCCAAACACACCTAGTCCATTATAAATTACTTGTTTGGGGGCCCCGGGGGTGACTCAGTTGGTTGAGCATACGACTCGATTTCGGCTCAGTTTGTGGGTTTGAGCCCCACATCTGTTGACAGCAACCTGCTTGGGGTTCTCTCTCTCTCCCTCCCTCTCTGCCCCTCCCATGCTCGGCTGCACGTGCTCTCTTTCTCTCTCAGAATAAATGTGTAAACTTAAAAAAAATTGTTTTGTTTTGTTTCCTATGGAAATGTCTTTATGTTAGAAATGGTCTGTATCTGGAGCCCCTGGGTGGCTCGGTTGGTTAAGCACTGGACTCTTGGTTTCTGCTTAGGTCATGATCTCGTGGCTCGCGAGTTTGAGCCCTGCATAGGGCTGCATGCTGTTAGTGTGGAGCCTGCTTGGGATTCTCTCTCCCACTCTCTCTGCCCCTCCCCTCCCCAAATACATTTTTTTAAAAGTGGTCTGTATCTTACAGACCTTTGAGAAGCGCTGAAATGAAAGATTTGCTGTAACTACTTGTGGTGGGTTGATGTCACCCCCAACCCCCACCCAAATGCCCCTCTGAGAGGACTCAGTGATAATTTTCTCACCTCTGCTTTCAATATTCTTTCTTTCCATAACTTATATTTTCCAGATGTCATACCTCTTGGTCTGGTCCTTATATTTTTTTTTCATGTTTATTAATTTTTTGAGAGAGAGAGAGAGAGCACGAGCACGAGCTGGGGAGGAGCAGAGAGAGAGGGAGACACAGAATCCGAAGCGGACTCCAGGCTCTGAGCCATCAGCACAGAGCCTGAGGCGGGGCTCGAACCCACCAACCGTGAGGTCATGACCTGAGCCGAAGTTGGGCGCCCAACTGACTGAGCCACCCAGGTGCCCCTGGTCCTTTCATTTTCTTACGTTTCTTTCCTGACCACTATTCCTTTTTTGTCTTTCAATTGACTATTGAATTTTTTATTTCTGCTACCATCTGACCATGTTTTTACTTTCCAAGAGGTCTTTTTTGTTTTCTATTTTACTTTTTTTTTTACGTTTTACTTATTTATTTTTGAGAGAGAGCGCACGCACACACGCACGCACACACACACACACACACACACACACATACATGGGGGAGGAACAGAGAGAGAGAGAGAGAGAGGAGTGAGAGAGAATCCCAAGCAGGTTCTTTTCTGGAGCCTGATGTGAAGCTCGAACCCACGAACCATGAGATCATGACCTGAGCCGAAGGCTGATGCTTAACTGATTTTAATAACAGATTTACGTTCTTGTTTCACAGATGCGGTCTCTTTTTTGATCTCTTTTAATATATTAATGATAATTATTTTTAAAGTTTTCTTTTCCTTGCATAGATTATATTTCCTTCATGTTGGTTTCATCCCTTTGTCTACTGGTTTGCTTGCTTTGGACTCGATCTTTCAGATTAGAGGTCTTCCTGTGATGTTTGTTAGACTTTGTTTGCTCATGATTAAGAGTCTAGGATTAAGGGGCCCCTGGGTGGCTTGATTACTTAGGTGACCAACTCTTGATCTCAGCTCGGGTCATGATCTCACAGTCTCGGGATTGAGCCCTGTGTCAGGCTCCAGGCTGAGCGGGGAACCTGCTTGGGATTCATTCTCTCTCTCTCTCTTTCTGCCCCCGCCCCCCAACTCGTGCATGCTCGCTCTCTCTCTAAGGAGAAAAAAAAGAGTGTAGGATTAAAAGTTTATTGAAAACTCAGACGGTATGAATGCAATTCGTTGACTTGGAACTTTACTGTTGAGTGATCTGAGAACGTCATTTGGGGGAGAATCCCTAAGGTCAGCATCTCTGAGTCTTCCTTCGTGGCTCGGCTGAATTACCCAGAGGAGGATCATCTAACGGGAGGGCAAAGGCTTGGCTGTCAGAGTTTTGTGATCCAACTGGAGGGAAAGACTTGGGAGAGCAGTGGGGTGGGATCGAAGCAGTTAGCATTTGGGAATGTGGTAGCTTACTTCCGTGGTAAGGTGCTTCTGCTGCCCAATGTACCTATTGTCTCCATATTTCTGTCAGTTTGGGGAGGAACAGTTGCTTTAGATTTCAGTAGAGCTTCGTAACTTTCCCTATAAGTGTCATGTATATCTTTGTTAGATTTCTTCCTATGTAACTCCCCCCCCCTATTATTAGTGCTGTATCTTGAAACATGTTTCCTTGTCTGTTGCTGTGGTATGGAAATGAAATGAACTTTGGATCTCCCCATTTTAATCAACCATGATCAATTATTCTAGTAATTCGGATTATTTGTCAACCGATCCCCACGGGTTTTCTGTGTTAGCAATCAAGTACTTTTCAAATAATGATAACTTTTCACCCTTTGCAAACGTTATAACCTATAAAGGCTATACATTTTCTTTCTCCTTTTACTTAACAGATAGGCTCTCTAGTTTGGTGTTGAAATGAGGCGGTAATAGTCTTTGACTTGTTCCTGATCTGATTTTATTTACTTATTTATTTTTATTTTATTTTATTTTATTTTTTAGAAAATTTTCTACTTTTTTTTTTTTCTTAATCTTGATTCATTTTTGAGAGACAGAGAGAGACAGAGCACGAGCGGGGGAGGGACAGAGAGAGAGGGAGACACAGAATCCGAAGCAGGCTCCAGGCTCTGAGCTGTCAGCTGCAGTCAGACGCTTAAGGGGAGGAGCAGAGAGAGAAGGAGAGAAAGAATCGCCATGCGGGGCTGGAACTCCCAAACCGTGAGATCATGAGCTGAGCTGAATCCTGATCTGATTTTAAAGGTGGGGGGAGGGCCTGGGTGGCTCAGTCGGTCAAGCGTCCGACTTCGGCTCAGGTCATAATCTCACAGCTGGTGAGTTCGAGCCCCGCGTCGGGCTCTGTGCTGACAGCTGGGAAGCCCGGAGCCTGCTTCGGATTCTGCGTCTCCCTCTCTCTCTGCCCCTCCCCCACGCTCCCTGCAAGTCTCTCTCTCAGAAATAAGTAAACATAAAAAAAAAAAAAAAAGAAAGAAAGAGGGGCGCCTGGGTGGCGCAGTCGGTTAAGCGTCCGACTTCAGCCAGGTCACGATCTCGCGGTCCGGGAGTTCGAGCCCCGGGTCAGGCTCTGGGCTGATGGCTCAGAGCCTGGAGTCTGTTTCCGATTCTGCGTCTCCCTCTCTCTCTGCCCCTCCCCCGTTCATGCTCTGTCTCTCTCTGTCCCAAAAATAAATAAACGTTGAAAAAAAAATTTAAAAAAAAAAAAGAAAGTAAAGGTGAATTCTCATGCTTCAGATTTAGGTATTAGGTTGGTTTGGGTTAAATAATTTTACGAAGTGATCTGTGACGCAATTTTATTCCAAATAGGTGTTGAATTACATCGGATGCTTTCACTGCATTTATTAAGATCATTGTTTTTTCTCTCTTAATCGGTGAATAAAAAGAATGGATTTTCTCATATTAAACCAACTATGCCTTCCTATGTTAAGCATAGCTTAGTTGTGACGTCTATCTGTACTGTTGCATTGGTTCTGTACTTTGCATACATTTTGTTTGGGGGTTTGATAATCTGTGTTGGTGAGTGAAATTGTGTTGTCTGTACTTGTATCTGTGTTTGCTGTCAAGGTTGTACTAGCCTCATAATATTGGAGAGCTGAATAGTTTCTTTCCTATTTCTATTCCCTGGAAGAATTTTCATAATATTGGAAAGAGATATGTTTTCGGATGCTCCGTAGAACTTGACTATGAAACCAGCTGGGCCTGGTATTTTTACATAAAGTTTTTACAATTTTATCGTTAAATGTTTATAAGACTTACCCACGATTTCTGTTTTTCCCTGAGTCAGTTTAGGTTGGTTACATTTTCTAGGAGTTTTGCCATTTTGTGTCAGTTATCAATTTATTGATATTAAGTCGTTCGTGGTATTATCTTTCCAATTAAATCCCCTTTTGGTGTTGATCCACTCTGTTCGTCTTCTGTTCTATCACTTAGCTTTATTATTTCCTTTTTTCTATTTTCCTTGAGTGTATCCTGTTTTTCTTGTACTAACTTCTTGTGGTCAATGCTTAGTTTCATTACGTTTCATTTCACGCAATTCCATGATTTTAAAAAACTTCTTTTGAAATAATTATAGAGTCCCACGAAGTTGCAAAAATAATACAGAGAAGTCCTCTGTACCCTTTCCCCAATTTCTCCCAACAATTACATCTTAGATAACCGCAGGATAACATCAAAATCAGGAAACTTCCACTGGTACGATGTATGTGCATACTTTTATACCATTTTATCACATGTATTGATCTGTGTAACCACCATCAGTAAAGATACAGAACTATTCTATCACTACCCAGATCTCCAACCTCCTAGTCTTCATTTTGTTTCTTCATTTTGTTTTGATTTTTATTGATCTATAATTGACATACAATAGTATCTTAGTTTCAGGGGTACAACATAATTACTGGACATTTGTATATATTTCAAAATGAGGCGCTTGGGTAGCTCAGTTGGTTAAGCGTCCGGCTCTTGATCTCAGCTCAGGTCTTGATCTGAGGGTCGTGAATTCAAGCCCCATGTTAGGCTCTACACTGGTATGGAGCCTACTTTAAAAAAAATGATCACCGGGGCGCCTGGGTGGCTCAGTCGGTTGGGCGGCCGACTTCGGCTCAGGTCATGATCTCGTGGTCCGTGAGTTCGAGCCCCGCGTCGGGCTCTGTGCTGACCGCTCGGAGCCTGGAGCCTGTTTCCGATTCTGTGTCTCCCTCTCTCTCTGCCCCTCCCCTGCTCATGCTCTGTCTCTCTCTGTCTCAAAATAAATTAAAAAAAAATTTTTTTTAAATGATCACCATCATGAGTCTAGTTAACATCTGTCACCATATATAGTTATAGATTGTTTTTCATGTGGTGAAAACTTTTAAGATTTACTCTCTTAGCAACTTGTAAATATGCAATACAGTGTTATTTACTGTATTTTGCCATGCTGTACATGACATCCCCATGACACTTATTTTATAACTGGAAGTCTGTATCTTTTGATTGTCTTCACCCATTTCCTCTGCTTCTGGTGACCACCAATCTGTTGTATGTATCTAGGAGCTTGGATATTTTTGCTTTTGATTTGAGATTCCATTTATAAGTGAGATCGTATGGTATTTGTCTTTCTCGGCCTGACTTATTTCACTTAGCATAATGCCTTTAAGGTCCACCCATGTGGTTGCAAATGGCAAGATTTTATTCTTTTTTATGGCTAGGTGATATTCCATTGTGTATATGAATACCACAATTTCTTTATCCATTCACCAATCATTGGACACTTAGGTTGTTTCCATGTCTTGCCTATTGTAAGTAATTCTGCAATGAATGTGTTGGGTGTATGTAACTTTCTGAAATAGTGTTCTTATTTTCTTTGGATATATACCCAGAAACGGAATTGCCAGATCCTATGGTAGTTCTATTTTTAATTTTTGGAGGAACCTCCATACTGTTTTCCACAATGGCTGCACCAATTTACATCCCCATCAACAGCGTGCCAAAAGGTTGCCTCCTCTCCGCATCCTCACCAACACTTGTTACTTCTTGTCTTTTTGGTAACAGCCATTCTGACAGGTGTGAGGTGGTGTCTCTTTGTGATTTGGGTTTCCATTTCCTTGATGATGAGTGATGCTGAGCATCTTTCATCTATTTGTTGGCCATCTCTGTATCTTCTTTAGAAACACATCTATCCAGATCTTCCACCCATTTGTTAAATCAAATTGTTTGGTATTTTGCTATTGAGCTGTAGGAGATCTTCATATGTCTTGGATATTAACCCCTTATCAGTTACGTGATTTGCAAACACTTTCTTCCATTCAGTAGGTTGCCTTTTAATTTTGTTGATGGTTTCCATTGCTGCGCAGAAGCTTTTTAGCTTGATATAGTGCCCTTTATTTTTCTTTGTTGTCTTTGCTTTGGGGCTCAAATAAAAAAATCATTGCCACGACCAGCGTCAGGGAGCTTCCTGCCTATGTTTTCTTCTAGGTTTACGGCTTCAGATCTTACATTCAAATCTTTAATGTATTTTAATTTTTGTGTGTGGTGTATGATAGAGATCCCGTTTCATTCTTTTGCATGTGAATGTCCAGTTTTCTCAATACCACTTATTGGAGAGACAAGCCTTTTTGCCATTGTGCAATTCTTGCCTCCTTTGTTGTATATTAATTGACCGTATATGCATGGGTTTGTTTCTGGACATTTATTCTGTTTTGGCGATTCTTGTATCTGTTTTTATGCTAATACCATACTGTTTTGATTACTATAGCTTTGTAATGTAGTTTGAAATCAGGGAGTGTGATGCCTTCAGGCTTGTTCTTCTTTCCCAAGATTTCTTTGACTCTTCAAGGTTTTCTGTGGTTCCAGATAAATTTTAGGATTTAGGATTTAGGACTTCCATATAAAATTATAGGATTGCCATTGGAAGTTTGGTAGGGATTTTATTGGATCTGCAGATTGCTCTGGGTAGCATAGAATCTTAATGATGTTAATTCTTCCAATCCCTGGGCAGGGAATTTTCTTTCATTTACGTGTGTCTTCTATTTCTTCCAACAATGTCTTATAGTTTTCAGTAGATCTTGCTTGCTAGTCTTTTATGGTCGTACTCACTTTCCACCAACCCTCCACTCCTAACTCCTGGTCCTACAGATCTGTTCATCATCCCCAAAACTCGATCACTTTGAGACTGTTATATAAATGGACTCATATGGTGTGTTACCTTTGAGACTGACCTTTTTCCTTGGCATAATGCCCTTGAGATCCATTCATACTGTTGTGTGTATCGATAGTGCTTTTTTATTGCTGAGGAGTATTCCGTGGTATTGATGTACCACAGTTTGCTTAACTATTTATCTATTAAGGGACATTTTAGTTGGCTCCAGTTTTAACTGTTACAAATAAAGCTGCTATGAACATTTGTGTACACATTTTTGTGGAGACATTAAGTTCTCATTTCTCTGAGATAAATGCCCAGGAGTGCTTTCGATGGATGACATGGCAAGTATAGGTTTAGTTTTTTAAATGAATTGCCAGACTATTTTCCGGAATGGCTACAACATTTTACATTCTCAGCAGCAATATTTAGAGATCCGGGTTTTCCACATCCTCGCCAGCATTTGATATTGTCTTTGTTAGTTTATTTAAAAAAAAAATTTTTTTTAATTTTTTTTAATGTCTATTTATTTTTGAGAAAGAGAGAGAGAGGGCGTGAGCGGGAGAGGAGCAGAGAGGGAGACACATAATCCGAAGCAGGCTTGAGGCTCTGAGCTGTCAGCACAGAGCCCGACGCAGAGCTGGAAGCCACAGATCCCACAGAGTGTGAGAGCATGGCCTGAGTTGAAGTCGGACGCTTAACCGACTGAGCCACCCAGGCGCCCCTGTTTAATTTTTTATTTTAGCTTTTCTAATAGCAGTGCTTCTCTTATGGCTAGTGATGTTGAACGTCTTTTTAAGTGCTTATTTGTCATCTGTACTTCCTCTTTAGTGAAATGTTACTTCATTTCTTTTCCCTATTTTCTAAGTGAATTGTTTGCTTTGTACCATTAAATTATGATGTGTGTGTGTATAATTGTAGATACGAGTCCGTTGTTAGACATGTTTTACAAATATTTTCTCTAGGTATATAGCTTATTGTTCCATTCTTTTAACAGAGTCTGTCAGAGAGAAAGTTTTAAATTTCAATGAAGTCCAATTATTGAATTTATTCTTTTACAAACTGTGCTTTTGGTTTAATGTTTGCCTAGCCTTAGACCCAAAGATTTCCCCCCATGTTTTCTTCTAAAGTTTTATAGTCTTGTCTTTTGCATTTAACTATACCATCGATTTTCAGTTAGTTTCTTTTTTATTTAAGTTTATTTATTTATTTTGAGAGAGAGACAGACAGACAGAGCATGTGAACGGGGGAGGGGCAGAGAGCGAGGGAAAGAGAGAATCCCAAGCAGGCTCCGCACTGCCAGCACAGAGCCCGAAGCAGGGCTCGATCTCACAACTGTGAGATGGTGACCTGAGCCGAAGTCAAGAGCCAGACGCTTAACTTACTGAGCCACCCAGGCACCCCCTTGAGTTAATTTCTATATAAAGGATAAGGTCGAGGCTGAGGTTCATTTTATGGATTGATTGATATTCCATGGATATTCAGTTGCTTTAGCACCATTTGTTACAAAGATTATCTTTCCTCCGTTGAATTACTTTTGCATCTTTGTAAAAAATCAGCGGGTCCTGCTTGTCTGTTCTATTTCTGGGTTCTTTTTTCTATTTCATTGATTTATGTGTCTATTCCTCAGCCCATATTACACTGTCATGATCACTATAGCTGTATAATAATTGGATGGAGTGCTCCTCTCCAAATCTTCTATTTCCCGATTCTATTTCTTTTAGCTGTTCTAGTTCCATTACCTTTCCAAATACATTGTAGAAAATCGTGTTTATATCTACAAAAAGTCTTACTGAGATATCGATAAGAATTGCATAAAACCTGTGTATCAATCTGGGGAGAAATAAGACTCGTATTATGTTGACTTTTCCAACCCATGGGTATGCTATGGCTCTCCATTTATTTAAATATTTTATTTCTGTCCTTTATTTAAATATTTAAATACTTATTTAATTAGAGACTATTTAGAGAATAATTAGAGAATCTTTAAATATTCTCCATTTATTTAAACACTTTGTTTCTGTCATCGGTGTTTCGCAGCTATCGGATTGTTGAAGGCGTCTTTTATCAAATGGAGGAAGCTACTCTCTACTCCTAATCTTCTGAGCATTCATGATCATGAACGGGTGTGAACTTTTTCTTGCACTGTTTTTATTGACATAAAATTCACATAACAAAGAACTCATTAGTTAAGCCATTTTATGTATCCATTTATGTTTAGAAATGGGTTTTTTCTAAGTCTCTTCATTCGGGAGAGACAAAGACAGTGCAAATGGGGGAGGGGAAGGGAGAGTCACTACATGACCCAGCAGTTCCATTCTTAGGTATATACCTGAAAGAAGCGAAAACTTGTACGTGAATGTTCATAGCAGTACTGTTCGTAACAGCCAAAAAGCGGAAGCAGCTCAAGTGTCCATCAACTGGTGAATGGATAAACAAACGTTGGTATATCCAATACGATGGAATACTATTCAGTCACGAAAAAGAAGGAAGTGTTGACACACGAACAAAATTGAAAACATTATGCCAAGTGAAAGAAGCCAGACACAAAAGTCACATATTGTATGAATCCATTTCTCTTTTAATTTTTTTTTAATGTGTATTTATTTTTGAGAGAGAGAGAGACAGAGACAGAGCGTGAGCAGGGGTGGGGCAGAGAGAGAAGGAAACACAACACCTGAAGCAGGTTCCAGGCTCTGAGCTGTCAGCCCAGAGCCGGACGTGAGGCTCGAACCCACAAACCGCGAGATCATGACCTGAGCCAAAGTCGGACGCTTAACCGGCTGAGCCACCCAGGCGCTCCTGTTTGTTTTATTTTCGTTAGCACTCTTCTCGTCACTATAAGCTTTTAGTTACTTTCCAGAGTTCAGAAACCGTTGATTTTGCCAGGTTTGTCATTGTTTTTATGGAAGGGCAGATTTTTGAAATGCCTCTCTTCACCGTTTTGGCTGACATCCTCCTCGAGTGATGCCTTACACAGAGTGATTTTCAAATACGGAACCAGCTTTGCATCTCTGGAATGAATCCTCCTTGTTCACGATGTGTCTTTCTTTTTATATGTTGCTCAATTCTATGTGATAATACCCTGTTCAGTACTTTCTTTATGCTGATATTCATGAGGGCTATTTGTCTACAACTTTCTTCTTTTGGACTCTCTTGACTGATTTTGGTACCCGGACGTTGCTGCCCTCGTAAAATAAGCTCAGGACTGTTCTCTCTTGTATTTTTTTTTTTGAAAAGATGTTACAAACTTGGTGTTCTTTTTAAAACATTTGATAGAGGGGCGCCTGGGTGGCTTAGTTGCTGAAGCAGCTGACTCCTGATCTCAGCTCAGGTCGTGATCCTGGTTGAGATTCTCTCACTCACTCTCTCTCTCTCTCTCCGCCCTTTCCCTGCTCAAGCACACTTGCTCTCTCCTTCTCTCTCTCAAAGTAAACTTAAAAAAAAAAACATTTGATAGAATGCACCTAGAATTTATGTGTGGTGGTAGAATTTATGGGAGGCTGAGGATTACTTTCTTGGGAATGTTAAAGTCACAAATCCAACTTCTATGATAGGTATAGGGTACTCAAATTATCTATTTCATACTGGGTGAATTTTGGTTCTTTGTGCCTTTTGAAATATTGTTCCGTTTCATCCAGTTCATCAGATTTATGTGTAGTTGTTCACACTGTTCCCTTATTATCCTTTTGATGTTTGCAGTGGCTGTCGTGATAGCCTCTGTTTCATTTCTGATATTAGTAATTTGTGCCTTCTCTTTTCTCGTCAGTCTTGCTAGAGACTTGTCACTCTTTTTAAATTACACAATTTTTTTAAGGTTTATTTATTTTTGAGAGAGAGAGAGAGACAAGGAGACACAGGATCCGAAGCACGCTCCAGGCTCCGAGCTGTCAGCACGGAGCCCCACGCGGGGCTCAAACTCGTGAACCGCGAGATCATGCCCTGAGCCAAAGTCAGTCACTTAACCGACTGAGCCACCCAGGCATCCTGAGACTTAGCGCTTTTATTGCTCCTTTCCAAGAATCAGCGACTCATTCCATTGATTTTCTATATTGATTTTCTGTTTTCTGCTTCCTTTGGGCTTAATTTTGCTCTCCTTTATGAGGGTTCTTAAGATTAGGTGACCGATTTGAGATTTTTCCTTTTTTTAATGTAAGCGTTTAATGGTGAACAAAATCTCGTCTCAGCGTTGGTTTGGTTTTAATGTGCTATATTTTTATTTTCATCCACTTCAATGTATTTTTTTTTATTTCCTTTGAGACTTCCTCTGTGACCCATGGATTAGTTGTTTTCAAATGCTTGGATAGTTTCTGTTATCTTTCTGGTATTGATTTCTAGTTTGATTCTTTTGTAATCAGAGAACATGTTCTGACTTCCATTCTTTTCATTTTGTTGAGGTTTGTTTCATGGCCCAGAATATGAACCATCTTGTACTATGTCCCATAGATACTGCGTTATTTTGTGTGTGTGTGTGTGTGTGTGTGTGTGTGTATGTGTGGTAAGATGTTTATATTTAGAATTAGCCAGCTGGGCTAAGTTTGGATGATCCCGCTTTTGTCGGCAACATCTAAAGCATCATAGTCAGGAGCCGGTTAAACATATGCCTCCTTCTCTTTATCGGGCCTGATCAGGATGCTGACCTTGGCCACCTCAAGTTGTAGAATTTCTTCACAGCCTGTTTGATCTGGTGTTTATTGCTTTTGACATCCACAATGAACACAGTGTGCTGTCACCTATCTTCCTGGCTGACTCAATGGTCAGGGGGAAGTTGACGATGGCATAATAGTCAAACCTGTTTCTCCTGGGGACGCTCTACTAAAGATATATTGGCTGCTTTGAGAGCCATAGTGGCTTGGGCCACTAGGAGTTGGGTGATGTCTGAATATTCCTCTTCTTCTTTTTGTGGCTGTGAATTCCTTTCAGCACTGTTTCCTTGGCCTTCAAAGCCTCTTCTTTGGCTTTGGCTTTGGCTTTGGCTTTGGCTTTGGCTTTGGGAGGAGCAGGGGCTTCCTTATCCACTTTCAGTGCCATCTTTGTGCCATTGACACTTTAAAAGAGTGGCTCGGTCCGTTAATCATCCAACTCTTGGTTTAGGCTCAGGTCATGATCTCATGGTTCGTGAGATCAAGCCTTGTGCCAGGCTCTGCACTGACCGTACAGAGCCTGCTTGGGATTTTCTTTCTCCTTTTCTCTCTACCCCTTCCCCACTTGTGTGCTTTCTCTCTCTCAAAATAAATAAATAAACGTTTAAAAGAATGTGTATTCTGCTGTTATTGGATGGAATGTTTTATAAAATGTTGATTACATCCTGTTGGTTGATGGTGTCTTAAGTTCTTATATATCCTTGATGATTGCCTAGAACTTTTATCAGTTGTTTATAAAGTTGTTTTTTTTTTTAAGTGTATTTATTTTGGGGCGAGAGAGAGAGAGAGAGACAGCATGAGCAGGAGAGGGGCAGAGAGGGAGAGATAGAATCCGAAGCAGGCTCCAGGCTCTGAGCTGTCAGCACAGAGCCCGACACGGGGCTCGAACTAATAAACCGTGAGATCATGACCTGAGCCAAAGTCAGATGCTTTACCAACTGAACCACCCAGGCGCTCCTCAGTTGTTTATAGAGGGGTGTTGAAGTATCCAACTGCAACTGTATTAATTTTTGCTTCACATGTTTTGCAGTTCTGTTGGTTTATGCATACAAATTTAGGATTTCTTTGTCTTCTTGGTAGACTGGCTCTTTTATCATTATCTAAAATTCCTCTCGCTTCAAGGAATTTTTTTTTTAATTTCAAATATTTATTTTTGAGAGAAGGACAGAGACAGAGTGTGAGCGGGGAAAGGGCAGAGAGAGAGGGAGACACAGCATCCAAAGGAGGCTCCAGGCTCTGAGCCATCAGCACGGAGCCCGATACGGGGCTTGAACTCACGAACCGTGAGATCATGACCTGAGCCGAAGTTGGACCCTCAACCGACCGACTGAGCCACCCAGGTGCCCCATTAGTTGTTCATTTTAAAACTAAAGAAAGACTCAAGAAAATAATGATATATTTTCTCATACAGAGATGAGTAAACTACAAAATGAGCTACTCTGGCTGTCAGGTTCAGTAGGTAGGTGTCTTAGTCTGGGCTCTCCGGAGAAACAAAATAGGATGTATGTATATTTTATTATCAGGAACTGGATTACCTGATTATGGAGGCTAAGAAGTGGTATCATTCCGGTCTAAGTCCCAGGGCCTGAGAACCAGGAGAGCTGATGGTATAGTTCCAATCTGAGCCTAAGTTTAAAGACATGGAGAAGAGTGATATCCCAGCTTGAAGACAGGCAGAGAGAGAATTCTCCCTTACTCAGCATTTGTTCTAGTCAGACCTTCAGTGAATTGAAGGTGGCCCGCCCACATGAGGGAGCACAATCTGCTTTACTCAGTCTACCAATCTCATCCAGACACAGCCACAGACACGCCGAAAAGAAGGTTTAACCAAGTGTTTGGGCGCCCGGTGGCTCAGTCAAATTAATACATATAGTTAACCATCAAAGGGTAGGTTACTGGGGGGCTTGGGGAGGGGGGGTCCATCGGTTAAGCATCCGCCTCTTGGTCGGCTCAGATCATGATCTCACGGTTTGTGGGTTCAAGCCTCGCATCGGTCTCCCCTCCGAGCACGGAGCGTGCTTAGGATTCTCTCTCTGTCTCCCTCTCTCTTTGCCCCTCCCCTGCTCTCTCTCTCTCTCAAAATAAATAAACATTGTTTAAGAGAAGTGTAGGTTACTGGTTTGACCAGAGAACATTTCTTTACACACTCCTCCTCTCCACCCCACACACATTCCTTTAAAAGTAGTTCACATCATTGGTTATGTCCAAGGTAGCACGGAAAAGCTCTTGTAATTGCCTCCTGAAGCAAAAACACCCACAGACTCTGGGAACATTACTCTTGGTGAACTCCTCCTTAGCCACTGCGATTGTGAAAACTTACTCATTCATCCGTAAAGAGGAGACTTAATCAGAGCCGAGGAATGCGCTCCGATGCCCTACAGAAAATCCTTGTGCCAGAGCTAAGAGGTCGAGAAATAAATTAGTCCATTTGTAAATTTTGTGACTTGAAGGACAAATACCATTTCCTGAATCAGAAGTGTGGCTTAAGACATTCTAATTATGTGACCTTGGCTATTTCATAGGATAAATCTTTTGGCCTAAAATCAAAGAGTATATCAAATGGCTCTAACGTGTGTAGTTTATAGGATGAGTGTCATTCTTACCCCGGATCTAGCCAAGCTGTATGCTTGGCTGAATAAGCATATTCCCTCTGGAGCACACAGAGTAAAGCTCATATGCTTCCTTGGGAACTTTCCTTTCCATTTATGAACTGTTTCTTGGCTCTCAATGAACAAGACAGCCTTCATTTTGTTTGTCTATGTATCTGAACTTACTCGTCTCTTTTTCTTTCTTTCTTTCTTTTTCCACTTAGTTTTCTGGTTCCATCAATTATTGTCGTCGTATATGTTTATGTCGAGTGGCATTTATTACAATTACAGTCTCTAACTGATAGATCGTTACATAGATCTTTCTCTCTCGAAATTGTCAAAATCGTAAAAAGCATCAGAGCGCAGGTACTCATATCGCACCATAAATCTTTATATTTCACTCCTAGGCAGATAGAATTCTAAACGATGTTAGATGACAGGTTGGTATCCGAAATGATTAATTTCCCCGTTCTTTCACACATGGCTATTTACATGAAACATAGTCTTTAAATAGACAAGTTACCAATAGGTGCAATCCCTAAATGCATGGAGAAGTCATTGCAACGTGACTCCCTTTTTTGGACCTGTGATCTTATGACCTTTCAGACACCATTCTCCTCATCCAGAAAAAAACGGTTCGCTTGCAAGAGGCCCTTGGGCATAACATGACATTTACAATACACAGAGTGTGCATTTTATGTTTATTTCTCATGTACTTCCTTTGGTTAAAGACGAGTATGCAATCTACGACATCCAAATAAATGATTTGACATATTTTATACAGCACATGTTCAAGTAATTAATTTTCTCATGGAAATGTCATACCATTTAACTCATAGTTATGAGCCAAATATTTGTGCAGAGGTTTGTAATGAATATATGCATAATCGCAGATTGCCCTATTTTCTTTGTACTCAAATGTAATTTAAAGGGACAGAATCAGGGTGTAGCCGTCTTCTTATTGTTTAATGCTTGATGCATATGAGGCTCTCAGCAACTCCTTGTTGGATGAATAAATAAATGACTGACCATTCTGGCAGACTGTATCAGATCCCAGGAGTTTAGGTTTTTGGTTAGTCTTATTGGAGTTTTATGACCAATTACTAACACAATTAACTGCACGTGACATGTTTTGAAAATACTTGGTTGTCAAAGAGTGCAGCAAAAATAATTATTGAGCTATATGAGCAAACCATGACTTAGAAACCAATTTGCATGCATCAACTAGGGAACATCTGTCTCAGATTATTTCCAGTAGCAGATAACAGAAATAAGGCTCAAACCGGTTTAAAAATAGGGACATCTAGGGGCACCTGGGTGGCTCAGTCAGTTAAGTGATTAAGTGTCTGACTCTTGATTTCGGCTCGGGTTGTGGTCTTGTGGTTCGTGAGTTCAAGCCCCACATCGGGCTCTGCGCTGACAGTGAGGAACCTGCTTGGAATTTCTCTCCCTCACGCTCTCTCTGTCTCTCTGCCCGCCCTCCTGCTCGCATTCTCTCTCAAAATAAATAAGTAAACATTAACAAAATAATAGGGACATCTATCGACATGCCCAAAGGTAATGCAAGCTCAAGGCACCATTGAGCAGGACTTGAGAGGCTTTCTTTCTCTCAGTTCTCTGGGCTCTGACTTCTTTCATGTGTTTTTTTTTTGTCCTCGGTCTGACTTCCTTCCTGGTTACAAAGTGGCTGCCAGCGCCCGCATGCACACATTCAACAGGAGAGAATAAGAAAGCATCTCCCCCAGGGGCGCCTGGGTGGCTCAGTCGTTAAAGCTCAGGTCATGACCTCGTGGTTTGAGGTTCGGAGGTTCGAGTCCTGCATCGCATTGGGCTCTGTGTTGACAGCTCAGAACCTGGAGCCTGCTTCGGATTCTGTGTGTGTGTGTCTCTCTCTCTCTGCCCCTCCCCTGCTCCCACTCTGTCTCTGTCTCTCTCGAAAATAAATAAGATGTTTAAAAAATTTTTTTAAAAACAAAAGGAAAGAAAGAAAGCATGTCCCCCAACCATGGACTTTTAAGTCCTTGCCTAGAGTGTGATTGGGTTGGCTAAGGTCATGTGGGCACAGCTGCTTGGGGAATGCCATACACCAATTGCCCATAAATCTGGGTTCTTGAAGGAATCGTTTGCAAAAACAGTACGATGACCTTGAATAGCTGGGAGTAATCAGGACCTATTCCTGGAGCTGAGGAAGGGGTCAGAGTTTCCTGAGTCCATTAGGTTCTGTGAAAATGAGGAGGGTGCTTGAACAGAATTGGGCTCTGTTCAGAAGAGGGAAATGGCACGAGCTGGGGAGGGACAGAGACAGAGAGAGAGGAGAGAGAGAATCCCAAGCAGGCTCCGCGCTGTCAGCCCGAGGCAGCGCTCGATCCCTCGAAGCGCGAGATCATGACCCGAGCCGAAACCAAGAGTCGGACGCTTAACCGACTGGGCCACCCAGGCGCCTCCAATACCCCACTTCTCTTAGAAATTACAAGTATTATATTCCTTTAGAGCTTTTTTAAAAGTTTTTTTTTTTTAACGTTTATTTATTTTTGAGACAGAGAGAGACAGAGCATGAACGGGGGAGGGTCAGAGAGAGAGGGAGACACAGAATCCGAAACAGGCTCCAGGCTCCGAGCTGTCAGCACAGAGCCCGACGCGGGGCTCGAACTCACGAAGAGTGAGATCATGACCTGAGCTAAAGTCAGACACTCAACCGACTGAGCCACCCAGGCGCCCCCTTTAGAGCTTTTTTAATTCAAGCCTTTATTTTTCTACAGCTGCTTGAGGTTCACAGCAAAATTGAGAGGAAGGTGCAGAGACTTCCCATACATCAACTGCCCTCACACGTGCATAGTCACCTCCATTATCAACATTCCCCACCAGAGCGGCACATTTCTTACAGTGGATGAACCTACACTGACATCATTATAACCCAAGGCTCATAGTTTACATTAGAGTTCATTCCTGGTGTTGCACATCCCATGGGTTTGGACAAACATAGAATGACTTGTATCCATCATGATAGTATCATACAGAAAATTTTCACTGTCCCCCAAGTCCTCTGTACTCCACCCGCCCATCCCTCCCTCCATCTCAACCCCTGGAACACCACCCTTTCTCAAAGAGGAATCAGACTAAACAATCAAAGATAAACATTTATTTATTTTTTTAATGTTTATTTTTTTTAATTTTTTTTCAACGTTTATTTATTTTTAAGGCAGAGAGAGACAGCATGAACGGGGGAGGGGCAGAGAGAGAGGGAGACACAGAATCGGAAGCAGGCTCCAGGCTCTGAGCCATCAGCCCAGAGCCTGACGCGGGGCTCGAACTCACGGACCGCGAGATCGTGACCTGGCTGAAGTCGGACGCTTAACCGACTGCGCCACCCAGGCGCCCCGATGTTTATTTATTTTTGAGGGAGAGACCCAGAGAGATAGAGCAAGCAGGGGAGAGGCAGAGGGAGAAGGAGAGAGAATCCCACGCAGGCTCCTTGCTGTCAGCACAGAGTCCGATGCGGGGTTGAATCCACGAACCATGAAATCATGACCCGAGCCAAAACCAAGAGTCGGACACTTAACCCACGGGGCCACCCAGGCGCCCGGTGCTGCCTATGGTTTTCTGAAAGAACGATTGCCTTTTCTTTAAGGTCCTGCTTTATGTAACTGTCAGAACCAAATATCAGGGAAGGCAGAATCCCTTATATGGAAAGAAGAAGAGTGTTACTCCTTTTAAATTGTCTTTAACTCCATCCTGTTCCATGCATATGCTGCATAAAACACATCCTGTGAAAAATGGGGCCATTCTTATGCAAAATTGTGAATCCTGCCCTTTTCACATAGAAGCATTTCCCCGGGGTTATTGGTCTTCTGAAAAATGATTTGAAATAGTCACATTGTTAGCCAGGCAATAGAAGTCCCCCAGTTAGTCGTTGTCTCCTTTTTAAAGTTCTTTCAAACATTTCTTTTAAAAATGGAGAGATAGGGACACCTGGGTGACTCAGTCGGTTAAGCATCTGACTTCAGCTCAGGTCGTGATCTCACGGTTCGTGAGACTGAGCCCCGAGTCAAGCTCTATGCAGCTAATGAGAAGCCTGCCTGAGATTGTCCCTCTCCCTCTCCCTCTGCGCCTCCCCCACTTGCACATGTGCGCACGCTCTCTGTCTCTCAAAGTAAATAAATAAACGTAAGAAAAAAGCAAGTGGAGGTATCACTTACAGACTGTGAAATGCATAGATCAAAAGCATACAGTTTGATGAGTTTTGACAAATGTAAAACACACCTTTATCAAGATGAAGGATATTTCCATCACTTCCAAAAGTACAGTATATACTCTGTTATGTCTGGCTTTTTGGCTCAGTTGTTTCGAAATTCACCCATGATGTTGTGTTTATCTGTAGTTGGTTCTTCATTATTGCTAGTGATATTCCATTGTATGGATAGGTCACAATTCGGTGATCTATTCACGGTTGATGGATATTTGGGTTGTGCCCAATCTGGGTCTATTATAAATTCTACCACTCTAAACCTTTTCTTTTTTTTCCAAATGAATTTTAGAGGGGGGTGAGAGATGGTAAGGAATGATAAATGGGTCCGTGATCAGTGATTCCTTCTTTTTCTTCAAAGATAAAGTGGGGCACCTGGGTGGCTCAGTCGGTTGAGTGTCGGACTTCGGCTCAGGTCACGATGTCGTGGTTTGTGAGTTTGAGCCCTGCCTCCGGCTCTCTGCTGTCAGCACAGAGCCCACTTCAGATCCTCTGTCCCCCTCTCTCTGACCCTCCCCCGCTTTCTCTCTCTCTCAAAAATAAGTAAAAACAGTTAAAAAAGAGAAGCAGAGGATGCGATTGAAAGACGGGAATAGGGGGATAATAAAAAATGAAACTAAAGGGGCTTTTGAGAGAGAGAGTCCAAGGGGGAAATGAATTTGTTATTTTTATTATTATTTTATTATTTTTTTAATTTTTATTATTAATTTATTATTTTTTATTTTTCTCATTTTCAAGTGATCTTTATTTTAAAAAATTTTTAATATAATTTATTGTCAAACTGACTAACATACATTATGTACAGTGTGCTCTTGGTTTAGGGGGTAGTTTCCTGTGATTCATCACTTACATACAACACCCAGTACTCATCCCAAGTGCCCTCCTCAATGCCCATCACCCATATCCCCCTCTCCCCCAACCCCCCATCGACCCTCACTTTGTTCTGTGTATGTAAGAGTCTCTTATGGTTTTGCCTCCCTTCCTCTTTGTTTGTATTTTATTTTTAGGGGGAAATTAAAAAGAAAACAAGAGAAGAATTGAAATGGGCAAGGATAAGAAGAAACAATAAATAAACAAAGGAATGGATGGTGAACGAGTTAAAAAACAAATGAGAAAACCCTGTAAAACCCTGTAAAAATAACTAGAATGAATTAGAACCACGGAACTTCTGGTTTTAATCATGTTCTTCGAGAACTCCTGAAATGGAGGCAAACTTCTGAGCTTCCTCGCACGGACTTCGGTTCCCTCACACGTTCCTAGATGCTCTAACGTTTTACACGAACGTTTTCTACAGGCATCCTTCCTTTCCCTGCCTGCCAGACACAAGAGTGTTCAAAGCGGCTTTGATCAGGGCGGCACACTCAGGGCAGTCTGTAAGGGAGGAAGCCAGGAGGCTTTTTAATTTGAAAATAAGTGCTGCTCTGTCTCCCATGTTTCCTTAATTGAGGCAGAAGCTGAATCTAGGACACAGCCTGGTGGGAGATTGGCTATGGTGCGGTCACGTGGAGACCAGATCCTGAGCGCGAATGGGGGGAATGACACACCCATGCCTGAGTGAGTGTGCATGTGTGTGCGTATGCGTGTGTGCAGCTACAGGGATGTCTCCTCAACTGCCAGGCCTGTCAGATTAAGATGTCTGAGGGAAATAACCGAATCCACATTAGCTGTATTATTTGATTGCGTGGACATGTCGCAGCAGGATTGAAACGCCTTCAACCAGGGATGGAGGCAAGGAAGGAGGTCTGAGATGGCTGGAATTGTTTTTGTCTTAGACTCTGCAGGTCTGGGCATCGAAGATTTCCTTCCTTCTTTCTTTCTTTCTTTCTTTCTTTCTTTCTTTCTTCCTTTTTCTTTTTTTTTTTTTTTACCGTGATGTGGCTGACATTTTGACCTAGAATGTTTGTTTTCTCTTGAAGCTAGGGACGAGGCACAAAAATGATTATAAGAAGTGGGAGGAAAGAAGGATGAGGAAATGTGTAAAATATGTGTGAAGACAGTGCCGATGGAGTCTTGCGGGGCTTTATGGAGCGCTTACCCAGCCCCCTAACCCTGACTTTCCAATCGGTTTGAAGTGAATCCAACAGATCAAAGCAGGAAAGGAGGGAAGGGAACAGGCCATGGCTGTGGTCTACAGATACTGAAAGGGGTTAACACGGAGGCGGGATTTATTTGGTCTGTAAATCCCAGCGGGACAGAACCGGCAGGAACGTGGTGCAATTTACGAAAGTTCTGTTTGAGAAAGAGGACCAATTTCTCTGAGCGAGAACTTTTGGAATGCAAAACAAAAGAAGATACCATGTACGGCTGCATCCGGAGGAGCACAAGTGTGGTGCAAATTCAAAGCAGCCCTGTGATTGAGCCTTCAGGGGAGATGGTGGTATCTCCACCCGGAAGCGCACCAAAACAGTAATGTACATAATTGATTTCACAATGGCGGCAGATCCCAAAATAGAAACCCCAGGTGTGGGGGTGGGGGCGCAGATGACATCACAGTGTATGCTGGGATCCCTTGGGGATGGGAAATATTCTTGCCCTTTCCCCACATTCCCAAAAGGTTACCACTTCTGTTTGATGGCCTTGCAGTTCCCCCGATTTAAAATGACCGTTCCTGGGGGCGTCTTGGTGGCTCAGTCGGTTGAACGTCCGATTCTTGGTTTCAACTCAGGTCATGATCTTACCGTTCATGAGTTCAAGCCCTACGTCTGGCTCTGCACTGCCGGTGAGGAGCCTGCTGGGGATTCTCTCTCTGCCCCTCCCCTACTCATGCTTGCATGGTCTCTCTCTCTCTCTCTCTCTCAAAATAAATAAATAAAACTTAAAACCCAAATGAGTAAACTGAGACTCTGAGATAGTCTATAAGTTGGGCAGAGTTACAGAATTCAGATATAGACACCCCGGGATTAGAATTCAGCCCTCTCTGACTCCAAAGCCTGTGCCCTCCTCCCCTCCCACCTTTATGATACAAGGGAATATTGGTTGCTTTCTTCCCTGCACTTGATTTCATTGTGTGTGTGTTCATTTGGGATCTCCCAGAAGCAATTCTGAGATAAATATTTGGAAGTAGGTGGCTCATTCAGGACGTGATCCCAAGAAACACTGGTAGGGAGGTGGGAAAGGAAGACAGAACAGAAAGCGGCCAACACATGGTCTATTACTGAGTAGGTTGTCACCGTGGGTGACTGTCTCAGTCCTGCGGGGGAACTTTGGAAAATGAGTTATCCTGCCTGGGGTGGGGGTGGGGGGGCAATAAAGCTGGGGCATTTTTTTTTAACTGAGGTATAACTGATACATAACATTATATTCGTTTTAGGCGCATAACATAATGATTCGATATTTGTCTCCCTTGCAAAATGATCACCACGGTAAGTCTAGTTAACATCTGTCACCTTCATAGTTACAAAAAAGAAATTATTTCCCTCAAGATGAGAACTTTCAAGGTCTACTCTCTTAAAGCTGGTCCATCTATATATCATCAATTCCTGTCCCTCATCTGTTGAAGGTCGCTGGGGGGGGGGGGGGGGGCAGGATAAGGTGTTAATTCCTGGGCATTCCAAGGCAAAGCTGCCCCTGGTGGTCAAAGCATGCCCTCAGCCTAAGAAATGAAGGTGCCGGAGGTAGAGGTCAGGCTGTTGTGCACTTCCGTGAGGGTGAGGGCATGTGAAGTGTAGACGCTTCCAGACCGCAGGCCTCTCCTGTGCCCAGGGTGCTGGCTAACTTGGTGTTCAGCACCAAGCCTCAAATGATGCCGATCTGGCTCTACAGGGAATCCAGACACCATCTCGCCAAAGCGTAAGGCTAGTGACCACTTACAGTGACATACAAGAGCAAAATCTATGAAAGTTACCGGGGGGGGGGGGGGGGGGCGGTATGAGAGAGGACACTTTGATTCCCTTAGATGCTGGGTTCCAGCCATTTATTCTGAACGCCGTAGAACACTCTTACAGGGCTCTCGCAGGTCTCTTAGCAATTAACACGTGTCATTAAAATCTTATCTACGATTATAGTCTCCAATCTAAATTCGAGCTTCGAGCTTCGAGCTTTGCCTGATCTTTTCTTCCCTGAACACAGGAGTAGTTCAGAGGCCTGTGAAATAGACAAACCCCGTAGGGGATTTGATATCCCAAATCACACTGAATATTTTACTGAGAGCTGAAACTTTCAAATGAATTCCTGCAAGGTAGTGCTCCTTTATACTGAAGCTCAAACTCAGAGGTTGATCTGCTGTTACTGTTAAATAGTCAGGCCAACACTTCTATTTTAGTAACAAAAAAATTTGCCTTGAAAGGAGCCAAAGAAGTCATAGGGCTCAATGACAGGACGAAAGGTCTGCCTGAAGCCATCGGAGCCACTTTGGAGACATAACATAGAAGGACATTTTCAAAGAAAACAAACTGACCCTACATTTCTAGGACTATTAAAAAAAACTCAGAGGGCTTTAGTATTTGAATATTTAAATCTAAATGTAGCATTCTTTATGCATAACATTGTATGACTGGTCAAAAATGAGAAGTTAGGGGCGCCTGGGTGAACTCAGTTAAGCGACTCTGGGTTTCTGTTCAGGTCACGATCTCACGGTTTTGTGAGTTCGAGCCTCACGTTGGACTCTGCGCTGACATCACGGAGCCTGCTTGGGATTCTCTCTCTCCTTTCGTCTCTGTCCCTTCCTTTCTCACGCTGTCTCTGTCTCAAAAGCAAATAAACTTGAAAAATTTTATTTTTTTTTAATTTTTTTTTTTAATGTTTATTTTTGACAGAGAGACAGAGCATGAGCGGGGGCGGGGTGGGGGGCAGAGAGAGAGGGAGACACAGAATCCAAAGCAGGCTCCGGGCTCTGAGCCGTCAGCACAGAGCCCGACGCGGGGCTCGAACTCACAGACCCCGCGATCATGACCTGAGCCGAAGTCGGACGCCCCACCGACTGAGCCACCCGGGCGCCCTGAAAAATTTTATTTTAAATGAGAAGTGAAAGTGTGCCATTTAAACAGCGGATTTTCTTCCTAAGAAAAATGCCAATTCTTAATCATATAGGGCACAACCATCGAGTTAAACACTCTCTGAGACTGAATTATACAGTTGTAAACAAGGCATCTTAGTGATTTTAAAAATTCTTCCGGGACATTTAAGGAAAGTATTAAGTCATCTCCTCAGGGAACAGAGTCAAGTTTTGGTCTGCAAACGACACCAGGTTTACATAACCAAGAAGTAGTTGAGGCCCTAGGAGATCTCTGATCTGTGACAACAATATGTTTCTTTTTATACTGTGTGTGTAATTTTATACAACAGGGATCCCATTTTACGTGTTGTCCTATGACTTGTTATGTTTGCTGAGCAATACGTGATGGTATTTAGAAGTGGGGTCATTGGGAGATGATGAGGTCATAAAGGTGGAACCCTCATGACTGAGATTAGTGCCCCGATAAAGACATCCCAGGGAGCTCCCGGGTCCCTTCGTTACAGGACCAGGCTGGATCCCTGGCTGAGAAACCAAGCAGCACTCAGAGATCTTGGTGGATCGGAGGTCTATTTACATCGAGGGGCCCAGAGGAGACGGTCTCTCCAAAGGTCTGAGCCTTGAGCGCAAGTGGGAGGGGTAATGTATGGTTTTGTTTTTTCTGCATTCGTGGCAAGCAGAGCAGGAAGAACCCAGAAGAGCAGGTCTCTGGGCAGGGATGGGAGTTTCCTTGTTAGCCCCGCTGGCCATCTTACGGTGTAACTTTATTTGTGTTCCCGACACCTTTGATGAGGTTTTTGGGGGTAAGAGTGGGGTTCGTGGGGTCCAGAGCCGACGGCCAAGAAAGAATTCTTGAAGACATCTTTGGTGCAGAAAAGGTGATTTTGTTAAAGCACAGGGACAGAACCCGGGGGGCAGGAAGAGCTGCCCTGGGACCATGAGGCGAGACTGGCTATATACTTGGGAGGGAGGTAAAGTCAAGGGGAAATTCCCAGTGAGATTTTCATATGCTAAAGACCACTCACAGGGTATTGGGGGCCTATATTATCAAGCTAAGGTTGTTTTTCCCTGTAGCAAAGCAGTAACATTAAGACAGTCAGAGTTCCTGGAGAAACGTTTTAGTCTGCCTGCCTCAAGTATCTGTCAGTGGGCTGCAGGTGATAAAGAAATTTAGTGCCATCTGCCATTTCCTTCTGCCTTTGTTTCCCACATCACTATGGAGGGGTGATGGAGACTTGTGTCCTACATGACTATGACCTTTACCAGTTAACCATTGGTTTTTCCCCTTTCCTTTGTTTTTGGGCAGCCAGGAGTGCCCGAGGAATGTCACGCAGAGATCCCACCTGGTGGGGGGGGGGGGGGGGAGTTGCAGCCTGTCAGCTTGCTTTACGCTCCCTCATCACCTTCTGCTATGTGAGGACCCGTGAGGACAAAGGAAGAAAGTAGCTGTCAATGAACCAGAAAGCAGGCTCTCCCAGGACACCAGCTCTGGTGCCTCGATCTTGGACTTCCCAGCCTCCAGAACTGGGCGAAATAAATTTGTGGTTTATAAGCCGCCTAGTCCGTGGTATTCTGTTATAGTTGACTAAGACAGATTTATTTAGCCCACAGACTCATGAAGGGATGCTCGACCTCACTCATGAGGGAAATGCCGATCAAAACCACAATGAGCTATCACCTTACAGCAGTAAGGAACCCTTACTGCTTACTTTTTTGATTCTAGTAAGGAACCCTCAGGCAGACATAGGAAGATGTCCCGTCCGAAAAGGATACTTCTCTAAGGGAAATCTTCACTTGCAAGGGTGTCTCCCTCTCTGTCACAGGAAGAGGGAAATGACTGAACCTTTAGAAACTCTTAACAATGAAGAAGGCAATGACCTAAGTCTGCATAACAACCTTTGTTTACTGTGTTTTTCCTAGTAGCTTCCCATAACTTGCTAAAGATAGTGGGCAACACTATCCCCCAAGAAGAGAGACCACTGCAGGGTCCCTCGGTTGAACATCCAACTCTTGATTTTAGCTCAGGTCATGATCCCAGGGTTGTGGGATTGAGACCCGGCATTGGGCTCCGCGCTGAGTGTAGAGCCTGCTTAAGATTCTCTCTCTCTCTCTCTCTCTCTCTCTCTCTCTCTCTCTCTCCCCTCTCATCCACTCACCCTCTCTCTCACTCTTTCTAAAATAAAATGAAATTTAATAAGAGGGACCACTGCAGTGGGGGGTGGGGCAGCGGGGCTGGTTGTAATAGAAGAAAGACATTAGGCTCAACTTTGAATTAGTGGATGGAAAATTACCAGAAGAGGTAACATCAGGGGTAGGGAATATTCTGGCTAAACTAACTGGATAGGATTCCTGCCTTCAGGCAGGCCAGAGGTAGAAGACATTGAGGGTGGGGGACGAGGAATTTGACCTGATATTGAGAGTGGGGATTTTTGGTAAACTGACCCAGGAGGATTCTTATGAAAACTAATCTCACCGGACCAAGGAAACAGCCCAAGGTCAGGGCCTAGTTGAGAAGAGAGCTCAGAGGAGTCTGACTCAAGTTTGGTCAAGGAGAGACTTTGTCAGAAGTAGGGGAGGCTGATACGTTGGAGTTTGTTGGGGAGGAAGAAGTTCCTGAACCCTTCCAGGTCCTTGTAGCTGGACTTAGAATTAAATTAACAGGAGCCAGGGGCACCTGGGTGGCTCAGTCGGTTGGGCGGCCGACTATGGCTCAGGCCATGATCTCTCGCTCTGCGAGCTCAAGCCCCGCATCGGGCTCTGTGCTGACAGCTCAGAGCCTGGAGCCTGCTTCCAATTCTGTGCCTCCCTCCCTCTCTGCCCCTTCCCTGCTTGGTCTCTGTCTCTCTCTCAAAAATAATAAACATTAAAAAAAATTAAATTAACAGGAGACAGATTAACAGGAGAAAATCAAATTTAATAGCCATTTGTATGGAGAATCCACACAGACATGGAAATTCCAAAGACAGTGAGGCAACATGAAGCTTATATAAGCTAACGAGAGGGATAGGGGTCTGAGGATACAAAGGGGAGGAAGGCCATTAGCAAGGTGAAAGGAGATGCCTGGAGAAACAAGGTTGCCCTATTATGCAAGTGAGTTCCTTAGGTAAAGGGGAGTCTCTCTTAATAGCTCTCTTCCTGGTACAGGCAGGCAGTTGGGGCGGGGGGGGGGGGGGTGCGGGGGTAAAGAGCTTTTCCTGAATCTGCTGAGTTTGGCTTGCTTTTAACTCAAAATAATCTTTAGGCTAAGCGGCCCATCTTGGGGCGGCCTGCCTTTGGCCCTTACAACCTGGTACAGTTTTCATATAGATTCGAATTCCAAAAGGAAAGGATAATCCATTAATTCTCATTCAAGTGCCTCTAAGCGCTTGAACGATGGTGAAGGTTTGTGTTAAGAAACGCGGGAAATCTGCCTTCGTGTGTAAGTCAAATCTACGTCTAAGGGACTCATCCTCCACACTATGCACCGTCGTGTTTCCTGTGCTTGAGAGCTATTTCTTGAAAACATCCCCACCTTCCATTTTTCTCTCTTCTTAGATAATTAAGCGCGTTCTTGATCTCTCCCAGCCGCTAGCTCAGGAAACGGGTGCTGCCACAGCCACCTGCTTTGTCCTGGAGTCCCTAAAGGGGCCGCACAAGTGGAAAGCATAGCTCCTAGCTGGGTTTTGCCAACACTGTTGCTGAACAAAGTCGGATAAACTCATCCCAAGAGAAGCCAATAATAAGAGATGAAGGTTTGGAAAAGACAATGGGAGACATTCATTTGGGGTGCAGGCAGCCGGGGGAGGGGGCAGACTCAAATCTTAACAACCGCCTCTCCGCCGGCAAGATGGACGCCCGGAATTATATAGACAGAGGCTGGGGGGCGGGGGGTGTACATGCGAGAGAGCGGTCAGGGAGCCCATGATGATGGGTGAGGGGTGCTATGTGTTCAGCCCATGATCATGGGCAGGAATGGGGACATTGAGGTGTGGTCTAGTAGGCATTCAAATGCTATCAGGCCTTTTCTGGTCCGGTGGTTGGAAAGTTCCAGTCTTTGCAAAACATCTTTGTCCATGCCTCAGGAAAGTGCCATAAGAAATTAACACAATGGGTTTCAGTTAGAGCATGAGTTAAGTGGTCTTGTCTACATGTGGTTTTAACTGTTGGGGTCTAGAGTTGAGCAAGAGGGCTCACTGACAATCACAGTTCTTAAAGTTCAGTCCTTTCTCTTAAATCTTGGGCCTTTGAATTCTACTAAAGTGTGTTGCCCCTGTAAGTTAAATTTTCTTTTTTGTTTTTTAATTTTTTTTAACGTTTATTTATTTTTGAGACAGAGAAAGAGAGACAGGGTGAGAGAAGGAGAGGGGCAGAGAGAGAGGGAGACACAGAATGCGAAGCAGGCTCCAGGCTCTGAGCTGTCAGCACAGGGCCTGACGCGGGGCTCGAACTCACAAACCACAACTTCACGAACTGAGCCGAAGTCGGACGCGACCCAGGTTAAAGTTTTTTTTTTTTTATTTTTTTTAATGTTTATTTATTTTTGAGAGAGAGAGTGAGACAGAGCGTGAGCGGAGGAGGGCCAGAGAGAGGGAGACACAGCATCGGAAGCAGGCTCCGGGCTTGGGCCGTCAGCACAGAGCCCGACGCGGGGCTTGAACCACGAACTGTGAGAACATGACCTGAGCCGAAGTCGAAAGCTAAACCGACTGAGCCACCCAGGCACCCCTAAAGTTTCTTTTTAAGAGGAGTTACATAAAGATGAAATTGTCGGGGCGCCTGGGTGGCTCAGTCGGTTGAGCAGCCGACTTCGGCTCAGGTCATGATCTCGCGGTCCGTGGGTTCGAGTCCCGCGTTGGGCTCTGTGCTGACGGCTCAGAGCCTGGAGCCTGTTTCCGATTCTGTGTCTCCCTCTCTCTGACCCTCCCCCATTCATGCTCTGTCTCTCTCTGTCTCAAAAATAAATAAACGTTAAAAAAAAATTTAAAAAAAAAAGATGAAATTGTCTGTCTGAAAGTTATTGAGGGATTTAACAGTCTTTTTGCCGTTTATGTCCGATTCCAGGTTCTTACCTCGTTGAGAGCAATCGTACTGTTTTTTCTACTTCTTTTTTATTGTTTCTCTAAAAGAATTAACATTCTTACTGATGAGGGTACCAGAAAGTTGCCAGGAGTATGTGGTAGGGACTAAGGTGAGGCCAGTGAGGCATTGGGCCGCCATGAATGGTTAAATATACTTTTGGCCGGAGGCCTGCTCTGTGGACCATCACTGACCCATTCTTTCGCAATAAATGATGTTGACTCTAGGGGAAAAAGAGTTACTTCTTGAAGAATACGGGGCCTGCCAATATTAAAGGAACACTTGCTCTCCCAGGGATTGTGGCCAACAACTCTCTCCAGTGGGAAGTGAATTAAGTCACAGCGTCAATCTCCTAATTAGAACAGCCATAGCAATGGTCCCCAAGAGAGGAAGGCACGGCACAAAACCACCCAGAGAACTATATACATTTCTCCCGCTTTCCCTACTCGCCAGTCTGATGGGGGAAAGCATGGCCCAGGGGGAGTGGGAACAGGTAGTTTTGACAAGTTTCCCAGGCAACAGTGAGAGGCAGCTCTCCGTCACCCAATTGGGAATCACTAGGCAGAAGGAAGACCCAATATTATTTATGAAAGTTTGAAGTACATGCTGTCGGCTCTACCTCTAGGAATCTATTATGCAGAAATGTTTGTACGCTCATTCAAAGATAAATGCACAAAGATAAGAATTATAGCACTCTGTAATAGCAATGATAATAATAAAATAATAATAATAACAATCTTAAAGTCCATCAGTAGGACACTGGTTAAATGTACAGCTTAGCCCTACTGTGGAATTCTATATCTTGGTTAAAGAAAACAAGCCAACTCTTGGGGCGCCTGGATGGCTCAGTCAGTTGGGCGTCCGACTTCGGCTCAGATTGTGATCTCATGGTTCATGGGTTCAAGCCCCGCGTCGGGCTCCGTGCTGACAGCTCAGAGTCTGGAGCCTGCTTCGGATTCTGTGTCTCCCTCTCTCTCGGCCCCTCCCCCCTGCTTGTGCTCTCTCTCTCTCTCTCTCTCTCTCAAAAATCAATAAACATTGGGGCGCCTGGGTGGCGCAGTCAGTTAAGCGTCCGACTTCAGCCAGGTCACGATCTCGCGGTCCGTGAGTTCGAGCCCCTCATCGGGCTCTGGGCTGATGGCTCAGAGCCTGGAGCCTGCTTCCGATTCTGTGTCTCCCTCTCTCTCTGCCCCTCCCCCGTTCATGCTCTGTCTCTCTCTGTCCCAAAAATAAATAAACGTTGAAAAAAAAAATCAATAAACATTAAAAGGAATTTAAAAAAAGAAACCAAGCTAACTCTTCATGTACCAACATGGATTGATCTCCAAGGAATATATTTGCAGTCACATATTCTACCACTGAGCTGTACCCCCTACAAGGAATATATTTGGGTGGAAAAAGCATGTTGCACAATAATATGTATAACGTGATATTTTTGTAAAACAGAACAACCAACCAAATTATGTGTATATGGGTTTGGGCGTATAAAAGGATTCTGGAGAGGCGCCTGATGGTCTAGTCAGTTAAGCATCAGTCTCTTGATTTCGGCTCAGGTCACCATCTCGCGGTTCGTGAGCTCGAGCCCCACATCAGGCTCTGCGCTGACAGCTCAGAGCCTGGAGCCTGCTTGGGATTCTGTGTCTCCCTCTCTCTCTGCCCCTCTCCCACCGGCGCTCACGTGTCCTCTCTTTCTGTCTCAAAAGAAATAAATAAGCGTTAAAAAAAGATTTGAAGAAAGAATTCTGGAAAGAGGTACATAAATTCTTTTTTTTTAAGTTTATTTATTTTGAAAGAGAGAGAGAGAGAGAGAGCACACATGCACCAAGAGTGGGGGGCGGTGAGAGACAGAGGGAGAGAATCCCAAACAGGCTCCGCACGGTCAGCACAGAGCCCAACGTGGGGCTCAAACTCCCAAACTGTGAGATCATGACCTGAGCCAAAACCAAGAGTCGGACACTTAACCGACTGAGCCCCCCAGGAGTCCCGAGATACATAAATTCTTAACACTGGTTATTCATGAAGACAGGAGCAGAATAGGGTGGAATTTTCAACTTTTTAAATGGACCTTGGCATTTGTCCTTTTTTTTTTTTTTCCACAACTCTTATTTTTTTTTTCTGCCCAGTGGAAAAAATTAGTTGAAATAACAATGCCCGAATAAGTGTTGTTTTTTTCGTTTTTCTTTTTGTTTTTCTTTTTGTTTCTGTTGGCCTCACATGGACCTCAGTCTAGCTCCTCTCATTCACACCCACACCCATCATGTGACTCATGAATAAGGAGAAAGAGGCAAGAGTTCAAGGTGTTCCACAGGGGAAAGTGAAAGGGAAGGGTCACGAGGCATCTGTAGTGTGACAGGCCACTCTCTGCCAGACAACGGATACATGTCACTCAAGACAACCCTGAGAGATGGCATCTTACAGATGTTTTCCAAACCCATCGCCATCTCTGTGTTTTGAGTACGGCTTAAGACGTGAACTTGACTTAGGAGTAAGTCATTTCATCCTTTGGCCAGGCCTTCCTAATCTCCCATTGGGATTGGCCAACATCCTTCTAACTGGACTCAATATCTTCTGCTTCAACTCCCTTCAGTCTGCCCCCAGAGATTTTTTTTTTTTTTTAACATATACCTCATCATATCTCTCTTGCTTGAAATTCTTCAAGGATTAAACATTACCCACAGGACAACATCATCATTCACAAGCCTAGTTCCCAAGCCCCTTCACGGTCTCACCCCTGACAATCTTTTCGGTTCCATCGCCCGCCATGAGTCCCACCCTTTGGCAAAGTGTTTTACCAGGCTACTGGCAATTCCTTGAGCGTGCCATTTGGTTTCATTCTTTGGGTCATCGTATATGCAGAATATTGGGGGCTCTCTGATGAATTCCTATTTATCTTTCAAGATGAAATTCATGCATCTGAAACTTTTTCTGACTCAACTGCACCCTCTGCTTATTCCACGCCCCGTGAAATGGTTCAGAATGAGCCTCCTCAGAATGTGCCACTTTGACATGTGGATTAGTTTCAGCTAAAGACAATCAAGACCCAGAAGACTCGGGAAGAGCTTTTTACTTCCCCTTCGACTGCCTCTAGGCAGACGTTGTCAACTAGGGATAACCACAAAGAGTCTGGACTACGTGTGGTAAGCTGTGGGGAGCTCGCCAGGGCCGATTTGGTCAAAGTCGTCTCCATGTTCCATTGTCTCTGCATGGCATGACTGACATTTTTTTTTACCTGACATTTCCTCATCCCATCTTCCTGTGAATTTTCTTCCTCCTCTTTCAAGCCCCAGACTCCTACTCAGGGAGTAGGATGGCATAGAAGTCTCAATTGCCTGACTGTCTTTGAGCCTCTCATGTCTTTGTGGGTCTCCCATAAGTACAAAATTAAACTTGCTTGGGGCGCCTGGACGGCTCTGTTGGTTAAGTGTCCAATTTGGGCTCAGGTCATGATCTCACGCTTCGAGAGTTCGAGCCCCGCATCGGGCTCTCTGCTGTCAGCATGGAGCCCTCTTCAGATCCTCTGTCCCTCCCCCACTCGGGCTCTCTCTCTCTCTCAAAAATAAGCATTTATGGGCACCTGAGTGGCTCAGTGGGTTGAGCATCCGACTCTTGGTTTCTGCTCAGGTCATGATCTCACGGTTTCGTGGGTTCAAGCCCCATGTCAGGCTCTGTGCTGGCAGCGTGGAGGCTGCTTGGGATTCTCTCTCTCCCTTTTTCTCTGCCCCTGCCCCACTTGCACAGCCTCTGTCTCTCTCCAAATAAATAAACTTAAAATAGTAATCTAACTTTAAAAAAAAAAGGAGGGGCGCCTGGGTGGCTCAGTCGGTTAAGCGGCCGACTTCGGCTCAGGTCATGATCTCGCTGTCCGTGAGTTCGAGCCCCGCGTCGGGCTCTGTGCTGACCGCTCAGAGCCTGAGGCCTGTTTCGGATTCTGTGTGTCCCTCTCTCTGACCCTCCCCTGTACATGCTCTGTCTCTCCCTGTCTCAAAAATAAAAATAAAACGTTAAAAAAAAATTTTTTTTAAAGTAAAAAAAATTAAACTTGCTTTTCTCCTATTCATCTCTCTTATGTCAATTTAATTAACAGACCAGCCAAAAGCACCTAAAAGGGTGGAATAAAAAGTTGTCCTCTTCCACGCCTGTATACCTGATGTTTTCTAGGTATTTGTATTTTTTAAAATCTGTTTGACTTTGTACTAGACTCATAATTCCTTGAGGATAAGTGACCTTGTTTGTTTTCTCTATTATTTGTGTACCTGACACCTAGAAGGCATATGACGTACATTAAATAAATGTTTATTCCGTGAATAAGTAAAGAATAAATACATAATCAATCAGAATAACTTTTATGAGGGTGAAGATTTGAAGTCATTGAAATTGAAGGTAATTGATCTATACGATTTGGCCATCAGATAATATGGGAGAATTCTCAGGAAGTGGGGCTTTTATTTGGATAAGATGCGATTATCACTGATTTCAAATACTTTCCTGCCTGGGAAACCCAGAAAGAGAAGTAAAAAATCAGAACCATAAGCAAACTAAAAATGTAGTTACCGTTCCACACAACAGATGAGGTGTTCACTTGAAAGAAACAAATGTGACTGGAGTGAAAAAGAAATGTTCAGGGCTGTGTTTTACTGTTCTCTCCCTGAGTTCCTGCATGCAGCAAACCAATATTAAGACCTGGAGTAGCGAATTTAACGGCTGAGGGATGATTCTAGAATAGAACGTTGATGGTAGGCCTTAATACTTTCTTGTAATTACTCATCTGGTTAGGGATTTCTAAATGCATTAGCCATAAAGGAAAGCCTCCAGACAAACATTTGCAACTAAAATGTTTAGGCTGTCTTAGTCACTTACGACTGTTTTAAACATACGTGCACACACACACCCATGAACACACCCTCAAAGCTGAAATATATGTTGATTCGATTATGTGAATAGACCTTTGCCTCACATCTTTCTTTTTTTAAGCTTTTTTTTTTTTTTTTTTTTTTTTAATTTTAAAGAGAGAGAGAGAGAGGAGGGCGGCTGGGTGGCTCAGTCAGTTAAGCATCTGACTTCAGCTCAGGTCACGATCTCACAGTTCACGAGTTCCAGCCCCACATCTGACAGCTCAGAGTCAGGAGCCTGCTTTGGATTCTGTGACTCCCTCTCTCTCTGCCCCTTCCCCACTCGCACTCTGTTTCTCTATCCCTCTCAAAAATAAATCAGCATTAAAAAAAATAAAGAGAGAGCGACAGCATGTGCGAGTGGGGGAGAGGGACAGAGGGAGAGAATCAGAAGCAGGTTCCATGCTTAGTGCAGAGCCCGACATGGGGCTCGATCCCACAACCCTGGGATCACGACCTGAGCTGAAATCAAGAGTTGGATGCCTAACTGACTGAGCCACCCAGGCGCCCCTGCCTCAGATCTTAAAAGACTGGAGTAATGATATAACCTAGGCAGAAAAGGAAAAATACTCATGGGAAAATCTTACCCTCAGTACAGAAAGGAGTTAACACAGAATGTCTAACTGCTTATCCTTAGAGAGGGCTGCTTTCAAGGCTGGCCCATGGCTGGAGTCTGGGAACTCGACTTTCAGGAGGGTTCCCACCATTTCCAGAAGTGATCAGCGGTTCGATGTGCCCAGGTTGTGCAAACACTAAGGTTTATGCTGAACACCTGCTTTGTTTTCCGAGAGGCTGGAATTTGGGTACGTGCCAGGCAAGGGGTGCTTATGTGACCACCGCCGAATAGAGACCCTGGGCACTGAGTCTCTAACGAGCTTTCCTGGTTGGGAGCATCTCACGCACGTTGTCATGACTCGTTTGTGACTCCATAGGGAGAGTACTCTTGGAAAATTGCCTCTGGTCTCCTTTGGACTTGGCCCCATGACTGTTTTCCCTTTGCTGACTGTGTCTTGTGTCCTTTCCCCGTGATAAACCCCAGCCATGAGTACAACTACACGCTGAGTCCTACGAGTCCTCTCAGTGAATCATCAAACCCGGTGCTGGTCTTGGGAGACCCCTGACATGCCCTCAGACACCCGATGCGGACGTTTTCGTGACCTCATTGGAAAATTATTCTTACTGGATATTCTCAGACCCTCTCGTAGCTCATCTTTTTCTTTTGGCGCAATGCACATACCCTGTTAAAACACAGCCTGCTTATTTCTCTTTTCAATATTTCTTGGTCACACACATAGTTCCACAAAACCAAATATGGTTAAAAGTCGAAATTGCCTTCCAAAGAAGCCAGCTCGCTCTGCGTAGACTTGAAGTACCTGAATATTGTAATTGACTTAATGAGAAAGTCTGTAGGTTTGCACAGCCCTTTGGGGATATTCTGTTTTGATGTCAAGGCACCTGACTTGACGTTCTGAAAAGCGAGGTTTCCTTTTCTCTCCTTTCCACCTGACAAATCCCCACTGGGCCTTCAAGATTCGGTTCAAATGTCACCTCTTCGGTTCAGCTTTCTAACTCCCCCAAGCTAACTGAGTCCTTTATTTATCAGTTTCCACACTGTATTTTATGCCTTCCTCTTCCACAGACTCATCATGTCACTTTATGATTGGTTATCTCTCGGGGCGCCTGGGTGGCTCAGTCGGTTGGGCATCTGACTCTGGACTTCGGCTCAGGTCATGATCACTCAGTTCGTGAGTTCCAGCCCTGCGTCGGGCTGTGCACTGACAGGGGGGAGCCTGCTTGGGGTTCTGTCTCCCTCTATCTCTGCCCGTCCCCACTTGTTTTCTATCTCTCCCTCAAAATAAATAAAAAGAAACTTAAAAAAAAAAAAAAGATTGGCTGTGTCTCTCTCTTCTGAACTTTAAGGTTCAAGACTAGGTGTGTCCATCCACCAATTCCCAGATTATACCTTAGCATGTGACAAAAAGCAGGTACCCAGAAACAGTTTATCACATAATATTTGAATGAGTCGCCAGTCATCTATTGGCTTCATCGCTGAATTTAAACGTATTTATGTTTGTGGGATTTTACATTAGTTGTGGCACTCGGAGGTATAATTGCATGGGATCGTAGTTTTGAAAATTCCCTGAGAAGTATAAAGTGCTACATTGTTCTTGGTTATTATTATTCATCACCATCATGGTTGAGAGTTTGTATTATTATCATAAAAACTACAAGTCTTGGTATTTTGAAAAAAAAAATTTTAACGTTTATTTATTTTTGAGACAGAGAGAGACAGAGCATGAACGGGGGAGAGGCAGAGAGAGAGGGAGACACAGAATCCGAAACAGGCTCCAGGCTCTGAGCCATCAGCCCAGAGCCCGACGCGGGGCTCGAACTCACGGACCGTGAGATCATGACCTGAGCCGAAGTTGGACGCTTAACCGACTGAGCCACCCAGGCGCCCCAAGTCTTGGTATTTTGTTTTTTTGTTTTTTTGTTTTTTTCAACGTTTATTTATTTTTGGGACAGAGAGAGACAGAGCATGAACGGGGGAGGGGCAGAGAGAGAGGGAGACACAGAATCGGAAACAGGCTCCAGGCTCCGAGCCATCAGCCCAGAGCCCGACGCAGGGCTCGAACTCACAGACCGCGAGATCGTGACCTGGCTGAAGTCCGACGCTTAACCGACTGCGCCACCCAGGCGCCCCAAGTCTTGGTATTTTGAAAACATGAACTTGGGAATCACTGTTCTAGCTCTTGGAAAGCGACCAAATATGATCACGGAGGGAACAAGTAAGGGAGCAGAACGTGCCACACCAAAATGTGCCTCTCTGGCGTAAGGATTGTTTTAGGCTGCTTATTTTTAAGAAACCGCGGACCCGGAAGAAGCTCTGAAATCCAAGCCAAAGCGACCCGCTTATAAGAGGCGTTGACGTGTATAAGGGAACTCTCCACTTGGAAGGCAGTGAATTAAATCTGCATAATCAGGGCGCCTGGGTGACTCAGTCCGATGAACGTCGCAACTTCTGCTCAGATCATCATCTCACGGTCCGGGAGTTCGAGCCCCGCATTGAGGATAGCGCAGAGCCTGCTTTGATTCTCTGTCTCCCTCTGTCTCTGCCCCTCCTCCGCTAGCTCACGCTCTCTCTCTCTCTCTCTTAAAAATAAACGTTAAAAATAATTTTTTTAGATCTGCATAATGACCCTACCCTTGTTTACTGTGTTTTTCCTGGTAACCTCACATAACTGGGTCCCCCCGCACCCCAAAATGTGTCTTGTTTTAGCTGAAGGTGGTATTTTAAGGTGGTGGCTTCCACCATTTTGGGGAGTTACTCCATTTGCCTGGGTCTCGGCCGTGTGTACGGAAGGCACACACGTTATTAACTGTTTGTCTTTCTCCTGTTTCTTGAGATTTTCTCTTTCGTGCCTTTTTAGGACCCTATCCTGTTACCCACCTTCCAGTTTCACTGCTCTTCTCTGGCTTGCCTTTTCCCTCCCACCCCTTAAGCGTGCTAATTACTCCTGGCTTGAGATAGTTGAGCTATGTGACTATATCGTCTAAAGTGACCTCTTGAGGTGCCTGAGTGTCTCAGTCGGTTAAGCATCTGACTCTTGGTTTCTGCTCAGGTCATGATCTCATGGTTCGTGGGTTCAAGTCCCGCATTGGGCTCCACGCTGACAGTGTGGATCCTGTTGGGGATTCTCCATCTCTCTCTCTCTCTGCCCCTCCTCCACTCGTTCTCTCTCTCTCTCTCTCTCTCTCTCTCTCTCTCTCTCCCAAAATAAACAAATAAACTTAAAAAAAAATTAACTAAAGTCACCTCTTAAGTCTCCATTTACTCTTGGTATGACATAAACATCACAACCACTGTGTATCTCACAGTGACGGGCACATCATCACCTTTTGTGAAAAATACTTGACAGAATGAATGAGCACATCTGTACCAGAATGTAAGTTCCTGCAAAGCAGAGACACTGGCTCTCCTACACTGTGTTCTGTAATGTTCCCCCGAAGTAATCCTTCAATTAAGTGCATCTGTTAAATTCTATTGATTGCAATCAAACTTTTTGCATGGGCGCATCTGAATGCAGCGGAAAGCTTATTTCAGGATTTAAGAAATATTTGCATCACTTTTAAGGAGCTTATTAAATTCTAAAAAGAGCCACTTTAAAAGCCTTTTTATTGAACCAAGAGCGAAAGTAATGAAAACCAATTTTGCAAAGTTAAAAACACAGCGCGGCTCTTAATAATAATTGTTTTTGAACTCCCCATTGCTTAACTCAATACATTTTGTTTCTGAGTAAAAACTTTCCTTTCCTCCTGGGAACGCTTTAACCAATCCCAAAGTTACACAGTAATTGAAGTTGTTAACCACTCTGCCAAATGCAGATCATTTGCCTGGGAGTTTGAATCGCTTTTAAAAGCTAATATTGTTCACGGTGCAGAAAAATTCACGGATGGCCCAGAATATTCCTGCAGGTTCGCTTCGGTTTTTTGTTTTTTTTTTTTTTCTTCTCAAGTTGAAGTAAAGTGTTATTTAAGTTTCTATATTTTATTAGATACAGCACATCTAATCCAACTGTATTCTTATGAAATTATTTCAGGGTATTGCTATTGTTACATTCTCTGTCTCCGTCATGGGATCTGCAGATTCCGGCTCTTTCCAAGCGATGGGACTCGGGGATTTGTAGCTTCCTTCTTTGTACTTTGATGTATTCCTTGCGGGGGGGGGGGGGGGGACCTTTTCTAATAAAGAGCATTTCTCATTTTCATAAAATCAATAGGTCATTACTTGATTTAAAGAAATTTTCTTTCTGCGGTTCAGTTCCAGTTCAGACGGTAAACGTGTGTCGAGTTTCTACGATAGGCTAAGATACACCATTGAGTAAGGTGGGGTCTCTTCCCTTAAGGAGCCTTCAGCTCAGTTGGACAGAAAAATACACACGTGGACAAGACTATGTATGCTGCTGGTATGCACGGGGGACCATGAGAACGGTAGAGATGTTCTCTTGGAAGAGAGAGCCCCTGGGCATGACAACGAGGGCAGACAGTAACTGACCAGGAGGCTAGGGGCAGGAAAGGCAGAGGACACAGCATGAACAAAGATCGAGAGGTAATAAGTAGCAGGGTTTGTGTGGCGTGCTGCAAACCTCACTGGAATTGCCGGTGAAAGATGTGCTGGGCCCAGTTAGTATGGAAAGATACCAGACAGCTGTCCAAAGACCAGCTCAGGAAGGGCTTTTTTTTTTTTTTTTTTTTTTTTTTTTTTGCCGTTCCAAGCCAGCTACGCCACGCTATCCAGCTTGGCAGGAAACGAGGCCCCGTGGAAGGGTTTTAAAAAAGAAAGCGACAGTGGGGATATAAATTGATTCAGCCACGGTGGGAAACGGTACGGAGGTTCCGCAAAAAAATCAAACATGCAATTACCATGTGATCCGGCAATCCCACTTCTGGGTAGATTTCCAAAGGCTAGGAAAACAGACATGGAAAATATATCTGCGCTCTCGTGTGGATGGTAGCATTATTCACAAGGCCAAGACATGGAAATAACCGAAGTGTCCATCCATGACCGAATGAATAGATACGGAAGACGTGGTACATATATACATATATATATATACGTGTATATACGTATATACGCGTATATATATGTATATACACGTATATATACGTATATACACGTATATATATGCGTATATACACGTATATATACGTGTATATATGTATATATATATACATGTAATACGTGTATATACGTATATACACGTATATATACAATGAAATCATATATATATATATACACACAATGAAACTGTGTGTATACATATATATATACAATGAAATCGTTTTCAGCCATAAGAAAGAAGGAAATCTTGCCATTTGCAACAACATGGATGGACCTCAAGGGCGTTAGGCTTATGGAGATAAGCCAGATAGAGAAACACAAATATTGTATGATATCATCTATATGCACTATCTAAAAAAGCTGAGCTTACAGAAAGAGAGTAGAATGGTAGTTACTGGAGACTGGGGGTGGGGGGGGAGAGCAACTGGAGAGATGCTGATGAAAGGGTACAGACTTGAAACCAGAGGATGAATAAGTTCTAGATCGAATACACAGCATCGTGATTATAGTCAACGATACTGTATTATATGCTTCAGAGACTAGCAAAGAGATTAGATCCTTCTTTCTCTTTTCCTTCCTTTCTTCCTTCCTTTCTTTCCTTCTTCTTTCCTTCCTTTCCCTCTTTCTTTCCTTCTTTCCTTCTTCCTTTATTTCTTCCTTTCCTTCTTTCTTTCTCCCTCCCTCCTTTCTTTCTTTCTTTCTTTCTTTCTTTCTTTCTTTCTTTCTTTCTTTCAAGAGACTACATCTTAAATGCATTCACCACAAAAAGGAAATGGTAATTATGTCCTATGAAAGAGCTTTTAGCTAAAGCTATGGTCGTAACTGTATTATAATACGTAAATGTATCAAATCAACGTGTCGTATGCCTTAAACATACACAATGTTATATGTCAATTTTATCTTAAAAATAATTTCCGAAGTTAAAATTAAAACAAAAAATAAAAATAATTTTTCTTCCTTTTTTTTTTAATGTTTATTTATTTTTGAGGGAGAGAGACAGAGCGAGAGTGGGGGAGGGACAGAGAGAGAGGGACACACAGAATCCGAAGCAGGCTCCAGGCTCCGAGCTGTTAGCACGGGGCCCAACTCTGGGCTTGAACCCATGAACCGTGAGATCATGACCTGAGCTAAAGTTGGACCCTTAAAATAAAAATAAATTTTAAAAATAAAAAAAAAGGGGCGCCTGGGTGGCTCAGTTGTTAAGCATCTGACTTTGGCTCAGGTCATGATCTCATGGTTTGTGAGTTCGAGTCCCACGTTGGGTGAGCTTGAGCCCTGCTTTGGGTTAAAAACACAAGCCCCACTTTGTGGGAGCCCTGCTTCTCTCTCTCTCTCTGCTTCTTGTGGTATTCTCTCTCTCTCTCTCTCTCTGTCCCTCGCTCACTTGCGCCCTGTCTCTCTTTCAATAAGTAAATAAATAAAAACTAAAAAGAGAAAAAAGAAAGCGACAAGGTCAGATTTGCAATCTAGGTAATTCATTCAGGCGGTCCTGGGTATGGATGTGGAGTTGGCACGACTAAGAAGCTAACACCCAGTTGGGAGACTTCTGCAATGATCCATAGAAAAGGTGGCTCGAACGAACGCAGCGGAAGCAGGGGTAGAGAAATGGGTGGCGGGTTTGCGGTATATTTAGTAGGCAGAATTACCAGGGCTCAATGTTTGGTGGGTGACAGGAGACTTCTAGGATAATCCTTGGGTTTCTGGCTGTGTGCCCTTCGGTAGACAAAAGATACAGAACACTTCAGGGGAAAGACTGATGAGATGTGTTTGGGGCTTTAAGGGTGAGAGGCATCTGTGGAACACCCAACAGGGCTTGTCCAGCAGGAATTTGGTTATAGCACTCTACAGCTCATGGATGAGTATCCTAGGGATTCAGTATTCTAAGGTTCTGGGCTAAGACACGGTTTCGGCAGGGCCTATGATTAAACCTATGAGGTCAGGTAAGATCAATCAAAAAGCAGTACACAGGGGTGCCTGGGTGGCTCAGTCAGTTAAGCATCCGACTCTTGATTTCGGCTCAGGTCATGATCTCACGGTTCATGAATTGGAGCCCCACATTAGGCTCTGCACTGACAGCGTGGAGCCTGCTTAGGATTCTCTCTGCCCCACCCCTGCTCATGAGCAGGTGCTCATGCTCTCTCTCTCTTTTTCTGACTCTCTCTCTCTCTCTCAAAATAAATAAATAAACATTAAAACAAAAGCGGTATGTGATGAGGCCCCTGGCTGGCTCGGCCAGTAGAGCATGTGACTCTTGATCTTGAGGTCGTGAGTTCGACCCCCACACTGGGGGTAGAGATTACTCAACGTTTGTTTTTTTAATATAAAAAAAAAAAAGAAAGAAAAGAAAAGAAAGCCACATGTGATGAGTTACGGACTGAAGGTGGCACCTTAGAAAGAATCAGTAGAGTGGGCAAGGAGCATGAAGGTGACCGAGAAACCAACATCCAGGAGAGTGAAAAGAGGACCAGGAGAGGGCAACGCTACTGAAGCAAGGGCACTGGAGACTTTCCAGAAACAACTAGTGGACAACAGGGTCAAATGCCTCAGGACAATCCAGAAGGTAAAGGAGGGAAAATGTCCATTAGGTTTGGCAGTTAGAGGGTCATTTGTAACGCTCGTTGGGGCAGGGGGAGAGTAGATATTCTAACCCTGGTCTGTGAGAGGGCACACCTCTGATTAACCAAGCCGCTTTGTATCTCCATTGCTGGTGGATGGATTGTTTCTGAGTCTTCTGTGTCACTGAGGAACAGCCCGTGGAAGATTCCAGCCTTGTTTGGGCCTAACTCACTGAGCCCTCCAGGCGCCCCTGATTTTTTTTTTTTTAAGTGAACTCTACCCACTAGTCTCCTGGTTACCAAGGTCGAGAAATGATCCAACCTGCTTCACAGCATCGTCTCCATTTTGGAACCCCGGGGGTTCCTAACTGCCTTCGAGTCCAGCTATATATTGGAAAGAAGTCTGTGCCAGTCAATAGAAAGACAGAGAAAAGGAATTTGTTGTATTTTTATCCAGGCTTTACCCACGTCCCCTAGTTGGGGGTTTTAAAGGATATCTATTGTCACGTATTTCCAGAAATGGAAACCTAGATCTTTTTCTGAACATTTAAATACCCGGCATTTACATACAATTTTTCCTTAGCCCCACAGCTTTCTTATTTTGTTCCTTTATCACCTTATCTTTTTTTTTTTTTAGTAAGTTTTAACTTTAACTCCAGTTAGCTAACATACAGTGTTGTAAGTTTCAGGTTTATCACCTTATTACGAGCTTTTCGTGGTACTAGGTTCTTTTAAAATACTCTGGGAATTTTCTCCTATTCCTTGTCATGTTGTATCCTTCGTTCAATATGATGCTAAATTCAATTATCCGGTATTTTACTTAGGATTTTAGCATCTATGTTCATAAGTGAGATTGACCCGTAGTTTTTTCTTATTCTCTTCTCCCTTCCCTTCCTCAACTCTTCCTTCCCTTCTTCCTTTCGTAGCACTCTTTTTGTCTGCTTTGGGTTTTGCTAGTCACCATTACAGGCAGAGAGCTGGGAACTCCTGGGTGACTCAGTCAGTCAAGGATCCAACTTCGACTCAGGTCATGATCTCGCGGTTCACGAGCTCCAGCCCCGTGTCGGGCTCTGGGCTGGCAGCTCGGATCTGGAGCCTGCCTCAAATTCTGTGTCTCCTTCTCTTTCTGCCCCTCCTTCACTTGCACTCTGTGTCTCTCTCAAAGATAAATTAAACGTTAAAAAAATTTTTTTTAATTGTTTTTAATGTTTTATTTATATGTAAGAGTGCGTGAGCGGGGAAGGAGCAGAGAGAGGGAGACACAGGATCCGAAGCAGGCTCCAGGCTCCGAGCTGTCAGCACAGAGTCCGACGCGGGGCTCGAACTCACGGACTGTGAGATCGTGACCTGAGCCGAAGTCGGATGCTTAGCCAACTGAGCCACCCAGGCGCCCCTAAAAACATTTTTTTTTAAAGAAAGAGAGTTGGAGATTTTATAAGTTCGTTAACAGTATAGCAAGGAGAACATCTGTTATTTAAAGGTTTATCTCCTCGAAGAGATATCTTTTATTAAACTCTTTGGGCTTGGTGAGTTTTGAGCAGTAGATCTTGGATTGTCTTTTACATTTCTTCAGTGGTTGTTTATATGCCTAAATTACTACTCTCTCAGCCTCCGATCATTCCATTTGTAATACAAAATTCAAGAATAAAGGGTCCTTTTTCAGCGCCAGTTATGTGCTGGCTACAATGTGTTGGCTTTACGTATATTTCTCACGTACTCCTCATGACCATCTTTTTTTACAGGTGAAAAACTACAGCGCAGAGAGGCTAAGTGATTTTCCCAAGATCACCCAGCTCGTAATACTAGTAGAGGTGCTGGGATTTGAACATGTCTTTCTTTCTCTAAATCTTGTCATTTCCATGAAGTCATTTGTCTTTATAACATAGCAGTGGCCGTAAAGGGGGCTGCTGTACAAGATTTATTCTTCACTTCTCTGCTTTGCATCATTTATATCTCCCATCAGAGAACTCATTTTCCTTTTCAACAGTCATCTCTGTGTAATTTACTCCTCAATATTCTGTCCTCAATCCTAACATCTGCTTTAAATGCCCTTGAACGCTAATATCATAGATGTGGCCCACCGTTCACTGGGCCTTGCTAATGGCTATCGAGAGTCACGGTCGCATCGTAGTTACGTGCAAAGGCCTTGAATGTGAGTTGTCAGGGTTTGAATTCTATGTCTACCACCTTCCAGCTGAGTGAGGGAAGTTGCTCACACTCTCTGTGCCTACGTTCCCATGTAGAAGAGAATAAGATAAGTTTGCTATTGTGTCTCAAATACTTCATTTTGTAACTCATCTTTTCAACCTCCCTCTCAAAGCACATCTTTCCTCTTTTTACCCCCCACCTGCCTATAATAAAAGCTATATCTGGGGGCGCCTGGGTGACACAGTCAGTTAAGTGCCTGACTCTTGATCTTGGCTCAGGTCATGATCTCGCAGTTCGCGAGTTCGAGCCCCTCATCAGGCTCTCCCAGGAGCCTGCTTGGGATTCTGTCTCTCCCTTTCTCTGCCCCTCCCCCACTTGTGCTTGCTCTCTCTCTCTCACTCTCAAAATAAATAAATAAACTTCAAAAAAAATAAAAAAAAAAAACCCTATATCTGGGCTCTTTCTTGTTTCATCAGACCCTAGAACCCTTCCATGATGTGTTTTGAATCTATCCGTTTGTTTCCAATTTCTCGGCTGCCACACTTTACCTATTGTCTGGATTACTTTTAGAACTTTTGTTTTTCCTCTACTTTCAGGCCTTTTCTTTCTTTTTTCTTTTCTTTCTTTGAGAGAGAGCACGTGTGCAAGCAGGGGGAAGGAACAGAGGGAGAGAGAGAATCTCAAGCAGACTCCATGGTCAGCGTGGAGACTGATGCGGGGCTCGATCCCATGACCCTGGGATCATGGCCTGAGCCAAAATCGAGAGTCGGGTGTTCAGTTGAATGAGCCACCCAGGCACCCCAGCCCTTTTCTCTTTTAATCCATCCAGTCTTTTCTTCACATAGTACACTTTGACTATTTCCTGCATATCTGTGATTTTTTCTTATTAAACATGTTTTCTGATGATGCTGAATGATCAAAAATCCATCTCCTATATAAAAGAAAAAATTAAAGACTCCTAAACTTCCCCCGGGACATAACCACTGTTCACAATTTGGTGCACATGTTATTTAATACTATATAGAACCATTATTAAAATTAGGTGCATATTTTCTTTTTTTTTTTTTCAACGTTTTTTATTTATTTTTGGGACAGAGAGAGACAGAGCATGAATGGGGGAGGGGCAGAGAGAGAGGGAGACACAGAATTGGAAACAGGCTCCAGGCTCTGAGCCATCAGCCCAGAGCCTGACGCGGGGCTCGAACCCACGGACGCGAGATCGTGACCTGGCTGAAGTCGGACGCTTAACCGACTGCGCCACCCAGGCGCCCCCATATTTTCTTTATTATACATAACCACTACTAACATTTTGGTGCATATTTCCACTATTAACAGTCTGTGCATATTGTATGTAATATTTTACATAACTGCTATTACCGCTTTGGTACATATTCTATTTAATATGGTGCATAAAGCGTTTCAACATTATCTCTTAACCATGTACATTGTTGACGTATTTCCATGGTAGTGATATAGATGTATATTATTATTTTTTTTAATTGGGGGCACCTGGGTGGCTCAGTCGGTTAAGCATCTGACTTTGGCTCAGATCATGATCTCGTGGTTCATGGATTTGAGCCCCGTGCCGGGCTCTGTGCTGACAGCTGGAGCCTGGAACCTGCTTCAGATTCTGTGTCTCCCTCTCTCTCTGCCCCTCCCCTGCTCATGCTCGCTCTCTCTCTCTCAAAAATAAACATTAAAAAAGATTTAAAATTGGTCTTATTAAATATTGATTGAACACAAAAGAGTATTTATGAAGCATGTGTAAGGTATAACGCATTTTCATACAATGAACACTCATTCATACCACTCTGTTTAAGAAAATAGAACATTATTGGGGCGCCTGGGTGGCGCAGTCGGTTGGGCGTCCGACTTCAGCCAGGTCACCATCTCGTGGTCCGTGAGTTCGAGCCCCGCGTCAGGCTCTGGGCTGATGGCTCAGAGCCTGGAGCCTGTTTCCGATTCTGTGTCTCCCTCTCTCTCTGCCCCTCCCCCATTCATGCTCTGTCTCTCTCTGTCCCAAAAATAAACATTGAAAAAAAAATTTAAAAGAAAATAGAACATTATTGAGATGCCTGGGTGGCTCAGTTGGTTGAATGTCCGACTCTTAATTTCGGCTCAGCTCATGATCCCGGGGTTGTGGGATCGAGCCCGTGACAGGATCCTCACTGGGCTTGGGGCCGCTTAGAATTCTCTTTCTCCCTCTCCCTCTGTCCCCCCACTCCCACTTGCACTCTCACTCTCTCTCTCAAAAAAACAAACCAAAACAAGAAAGAAATAGAACAGTATTATCACCTTTGAATTCCAGTTCCTTTCCTTCTCAAATGTAACCCTTATATAGTTCCACTCAATGTATCCTTGCTTTTCATGGTAGATTGCATATACGTTTCTGTAACTGAACAAGATATTATTTGCTTCTGCATGGGTTTGAAATGCATATAAACGGATTATTCTGTATATTGTCTTCTGCAACTTGATTTCCCCCCTTCACTCTATGGCTGTTTTGGGATTTTGACTGGAATCACAGCCATTTTCTCCCTAAATGTCTTGCCCATCTTTTGTTAGATTTATTCCTGGATACATATTATTATTTTTTTTTTTTGGTGTTATTCTAAATGGCCTTTAAAAAGTTAGTTTTCTAGCTGTCTGCTGTTGGTCGATAGAAATGCAATGCAGTTTTTAAAAATGGAACTGCTTATTTAAAATCTGAAAACAGGAAAGCAACGCATTTACTGTTTATGCGCTATATAGCTGTGGTGAAATTTTATAAATATGGTTGGGATCGATGGACACGAATTTCAGGTTAGTATTATTTGGAGAGGCAGAAAGAACAGGATCAAGGAGAGTCACAAAGAGGACATTATGGTATTTATAACATTTTTTTTGAGCAAATATGGCTAAATATTCAGATCTGCTTAGGCTGCCCAGCAGGTGTATGAGTGATGGTTTTATTATCCCCTGCACCTTTTGAAATAGGTCAGAATTTTAAAAATAAAATGCACAATGTTGACTATATGCTTGGAATAATTCGCTTTTATGATGGAGGACCTCAGAATCCATTAATTCCATTGATTATTCTAAACTGGGCGTCAGATGTGATTGTTCTCTGTGCCCTACGATCGAACAAATGAACCAGCCACAAAACACCAAAGATACTACATTAGAATCTGAATTTCTGAATTTTCTTAAAAAGTTAGAAAATATGACAACACTATATTTTCTGCGGCAATGGTCAATTAGATATGAGTAAGCAGTGGCTGCCTGTTTGTTTATTGACTGTGTGTTATGAAAAATTTCAAACACTCTCAAAGACAGAAGAGCATAATGAGCTCACAGACACCCAGTCTTGAAATGTAATCATTAGTGACTCGTGGCCAATTTTGTTATATCCATTTCCCCTGATCTTCTGACGCCTGGATTATATTGAAGCCAATCCCAGGCACCGTATCGTTTCATATATTTCATGTAGTAGAAGTATTTCAGTATTTGTTTCTAAAACAGAAGTAACTTTGGAAAACATACCCACAACATTATTGTCATACCTAAAAATATGTAACAGTAATTCCTTCATGTAATCAAATACCCAGTCAATATTCACATTTCCCCCATTTTATCAACTTTATCCTACAGTTTGTTCACATAAGAACTCAATTATTGTAAGTACGTTGCACGTGCTTGACCTATCTCTTAGATCTCTGGGATCTGGCAATGAGATCTAGACCAGCACTGCCCAATAAAATTTTCTGCGATAACCAACATGTTTTATATCTGTGCTACCCAGTATGGTAGCTGCTAGCTATATATGGGTATTGAGCACTTGAAATGTGGCTAGTGCAACTGAGGAAACACATCTTTAATTTTATTTCATTGTAATCAGTGAAAAATGTTTGCTAACAGCTTTATTGAGAGAAAATTCACATACCATAAAGCTTGCGTTTTATTTTTTAATTAATTTCTTTTTCAAAGTTTGCTTTTTAATGTTTCTTTTTCAGAGAGAGCGCAAGAGCGAGAGAGAGAGAGAGAGCAGGGGAGAGGCAGAGAGAGAGAGAGAGAGAGAGAGAGAGAGAGAGAGAGAATCTCAAGCAGGCTCCGAGCTGCCAAGCACAGAGCCTGATGTGGGGCTGGATTTCGTGAACGGTGAGATCATGACCTGAGCTGGAATCAAGAGTTGGATGCTTAACCGACTGTGCCACCCAGGCACCCCTAAAGTTTACTTTTTTTTTTTACTTTTATTTTTTTAAATTTACATCCAAAGTAGTTAGCATCTAGTGCAGCAATGATTTCAGGAGTAGATTCCTTAAGCCCCTTACCCATTTAGCCCATCCCCCCTCCCACAACCCCTCCCATAACCCTCAGTTTGTTCTCCATATTTATGAGTCTCTTCTGTTTTGTCCCCCTCCTTGTTTTAATATTATTTTTGTTTCCTTTCCCGTATGTTCATCTGTTTTGTCTCTTAAAGTCCTCATATGAGTGAAGTCAAATGATTTTTTTTGTCTTTCTCTGACTAATTTCACTTAGCATATTACCCTCCAGTTCCATCCACGTAGTTGCAAATGGCAAGATTTCATTCTTTTGATTGCCGAGTAATACTCCATTGTATATATATACCACATCTTCTTTATCCATTCATCCATTAGTGGACATTTGGGCTCTTTCCGTACTTTGGCCATTGTTGATCGTGCTGCTATAAACATGGGGGTGCATGTATCTCTTGGAAACAGCACACCTGTATCCCTTGGATAAATACGTAGTAGTGCCTTTACTGGGTTGTAGGGTAGTTCTATTTTTAGTTTTTTGAGGAACCTCCATACTGTTTTCCAGAGTGGCTACACCAGCTTGCATTCCCATAAAGTTTACTTTTTAAAGTGTATAATTCAGTGGCTTTTAATATATCCACAAGTTGTAGATTGATGACAATTTATTCCAGAACATTGACATCACCCCTGAAAGAAACTCATAGCAGTCTTCTCACTCCCCATGCCTCCAACCCTCGGCAACCACTAATCAACTGTCTTTCTCTATTGATTTTCCTCTTTTGGATATTGTTTATATGAGGAAATCATACAATATGTAGCCTTTTGTGTCTGGCGTTTTTCACTTCCTATAATGTTTTCAAAGGTTCATCAACTGATACGTTAACACATATTCATTCAATTTTATGGCTGAGTAATGCTCCATTGTACGCATATGCCATTGTTGGCTTATCCACTCATCAAATGAGGTGTCCATCGATTTGGGTTATTTCTGCTTTTTGACTATTATGACTGTTACTCTGAGCATTCACGTAGAAGTTTCTTTGTGGACATATGTTTTCGATTCTCCTGGGTCATATGGTGACTCTGTGTTTCACTTTTTGAGAAACCGCCAAATGGTTTTCCAAAGCAGATGCAATATTTTGCATTCCCACCAAACAACGTATGCAGGTTCCAAATTTTCCACCTCCTCACCAACACTTGTCATTGTCCGTTTTTTTCAGTGTAAACAATCTAGTGGGTGTGAAGTAATATCCCATTGTGGGTTTTCTGTGCATTTCCTTAATGACGAATGATACTGAACATCCTTTCATGTATTTACTGGCCATTTGTACATCTTCTTTGGATAAGTGTCTATTCAAATCCTTGGCCCATGTAAAAACTGGGTTATTTTTGTTGTTGTTGTTGTTGTTGAATTGTAAGCATTATTTATATATACTAGACACAAGTCTCCTATATGGCTTGCAAATATTTTCTCTAATTGCTTTGAGTTGTCTTTTTACTTTCTTGATGATGTCGTCTGAATCACAGTTTTTAATTGTGATAAAGTGCTTTAGATGTCATACCAAAACAAACCAAACAAAAGCCAAAAACCAAAAACCCAAACATTGCTTAAACCAAGTTCAACAAGATTTGCATCTACGTTTTCTTCCAAGAGTTTCATAGTTTTAGGTCTTACATGTGATGTGTGGCAAGAGTACAAATTCATTCTTGTGCATATGGATATCCAATTATTTCAGCACCATTTGGTGAAAAGGTTATTCCTCCCCCCCCCCCCATTTAATTATCTTGGCCCCTTGTCACAAATCAATTGCCCATAAATGTAAGAATTTATTTCTGGACTCTCAGTTGATCATCATAGCTTTGCAGTAAATTTTGAAATTGGGAAGTTTGAGTTCTCCAACTTTGTTCTTTTGCAAGTTGGTTTTGGCTCTTCTGGGCCCCTGGAATTCTCATATGAATTTTCAGATTAGCTTGTCTATTGCCACACACACACACGCACACACACACACACACACACACACACACACACACACAAAGCATTGGTGATTTGACAGCATTGCATTGAATTTTTTGATCAACTTGGAGAGTACTGGAATCTTAACAATGTCTAGACTTTTAATCCAAGAAACGTATATCTTTCCATTTATTCAGGCCCTCTTTACTTTCTTTCACTGACATTTTATAGTTTTCGGTGTACAAATCTCGTACTCATTTTGTTAAATTGATTTCTAAGTGTTTTATTCTTTTCGATGCTATTATATATGGGCTTGTTTTCTTAATTTTATTTTGAAATTATTCATTACTAATGTATGAAAATACAGTTGATTGCTGTAGATTGATCATGTATCCTGTAGCCTTACTACACTTGTTTGCTGTTTTTAATGGTTGTGTATGTGTGTGTATTCCCTGGGATTTTCTATATACAAGATCCCATCTTCTGTGAGTAGGGGTAGTTTTACTTTTTCATTTCTAATTTGCATTCTTCTACTTTATTTTATTTTTACCTAAATGCCTTGGCTTAAAACTCCAGAATGATGTTGAATAGAACATTCAGGTAAGAGTGACCATCCTTGTCTTGTTTCTGATCTTAAGGAGAAAGCATCTAATATTTCACTGTCCGTTGTGATGTTATTTGTGCTTTTTAATATATGGATTTTGCTAGCTTGAGGAAGTTCCCTTCTTTTCCTAGCTTGTTGAGTGGGTTTTTTTAATCAAAAGAGGGTGCTAGATTTTGTCAAATGTTTTTTTCTGTCTCTATTGAGATGATCATATGGTTTTTGTCCTTCATTCTATTAATATGGTATATTACACTGATCAGTTTTCAGATGCTAAGCCAACATTGCATTCTTGGAATAAATCCCACTTGATCATGTGTATAATCCTTTTTATAGATTGCTGGATTTGGTTTGCTAGCATTGTGTTGAGGATTTCTGTGTCTCTGCTCCAATGGGATATTTGTAAGTTTCTTTTCTTGTGGTGTCTTTGTCTGGTTTTTGGAAGAGTCTGAAGAATTGGTACTAATTCTCCTTTTTTTTTTATTAAAAAATTTTTAAATGTTTTTATTATTTTGGGGAGAGAAAGACAGAGCATGAGCAGGGGAGGGGTAGAGAGAGAGGGAGGCACAGAACCGGAAGCAGGCTCCAGGCTCCAAGCTGTCAGCACAGAGCCCGACCCGGGGCTTGAACTCACAAACCGTGAGATCATGACCTGACCCAAAGTCAGACGCTTAACCAGCTGAGCCGCCCGGGCACCCCGGTGCCCGTTCTCCTTTAAATGCTGGGGATGAGGAGTTGAAATGTGGACGTAACCCAAGTAAGCACAAAGTAACGAAGAGCGTCTGCTTTCCGGAACTCAGAAGAATGGGGCAGTGCTATTTATGAGGACCTCAGGACAAGGGAGACCTTGAGAGGCAAGGCTTCAGTGGAGGAGAAAAGGAAGTTCCTGCAGAAATACTGTCAAAGGCATTCCCGCCTGCTGCCAAGGGTTCTTTTGCATCTTGTCCAAAGGCTCTAGGTTGCAGGATGACCTCATTCCTCAAAAGAACTTCTCCAACTGGGCAACTGTTTCCTTGTTCACAGGCCCGTTTGAGCTTGTTCAGCAATGTTAGCTCTGTGGGCCTCCCCTGTGCTTTCTTCATCCACAGGGTGTGTATAACACCGTTTCTTTGAACGACAGTTAACAGTTGCTTCCCAGAGCTGGTCCGGACATGCCCCAAGGCGTTACTTCAGGGGGTGTCTTGCAATTTGGAGCTAATTTGCTCTCAATTTATTTAAAAAAGAGGTTCATGTCATTTCAGATACTCCTTTTTGTTGTTGTTGTTGTTGTTCTAATGTTTATTTCTTTTTGAGAGAAAGAAAGAGAGACAGAGCAGGAGTGGGGGAGGAGCACAGAGTCCAACGTGGGACTCGAACCCACAAACCGCGAGATCATGACCCCAGCTGAAGTTGGATGCTTAAGCGACTGAGCCACCCAGGTGTCTCGGATATTCCTTTGTGGGGGATGTGTCAGGGGAGGCAGAATGGGAAGATGGTGTCATGGGAGGAAACCAAAGCAGGAAAGAGAGTCGCAAGTTACAGAAGACTGAGAATATCGAGCGTGGGGTGTTCAGAAGTGTTCACTTTGTGCTAATCACTGAGTTATCCCAGGGTTTGAGAGATGTTCTGCTAAGTCGGAGTTAATAAGTATGTGTTAAGTGAAAAAAACGACTGGGCATTAGATTTTTCAAATAATTTAAGATATTTTGTTCTGTTGGGGCGCCTGGGTGGCTCAGTCGGTTAAGTGTCTGACTTCGGCTCAGGTCACGATCTCGCGGTTTCTGAGTTTGAGCCCCGCATCAGGTTCTGTACTGACCGCTTGGAGCCTGGAGCCTGCTTCGGATTCTGTGTCTCCCTCTCTCTCTGTTCCTCCCCCACTCGCTCTCTGTCTCTCTCTCTCTCAAAAATAAACATTTTTTTTAAAAGTTTATTTATTTTTGAGAGAGAGAGCAAGAATGAGCAGGGATGGGACAGGGGGAAAGAGTGGGGAGAAGCCCAAGCAGGCTCTGTGCTGTCAGCGCAGAGCCTTACTCAGGGCTCGATCCCATGAGCCATGAAATCATCACCTGAGCCAAAATCAAGAGTTGGACGCTCAACCGACTGAGCCACCCAGGCACCCCGCGGCTTGGATTATGAAATCCAATATTACTCGGTAAAATGGAAGCTGTTCAGTTCTCTTAAAGAAGTTGTAAGTACAAAAATAAACCCTAGAACAAAGATACAAGCCTTCCGAAATGCCAAAAGAAATGTATGTAACAATAGCAAAGAAACCGCATCATGAAGAAAAAGAAACAGCAAATATACATAATACACATGAATACACATGATGGTTACCACGCGTATTTATACACGATAACATAAAATATAAAATAATATATCGGAGTTGAGAGAAAGAATGTCTTATCATTAAATGTGACTGGGTTTAACTCACCTAGTTAAAACAGATATTTTCTTTAAAAAATTTTTTTTAACATATTATTTATTTTTGAGACAGGGAGAGACAGAGCATGAACAGGGGAGGGTCAGAGAGAGGGACACACAGAATCCAAAACAGGCTCCAGGCTCTGAGCTGTCAGCACAGGGCCCGATGCGGGGCTCGAACCCACGGACCTCGAGATCATGACCTGAGCCGAAGTCGGCCGCCCAACCGACTGAGCCACCCAGGCGCCCCAAAACAGATATTTTCAATATGGCTCACAGAGCAAGACCCAACTATCTGTGGTGTACAAGAGACACATCTAGATCAAAATGATTCAGAAAGGCTGAAAATAAAGGCATGGGCAAGTGGAAATAACAAGTGAGTGGAGCCTGTGCTCCCTGATACAGGACAAAGTAGCATTCAAGCCAAGGAAATAATTAAACCTCACAAAAAAAGGATACTTTATAATGCTAAAAGCCAATGTCACATTGTAAGCATTACAGCTACGAGAACACACGCACCAAGTAACCATCTTTAAAAGGCAGCCAGTACAGATGGGGACACAGATAGAAACACACTGCTAAGAGTGAGTAGGGAAAGGGTGACATTAGGCAGGGGGAGATAAGGGACCCTCAGGGAGGCGGGATGCAGTTATACAGGTGGGAGGCTGAGGAAGTGGAGTTTGGGGAAGAAGAGGATGAGATACATGTGTTCCGGACCCGCCCAAGCTAGGCACCTTGCGCGGAGTCCCACAGACTTTCTCGTTAGGTCCCAGTACAAAGCCAGGGACAGAAACCCCCGGCGGCTACCCAGTCGGGACCCCTCTCACTGCTCCTGAGAGCTTTGTACTTTCCCTCCATAAACTCTATGGCTCTGCTCACTCTCTGTTGTCATCCGTAAGATTCATTCTTCCACTCAGCGAGACAAGGACCAGCGTCCCTCCCACCCTCTGGTAAAGAGGAGACTTTAACACACCACTCGGAGCACAGAATAGATCGAGTGGCAGAAATATAAATAAGGACATAGCAAGAAAGAACATCATCGGTACAATGGACCTCACTGATCTATACTGAACTTTCAGACCTAATAATGGAGAGTATCACTTTCCTTCTTGACTGCACAGCTCAGAGCCTGGAGCCTGCTTCGGATTCTGCGTCTCCCTCTCTCTCCGCCCCTCCCCCACTCACACTCTGACTCTCTCTCCTCCAAAAATAAATAAACATTAAAAAAATTTTTTTTTTAAATAAAAGGTTTAGGGTTTTCAGCTACTATATTATCCTCAAATCAGAGTGCTTCATTCTTTATTATATTTCCAAGGACCAGAAATCCCTCCTGACTGAATTTCAAAATACAGTCACAATTCAGATTCTCTGGAACAAAAGCAAAGTCATCTCTAGGCACTCCTAGTTTTATGTTCCTCATCACACACACTGAGAAAATGCTGGGGCGCCTGGGTGGCTCAGTCATTTAGGCATCCGACTTCAGCTCAGGTCATGATCTCACGGTTTGTGAGTTCAAGCCCCGCGTGGGGCTCTGTGCTGACAGCTCAGAGCCTGGAGCCTGCTTCGGTTTCTGTGTCTCCCTCTCTCTCTGCCCTTCCCCCACTTGTGTGTGCTCTGTCTCTCAAAAATGAATAAATGTAAAAAAAATTTTTAAAAATCTTCTATCAAACAACTCTTGGGTGAAAGGGAATATTACGAATATCTAATATTACGAGTATCTAAAACAAAACAAAACAGCCCCCAAACAAACAAGTAATGAAAACACGAAATATCAGAGACTCATGGATACCTTTAAAGTGGAGATCAGAGGAATATTCATAGCCTTAAACAGTTACATCAGTAAAAATAAAAGAATGGAAATGAATGAATTATGTCAACATAAAATGTGAGAGAAAAGAAAACACAGGAAGAAAACAATAAAGGTAAAAGGGAAAGAAAAACAACTACAAAAGAAGAAAGACAAAAAAAAGAAATAGACAAGGGTGGGGCAAGAGAGTAGATGGGGAATACAAGTGAAAACAGAATGAGCCAGACTATTTGTCAAAAGAGTAACGTAAGTGACATCAGCACTCTAAACGAGGCCGGGAGGAGAAGATGGAGAAATGAAACCTAAGACATTCTGGAACAGTATGTTGAATAAATCCGTGAAAGCTAAAGAAAAAACAAACAAGCAAACCCTGAAAACAATGTTGAACTCCAGTTAATAGCTTTGGTTTTTTTCACAGTGACATCAGTTGGATATTCTGACACGGCTTTGGGGGTCTTTTAGTATGAGCAAATAAATATTTTGAGGGTAATTGGAATCAAGTTTCTGACTGTTTGAGATGAGCCTTACAGATGTGGAAAGGGGAAACTCCAGCATTGTATTGATTGGAAATCGATGTATCGGTATAAACTCATGGCTTTTAATATATCTATTTTTATCTATCTATCTATCTATTGATAGAAATGGAAAGAGATAGAACTATATGTGCCTATCTATATCTACCTATATTTATGGATATCTCGGATATCTTGTAATGACAGAGCACAATGAAATGCTTGAAAAATGGTGGGGACAATCAAAAAGAGGAGTCCACTTTGAGAGGGACAGAGAGACTCCCACTGACCAACTGTAGGACAGCTGTAGTATTAAAATAAATAATAATAGGGGCCACCTGGGTGGCTCCGTCCGTTAAGCTGGTTAAGCGTTGGACTTCGGCTCGGGTCATGATCTCACGGTTGGTGAGTTTGAGCCCCATTTCGGGCTCTCTGCTGTCAGCTCAGAGCATGTTTCGGATCCTCTGTCCCTCCACTCTCTGCTCCTCCCCCACTTGCTCTCTCTCTCTCTCTCTCTCTTTCTCAAAAGTAAACTTAAAAAAATAGTAACAGTATATAATCGACAGAATATAATAAGAATCTGTAGACTATTCCGATATAAATGAATGAATAAATAAATAAATGGAGAGGAAGGAAAAGTTCTTCCTCGGAGTAGATCGCCAGCTACTATAACGCAGAAGGAATGATGGAGTTAAGAAATCATCATCTGCCAGCATCATGGTAATAAATGATTTGGGCAAAATCCATAACTGAGCCTAGTAGTTTCATGAAGAACTTGGTATTTACATAGTCTCCAAGTATCTCCTCACAAAATTCTTCTTAACTGGAAAGGAAGAATAGTAACTTTACAGTGGAGAAACTTGGCCACTGATGGTTAGAATACTCATTATGTACCTGTTCGTTTGATGACTGAGAAGAACACGGCATTTCTCTTTTGGTGTTCCTGTCAAAAAGCCATAAACAAAAAAACCATTCAAGCAGCCATAAACCTACTCATGAGGAAATGTTGGTCAAATCTAAATTGAGTAACATCCTACCAACTCTCTAGCCTATTCTCTTCAACGATATCAAGGTCAGGAAAGACAAAGAAATATGGAAGAAGTGTTCCAGATTAAAGACAAGAAAGAGATGTGACAACTAATGTGTGGTGTTAGGCGAGATTCTGAACCAGATTTTTAAGAATTGGGTGTGTGTGTGTGTTTTTTTTTTTTTTTTGCTAAAAGGGACATTTTGGGGACAATCAACACAATATGAGAAAGTATTTTAGATTAGAAAATGGCATTTTATTAATACTAATGTTCTGATTTTGATTATTATACTTCAGTTATGTAAGAGAATGTCCTTGTTATTAGGAAATATATACCGAAGTATTCAAGAGTAAAGGGGCATGCTGTTTGCTATCTAGTCTAAAATGGAAAAAAAAACTTTATATAGAGAGAATGATACAACAAATACAGTAAAATAGAAAACAATTGGGGGAATCTAGGTGAAGGATAACCAGGAGTTCTTTGTACTGTTGCACTTTTTCTATTAGGTTGAAATTGTTTCATTTTAAAAAGTAACAAAAAAGAAATATTCAAAAATACTTATAAGAACATGTAGAATAATTTGGTTCTATAGGATTTTTTGAATTCACACAAAGTACAAACCATAATGGGAAAGAATGATGTATTTGAGTAAAGTAAAATGACACATTCATGTGCAACAAGGAACACTGTAAATGGAATTAAAAACAAGCCACGAACTATGAGAAGACATTTGCTATGCCTAAGATTATATGTATCTTAAAAATTACAATGACCAAATAGGGAAATCAGCAAAGGACATAAATAGATGAGCCACTGAAGAAGGTAACAAGCATGTGAAAAGATGACCAACTGCATAGGAATTAGGGAGAAATAAAATAACAACAGTATACCAGTGAACGTGTACTCAGATATGTTTAAAATTATACAGTTGGCTAATAGCCATTGTAGAAAGAACGAGGGGGAAAAGGAACTTTCTTAACTGGTTCAACAATTCTGGAGATTGTCAAGCAAGATCTAGTGAAGCTGGAGGTGTTAACAGTTCCACCTTTAGGTGTGTATATCCTAGATAACATCCAAAGGAACAGGAGACGGTTGTTCATTGCAGCATTGTCGATAGCTGGTGAAAAATTGAAAGCAACGTAATTGTTATTAACAGATGACATCAACAGATGACAACAGATGGATCAGTAATTTGTGGTATAATCATACAATGCATTTAAAATGAATAAAATATATCTACATGTGTTAACATGTAGAAATCTCAAAACCAAAATTTTAGGTGGCAAAAGCAGATAGCAGAAAGTTATGGTGTAAAATTTATAAACACAGAAAACAATAATGTACGTTGTAAAGAAAACAATGATGCATATTGTGAAAAATAGTAGGGGAAAATCTCACTAAAGTGGAGTTGGGAGGCTGCAGGAGGCGGCTGGTACCACTCCATGTCAATTACAGGCAGAATTGTCAATTGCAGACTCTAACAGAGGCCTCTTCAACGGAAAGAATGATCAATTATAGGCTCCATATATTGGAAAAGATGTACATTGTATCTCCTGTAAGAAATCAACTATCCCTGCAACTCAGTCAAGGAGAAACTCTAATCACCCTCAACCCTTCCTTCTCTGCAATGACCTTTTGTTCAAAAGAACCCCTCCCAACGTCCTCCTTCTTCCCCATAAAATAACATTCCAATTCTTCGTTTTTTTTGGACTTTCTTATGGTTGTGCCATCGCTAGAATGTCCCAAATTGCAATTCTCTGCCTTTCCTGAATAAGCTCATTCTTGGTGGTAAAATAACTTTTATTTTTAAGGTTAACATTGTCTATGAATAGAAAAGGACGGGACATAGAGTTCCTGCCCTGGAGTAAGTTGGCATTTGAAGAGAGTCAAGTATTATTACAACGCAGTACCACAGAAGCCACAATGAGACTGGGACCCTAATACAGACGGGGGGGGGGGGCGGAGGGGGAGTGGAGAAGGTGAAGGAGTATTTCCCAGAAATGGCAAAGCCTTCCATGCCTCTTTCCCCCACTGAACCAAGTCCTGAAAAATAAGAAGGGGTTACCCAGGCGAAAAAGAGGAAGGAAGGGTGTTTCTCACAGATAATGACATTTACAAAATCCACAGGGGAGAAACCGCAGAGCCTGGTTTGGAAACTGCCAGTGGCTTCTCAGAGCTAGAGTAGCCGAGGGGGGGCAAAGAAAGGGATGAGGGGTATTGCTAGGCACCCCCCGGACATAGGCTCTGATGGGGCTAAGGAGTTTCACTGCCTTCTGAAGGCTGTGGGAAGGCTAGAATACTGTGGCAGAAGAGTAACAGGTGCATCACCAGTTATGAAGAGGATGGCTCTAGAGGCAAGATCAGTTAGTTGGTGTTTTTGGTGGTTGTTGTTTTAAAGAAAACCAAGCAGGAAATAATGGGGCCTCGACTGAGCCAAAGGAGGTGGTGACTGAGAGATAACAACGTGTCCAACCAGTAGGACTCAGGGAGGGGCTGGCTGTACTTAAGGGGAGAGGATTCCAAGAGGCCCCTGGCCTGGGCAATCTTGGGTGCATGACGGAATGACAAGGGCTGCGTTTTGTGCCACCTACCCCTGTCTCTGGGCACCCTGATTAGACCGGGGAATGAGCACCTTACAGATATTTAAATCAAGTATAAAAATGAGGGAAGGACAAGAGGGAAGGACTGAGAATGGTGGTTACCCCTGAATGGATTTTCATGGGGTGGGGGTGGAGGGTGTGGTTTTGGATTCTTCTCGAGCGTTTTAACTGCAAAACAAAAGCTGATGCCAATGTAACATTAAGTGGTGTCGCATTTCCGTGAGCACACGGATGTCCCATTGTTTTCTGCAGTCTTCTTGTGCTTGAACTAAATTGAATAAGCAAATGGCAACACAATGGGGTTAGAGTCGGAGGAGCCGGAGGTCTGTTAACGGGTTAAACGAGAAAGCAGCGGGCGGGGGGGGGGGGGGGGGGTGGTTGGGCGGTGTGGGTCTCAGTCTTTGTGCGCACAGCACGTGTGAAGAGCAAAGCCTCGGGGACCGGCTCTCAGCTGGGTGGGTGAGGGTGGGCGGGGGAGGAGGAGCGCTCGCGAAGCTTCCAGCCCGGCCCCGCCCCGGCCCCGCCCCATTCCGCCCGGCCCCGCCCCTACCGCTCCCGCAGGGCTCCCGCCTGCTGCAGCTCCTCCTCCTTCCGTGACGCCGCCTCCCGTTTCTAGGTAACGAAGGGGGGTTTAAACAACGCTGCCGCTACCTGCAGGACCCCGTCTTCTCGGCCCCTTAACCCTCGGACGCCATGGCCCTGCCGCTGCTGCCTGGCAACAGCTTCAACCGCAATGTGAGTAGTGAGGGCGCCCGAGGTCAGAGGTCCTGGCCAGAATCTGGGGCCCAGGTGTGGTCACCTCCCCGGACCCTACTCAGCCCTCCCGCTGCTGTTCGACCTGTGGATTGGGCACAACTCGCACCAAACTTTGTAGGCTGGTGAAACCCTTACTCTCTGCGTCCCCCTCCCCGTCTCTCCACTGGCATCTGGATGCTTTGACTACATTAGATACATAAGGAGAGTCTTTATTTGGCAGGACCCGCCAAGGTAGCCAGTGGTAGTGACGGTGATAACAATCATCGTTACGCATTTAAGGAGTGCCAGGTGTTGTCCTTTAGTCACCCGACGCGCCATTTGATGCGTAGCTATTATCTTTATTCCCATTTTACAGTTGAAGAAACCGAGGCACAGAGCGATGAGTCACTCACTCACAGGCCGGAGCTACCCAGTTTCAGTGTGAAATTGGGTTTCTTCCAGGCAGCCTGGCTTCACAGCGTAGGTGCCTAGGCGCTGACTTTAATATACCCTGTGTGAAAGAAACACAGTTACTGTTACTAAAGCGAAGAAACCTGGCGCTCTGAGGCTGCCGGGGACAAGTAGGAAACGGTTTATTCCACCGGCCTGTGAAATTTGATCCTAAACTTTATAGCGGGAAGCATCCAAGCTTGGAGGTGTTTTTCTCTTTGTTTGGAATTGGGAGGCGAGATAAACCCTTTTGACTTTATGGATTTGGAAGTGTCTTTCCAAGTTGTTGGTCCTTCAAGTCCCAGTTTTCTTTGGAGCTTCGGGCCACCGGATTCTGATCTCCACGGGTCAGTTGGCTGGACCAGCTTGCAATGGTTTGTGCATTTTTTTTTTTTTTTTGGCTGAGGGGGTAGGGGCTGGCCTTCCAGCCTAGCATTGCCCTTTGCTGAGAGGAAGCCAGCCACACAGGTAAGACAGACCCCAGAGAGGCAGGGCATGAAAAAAAAAAAATTCCAGAAGTAAAGAAGCAGGCTGTGTCAGAGTAATTTTGATAAAAATTGTAAGTAATGGGATGATCACAAAACGAACCTCAAGAAACAAAATATTACTAGTATTCCAAAAGCCTCTCCCTCACCGGGCGTTGCTGGATTTAGCAAATTCAAATATATGTCCCTAATACTGCATGGGACCTGCTTATACTAAAAGATTATTTGTGTTTGTCTCAAATTCAAATTTAACTGAACATCTTATATATGTGTATTTTTAAGTTTATTAGAGATAGCGCGCGCGCGCACACACACACGAGCAGGTGCATGCAATGAGCAGGAGGGGAGCAGCGAGAGCGCAAGAGAATCCCAAGCAGGCTCTACACTGTCAGCGCAGAGCCGGATGCGGGGCTCGAACTCCTGCACCGCGAGATCAAAACCTGAGCCGAAATGGAGAGTCGGATGCTTAACCGACTGACCCACCCAGGCGCCCCTGAACATCTTCTGTTTTACGTGGCAACCCTAGGTATCCGCCTTTCTGGTCATTACCCCTTTCCTACTGTCCAGAGTTAACCATCCTGGCTGCCCGTGCCTATAGTTAAGTTTTGTTTGCTTTTCATAAATGTCTGGTGTCCTTTTGTGACTTGAGTTTTTTGAAGCTCAGTATTGTTTGTGAGATTTGTTTATGCGGCTGTCTGTGGAGGTCATTTGCACATTTTCATTGCTCTTTAGTATTCCATTGTGTGAGTATGACATTTATATACTCCTTTTAGTCTTGAGAAGAGATTTGGTATGTTTGGGGTTATTAAGAAGAGGTTGTTCACGTCTGTTGGTACAGTCGCTAGATCATACGGTTTTTATCCGTTCAGCTTTAGTACACACTATCAAAGTGCGTCTGCCGTTTTAAATATCCACTGGCGTTTTATGTTCCTGTCTCTCCACATTCTAACACTCGATATTGTTGGTCTTTCACGTTTTACTTATTTTGATCGGCGAGTGTAGCGAAACTGTAGTATCCGTCTGCACCCAACCTGATTCCTAAGGAACTTGAGCATGAATTTACACCTTTATTGGTCATTTCTCTTTTGTGTAGTGTCTGTGTATGTCTTGTCTAATTTTCTACTAGGTTGCCTCTCCCCTCCCCCCCCCTTTTTTTCTTCTATAGGTTTTGGGTAGGACTCTTTCTGTCAGACATCTGTGTTGCAAACCTCTTCTGGTCTGTGGTTGGCGTTTTCACTTACTTAGTGGTGTGTTTGATGAGTAATTTTTCCTTTAGATTAGTGGTTTTGTTTCCTCTTGAAGAAAGTGCTCCTTATGCCAAGTTCATGGTATTTTTCTGTGTTATCTGTTGGAAATTTTGTTTTTACCTTTCACATTTATTTAGTTTTGTGTTTGTCCATTTATTTTTGAGAGAGACACAAACAGTGCGAGCAGAGGAGGGTCGGGGAGAGAGAGAATCCCAAGGAGGCTCCGCACTGTCAGTGCAAAGCCCGACACGGGGCTCGAACTCTCAAAACCGGGAGATCGTGACCTGAGCTGAAACTGAGAGTTGGACACTTAATCGACTGAGCCACCCAGGTGCCCCTTACCTTTGACATTTAGATTTCTAATCTAACTAGTAAAAATGTGTCCGTGTGTGTGTGTGTGTGTGTGTGTGTGTGTGTGAGAGAGAGAGAGAGAGAGAGAGAAAAGAAGTAGGGGGTCAGGTTGTATTTTTTCCCATATGGATATTCAGTTGACCCAGAACCATTTGTTCAAGGATACAATTCAATTGATTCGTGAATGGACAGCATCCAGTTGAGCAGACAGAAAAGAGCTCCGAAGAGCTGTCCCGGGAGGACCAAGACGTTTCATAGGCAGAAGGGGAACGTTATACTAGGCAAAAATTGAATTGGTTACCATTAAGTTATTTTCTTTTTACGGGGTGGCAGATTACGTAACTAGTGCTGATCGGGAGATTCATGATTGGCTGGTTTAAGATTCTCTTTCTGGGATAGCCCAAACTGTAAGTTAAGTTTCAGTTCGTGACCTGGGGCTTAGCATGATCGGCTCCATTTAGGGCCTGCTGTCTTGTCTTTTTAACACAGTTTCTCTACTTCTCTGCCATAGGGATCCAAATACACGTGGGTCCGCTTCTAGATGCGCTAGTGTATTTGAAAAAAAGTATTTACTTGATGCCTCAGACCAGTAGGAGCGTGTGCGTGCGAGCACGCGCGGGCGCGCGCGCGTTTTAGGGAATGACCATATACTTACTAGGTACCTCGGGCTGTCATTTAAGAAATCACTATTTGTATATTGGGCGTCCTTGTCTGTGTCCAAATCAGATGGCTGCATTTAAAAAAAAATTGTTACACTAACCTTGGTACGGATTGTGTTGTCAAAAAGTGGTTATTTTAAAAAGTTGTACTTAGTTAAAAGATCAGACATTGTGTGGTGCCTAGAATGGTCAAAAAGTCAGTAGAGCCAAATCCGCCCCTCCCCCCCGCCCTGTTTTTAATCAGTCCCCACCTCTTGCCTATTACAGAGTCTTGCATGCTGAATTCAGTTGTCAAGAGAAAAACCTTGGCCTCCTGGAGATAGCATAATTACTGGTTGTTTGGGTTTAAAATTCTAACACAAGCTAACTTTCCCTGCTTTTCTTAGAAATTAAAAAAGGAACTTGTTTCTCCCCTTAATTAGCTGCTGGTAGTCAGTCGTGAGCAATTGATTGATTGCTGCCCACAGCTAGGCGATGTGCATCCTATACTTCTTTCTCTGAAATACGAGAAGTATTTCTAAAATATACGCATTTGTACACATTGATGACATTGAAATTGTTCGGATGTGAACTAATTGAAAACCTTAGGGAAAGGTCACAGCTAAATTCCAGACCCACGGTATATTTTGCCAACAATTTACAGGCTGGGTTTATTTTGAGCTAAGAGAATTCCCGGTATATTGTTCAAAATAATAGGGTCTTAAAAAGGACATTTCCAGCCAGAGCTGAAAATCTTTTCCACGGAATTTTGGACAGAAATTTGTATAGCTGATCCTGAATGCCCCTAATGAATAATGAGTACACTTTGTGTTTTTTGTATGAAGCTATCCTGCTACCATCTTGGGAGGGTTTGTTGTAAATAGTCCATTTCTAATTGATGGTGAAGCAACTGTTTCCTTAAGAAGAAAAACAAAATTATTGGAATTCACAGCAGTAGAATGAAACAAATTCAGAATCTCCCTGCCTCTCGTACAAAAGGGTGTGGGCAATATCTTGAAATTTATTTTTACCTAGACTAATATACGCCTATTTACTAATCTATAAGGAAATCACCTTGGGGAAATTTACTAGCCACGTAAAAAACAGCTGAAGGGCACACTAGGCGTAATACCTAGTATACATATTGACTTCATTATGTGATGTTAGATAAATCCATTTAAATTTAGCTCAATGACAAAGATAATAGTAAAACAATCACTTTATTCACAAGGTGGAGGGTTTTCTCGATCCAAAGTTCTGCTTACAGATTTAGTGGTTATGGTCTTCGTGGTCAATTCGATTGCCTTAAAATAAACTACATCAGGTGCAAACCCCTCAACCTGACGCCAAGCCCATTGGAGTTTGCCAGTCACGTTATAAGACCAATTTAATGAATCATGACCAGCGTTAAAAAAAAAAAAAAAAAGGACTAGAAAAGAATAAAAAATCATGAGTAGTGCATGATGCATGGGAACAGTTCAGTATTGTTTCATGAACGTTTGCTTCTGTAACACGTGTGCGTGTGAACTAGGTTGCACTAAAACCTGTTTGTTATTGTGGTTAAAGAGTGGGAAATACTCTCTCATTAGAGCGGTGTCCACAGTTCTTGCCTCTATTTTATTTTAATTTTTCAAATGCTTATTTTTGAGAGAGCACAAGCAGGGGTAGGGGTAGTGAGGGGGGACAGAAGATCCAAAGTGGGCTCTGTGCTGACAGCAGGGAGCCTGATGTGGGGCTTAAACTAATGAATGGTGGGATCATGACCTGAGCTGAAGCCGGGCACTCAACCAGCTGAGCCACTCAGGTGCCTCTCTTGTCTCTGTTTTTTGTTTTTTTTTATTTTTTAATTTTTTTTATTTTAATGTTTGTTTATTTTTGAGACAGAGTGTGAGTGGGGGAGGGACAGAAAGAGAGGGAGACAGAATCCGAAGCAGGCTCCAAGCTCCGAGCCGTCAGCACAGAGCCTGACGTGGAGCTCGAACTCCTGAACCATGAGATCATGACCTGAGCTGAAACTGGACACTTAACTGACTGAACCACCCAGGCGCCCCTGTTGTCTCTATTTTAAATTCAGATGTTCAGTTTCCTTCCAGGCCAGATCTGGTCTCTTACCCTTTAGGAAGCCTCAACAGATCCTAGTTAGATTTTTATTAATTGCTGTAAAATTCATATAAAATTAACCACTAACAATTAAAAATTTTTTTTTCAACGTTTATTTATTTTTGGGACAGAGAGAGACAGAGCATGAACGGGGGAGGGGCAGAGAGAGAGGGAGACACAGAATCGGAAACAGGCTCCAGGCTCTGAGCCATCAGCCCAGAGCCTGACGTGGGGCTCGAACTCACGGACCACGAGATCGTGACCTGGCTGAAGTCAGACGCTTAACTGACTGTGCCACCCAGGTGCCCCAACCACTAACAATTTTAAAGTGTACCTACCATTCAGTGGCCTTTGATGCCTTCACCAAATGTTTTGTGACGATCACCTTTATCTAGTTCAAAGACATTGTGATCATCCCAGATTTGAATCTTTTTACCTTTTCAGCTCTGGGGGGACTCCTGTGTACAAGTGATTTGTACAGCCCATGGTATAATAGCATGATCCATGAATTGTTGATGAAATGATCCAGTAATAATGGTCTCTTCTCTGTAAAGGCTAGTCAGCTTCCGTGGATTTGTTGATTTCAGTCCACTTACCTGCTCTGTGTGGTTTTCCCTTTCCGGCAAAGGATGCCGACTGTAATGGAAGGTGGGGAGCATCGGAGAGGAAACTTTAGGGGCTTTTTCTTTACTGTAAAATTTCCTACTTGATTCTTTCCCCTGTTTCCCTTATCCAAGTAGACCTAAAAATCCTCTTATAGTTTCTACCGTAGAGGGCCCTAGTAAGGTATGATATGTGGTACATGGGATGAGCAAAAGTCGTTTTCCTTCCTATTTAAAAGTAAAAATGACCAGTTTTTCTTGAAAAGCAAATACGCGATCAAGCTTAGCTTACTTACGTTTCTTTCCTTTTTATACATTAAAAAATTTCATAAGGCAGCATAATACATTTCTGTTCAATAACGGTTTTAATCTGAGATGGGGTTTACTTTTTTAAAAAGTAGGCTCGGGAGGCCTGGGTGGCGCAGTCGGTTAAGCGTCCGACTTCAGCCAGGTCACGATCTCACAGTCCGTGAGTTCGAGCCCCGCGTCGGTCTCTGGGCTGATGGCTCAGAGCCTGGAGCCTGTTTCCGATTCTGTGTCTCCCTCTCTCTCTGCCCCTCCCCCGTTCATGCTCTGTCTCTCTCTGTCCCAAAAATAAATAAACGTTGAAAAAAAAAAAAGTAGGCTCAGCTGATTTACTTTAAATGAAGGTTGTAAATTCATTTTAATTAATGCTGTTTACACCATGAAAACACATTGACAGTGTTAAATAAGTTACTGAAACCATATGGCAAAGCGATAGCAATAAAAACCTAGCCTAAGACTTATTTATTTGAAGTTTATTTTGAGAGAGAGAGAGAGAGGGAGAGCTTGAGTAAAGGCGGGGCAGAGAGAGAGGGAGACAGGATCCCAAGCAGGCTCTGTGCTGTCAACGCAAAGTCCAACGTGGGGCTCGAACCTTCGAACCTGGAGGTCATGACCTGAGCTGAAATCAAAAGTTCGATGCTCAGCCGACTGAGCCACCCAGGTGTCCTGAGTTTTGAGAGTTCTTTAAACATTCTGGATACAAGTCCATTGTTGGATATGTGCTTAGCAAATATTGTCTCCCAGCCTGTGGCTCGAAATTTCATTCTCTTAAAACAAGGCTAGAAAATATGCATACATTTTTACGATAAAATACAACATGAATCCAAACTGATATTTCCAATGCAAATGAAGGATTATAAGGTTTTTATTTAACTTCTTTGATTCTGTATTTATCTTTTACTTATATTGAGAATCTTGATTCATAAGGATGTTAGCATAATTATTTTCTTACTTTATCCTACCATAAGGATATACATCTATATAATAGTTCCTGATCAATAATAACATTATTAACAATTTGAGTTTTGAAATGGTTTCAGATATCTTTGTAGTTGTTTTGTTTTATATATCGCATTAGGAATGTATGGTCAAGTTATTATTTTTTTTAACATTTATTTTTGAGAGACAGAGTGCGAGTAGGGGAGGAGCAGAGAGAGAAGGAGACACAAAATCTGAAGCAGGCTCCAGGCTCTGAGCCATCAGTATAGAGCCCTACACGGGGCTCAAACCCGTGAACCTTGAGATTATGACCTGAGCCAAAGTCGGATGCTTAACTAACTGACTGAGCCACCCAGGTGCCCCAAATTATTGTTTTTTTAAAAAAAATTTTTTAATGTTTGTTTATTTTTGAGACCGAGAGAGACACAGAGTGTGAGCAGGGAAGGGGCAGAGAGAGAGGGAGACACGGAATCCGAAGCAGGCTCCAGGCTCCGAGTTGTCCTCACAGAGCTCGATGTGGGGCTCGAACTCACGAACCACAAGATCATGACCTGAGCCGAAGTCTGACGCTTAACTGACCGAGCCGCCCAGGTGCCCCAGTGGGTTTTAATTTCACTGAAATGATTCCTGATAATTATGGTTAGGTCACCAGCTCAGTACCCAGTTAGGTTTGTTTGTTCTGTTTTGCTGTTGCTTTTTAACTTTAAGAACTTTGTTTTATTATGGTGTAAAATGAAAACGTTTATAGGGTTTCAAAGTCAAATTTACAAAGTGAGGTGCATTTAGACAAGTACAGCTTTTATCCCTGTTCCTTTAATCTTGCTATCTCCCCCCTTCTCTCTCTAAGTGACTTAACCCAAAACTTCCATTTTTTATTTTTTTTGTTTTAAAACAGCAAATTATAATGGTGTATACCCCATTCGCAGCTGCGTAGTCCTCTGTTGTGTGCACATACCAGAGTTTACTCAACGCATCCCCTTTTGATGTGTAGTTGCATTTTTTTCCCCAGTCTTTTGCTATCATGAGTATTGCTGCAATAAATAGCCAAAGTTGTGCTTCAAAAGAAACGACTGAAAAAGTAAAAAGGCTGCCTACAATATGGGAGAAAATACCTGCAAAGTATATATGTGATGAGGGACTTACATCTCATATATCTAAAAATGAGCACAGGATCTGAATAGACCTTGCTTCAGAAAACCTTTCCAAATAGCCAGTGAACCCATGGAAGGATGCTCAATATCAGTAGTCATTAGGAAAATGCAAATCAGAGCCCCGGTGCGCTATTATTACTCTATACCGCCTAGGACGGGTATAACAAAAAAAGACAGTAACAAGTGGTGACAGATGTGGAGATACTGGAATCCTCGCGTGTTGCTGGTAGGAATATAAAATCGTGTTGCTGCCATGGAAAGGTCTGCGGTTTGACAAAAGTTGAAACGGATAGTTACTGGGGTGCCTGGGTGGCTCTATCAGTTAAGCATCCGACTTCGGGTTAGGTCATGATCTCGCTGCTCATGGGTTTGAGCCCTGTGTCGGGTTCTACTGACAGCTCAGAGCCTGGAGCCTGCTTCGGATTCTGTCTCCGTCTCTCTCTGCCCCTCCCCTGCTCATGCTCTGTCATGCGTTTTCTCTCTCTCTCTCTCTCTCTGAAATATAAATAAAACATAAAAAGTAGACCTAGAGTTACTATATGATGTAGCACGCCCAGGTGTATACCCAAGAGAAAAGAAAACCTGTATCTACAAAAAAAAGAAAAAAGGGAACATGAACGTTTATAACAACATTATTCGTAATGGTCAAAATGTAGAAATAAGCCAGATGTCCGTCAGCTGATGAACGGATAAATAAAATGTGGCCTATCCATCCAATGGAATATTATTCGGCTACAAAACTAACGATACATGGGGCTCCTGGGGGGCTCAGTCAGTTAAGCATCCGACTCTTCATTTTGGCTCAGGTTCTTGATCTCCCGGTTCATGAGATCAAGCCTCATGTTAGGCTCTGTGCTGACAGCGTGGAGCCTGCTTGGGATTCTCTTTTTTTTTTCCCTCTCCGTCTGCCCCTCCCTCTCTCGCACTCTCTCAAAATAAATATTTAAACAATCTGACACGTGCTACGGCATGAATGAACCTCACAAACACACTGCACACCGTATGCAAAGGACTGCGTGTTGTATGATCCCATTTATGTGACAGGTGCAAAATATGCAAATCTGTAGAGGCAGAAAGTAGATGAGTGGTTGGTTGCCTAGGCCAGTGGGCGGGGGGAGGAGGGGATAAATGGGAGTGAGGGCTTATGGGAATGAGGTTTCTTTTGGGGATGATGAAAGTGTTTCTAACTTTGCACAACTTTGTAATTGTAGTTAAACTCCATTGAGTTGTGTATTTTAAATGGGTGAGCTTTATGGTATAGAAACTATAATTCAATAAAATGGTTAGAAAATAAATAGCCAAAGAAAGGAATCGGTGGCAAGGAATCGCTGGACAGACCGATGGGAGATATCCAGCGCTATTCCTAACTGTTCATTTGGGGCTCGGGAATCAGAGTCACTCTGCCTCTTCGGGAATCAAACATGTAACTTTGGTCGCTTTTGTATTCTGTTCTGGGCTTTATAGCTGTGTCACTTGGGAGAGATCCTTTGGGCTCTCTCCTTGACAGAATACCTGACTCACAGTGGCTTAAGCCAAATCGATTTTTCTCATTGGAAGAACTCTAGGGGTGTGGCGGTTTTAGGTTTGGTCAGTGGCTGATGAATGTCATGAAGGGCTCAGACTCTTTTTATCTCTCCGTTCTGTCATCATTAGAAGGTTGGCTTTGCTTTCCCGGCTCTGTGGCCTCATGGTTGCCAGGTGGTTGCTTCAGCTCCAGCCATCACAACTTCTCATAACCATGTTCAAGACCAGTAGGAAGGAGAGGGAGGCAAAAAAGACTCTTATATCAGAAAACAAAGTGTTGCCCACCCCCCACCCCCAGTAGATTTCCCCCTTACATCTTGAGTCACACGGTCTCCTTTGCCAAAGGGGTATTGGGAACTTGATTTTTCACCATCTATTTTTGGACCTGGGAAAGACAAAAAGCAGTAAATAATGGCTTTGGGGAGCTCACAAACTTTGCCACACCAGCCACAGACTCGATACCTGTGAGTCTAGATGCCTCCTCAGCCTTAGCATCCCTTTCTTTAAAATATTTTTGTGTTTTTTTTTTTTAAGTTTATTTATTCTGAGAGAGAGGTAGTTGGGAAGGCACAGAGAGAGAGAGGGTGAGAGAGAGAATTCCAAGCAGGCTCTGTGCTGTCAGTGCGGAGCCCTACGTGGGACTCGAGCTCATGAACCATGAGATCATGACCTGAATTGAAATCAAGAGTCGGACGCTTAAGCAACTGAGCCACCCAGGGGCCCCTTTGTTTGTGTGTTTTCATATACAGGTAACACACGAGTATACCATTATGGTAAAAAATTCAAACAATACTGTTTTTTTCTTACCAGTCTTCCTCTCCATAGTGGAAAGCAAGCCTAATACTCCAGTTAAACCAGCATACTCATGGTCTGTCCTTTGGCTATATTTTGGACTTAATTATTAAACCACTCCATTATTTTTTTTAAATGTTTATTAATTTTTGAGTGGGGGAAGGGCAGAGGGAGAGGGAGACACAGAATCCAAAGCAGGCTCCAGGCTCCGAGCCATCAGCACAGAGCCCGATGCGGGGCTCGAACTCACGGACCGTGAGATCATGACCTGAGCCAAAGTTGGAAGCTCAACCGACTGAGCCACCCAGGCGCCCCGACGTTTTTAAAGTAATTATAATAATAATTTAAACAATTTGCCTCCATCCTGTCACTCCCTTTCCTCTTCCCATCTGGATCGTAGCCTTCCCCCGCGGGTTGGCTCTACTGCCCGCTTCTCATTAAAGCCTTCCCTGACCATTTCAGTAGGAGCCCTCTCTCCATCTGCACATCCCTCAACGCACCTATGGTGTCCACACCACCCATTCACTGGCTTGTCGCCTGTGTTGTGTTTTGCGTTCTTTATGTGTGATCGTGACATTCCTCGGCTGACCGAAGAGACTGTGCTCGATTGCTCTTCAGGTCGCCTTTCCTTACCCTTAGAAGGTGCGTGTCGATTGCCTCTGTGCACCTGTAGCAGCCATGCCTAAAAGCCCGAAGGCATCGTCGCAGTTTGGGAGAATCGTCTCCGGAATTAGCTTCTTGCTTGTGTCTTCCGCTGTGGACCAGAGCATTTCTTATTTTAGCAACAGTAAATATAAGCGGGGAAGAAAGTCCTTGGCTTTTGTGGCTTAAATGGGCTTCCACAAAGCGGCCGGGAGAGCATGAAAATGTCAGGTACAAGTTGTGACTCAAAGCCTCTCCTGTGGCCCGTTGTGCCATGCAGAGGGACACTTCTCTCTTCCTCGTTGGCCTCCAGTTTGGCTTTTTCTGGAAGCCGCACATTTCCCCCTGAGCATTCATTTAGGCAGGGCCCCTTAAGAGGCCAGTCACCCGACGACAGGATTCTAGATCCTCACGAGTGCAAATGTAAAGGGATTTCTTGGGCCACTTCCTGAGAAGTTTATCCTGTGACTATAGCCGTAGAGAGGGCAGAGCCCGCTCTGGAGGGGAGGGCGTCCCCGAAGCATAAGGAAGTGGGAGGTGGGCATTTTCACTCCCTCCCTCATTAACCAGGCCCTCAGATACCTGAATTCAACCTGGAAATGCTCTACTGTGACAAAGTGACGGGCGTGGCCAGCTGAAGGCCAAACTAACCCTGTGCTTCATCCCCAAGGAGGGGATGGTCACCGTACCTAGAGTTTTGGGGGCGAACAGGTCGGTTCACATGGCTTACAGTTAAGTTAGACTACCTGTTGCTCATCACATGAGTTTGGCAGTTGAAACGGAAATGGTGGTTTTATCATTTATGGGACTATTTCCATCTCATTTTGGGGAGACTTAAATCCTTTATTGCTCATCTGTGTTCATGTTCATACTTCATGCTTTATACAAAGGCACCTGTGTGGGATGTTTCCTAGTCACCAAGGGAAGTGGACCCTCTCCTTGGTTTTATTGTTAATTGAAATTTTTGCTGAGGAAATTCTAGATTCGCGTGTAGTTCTAAGAAATAATAGTTCACGTGTAGTTCTAAGAGGGATCCCGTGTACCCTTTACTCAGTTTCCCATTGGTAACATTTTGCAAAAAACTATGGTATAATAGCACAACCAGATAGTAACGTTCCGATAACCCACGGATCTTAAGATTTCCCCATCTTCGGGCGCCTGGGTAGCTCAGTGGGTTAAGCGTCCGGACTCTTGATTTTGGCTCAGGTCATGATCTGACAGTACATGAGTTCAAGGACCATGTTGGGCTCTGTGCTAACAGTGCGAAGCCTGCTTGGGATTCTTTCTCTCCGCTCCCCCCCTCAAAAATAAATAAACAAACATTAGAAGGTAAAAGGTTTCCCCAGCTTTACTTCTACTCATTTGCGTCTGTGCATTTAGTCTATACGTTTCATTACATGTGTAGGTTGCTGTGGTCACCCGGACAGGGAAGATACAGACCAGTTCCACCATCACAGGGATCCGTCCTGTTGCCCTTTGATAACCCCACCCACCCCCACCCACATCCTTCCCATCAACTGCCAACTCCCTTCCCCCACCCCCCATGCTGATATCTCTGACTCTTGGCAACCACTAATCTGTTCTCCATTTCTTTCTTTAAAAAAAAATTTTGTTTAATGTTTATTGCTGAGACAATGCGAGAGACAGAGTACAAGCGGGGGAGGGGCAGAGAGCGAGGGAGACACAGAATCTGAAGCAGGTTCCAGGCTCTGAGGTGTCAGCACAGAGCCCGACGCGGGGCTCGAAATCACAAACCGTGAGATCATGACCTGAGTCGAAGTTGGACGCCCAACCGACTGAGCCCCCCCGGGCGCCCCCACGTGTGCTCATTTTCTGAGAGAAACGTCCAAGAGTGCAATTGCTGGGTCATACGGTAATTACATGTTTAGTTTTATAAAAAAACAAAAGCAAACTTACCAAGCTAATTTTGAGAGTGTGTGTACCATTTCACATTCCCAAGAGCAGCACGTGAGTGATGTAGTTTGTCTACATCCTCGTCAGCATTTAGTGTTGTCACTATTTTTTATTTTAGCTGATAGGCAGTGTAGGGATATCGGACTGTGGGCTTAAATTGGCATTTCTCTGATGGCTTATGTATGAGTTGAATATCTTTTCATGTGCTTATTTTCCATCTGTGTATCCACCTTGGTGAAATGTCTGTTTATATCTTTTGCCTGTTTCTAATTGGATTGTGTTTTCACTGTTGAGCTTTGAGAATTCTTTATATATTCTAGATACTAGCCCTTCATCTAAGATGTGGTTTGCACATATTTTCTCCCAGTCTGTAGCTTGTCTTTTCATCCCGTTAACTGTCTCTTTGCATAGCAAAAAAGTTTCTAATTTTGATGAGGTCCAATTTATCAATTTTTCTTTTTATGGATCAGGCTTTTGACGTTAAGTCTCAGAACTCTCTGCCCAGCTCTGGATTCTGAAGATTTTCTCCTATGTTTTTTCCTAAAATTTTCATAGTTTGACATGTTCTGTTCAAGGCTGTGATCCATTTCGAGTTGATTTTTGTATACGGTGTGATGTTTAGGTCATGATCCATTTCATTTTGGCCACGGTTATCTAATTACTCCACCATTTGTTGAAAAGGCTATCCTTCCTCTATTGAATTGTGCTTTGCACCTTTGTAAAAACTCTATTCTGTTCTGTTGGTCTATGTGTCCATCTTGCCAATCCTACCGTTTTGATCACTATGGTAATACAGTAAACCTTAATATCAGGTATAGTGATTCCTTCCGCTTTTCTTTCATAAGTACCTTCTGGGTCTAGAGCCCGTACCTTCCGTAGGAATTTGAGAATAAACTTGTCTGTGTCTACAAATAACTTTGCTGGGATTTTGATAGGAATTGCAGTAAACTTCTAGATCATTTTGGGGAGAATTGGCATCTTTACTACGTAGAGTCTCCCAATCCATGAGCCTGCTACGTCTCTCCATTTCTTCAGGTTGTCTTTGATTTTTTTCACCAGCATTTTGTACTTTTCAACCCACAGATCCTGTATGTGCTTCCTATTTCATTTTTCTCTGGAGAGAATGTAAATGACATCGTGTCTTAAATTTCAGTTTCATGGGGTGCCTGGGTGGTTCAGTTGGTTAATTTGACCAACTCTTGATTAGGACTCAGGTCATGATCTCACAGTTCATGAGTTTAAGCCTGGCATCGGGCTCTGTGCTGACAGTGTGGAGCCTGCTTGGGATTCTCTCTCTGTACCTCCTGTGCACTCTCTCTCTCTCAAAATAAAGAAATAAACTTAAAAAAATAAATTTGTTTCATATGTCCAGCATTAGTATATAGAAGCATGATTGACTTTTTGTGTGTCGATTTGCATCCTGTGACCCTGCTGAATTCGATTATTAGTTGGAGGAATTTTTTTTTTTTGTAAATTCCGTGAATTGTTTTTTACATAAACAATCTTGTCACCTACAAATAGGGACAATTCCTTTTCTTCCTTTCCCATCTAGTATCCCTTCATTATTACTTTTTTTTTGCCTTTCATGGTGGGTAGAACTTCTAATAATGTGTTGAATCAGAGTATGAGAGCAGACATTCTTGCTTTTTGTTCTTTAAAAAAAATTTAATTTAAAATTTGACTTTATTATTTTTTTTTATATAATTTATTGTCAAGTTAGCTAACATACAGTGTAGACAGCGTGCTCTTGGCTTCGGGAGTAGATTCCCATGATCCGTGACCTTACATATATAACACCCAGTGCTCATCCCAACAAGTGCCTTCCTCAATGCCCATCACCCATTTTCCTTTGTTCTTGATCTTGGGAGAACATTTAGTCTTTCACTATGAAGTATGATGTTAGCTATAGGTTTTTTTGTGGATGCCCTTTATCAAATCATTCCCCTGTATTCTTAACTTTTGCGGGGGGGGGGGGTCTTTATCATGAATGGGTGTTGGATTTTATCGGATGTGTTTAACCTGTATTAACTGATATTAACATTTGAGTTTTCTATTTGTTGATATGATAGATTACATTGATTTTTTTTTTTTTTTTCCGAATGTTAGCCAGCCTCGCATAACAAATATCCCATGGTCATAGTGTATAATTCCTTTTATACAGTGCCAGGCTCCGTTTGCTTTTTTTTTTTTTTTTTCTTTGTGGCAGATTTTTTTCATTTATGTTCATGAGAGATTTTGGTCTGTAGTTTTTTTTTTTTTTTTTTTTTTGAACTGTTTCTCCGGTTTGGGTATCAAGATAATACTGACTTAATAAAATGAATTGGGGAGACTTCCCTCCTCTTTATTTTCAGGAAGACAGTGTACAAAATTGGTGCTAATTTTTGTTTAAATATTCTCCAGTAAAGCCAGCGGGGCATAGGGGTTGCTTTTTGGCTTTAGTTATTTATTATTGTGTTTTGGCTATTAGTTATAAATTCAGGCTCTTTATTAATTGATTTTTAAATTTTTTTGCATGTTTTAATTTTTTTTTTTTGATGTTTTTATTTATTTTTGAGACAGAAAGCAGGAGCTGGGGAGGGGCAGAGGGAGAGGCAGACAGGAAGTGAAGTGGGCTCCGTGTTGATACCACAGAGCCCAGTGTGGGGCTCGAACTCACAAGCCCTGAGATCATGACCTGAGTTGAAGTCAGACACTCAGCTGACTGAGCCACCCAGGTACCCTATAAATTCAGGCTCTTTAGAGGTTACTATTCAGATTATTTCATCTTGACTGTATTTGGTAGTTTATGGTTTTGAGAAATTGGTTCCACTTATTTTATTAAAAAAATTTTTTTTAATGTTTATTTATTTGTGAGAGAGAGAGAGACAGAGAGAGACAGAGTGTGAGTGGGGGAGGGGCAGAGAGAGAGGGAGACACAGAATCCGAAGCAGGCTCCGGGCTCCGAGCTGTCAGCACAGAGCCCGTTGCGGGGCTCGAACTCACGGAGTGTGAGATCATGACCTGAGCTGAAGTCGGACACTCAACCGACTGAGCCACCCAGGTACCCCTATTTTATTTTTTTTATTTTAGAGAGAGCACAAGCTGGGGAAAGGGGCAGAGGGGGAGGGAGAGAGAGAGAGAGAGAATGAGAATGAATCCTAAGCAGGCTCTTTGCTCACCACGGAGCCCGACGCAGGGCTCCATCCCACAATCCTGGGATCGTGACCTGAGCTGAAATCAAGAGTCGGACACTCAACTGACCGAGCCACCCAGGTGCCCTGGTTCCGTTTTTTCAAGTTGTTGAATTTATGTGCGTAAAGTTGGTCAGAGTGTTCCCTCATTATCTTTTTAATGGCCATGGCATCTGTGAAGATAACCCCTATTTCATTTTTATATTGGTGATTTGTATCTTAACTCTTTTTTAATAATGTTTCAGTCTTGCTAGAGATTAGTTTTACTAATATGTATTTTTTTATTATTTTGTTTTAAAATTTTTTAAATTTATTTTTGAGAGAGAGCGAGTGCACGTGCACACGCATGGGAGGGACAGAGAGAGAGAGGGAGACACAGAATCTGAAACAGGCTCCAGACTCTGAGCTGTCAGCACAGAGCCCGACACGGGGCCCAAACCCACGAACCGCGAGATCATGACCCGAGCCAGAGTCAGATGCTTCACCGACTGAGCCACCCAGGCACCCCACTAATAAGTATTTTTTGAAGAACAAATTTTGTATTTGATGGATGTTTCTCTGTTTTCCTATTTTTATCAGTTTCACTGATTTCTGCTCTAATCTTTATTATTTCCTTCTTTGTGCTTGCTTTTATTTCACTGTTCTTTTTCTAGTTTCTCGAAGTAGGAACGTAGGGTATTGATTTGACACCTTTCTTCATTTCTTTTTCTTTCTTCTTTTTTTTTTTTAATGCTTATTTATTTTTGAGAGACCGAGAGCATGAACAGGGGAGGGGCAGAGAGAGAGGGAGACACAGAATCCCGAGCAGGCTCCAGGCTCCGAGCCATCAGCACCGAGCTTGACGCAGGGCTCGAACCCACAAAGCATGAGATCACGAACTGACCTGAAGTCGGACGTTTCACCCATTGAGCCACCCAGGCGCCCAAGACCTTTCCTAATTCCTGACACCAGTATTTAGTGCTAAATTTCCTCAACGCTGTTTTAGCTGCATCCCACATATTTTGATAGGTTGTATTTTCATTTTCTTTCAGTTCCGTGTGTTTTCTAAACTTACTTTTGAGATTCCCTCTTTGACCCATACACTATTTAAAAGTGTTGTTGAATTTTCAAATATTTGGAGATTTTTTTTCCCTGTTGTCTTTCTGTTCTCGATTTCTAGTTTGATTCCATTATCAGCAGAGAATACAGCGGTTATGATTTTAACTCTTTTAAATTTGCCAAAGCTGCTCTTAGGGTCCGGGATACGGTCTGTGTTGGTGAATGTTCCAGGCGCACTTGAGAAGAGTATGTATCCTGCTGTCGTTGGTCATATGTGTTGGTTGCGGTCCCCAACTCTAACTGTGGATTTGTCTATTTCTCCTCTTAACTTTATCAGTTTTGCTTCACCCATTTTGAGGCGCTGTTGTTTGGTGCACACACATCTAACTTTGTTGTGTCTTTCTGGTGGATCGATTCTTTTATCCTTGTAAATGTCTCTATTTTCTCTAGTAATTCTCTTTGCCCTGCAGTCTAGTGTATCAGGTATTGATATAGCCGCTTTTGCTGTCTTACAATTGGTATTTGCCTGGCGTGTCTTTTTTTCATATTCTTTACTTTCAGCTGACTTACGTCCTTGAATTTGAAATCCGTTTCCTGTGAATAGCAAGTAGTTGGTGATGCTTTATAAATGCACCCTGCAAATCTCTTTTGATTACTGTATTTACGTCATTTACACTTAAGCTGATTATTGATGTGTTAATGCTTATGTCTGATATATTGTTTGTTTCTTTCCTTTGTCTCTCTTCTTTTCCCATGAGACACTGAAACATTTTTTTTTTTTTTTTTTTTAGGATTCCATCTTGATTTATTTATAGTATTTTTGGATATATAGCTTCCAAAAATTTTTTATTATGGAAGTATAGTTGACATGCAATGTTATATTAGTTTCTGGTATACAGTATAGTGACTGACAGGTACAAACTTCCATTTGTAAAATAAATAAGTCACAGGGATGACATGGTGACCACGCTTAACTGTGGTGACAGTTTCGTGATGTGTAGAATTGTCAAGTCACTATGTTGAGTGTATCTCGTTTTTTAAAAATATTTTTTAATGTTTATTTTTGTGTCTGAGAGAGCAAGAGAGAGAGAGAGAGGGGGAAGGACCGAGAGAGAGGAGGACAGAGGATCCAAAGCGGGCTCTGTGCTGACAGCAGAGAGCCTGATGCAGGGCTCAAACTCCGGAAACCGTGAGATCATGATCTGAGCCGAAATCGAAGAGTCTGATGTTTAACCGTCTGAGCCACCCGAGCACCCCAAGTGTATCTCTTAGCATAGTTTCCCTAGTGGTTGTTCTGGATTTCATAGTATATATGTGTGACTTACGTGGAATGAAGCATAGAAACCTCGCTTCTGTTCAGGTCTCTATACCTTTCCCATTTTTAAATACTATTGTCAGATTGTTGGGGAGGGGGTGGGAAGTCAGATGTGACTCTTGTGCTGTGTTGCAGGTTCTTTGATTTTTTTTTTTTTTTTTTTGGTGCCGTCCTCTTGGACCCTCAGCTTGCCTAGGATGCCGTTCTAGATGGTGTGTTACTACAGGAGTGCTGAACTTGGCAGTTAGGAAGAGCTCACTTCAGCCTCCCTACCCCCAGCGCACATACACGCGCACGTGAGAACGCATGCACACACCGGCTCTCACACTCATGAACCTCCATCCATGAACAACTCCCTGATTTTACCCTTGAGGTATACTTTCTTCCATAATATCCTTAAAGAAGGTACTGGGCCAGGTCATGAGCTCCTGGTTTCCATCTCCAGATACATTGCCCGTGTGTATACCACTCACAGATGCTTTTAGCTTTTCTATTCTTCTAGTCTCATCAGTGGAACCAGGTGCCCTCTTCATAAATTCTAGAATTTCTCCCCAGTAGATCCCTTAAGTCAGCGAAGGTGATAAATTTTCCTTCTATTTTTTGTGCTCAAAGTTTGAGAAGAGGTTTATTTTTGTCAATGTATAAAGAAAATTACCGGTTGGATCACTTAATAATCTTATTCTGTTTTAAAAAAAACCCAAAACATTCAAGCACAACTTTCGGAAACTAAATGTATTAGTTTGTAATGCTTTCTACTGTGAATAATGGAAGACTTGACCCATAGAGGCTTAGAGCAAGCAGGGATTTATTTTTTTCACCAAGCAGGCAGTCTGGAGGTAGGTGGCTGCTGGCATTCATTTAAAGGCTCCACTTTGAGCCAGCATCTCTGGGATCCTCCCCACCTTTCTCCTCATGATCTCAACGGGGCTGCTGTAGCTCCAGCCATCACATACGCATCTCAAGGCAAGAAAAGGTGAGCTAGGAGCAGCGTCACTTGCATTTGTCCCTTGGCTCAAGTGGAAAAAAAGCCTTTTCCAGACTCCCAGAACAGACTTCTGAAAAGGAGGCTGAGGAAACAAGTGGAGTGTTTTGTCTTTCCTGGCTTCCAAGAGGAGACCAGCAAGGGAGAAGCAATTTGGGAGTGGATGTACTAATCAACTACAATAAGCTGACAGTTTTACCTGACTTTTGGGGAAGTCATTAGAATTGTTTTTACTGATTGGTGCTTGGGGTTTAATTATTTAGGGAAAAAATATCAGAGTTTTTTGAGGAAGGGGCTGTGCATCTCTTTAGATCTTACTGACTTAAATTTTATTTTCCACTCTACTGATTTAAATACATTATTAAATATGTAAAACCAGGATGCTTGGGTGGCTCAGTCTGTTGAGCGTCCAACTCTTGGTTTTTGGCTCAGGTTTGTGGGATTGAGCCCCGCGTTGGGCTCTGCAGTGACAGCATAGAGCCTGCTTAGGATTTTCTTTCTCTCTCTCTCTCTGCCCCTCCCCTGCTTGTGCTCGCTCGCTCTCTCTCCCTCTCAGAATAAATACACACACACACACACACACGCATGCACACACATGCCAATGTTACACATGTAACACCAATCTTATTATTATATTGAGCTGAGCTGATGGCTAAGAGTCATGAGCACGACAATTTTCCAAGTTAGGTTTGGAAAGAGAGGAAAATTAGCTTAAAAAATGTTTGAAGTTTCCTTGACTTGGCTTTTTTGTTTTTACATTTGGGGTTTCTTTGAGTGATTTAGCTTTATTAATAAGTAATGGTAGCTTTCATGCTCTTATTTTCCTGAGCCCTAAGATCCCACTATACCTGAGGCAATTTTGTTGTTATTTTCTCTGGGAGGTTCACAGCATCTACTGAGTGACTTTTTTTTTCTCTATAAAAGTACAGAAAACAAGAAAAGAGAAAATGAATTCTTAAAATAAATATGTCATGAAGGCAGAAGCTGACCAGTCTCAAACCTGATGAAGCAGGAATATCTAAGAATGATAGTTTTAGTAATTCTAGATTATACGTTCCATTAACCTCAAAAACACAGAAAAGTAGGTTGTTGTTAATGTACATCAAAGTATTAAGTACTGGGGCGCCCGGGTGGCTCAGTCGGTAAAGTGTCCTTCTTCGGCTCAGGTCATGATCTCAAGGTTCGTGAGTTCGAGCCCCGCATCGGGCTCTGTGCCGACAGCTCGGAGCCTGGAGCCTGCTTCGGATTCTGTGTTTCCCACTCTCTCTCTGCCCCTCCCCCACTCACAGTCTGCCTGTCTCGCTGTCTCAAAAATAAACATTTAAAAACTATATTAAATATGGGATGCCTGGGTGGCTTCATCAGTTAAGCTTCCCACTTCGGCTCAGGTCACGATCTCATGGTTCGTGGGTTCCGGCCCCACATCGGGCTCTGTGCTGACACACACAGCCTGGAGCCTGCTTCGGGTTCTGTGTCTCCCTCTCTCTCTCCCCTTACCCTGCTCATGTTCTGTCTCTCTATCAGAAATAATTAAACATTAAAATATATACATATATATGTGTATATATATATAATGTATATGTATATATGTATATATATAATGTATATGTGTGTATATGTATATATATGTACATGTGTGTATGTACGTGTATATGTGTGTGTATATATATATATGCATATATATATATAATATATGAGCTGGCTCTCTCAGTCCTGAAATTTCCCGTAACCACTGATGACTGGGAAAGGCGTTCTGTAGCACTCTCTCACACCTGTCCTGCTTGTAAGGAAAAGGTAGTGATATCAGCTATTAAGTTTTCGGTCTCCTTATCCCATCTGTTTACGGTCATGGTGGTCATTTGCCTTGTTATATTTGTCAGAAGTAAAGGTATTCATTCAGCCTTGATGATGGAAACAAGGGGAAGTCCTTTGCTTTTCTCTAGGACGCACGACACATGCAAGGCCCAGCGTTTAAAGGCTCAGGCAGTGAGCGTGCATCCTGGGTTAAGCCCTTACACTAGTGAGTGACCTTGGGCAAATGACCTAAACTCCCTGTGTCTGAGGATCCCCATCTATCAAATAGTAACGATAACGCATACTCAGAGATTCACTCTGAGAATTAAAAGGATTTAATGCTTTTAAAGTACTTAAAACAGGGGCGCGCCTTAAAACAAGGGTGGCTCAGTGGGTTGAGCGTCTCGAGTCTTGATTTTTGGCCCAGGTCATGATCTGAGGTCATGAGATCGAGCCCCGTGTTGGGCTCCGTGCTGAGTGTCGAGTCTGCTTAAAATTCTCTCTCCCTCTGCCATCCCCTGCTCGCTTGCTCTCCCGTCTGTCTCTTAAATAAAGAAGAAATAAAGTACTTAAAGCAATGCTAGGCACGTTAGCTGTTATGGCTACAGGAATGGTGCTTTCCAAGCACCTCATTCTTCCTGCCTTTGTCGCGGGCTTGTGAAGCATCTGGGCTTTGCCGGGCAGCCTAAAAAGAAACAGCGAGCCTCTGATGTCCTGGAGCCCTGAAGGAAAGAGTATAGATGGATGAACAACTCGTGACGCTAGAGCCTGCTTCTCAGTTTGGCTTAGCTTTGTGGTTTCTACAGGGGCCCTGGCAGCTTATTGATTATCCAGCAGTCCATCCGAGCATGTGATAAAATTGATCTTCCCACCTTTAGCAACTAGGAAGTGGGGTTGGGGGGATCGGCTATTAATTTGATGTAAAGCATCAAGGGCAGTCTGAGCCTGGCTGCCGGCTTTCCAGTAGGGGCCTTATAAGCGGGGTGGGACCCGAGGAGTTGAGATACCAGGGAGCCCTGGATCTGAGGATAGTATAGTCCTCACTTCGTCATTCACTAAGACGTTTGCCTGGGGTGGCGCCTGGGTGGCTCAGTTGGTTGAGTGTCCGACCTCGGCTCAGGTCATGATCTCAGGGTTCGTGGGTTCGAGCCCCACATCGGGGTCTTGTTGACAGCTCAGAGCCCGGAGCCCGCTTTGGATTCTGTGTCTCCTCCTCTCTTTCCCCCTCCACCGCTCATGTTCGCTCGCTCTTTAAGAATCTTTAAGATTCTACATGTAAGTGAGATTATATGGTATTTCTTTTTCTGTCCTATTTCACTTGGCATAGTTTTCTCAAGGTCCTTATATGTTGTCACAAATGGCAAGATTCCATTCTTTTTTTACGGATGAATAATATTTCAAGTGTGTGTGTGTGTGTGTGTGTGTGTGTATCACATTTCCTTTATCCATTGACTCATTGGTGGACACTTTGGTTTTTATCATGTCTTAGAGGCTATTGTCAATAATGCTGCCGTGAACATAGAGGTGCATGTATCTTTGTGAGCTGTGCCTTTTTCAGATAAAAACCCAGAAGAACTGTCTGATTGTGTGGTAGTTCTGGGTTTAATTTTTTTGAGGAACCTCCACACTGTTTTTCACAGTGGCTACACCAATTTACCTTCCCACCAGCAGTGCGGGAGGGGTCCCTTTTCTCCACATTGTCACCAACACTTGTTATTTCTTGTCTTTTTGATAATAGCTGTTCCAGCAGGTGTGGGGTGATATCTCGTGTTTCTGGTTTGCATTTCCCTGATGATGAGTGATGTTGAGCATCCCTTCTTGGGTCTGTTGGCGATCTGTGTGTCTCCTTTAGGATGATACCTGTTCAGGGGCGCCTGGGTAGCTCAGTCGGTCAAGTGTCTGACTTCGGCTCAGGTCGTGATCCCCCGGTTATGAGTTCGAGCCCCACATGTTAGGCTCTGTGATGACAGCCCTCTCCTCTCTGTCCTTCCCCCACTCGTTTGTGCCTGTGTGTGCGTGCTCGTGCTTTCTCAAAAAATAACATGTTAAAAAAAAATACCTGTTCAGATCCCCTGCCATTTTTTCCCACTGTATCATTTGTCTTTGCGCTCTTGAGTTGTATGAGTTCTTCGTATATTTTTGGACATTAACCCCTCATCAGGTAGGAGATTTGCAGATATCTTCTTCTGTTCACCAACGCATCATGCTTTCGCAAACAGCCGTTGCCCTGGCTGTATACAATCCTGGCAAAATGTTAAAGCTCAAGTAGCAAATTCGGGATAATGGTTACCTCTGGACAGGGAGGCAGGGGCGTGAGAGAGGGCTTCATTGTGATCTGAAATTTTTCTTTAAATTCAGGGCTGTGGATGGATGTTCATTATATGATACGCTATCTGCTACAATAAATACTTACATTTGTTTATTTTGTAAAATATTTTGAGAGCGAGCGAGAGAGCGCACACACACGAGTTGGGGAGGGGCAGAGTGAGAGGGAGAGAGAGAATCCCAAGCAGGCTTCACGCTGATGGGGCTCAATCCCACGACCACGGGATCACACTCTGAGCTGATATTAAGAGTCAGGCGCTTAACCAGCTGAGCCACCCAGGCGCCTCTGTTTACATTCATTTGTTATGTATATTCATTTATTATTTATATTTAGCTCCTTGTGCATAGGGGCAAAGGATATTTGGGAATGGATTTCTTAGGCCAGAGGGCATATAGACTTTTCACATTCCTAGGTATTGCTGGACCTCTCCCCAGAGGGATTATCTCCTTTCTTACTAGCAGGTGCATGCGAGTTGATGTTGGCCCCCATCTTTGTCAACCCTTGGTAGTATCGTCCAGGCCTTTCTCTCTCCGCCCAGGTCGCCAGAAAAGACGGGAGGGCAGTGAGGGAAAAGGACAGCGAGGTTTTAAAATTAGGATAACAGTGGCAGCTCTGAGGAATTTCCAGTGACGTTTGTGGGAAAACCATTTGCATTTTTACTCTGAAGTGGAAGACTTTTTTTTTTCCTTCCCTGTTCGCATTCTTAGGAAATAAGTAGAATAGACCAATTAACAAACTAACGTTCTAAATGTTCACTTGCAGTCAGTTATTTTTAACTGTTTTAAACAGCACGGAGCATTAGGTTTATTCCTCTTGCTTTCCTCAAAGTTTCGAATTTGCTAAAATGAACTGAAAATGTGACACAGCTTTCTGGGTAAGGATTGATCAGAACTTGTTTTTGCCACTCGAATATGCATTTTGTAATGGGCAAAGTAAGCTATGGGAGATGTGGTTTACCTTTTAAAACAGCTAAGACACGGGACACCCGGGTGGCTCAGTCGGTTGTGCGTACGCCTCTTGATTTCAGCTCAGGTCATGATCTCACAGTCGTGGGATTGAGCCCCACGTCGGGCTCCACACTGGGCAAAGAGCCCGCTTAAGATTCTCTCTCTCCCTCCCTTTCTCTCTCTCTCTCTCTCTCTCTCTCTCTCTGCCCCTCCTCCTCCCCCCCCGGGTCAAAAATAAAAAAAACAAAAACAAGAAAACAAGACAAGACATAAAGAGTAACGTCAGCCGTTTTATGTTGTCCTTTGCATTCACAGGTGGAAAAGGAGAAGTTCCATAAATCTCAACATTGGGGCTTTTGCAACAATGTGAGGATGCTGGTGAGTGAAGATAACCCTGGAATAGGTGGAAAAGGGCTTCCTGGGCAAAAGATGAAGCCTAAATACAGTGACTTCCCTAAAGGAATGGGAAGCACCGTGCCATCCTGGATAGCTTTTGACAAGCAGGTGAGTCACCTGACATTGGGAACCATGCAACCTTAACCGGTTACACATACGAAATAATAGGTATTGAGAAAATGAGAGTCCTTAATGTAAATGCTAAGGCTAGTTCTTTTGAAAGGACACATTCAAGAACAAAAGTACCCTTGGGGCGCCTGGGGGGCCTGGTCGTGAAGCGTCCGGCTCTTGGTTTCTGCTCAGGTCATGATCTCTCGGTCCGTGAGTTCGAGTCGCACATCTGCCTGCTTGGGATTCTCTCCCTCCTTCCATCTCTTTCCCTCTCTCAAAATTAGTAAACGTTAAAATAAAGGGTAAAAGTACCCTAAACAAACAAAAGTTATCCCTGCTTCTCTTTCTGACCAGGCACACTGGTTGCCGGTGAACAGTGTTCACCTTCCTTGCCTGATGCTTATCAGCTTTCCTGTCCTCTCCTCTCTGTCCCTCTGTGGCCACTTAGAGTCCGGTCAGAGTGTCACTTTGGCTCAGTGAGTTGCCGGTAACTAAGTCATTTTGTTTGATTTGAAATGTGCCATCAAATAGCCACAGAAAGATGTCTTCTCTTTTCTGCATATTAATTATGGTTCCCCCTCCCTGAGAACCAAAGGGGGACATGGCAAGAATTCTAGAAGTGAAGGAAAAAGGTGCCCTTATTAGATAAGAATCTGAACTTTTTAATGTGTATGTTTGTACACATAACACACACACACACATAATGGCGTATTGATCACTGATCGAGGCAATCCATTTGAATATCTTAAAAGGGACGAGGATCAAGGGGCGGCGGTGGGGGGGGGGGACACAAGGTGACCAGTTATTTCCCATAAGGCAGCAGAATGGATATGTTGTGTTTATCACACAACCCTGTGTCATGGCCTCCTGTTCTGTTCTCCAAAAAGGGACCCGTTATTAGATTATTTAGGGTCCTGTAATTAAAAAATAATTCAGGACTAGATAAAGAATTCAGACCTTAATATGCTTAGTTTACCGGGTAGTTTTTTTAGCAGCCTTAGCATGGATTAGTTGGCAGTTCTTTGATTCCAATTAAAATGTCTTGAAATTTGGTAAAAAGTGACATATTCTGTGTCATCTGTGTTAGAGTTGATCAATTAGAGCACTTTTTTTTTTTTTTTTTTGAAGCCCAGTTCTGACACTTAACGAAGATTTAACAGACTGCAGGGGAGGCTTCTTTCCGGGGAAACCATCTCTGCTTTGAACATGAACCATTATTTCTCTCTTTCTCTCTCTCTCTTTAAATGTTTTAAAAAATTATTTTCCGTCCCTGGCCCAGTGCAGGACGCAGAGTTCAGAAGCGATTTCTGGGCTAGCTTCCCAGGACGGATCATGCATGGTTCCCTGTTATTATCGATCTCCTAGGTGTTTGCACATCATCATTCTGGAATATTTCATTTGCAAGGGACAAAGAAAAATTTCTCTTTTTTACTTCTTGTGTCAAAAAGTGGGTATTGACAGTAGTTTAATCCACTACTGAATAAGTAATGCTGTAGGTGGCAATATATTAAACTGTTCTCTTGCACTGAAAGTAGAAAATTCATTTTATTTCATGTTTTTCTCAATATTTAATATGTGCCTTTCAAACCTATTTTGCAGCCCTTTAATTACTTATAAAATTATGTAGAATATTTCATGAAGTTGGAATAATTTTAGCTTCAAACTACTTGAGAAAATGAAGAGCTTGCTCATTTTAGCCTAACTAAATGCAACATAATTCTTTCAGTTATTTTGTTGGTCAACTTCAATTAAATATTCATTGAGCTTTAAATGAGACACGAAGACTATGAAATATTTACGTGCTCTGATGAGATTGTGAACTACAGACTGGCTCCTGGTTAATACCCAGAGCAAATTATAAAGCACTTTCCACACTCGTGGCTCAACAAAACAAGTCAACACCTGTTAATCATTTTTCTTAAAAATGAGACATTTTTCGCTCGTCGCCAGTTTTTCTGCTAGCTTTTAATCATTGCAGTTTATCTAGGGTTACATTCTCAAACCACAGAAAGTAGAAATCAAGGCAGTTCTTTGAAAAGTGTATTGAAATCTGATGTTTTTTTTAAGTGTATTTCTTTCAAGGGAGACAGAGACGGTGCGAGCTGGGGAGGGGTAGAGAGAAAGGGAGAGAGAGAGAATCCCCAAGCGGGCTCCACGCCGTCAGCACAGAGCCCGATGGGGGCTCAGACTCACGAACAGTGACATCGTGACCTGAGCCGAAGTCAAGAGTCAGACGTCTCACCGACTGAGCCGCCCAGGCGCCCCTCGATATCTAATATTTGTAATAGATGCCCCTGGCACCCACCCGCCCAGATCCATGTGTTGCGTGTTGCTCTTGGCCAAGGAGCATTGGCATCAGTACCCGGAGAAACCTGGACGGTTGCACTGGCCCCTTCACCACAAGAGGAGGCAACAGATGACTGATGATTGGTCAAGGGCAAAAAGATGAGCTGCTTCGGGGCGCCTAGGGGGATCAGTCGGTCCAGCATCCGACTTTGGCTCAGGTCATGATCTCAACAGCTGTGTGCGTTCGAGCCCCACGTCGGGCTCTCTGCTGTCGGTGCAGAGCCCGCTTCAGATCCTCTGTCCTCCCCTCTCTCTGCCCCGCCCCGCTGCGCGCTCCCAAAAAACAAACAGATGCTCAAAAACAAGACCAAAGTGAGCCTCTTCGAGGCCGGACAAGTCCGTAGTGTGGATTTAGGCCCCTGCCCCTTTGTGTGTCAGGCCAAGGCTAAACTTTACGTGAGATTGCACTCTTGCTTGGCTCATTTCCCTTCCCTTGGGTGCTCCTCTCACTCTTCAGACGTGTCTCCTAAGAGTGTGCCCATAATAAATCACATGGGCCTAACTCCCTGTTTCAGGCCCTGCTTCTGCAGAGCCCAGCCTAAAGACAACATTCTGGGTTTTATCTGTGCTGCGGGCTCCGAGCTGTCCGCACAGAGCATGACGCGGGCCTCAAACTCGGGAACGGGGAGATCATGACCTGAGCTGAAGTCGGACGGTTAACCGGTTAACCGACTGAGCCACCCAGGCGCCCCACTCTCCCCTTCATTCTTACGGAGGGAGCACCAGTTTTCTCCCGGCTGGAGATGTGTTCAGCTGCCCCAGGCTTCTTGAAGCCAGGGCTGGCCGGGCGACTCGCTTCTGGCCAGCGATAGATGGGATGAAGATTTATTGGGGAGGGCTCCTGGGAAAGTTATTTTTCTAATTAAAAGAGGCCCAGTGGATCTGTTTTTCCTGCTCTGTGTCCTACCTTTGTTTTCCTGTGTGGAACTAGGACATAATTCTTCAGCCATCTTGTGAGCACAGCAGGTATTAAAGGAGCCTAGCGCCCTGCTGGCACCATGGAGGCGCGGTTTCAGGCCCGGGCTGCCCCTTTCTGGACTTCTTTTGTCAGATGTTCTCAACCCAGGGAGGCCTCTGCAAATGTGTGGAGATGTTTTGGGTTGTTGAGGCAAGGGGGGCCCTTGCCCCGGGTGCAGAATTCAAAGAGCACCCCAGACCTCAGGAATCAAGAGAGATAATATTTTAAGGGACCGTCTTGAGGAAGCAGAATTAACGCCCACATTCACGATGAACAAAATAGCAATATTTTATATAAAGACCGGCTCAGTAACCGCCATGCTGTAATACCGATTCCATCTTTCTTTAACATTTCGGCATCCTGATGTTTGGTTTCTCGTGGAATTCTTGCATTCCTTTGGATGTTTTAAATCGCCTTGCCCTTGGGCAGTCCGTGGTCCAGAGGTGCTGCTGCTCTTAAGTAGCTGGGGGCCAGCTGTGTATTTTACATCCTGCAGTATGGGGAGGGCAGCCCCAGACTGGGGACAAGAATGGTCTTCCTAACACGCCAGTCCTGCTGCCACTGAGAAACACAGTCCTGCTTGCCAGAAACCCCTGGCGTTCGTTGGCGGGATTTATGCAAATGGCCAAAACGGTTTTGTGTGATACCGCGCCCGTGCCTCCCCGCCCCCACCCCCCACCCCTAAGACTAGCTATTTCAACTGAATTCGTTTAAATTCAAGCAAGCACATATTCACCCACGCCAATTAGTGCCAGTCGTTATCCCAGCACCTCCGCGAGGAAGAAGCAAACGTGGATGATTGCTCCCTATAGATGAGGAGTCATTTGTAAGAAGCAGGCAGGGACCAGGGTTCTGAGGCCGTGTGTTGGAGGCACTGGAACTAACTACCTGTGTGACCGTGGCTTCGTCACTTCGCCTCCGAGTCTCTGTTACTTTGACTGTAATGAGAGCCTGGGCTGGCTGATTACTTTTTTATTTTTTTAAAAAGTTTATTTATTTTGAGACAGAGCAAGCAGGGAAGGGGCAGAGAGAGAGAGAGACAGAGAGACAGAGAGACTCCCAAGCAGGCTCTACACAATCAGCACAGAGCCCGATGCAGGGCTGCAGCTCACAAACTGTGAGATCATGACCTGAGCTGAAATCAAGAGTCGGACCCTCAACCAACTGAGCCATCCAGGCGCCCCTGACTGACTCATTTCTAAAGCCCTTTAACCTCCGGCGGTCCATGCTCAAGACTTTTTAGGCTTAGTGTGTGACATGTCGTCTGTGACTCAAGGCAGCTTCTGCTTGTTCATCCTAGAACTGAGCCCACATCCTGGATCTCCTGGCCTGGGGTTCTTTCTAATGGCACCAGGTGCCTACGTTACTAATTAAAGTTTAGCATTTAGTAGTTGACGACGTGTTGCCGTTGTTCTTGTATATGAGCTACCATTACTTGCTTTTATGAAAAGTCAGACTAGTTAGAAATACTCCAATGACTGAATGTTTTTAGGACTTTTGTCTGGGTGTTAAGTGCCATTTGTCGCAACTCTACAATTATGCCCTCATTTCTTTTCCTTTGGCAGTGGCTCCTAGTTAGCCTAATTGGTTCGCTATTTTGCAAATGACTCTATTATGGTAAGTGGCAGGATAAAGGTTGATCCTATGGGGATGCATGCATTTCAAAATATTATTTCATTTTTTCCAGCTCTTGTAAACATAATCATTGTAATCAGAAGTACGGACCACAGAATTAAGATTTTAATAGCTTTGCATTCATGGACATGGGGTTTGTGGTACGCTGTGTGTGAATCTTTACACTTCGAACAATATAAAAATAAATATTTAAAACACGATCTCTGTAGCGCCTTGATTTTTTTTTAAAGGTTTAAAATTTTTACTTTTTTATTGACGTGTAGTTGACATATGATTTGTTGGTTTCAGGTTTACAACATAGCGATTCACCAATGATATATATTAGGAAGTGATCGCCGTGGTAAATCTAGCTACCATCTGTCACCATACAGAGTTGTTACGATATTCTTAACTATGCTGTAGATTACATCCTGGTGTCTTATTTATTTTATAATTGTATTTCTGTATTTTAATCCCCTTCTGTATTTTGCCCATCCCTCTACCCACCCCCTCCCCTCTGGTAACCACCATATTATTCTTTGTATCTATGAGTCTATTTCTGTTTTGTATTGTTTGTTCATTCGTTTTATTTTTTAGATTCCACATATAAATGAAGCCCTACAGTATTTGCCTTTCTCTGACTTATTTCACTTAGCATAATGCGTTTTTGTCCATCCATGTTGTTGCAAATGGTAAGATCTCATTCTCTTTTATGGTTGTATAATAAATATTCCATTATATATATATATATGTGTGTGTGTATGTGTGTATAATGGAATATTTATTATATATTTATTTATATATATTATATATATTATATATTAATATATAATTATATATTATATAATTATATATAATATATATATTTATATTATATATTATATATGATTATATGTAATATATATAATATATAATAAAATATATAATATTAATATATAATATATTAATATATATTATAATTCTATAATATATTATGTAATTAATTATATATTATATAATTATATAATCATATATATTATAATATATAATTATATATATAATATATATAGTCTATAATATTAATTATATATAATATATTATATTATATATAATATATTATAGACAATATATATAATATATTATATAATATATTATATGTAATATAATAATTATTATATATAATTATACTTAATATAATATGTATTATATATTATATATATTGTATATTATATATATTATATATAATATATATATTATGTATATATATGTACACACATATACACACGCACATACACACACACATATACATATACACACATATACACATATATACACATATATATGTGTATATATACATACACATATACACATACATGTATATATACATACATATATACACACACAGACACACACAGACACACATAGACACACACACATAGACACAGAGACACACACAGAGACACACACACACAGACACACAGACACACACAGACACACACACACCACTTCTTTATCCATTCATCCATTGGTAGACACTTATGTTGCTTCCATATCTTGACTGTTGTAAATAATGCCGCAGTGCAGTGAACATAAGGGTGTGTATATCTTCTCAAATTAGTGTTTTCTTCAGATTAATAGGCAGAAGTGGAATTGCTGGATCATATGGTAGCTCTAATTTTTAATTTTTTGAGACCCCCTCCACACTGATTTTCATAGTGGCACCATTTCGCATTCCCACCAACAGTGCATGAGGGTTCCCTTTTCTCCACATGCTCACCAACACTTGTTATTTCTGGTCTTTTTGATAATAGCCATTCTGACAGGTGTAGAGTGATATCTCATTGTGGTTGTGATTTGTGTTTCCCTGACGATTGGTTATGTGAAGTTCTTTTCATCTGTCTGTTGGTCATCTACATGTCTTCTTTGGAGAAGTCTGTTCATGTCCTCTGCCCATTTTTTCGTTGGATTGTTTTTTTGATACTGAGTTATGTGAGTCTTTCATATACTTTGGATGCTAACCCCTTATCAGTTATATTATTTGCAAATACCTTCTCCCATTCAGTAGGGTGCCTTTTTGTTTTGTTGATGGTTTCCCTCACTGTGCAAAAGCTTTTTACTTTTATGTGGTTCTGTTTGTTTATTTTTGCTTTTGTGGCCTTTGCCTGAGGAAACCCAGACTGATGTCTAAGAGCTTATTGCCTGTGTTTTCTTCTAGGAGTTTATGGTTTCTGGTCTTGCATTTAAGTCTTTAATCAACCTTGAGTTTATTTTTGTAAATGGTATAAGAAACTGGTTCAGTTTCTTTCTTTCTTTCTTTTTTTTTGTTTTTTTTTTTTTTGCATGTAGTTGTCCAGCTTTCCCACCACCATTTGTGGAAGAGATCATCTGTTTCCCATTGGATATTCTTGCCTCCTTTGTTGAATATTAATTGACTATAAGCGTGGGTCTTAGTCACATGGGTTTGTTTTTGGACTCTATTCCACTGATCTATGTGTCTGTTTTTGTGCCCGTACCTTACTGTGTTTTGATTACTACAGCTTTGTAGAATAGTTTGAAATTATGCAGCTTTGTTATTCTTTCTAAAGACTGCTTTGCCTATTCAGGATCTTGTGTGGTTCCATATGTATTTTAGGATTATTCTAATTTTGTGAAAAATGTGCCATTGGCATTTTGAAAGGGATTGTATTGAATCTATAGATTGCTTTGGGTGGTATGGACGTTTCAACAATGTTAATTCTTCCAATCCATGACCATGGTATGTCTTTCCATTTATTTGTGGCATCTTGATTTTCTTTCATCAGGGTCCTAGTTTTCAGAGTTTACCTCCTAAGTTAAATTTATTCCTAAGTATTTTTTTCAGTTTTTCAATTAAGTGTTTAATTTCAATTCCAGTATAGTAACACATAATGTCATATTCGTTTCAGGTGTACAATATAGTGACTCAATTCTATACATTACTCAGTGCTCATCACAACGAGTGTGCTCTTAATCACCTTCACCTGTTTCACCCATCCCCCCACCCACCTCCCCGCTGGTAACCATCAGTTTGTTCCCTATAGTTAAGAGTAAATTTTGTCTCTCCCTCTTTTTTCCTTTGCTCATTTGTTTCGTTTCTTAAATTCCACATATGAGTCAAATCATGCGTTGTCTTTTTCTGACTTCTTAACAATGTACTCTCTGGCTCTACCCATGTCATTGCAGGCATTTTTTTTTTTTTGGATGCAATTATAAGTGGGATCATTTCCTTCATTTCTCTTTCTGACAGTTCATTATTAGGGCATAGAATGCAACAGATTTCCATCTACTGATTTTGTATCTTGCACCTTCACTGGACTTATTTATTCCAATAGTTTGTTTTTGGTGAAATCTGTAGAGTTTTCTGTGTAAAGCATCCTGTGATCTGTAAATAGCAGTTGTAATTCTTCCTTTCCAACTTGGATGCCCTTTATTTCTTTTTCTTGCCCCATTGCTCCGGCTAGGATTTCCAAAAATGTGTTGCAGAGAGGAGGGGGGAGTGAGCACACTTGTGCTGCTACTGATCGTAGAGGAAAAGCTTTCAGCATTTTACCATTGACTACGATGTTAGCTATGGGTTTGGCATATGTAGCCTATAATGTGGCATATTATGTTGATTGATTTGTGGATATTGAATCATCCTTACATCCCTGGACTAAATCCCACTTGAACTTAGTGTATGATCTTTTTATGTATTGTTGAATTTGGTTTGCTGATGTTTTGTCAAAGTTTTGCATTTACGTTTATCAGGGATTCTGGCCTGTAATTTTCTTTTCCTGGGGTGTCTTTGGTTTTGGGGTCAGGGGAATGTCGGGCTCACGGAATGAGTTGGGGAGGGTTTCTTCTTTCATTTTTTTGCAATAGTTTGAGGAGGATATTAGGTATTCATTCTTCTTTAAATGTTTGGTAGAATTAACCTGTGAGGCCATGTGGTCCTGGACTTTTGTTTGTGGGAGGTTTTTGGTTTTGCTTTGTTTCGTTTCTTATTTAATTTCATTACTAGGGATGGGTCTGTTCAGATTTTCTATTACTTCCTGTTTCAGTCTTAGAAGATTGTATGTTTTAGGAATTTATCTGTTTCTTCTAGCTTGTCCCATTTGTTGGCATAAAATTGTAATAGTCTCTTATGATTTTTTGTATTTCTGTGGTATATTTCTCTTTTATTTCTTTTATTTATCCCCTCTTTTTTTCTTGATGAGTCTGGCTAAAGGTTTATCAATTCTGTTTATTTTTTTAACAAATCAGCTCGTAGTTTCATTCATCTTTTCTGTTGTTCTTTTTAGTCTCTATTTCATTTTTTTCAGCTCTGATATTTATTATTTCCTTCTTTCTACTAACTTTGTCTCCTTCTACTTTCTTTGCCTTCTGTTAATCATTGTTTCAAAGTCTACTTTGGGGGCGCCTGGGTGGCTCAGTCGGTTAAGCATCCGACTCTTGGTTTCAACTCAGTTTAGGAACTCACGGTTCCTGAATTTGAGCCTCACATCCTGCTGTGCGCTGAGAGTGCAGAGCCTGCTTGGGATTCTCTCTCTCTCTCTCTCTCTCTCTCTCTCTGCTCCTCCCCCCCCACTCTCTGTCTCTCTCTCTCAAAATAAATATGTAAAATTTAAAAAAGTATTTTGTCTGATGTAAGTATTGTTACCCCAGCTTTCTTTATGTTTCCATTTGCATGGAATATCTTTTTCCATCCCTTTACTTTCTAAAAATTTTTTATTCTAGAGAGAGAGATAGACTCTAGAGAGAGAAAGAGAAATGACTCTCGTCCATTACTTTCTTCTTCTTTTACTCTCTTCCCTTGTGGTTTGGTGACTTTCCTTACTCTTATGTTTGAATTCCTTTCTCTTTATTTTTTGCATGTCTATTATAGGTATTTGGTTTGTGGTTACCATGAGGTTCCTATATAAAGTGTATATAACGGTCTATTTTATTTTTTATTTATTTATTTTTAAATGTTTTTATTTATTTTTGAGAGAGAGGGAGCCAGAGCATGAGTGGGGGAGGGGCAGAGAGAGAGGGAGACAGAATCTGAAGCAGGCTCCAGGCTCTGAGCTGTCGGCACAGAGCCCGGTGCGGGGCTCGAACTCATGAACGGTGAGATCATGACCTGAGCCAAAGTCGGATGCCCAGCCGACTGAGCCATCCAGACACCCCTGTAACCATCTATTTTAAGTTGATGGTGAATAAGTTTAAGCATCTTCCAAAGTCACTGTATTTTTGTCCCCCCCCACCATGTTTTGTATTTCTGATATCCTATTTTATATCCTATTGTTTTGTGACTCGCTTGACTAATTATTGTAGGTTTAGATGATTTTACTACTTTTGTCTTTTAACCTTCATACTAGCTATGTAGTTGGTCGATCTGCTATATTTATACGTTTACCTTAACCAATGATATTTTGTTCTTTCATAATTTTCTTATTTCTAGTTATGGCCCTATACTTTTTTTTTTAATTTCTTTTTTTTTTTTTTTTTTTTTACCGTTTATTTATTTTTGAGACAGAGAGAGACATAGCATGAACGGGGGAGGGGCAGAGAGAGAGGGAGACACAGAATCGGAAGCAGGCTCCAGGCTCTGAGCCATCAGCCCAGAGCCCGATGCGGGGCTCGAACTCACGGACCGTGAGATCATGACCTGAGCCGAAGTCGGACGCTTAACCGACCAAGCCACCCAGGCGCCCCAAGATTCTCACTTTATTGGGGCGCCTGGGTGGCTCAGTCGGTTGGGCATCTGACTCTGGCTCAGGTCATGGTCTCACAGTCCATGAGTTCGGGCCCCGCGTCGGGCTCTGTGCTGACAGCTTGGAGCCTGGAGCCTGCTTCAGATTCTGTGTCTCCCTGTCTCTCTCTGCCCCTCCCTAGCTCATGCTCTGTCTCTCTCTCAAAAATAGATAAATGTTAAAAAATAAAATAAAAAAAAAGTTCTCACTTGAACTTTATTCGCACATTGATTATAATGTGTCTTGATGTGGATCTCTTTGGGTTCATCTTGTTTAGGACTCTGTGCTTTCTGGACTTGGATATCTACTTTCTTTGCCAGGTTAGGGAAATTTGCAGCCATTATTTCTTCAGATAGGATTTTCGTCCCTTTCTTTCTCTGTTCTCCTTCTGAGACCCCTATAATGCGAATGTTAGCACACTTGATGTCATCCCAGAGGTCTTTTAAACTGTCCTCATTGAAGGTAATTAATTAATGTGCTGTTCTGATCGGGTGATTTTTAAAAATGTATTTATTCACTTTGAGATAGAAAGAGCAAGCTGGAGAGGGGTGGAGAGAGGGAGAGAGAGAGAATACCAAGCAGGTTCCACACTGCCTGCGCGGATCCTGACGCGGGGCTCAGACTCCCGAACGTGAGATCATGACCCGAGCCGAAATCTAGAGGCTTAACTGACTGAGCCACCCAGGCGCCCATGAGCGGGTGGTTTCTACTACTCTGCCTTCCAAATTGCTGATCCCTTCTTCTGCATCCTCTAATCTGCTGTTGCTTCTGTTTGGCGGTGTATCTGTGTGCTTTGTGCACCCTCTTGCTGTGGCTGGGTTGTGACTGTTGGGGACTTGCTGCGCCATGGGGCTGGCTATGAGGTCCAGCTGGGACAGCCACCCCGGAGGGCACTAGTGGGTGGGGCAGGCCCCCCCCTCCCCCCGAGGTTCCACAGCCTGCCACCTGTGCCTGCTGGGTGTGGTGGGACGGGGAACAGGTTGGGAGGAACATTGGTGTTGGCCGAGTACATCCAACCGGGGTGACAGGGTGGGGAGCCACTTGGGTTGGGCTCCCAGCTAGGGCAGGCGAGCGGATAAGGTGAGTCTGTGGTCGAACGTGGTGCCAGCACAGTAGATGGAGAGGTTAAAAAAAAAAAAAAAAAAAGGCACCTGCCAGTGCCTGGCCTGCTAGGTAGAAGGGAAGTTTAAAAAAAAAAAAAAATGGTGCTTGTCAGTGCTTGTGTTCCCAGGGAACGTTCCAACAGATCCCTACCCCCCCCCGGACACACCCCGCACTTAGTGGATCATCATAGGTCACCCGGGCACTTTTCAAACTACTCCCTGTACACCGAGACTCACTTTAAGAGCAGGGTCTCTGTTCACTCCTGCCATTCGGGCCTTCCCTGCACGTAAGCCCCGCTGGTTTTCAAGGCCAGATATGGGGGCTCATCTTCCCAGCTCGGGTCCCCTGGGCTGTGGAGCCTGATGAGGGGCTTGGACTCTTTGTTCCCTAGCAGCAGGCCTCTATGGTTGTGAGAACACTCCTGCTTATGGGTCGCTGCACTGGGGGGGGGGGGGGGGGGGGCGGGGGGCGGGGGGCGGGGGGCGGGATCCCGACTGACATACTTCTCTGCCCCTTCTACCTTTCTCGAAGTGCTTTTTTGTCTTTGTCTTTTGTTGTGTATGATCCATTCTGCTAGGCTTCCATTCGTTCTCAGCGTTCTTCTGTGTGTAGTTGTGGATTTTGGTGTGTCTGGGGGAAGAGGTGAGCTCAGCATCTTCTTACTCCGCCATCTTGATACTGTCTCTTGATTGTAGGTTTTTTTTTTTTTCATGTTTATTTTTGAGAGACCGAGCGAGTGTGTGTGTGTGTGTGTGTGTGTGTGTGTGTGTGTGAGCAAGCAGGGGAGGGGCAGGGAGAGAGGGAGACACAGAATCGGAAGCAGGCTCCAGGCTCCGAGCTGTCAGCACAGAGCCTGACGCGGGGCTCGAACCCACGAGCTGTGAGATCGTGACCTGAGCCAAAGTCGGACACTCGACGGACGGAGCCACCCAGGCGCCCCTAGATTGTGTTTTTAATTGAACAAGTTGGCTTATTACTCACTGCCGTGAGAGAAGACACATACCCTGAGTAATCGAGGGATGTCTAAGCAAGCAGGTGTTAGAAAAGATTTACTGTAGGATCTGGGTTTGTGTTAGCTGATTTGGGGAAGGGCTTAAGGAGGTGGGGTCTTGCTCTGGATTGGGCTCTGTCCGGAGGCAGAGTACTTTTACGATTGTGTATCTTCATGCACTTCATTCATAGTGACTCCTGTGATCTAGGAGAGGAGGATGTTTGGCATTTTGTAGTTTGGACAGTTTTCACGTTCTGTCTGTGTTCAGAGTTCAGACATGATTATGGAGCGGACTTTATTTTTGTCTCGATCCGTCATAATGGATCACAAGCAGTCTTGTCTGAGGCCGGTGTTCTCGGAACGTGTTCACGTTCAACAGGAGGACGCCAAGGCCTGGGGTGGCTGCCTTTTCCTTCTTGCCCAGCGCCAGCCAAGAGTTTGGATTTTCCTACAGGGCTCTCAAGGAGCGATCGAACGCATTAGAATCTCACATGATTAGCAAAGAGCAACACGTGAACACAGATGCTGGAAGTTTTGCCCAAAGCCACTTGGGAATGTCAAAACCTCTAATTAGAGTCTATAAAAATAAAATACAATTCCATTTGCAAAAATAACTGGAAAATGTGCCAGATATTCTACCTTTCAGCCAATACCCCAAATGTCAAATGAAAATTTTTCAGTGGGTTTATACAATTTTCAGATTATCTGAATTCTGTTAGAATCATTTCAGAAAAGACATCGATATGTATAATCATAACACAATGGGATTACAACACATTGCAATTTAAATCCCAGGCTTTACATCATGACTCCATTAATCTTCAGCCAGTCTCAGGAAAGCACTCCAAAGGCTCGCCTGGAATCAAACGTATCATGCCCCAAATTCCCAACAATGCATTCTGCCTTTACCATTAAGTATAAAACACAAAGTTCCATTCTTTAAGTATATGTTAAAGTGATAGTTACCAATTTCATCCTACAAAATGGGTTCCTCTGATCTTTTTTTTTTTTTTTAACATTTATTTATTTTTGAGAGACAGAGACAGAGCACAGGCGGGGGAGGGGCAGAGAGAGAGGGAGACACAGAATCCGAAGCAGGCTCCAGGCTCTGAGCTGTCGGCACAGAGCCCAACGCGGGGCTTGAACTCACAAACTGCGAGATCATGACCTGAGCCAAAATCGTATGCTACACCGGCTGAGCCACCCAGGCGCCCCTCCTCTAATCTTTTGAAATTCAAAAGACATGTAACAGAAACAGAAACCCAAATTGGGACTAAATGTTTCTCTCACTAAAGAGGAGAGAGTTCTTTTTCCCCTCTTTTCTAAAATCTAGAATGCTAATAATTTATGATTTATAATAATTTATGATTTATAAGAATCTACTTATTAGACGAAATTTTAAGACCATCTCCTCAGGCCTAAACTTTTTATCAGTAACTAGGCCTAGGGCTTATTCTCATTAGCCTGAAGTTAAAATCGTATTTTTCATGGAATGTTTATGGCTTAAAAAGATCAACAGGGGGCGCCTGGGTGGCTCAGTCGGTTGAGCATCCGACTTCGGCTCAGGTCACGATCTCGCGGTCCGCGAGTTCAAGCCCCGTGTCGGGCTCTGGGCTGATGGCTCAGAGCCTGGAGCCTGCTTCCGATTCTGTGTCTCCCTCTCTCTCTGCCCCTCCCCCGTTCATGCTCTGTCTCTCTCTGTCTCAAAAATAAATAAAACGTTAAAAAAAAAAAAAAAAGATCAACAGTAGCAAGTGTTGGGAAAGGATATGGGGAAACTGGAGCGTTCATATGTTCCTGGTAGGACTATAAAGTGATACTGCCATTTTGAAAGAAAGTTTGGCAGCTTCTTAAATACTTAAACCGATACTTACCACGTGACTCAGTAATTCCACTCCTGCAGATCTTTCTAAGAGAAATTAAAACATAATTAGTGGCACGTGAGTGGCCCAGTTGGTCAAGCATCCGACTTTTGATTTCGGCTCAGGTCATGATCCCAGGGTTGTGGGATTGAACCCCTGCATCAGGCTCTGCGCCGAGCGTGGAGCCTGCCTGGAATTCTCTCTCTCTCTTTCTCTCTCGCTCTCCCCCTCTGCCCTTCTCTCCCATTTGTGCACATGCTCTCTCTCGAAAATAAACAAAAAAACCAATTAATGAAACAGACAAAACCTTGTATGTGAATGATTATAGCATTATTACTCATGATAGCCCAAACCAGGGAATCGCTGGTATGTTCATTAACCGATGAGCAGGTAAACCAAATGTGGTGTAACCATTCAGTGGAAACTCTTCAGTTTTAAAATGAAACTACGGAGACCTATCGCATCATAGATGATCCTCAAAAACATACTAAGTGAAAGAAAGCAGACGCAGAAGACTTTATGTTGTATGATTCCATCTATCTGAAATGCTAGAAGAGGCAAATATATCCGAGAAAGCAGATCAGTAGTTGCAGGGGGCTGGCAGCGGGAGGGGGAGCTTTTGAGGAGGGTGACTGGAATGTCCTAAATCGCATTGTGAGGATGATGACACAACTCTATAAACTTACAGAGTCACTGAACTGTATCCTCACAAGAAGTAAATGTTACGATCTACGTAGTTGAATATATTCGTTTGCTAGGATTGCTATAACAAAATACCATAGACTTAGTGGCATAAACCACAGTGATGTATTTTCTCAGTGTTCTGGAGGTTCGAAGTCCAACATCAAGGTGCCATGTTTCTGTTTTTTTTTAAGTCCAACATCAAGGTGCCATGTTTCTGTTTTTTTTTTTACACATACAGTCTTTGTCATACGGACGACTTCATATGACTCCAAAATGAGGAGTTGCCATGCGGTTTGTTGACTTACATTTTTGGCTGATGTACATGTTGTTCTGAATTTTTTAAATCTGTGGAGTAATGTTCGTTCACGTACTTTCTCTCTGAATACAGACTAGCTGCAGGTTTATTGGCAACATTTACAAACTTACCTTCCTCGATTTTGTATTTGCAGAATTATGCCCTATGTGAGTTCACCCCTTTGTAACAGTGATGGCGGGTTATAGTAGAACATGTTGACTGTATAATCTGTTTTTTTTTAATTTTATTAAAAAAAATTCTTTTATAATGTTTATTATTGAGAGAGAAGAGCATGAGCATGGGAGGGGCAGAGAGAAGAGGGAGACGCAGAATCTGAAGCAGGCTCCGGGCTCTGAGCTGCCAGCACAAAGCCCAACATGGGGCTCAAACTCACAAACTGCGAGATCACGACCTGAGCGGAAGTCTGACACTTAACTGACTGAGCCACCCAGGCGCCCCAATCTGTGTTCTTTTTTAAGAAATTATTTTTGAACTAATTCTTGACTTACAAGAAATGACAAAAATGATACAAGGTAGTTCTTCTGTTCTCTTTTCCCAACGATAACAGCTTCTATAACCATAGTACATTATCAAAACCAGGGAATTGACATTGATAAAATCCTAAACTTGTGGACCTTATATGAATTTCACCAATTTTTACATGCGCACCTATTTTCTTCCTAGTTTATAGTTCTCTGAAGTTTTATCATATTGATAGATCTGTGTAACAACCACCACAATCAGGATATGGGATAACTATTTCTTTCGGATTTTGTGGCTTGAGGCTTCAGGGTAGTCAACTTTAATTTCTTAAAGTCAACTTCGCCGAGGGAGGAATAATTTTGTATGTGCCAAAACGTGCCCATTTTAAGCATTAAGATCCAGGAGTTGTGACAAATACCAGGATCTGTGTAACCATCCCCTCGGACACCGTATGGAGCTTCTGTTCCGCTTTAGGAAGTTCCCTCGTGCCCCCTTCCATCCAGCCCTTCATCCATTGCTTAGACTTCCATCACCATAGATTAGTTTTGTCTCTTCTTTTCTTTTTTTCCTTGTTTTAGAAAAATCCCCTTTAAAAAAAAAAGTTTTTATTTATTTTTGAGAGAGCGAGGGAAGCAGAAGAGCCCGATAAAGGACTTAAACTCACAACCTGTGCGATCACGACCTGAGCTGGAGTCAGACGCTTAACCCACTGAGCCACCCAGGTGCCCCTAGTTTTGTCTGTTCATATAAATGGGAGCCTTCCGTTGTGTCCTCCTTGGAGTCTCAGTCACTGTTTGTGACTTAAGATTTGAGGCACAGCTTTGAAAGTATTTCATATGTAAACAAAGTGCACCAATTCATGTCATAATCTACTGTGGCGCTCTCTGAGTGTTTGTGTAATCATTTCTCATTCTCTGGATTGATGGCCCTTTATTTTTAAACACGCCAGTCTTCTATTTTCAAATAAATTACTCTCCTAAGCCCCTTCAGAGGTTTTTTTAAAACATTTTAAAGCATTAGAATTGTCCATATCCTTCTATTTATTTTAATTATTCTCTTCCATTTAAATTCTCATTCTTCCTATGAAATTCCTCGTGCTGTTTAGTGTGGTAATAGTTCTTTTAATAAAGAGAGTTCTCCAGGGACACATGTCATTATCGTAAACCTTTTATCAGAGGTTTAACTAATTGGGGGAGCATGGTTGTTTCCAGGGCCTCAGAAGTGGGGAGGGGGGGCAGGGAGAGCCAGGACGCCACATTATGCAAAAGGAGGCCCAGATGCTTACCTCCATTTTTTTTTCAATGTCCCATTTCCTTTCCTCTTGTCCCCTCTCTCAACCTTTTCATCCCTTCTTCTTCCATTCTTGTGACCTTTTTTCTTTCTTTTTCTCATTTACAGGACTTTCTGTCTTTATTCTCATTCTCTTTACTTTCATTTTTTAAAAAAAAAATTTAATTAATTTTAATGTTTATTTATTTTCAGAGAGAGAGAGCGAGCGAGCAAGCGAGGGAGGGACACACAGAGTGGGAGACAGACAAAATCCCAAGCAGCCTCTGCATCATCAGCGCAGAGCCTGATGCAGGGCTCGAACTCTAACCATGAGATCATGACTTGAGCCAAAATCAAAAGTCAGATGCTTAACCGATTGAGCCACCCAAGTGCCCCATTTTTTAAAAAAAAATTAGAGCGAGAGAGAAAGTGTGAGCAGGAGAAGGGCAGAGAGAGAGAGCTTATCTTAAGCAGGCTCCCTGCTCAGCACGGAGCCAGATGCAGGGCTCGATCCCACAACCCTAGGATGATGACCTGAGCCAAAATCAAGAGTCAGACATTCGGGGTGCCTGGGTGGCGCAGTTGATTAAGCGTCCGACTTCAGCCAGGTCACGATCTCGCGGTCCGTGAGTTCGAGCCCCGCGTCAGGCTCTGGGCTGATGGTTCGGAGCCTGGAGCCTGTTTCCGATTCTGTGTTTCCCTCTCTCTCTGACCCTCCCCCGTTCATGCTCTGTCTCTCTCTGTCCCAAAAATAAATAAAAAACGTTGGAAAAAAAATTAAAAAAAAAAAAAAAGAGTCAGACATTCAACTGACTGAATCACCCAGGTCCCCCCTCCCCCATTCGTTTTGATTCCTCTTCCATCGTGAGGGTCCCATTTAACTTTCTTCCCTCTCTCTACTTTTAGCTTCCTTTGTTTTAGGGCTTGCAGTTGCCGATGACCTCTCTTAGGAGAGTATAACTATCACGGTCCTCGTTGTTGGCATTGTTGTTATGCCAGGTCTTTTCCCTTCCCTTTACCCCTCGGGTTGGACCCTGGGTGTGTACGTCACCCCAAATGGAGTGTTGTTTGAAATGAACTCTGTGTATGGGTCAGGTACGCCTCGGGAACGTGGTGCTCCTGCAACACCCCCCAGTGCGAGGCTCTTTGGTGTAGCTTTCCGGTCAGACAGGTGGGTTCAGAATGTGGATTTATCACTTATTGCCTGTTTCTTCTTGGCTATGTTTTTTGTTTTTTTTTAATTTTTTTTTTTAACGTTTATTTATTTTTGAGACCGAGAGAGACAGAGCATGAACGGGGGAGGGTCAGAGAGACGGAGACACAGAATCTGAAACAGGCTCCAGGCTCTGAGCTGCCAGCACAGAGCCCGACGCGGGGCTCGAACTCACGGACCGCGAGATCGTGACCTGAGCCCAAGTCGGCCGCCCAACCGACCGAGCCACCCAGGCGCCCCATCTTCTTGGCTATGTTTTTGACTTCCCTTGGTCTCAATTCCCTTACCTGTCCAGGATGAATAACAGACCCCCCCCTTAGAGTTGCTGTGGGCACCAGATGGACAGTACGTGGCAAGTGCCCCGCTCCTAGTAGATAGTCACGAAAAAAATAAGTCTCCTCCTTTGCCAGTATTTGGCTTATTTTCTTACATGGGGTAGAGAGGGTGGTGTTCCTAGGGGAAGGGAGGCATAAACCGGGTCTGTGCCGGCCATCACCTGTGCTGCAGGGTTCTGGCGTTCTTCTTTGGCACAAACTCTGCCATGTTCCGGAAGAGTAAGTTTGGACGTGCTGCCAGTGAGACAAGTGACTTCTAAGCCGTAACCATTAAGCTCTTGGTACGTTGTTCCTTCCACTTGTTTCCTACTGTTCCATTTATGCTATGGGTATGAGGATACTTTCAACGAGTCTTCTATCCCTTAAATAAGAGATTTTATCATGTCTACTCTGTTTTAGCGGATTCTCACCTAATGGCCTTTTAGGAGGAAAGGTGCTAAATAATAACCTGTATTATTATTTTATTTTTTCATCATTCGGAACTAATAGCAGTCAGTAATAGACTTTGACAACTGTGTTTACGTCCCAACTATTCTGAACTTGCACTCCAAGATTTTACGCCATCACCATCTAGGTTCTAGAAACTTCACGTACGCCCTTTACTTCCTTTGCGGTCTACTTGTTCTCTTCCTTTTTAGCTTAAAATTGGAAACCTGTTTTGAGCGTGCGTTACTGTCTTTCTCTGTGGTTGTACTTGTTGATTTGATTTTATCTGGTATTTCAGATCATTTATTTTTGCATTTGTGTTTGAGTGTCAAAAACAAAACTGGGGGCACCTGGGTGGCTCAGTAGGGTAAGCCTCCGACTTTGGCACAGGTCACGATCTCACGGTTCATAGGATCGAGCCCCTCGTCAGGCTCTGCAGTGACGGTGTGGAGCCTGCTTGGGGTCCTCTCTCTCTCCCTCTGTCTCCGCCTCCCCCCCCCCCGCTTGCGGTCTCACTCTCAAATAAATAAATAAACTTAAAAAAAAAAACAAAACCTGTATTTTCAATTCTGGTCGTTGACTTTTATAGTCAGCTTTATTAATTGAAACTTTGGTTCTCACTGATACATAATGGGGATAATATTCTTTTTTTTTAATGTTTATTTTTAAGAGAGAGCGAGCGCGCACGCAAGCATGAGTGGGGGAGGGGCAGAGAGGGGGACAGAGGATCTGAAGCGGGTTCTGTGCCGACAGCAGCAAGCCCAATGTGGGGCTCGAGCTCATGAACCATGAGATCATGACCTGAGCTGAAGTCTGACGCTCAACCAACTGAACCACCCAGGTGCCCCAGGGGAGAATATTCTTAAAGCGTGTTCCCAGCTTTCTAGTTTTTTTTCCCTACACCCTGCTGTTGAACAGAACTTTGATCATTCCACTTTCCCTGTCCTCCATCCTCTAAGGATTCTTCTCAGTTGTTCAGTTCAATTCTCAGGCTTTAGGGGATGTAGGAAAGGGAGAAGGACTGGAATAAGGGGGTGAAGAGAAGGAGAGAAATCATAGAGCTGATGGTGAGGAAGTGGAAGACTTTTGAGCATGGAAAATGAAGAGGGAAGGCATTTGGGGGAAGTGTAGATGAGCATAAATCAGATCACCTTTAGAGTTTCTTCCAAGTTCTATGATAGAGACAGACTCTTCCGTTGCTAGTGGTTGCCCACCCCTTTTTTTTTTAATGTTTATTTTATTTTTGAGAGCGAGAGAGTGCAAGCAGGGGAGGGGCAGAGAGGGAGACACAGAATCTAAAGCAGCCTCCAGGCTCTGAGCCGTCAGCACAGAGCCCTATGCGGGGCTCGAACTCACGAACGGCGAGATCGTGACCCGAGCCGAAGTCGGCCGCTCAACCGACCGAGCCACCCAGGCGTCCCTTGCCTGGCCTTTTCTTTGAACATACTACCATGCTGTGACTGGTTCACACTTGGCTTATTATTTGAGTTACGTCTAAATGTTAACTCACTATATTCTATGTTTTTGTTTATGTTCAAGCAAATAAGAGAGCCACCATTACACTCCGTCACTGCTGACCTAGGTCCCATCTCCTTCTCAAATCCTCCTGCCGTCAGCCCCCTTTCCAAGGCCACCACTGCTATCCTAGTTCCTGTCTGTCGCCTGGAGAGTAGCCTCATCCCTGCCTTCAATCCGATCCTCTTTCTCAACTGCCCATGCTGCCATAACAGTTAACTTTCTAAAATGTTTCCAGGGGCACCCGGGTGGCTCAGGCAGTTAAGCATCTGACTCTTGGTTTTGGCTCAGGTCATGATCTCATGGTTCATGAGATCAAGCCCTGCGTCGGGCTCTATCCTGACAGCACAGAGTCTGCTGGAGATTCTCTCTCCCTCTCTGTCCCTTCACTGCACGCTCGCGCATGTGTGCTCGCTCTCTCAAAATAAATAAACTTAAAAAAAAAAATTAAAATGTTTACAGTCCTTTGACCTAACTTTGCGTGACCCCGGGACCACCGATCTTTTGGCTCTTGTGCTTTTGCTAAATCTCCTCTGCTCTCCCCTTCCCACTTGGCGTTCTGCCACACAGAATGACTCGCAAGGCCCCACATACGCTTCGCGCATGCTGTTCCCTCTGCAGAGGATGCCCTTCCCCACTTGTCCATGTGTGCAGCTCACCCTCCATCTCTCCACTCTGAAGACCCATTTCAGATGTCACCTCCACTGTGATGCCTTTTGTTTGTTTCGTAATGCCTGCTTCTTGACGCTCTCAGGTATCTTGGCGTATCCCCCTCCTACTAGAGCGTTTTCAGACTCCTGTTAGCATAGCCCGATTACGCTTCTCTGTGTCCTCCACCGAGCTGGAGTGTTGGCGGGGTTTCGGGGGCAGTTTGGGAGACCATGGTTCACCGGTGGCCTCCGAAGCTAGGCGGTTGCCGTTCTAATCCCAGCTGCCCCATTCTCTTACCTTGAGACCTTCGGTCACTTAATGTCCTAAACCTTGATTTTTATACAACAGCAATCACCATAACACCTACTTTGTAGATGTGTTGGGAGATGCGAATGAGGTAGGGTGTAAAAGCCCTTTACGTGTTGTCTGATCCATTTTAACTATGTGATCAGTGTTGGCTATTTTCATTTATCTTCGAGTCTCAAGAGTCTAGCGTGGCACTCGGCCCATAGCAGGCACTCAGCAATGTATGCCGAGTGGATTTTTAAAAATATGATGGGATCTTTAGCTCTCTATCCAGGGCATTATAATTATTTGGAGGCACCATACGCCGTTCTGGAGTTACTTGCGTATAGTCTGATCTCCCTTACCTGACGGTACAGTCCTTGTACCTGGAGGGATTGTCTTGTGTGTTGTACCCTTCACACACAGCTTTGAATTTGGCAGGTGCTGTGTAACTGGGTTGGTCTGGTGTCGCTTTGCTTTTGATCAACGAGCCTTTCCGTATTGGGTATCCATTTTGTGGTCTCAGCTGCCAGAAGTAAGTAAGTAAGTAACCTTGTGGGAAGTAAGTAACCTACTTTGAAACCAGCAGGAGGATCCAGTGTACTGGGGAGTCTGGTTTATTGGGTAATTATTAGAAATATAGAATGGATTATTTTGATTGGAAGAGAACATGAAAGTCCTCTTATCAAAGCATCTTTCTTCTGAGTCTTTCAGGTAGAATCCAGCCTTTTTAAAGTACATATCTCCAAATTATGGCATGAAGGAGTGTGTCTGCTTTGGTTCTGGTATTATTTCCTCCGGGAGATATGTATATGTATGTGTATATATATATGTACGTATACGTATATATATAGGTATGTATGTATATGTGTGTATATATATACATATATATATACACACACACACAGTATATATACACACACTTGATGTATTTGATAAATTTCACATATATGTATTTTTTTTTACTAAAGATTTTCCCTTTATCTTTTATATCAAATATTTCAGCATTCTGTTGTCGCTATTCAGTTTACAAAATGCCATGATTAGCAACGTGGTTTCTGTTGGATGAGGTGATCCCTTTTTCTAGTTCTAATTATTTTTCCAGGAAGTCTGAGTTTAAGCAGTGGGTCTGAGGCTTTCCTCTTAGTAATATCAAGTGTTTTTTCATCGCCTTGCTCAATAGATTCAATAAGGATGTGAAAAGACTATTTTAGATGTGGTTTTGACAGTATTCTTAAGCTTCCAGCTTTGCATCCTACACCGATTTATATATTATTCAGTATTTTTATACATTCATTTTCTCTCCAAAGCTCTGTTATATATACATAATTTTCTTAGTCCTTTAAATAGTGCTGCACTGGCCTGTGGTTAGCAAGTGTTGATTTTCTAATTTTTTTGCTGCAAGGTTAACCAGCAAATGAAGAGTTTCAGTGGTTTGCACCAGTTATATGGGTAATTGGTGATAAAGCTACAGGAAGAATGTTCTAGCATTCTCCATCTTCCCCCCCCCCCCCCTTTTATGCATCATAAAATCAGGTCTTAAGAGGCAGCAGACAAGTAAACATAAGTTTGATGAATGCTTATGCTGTCTGTATAGGTGTTTCTTTCATCTTAAACAGTAGGTTTGGTCGTGGAAAATTGGAGCACAGATTATAAATAGATTTATGATAATATTTTTGTAATAAAAAGTTAGTTGGAAGTCATCTCTCTGTATTTTGCGGGTTTTGTCATCCATTCATTCCACTTACCTTTACTGACCATCTCTTATGTTCAACAAGCCAAATGAGATTCAGATCTGTATAAGTTGAATTTTCTTAAAATAAGCTATGCCTATTTAGACACAGTATCCATAGGAACATAAATTTATCAAAAAAAAAAAAGTGAGAAAAAAATGGGTATTTGGAGTGAAATTCTAACTTGAGCACTGATATTTAGATGAACCTCTTCACCTTCGCAATCCCAATTAAAATGACTGCAGAATTTTAAAATCTGGAGAAACATTATTAGTGTCAGAGGGCAGGGAGAAGGTCCATCTTCATGCCGAAAACGCAGATGAATCTCTCCTAGCTGTAGTGCAGATGGGATCATATTTTTACTCCCTAAAAAAGTGACGAGAATTGAGTTTGGGGGAGGGGGGAGAGAGGACGGTTAGGACAGTCTGGGGGGGCTTCCACTTGGCTTACATTCACGGCTGTTGATGGCTTACGAATGTCACTAGAAGGCCCGAGGATAGCTGCCCTGAAAGAAAAGCAGGCCTCGCATTAGGGCATTTCTGTTGTGACAGGCAGGGGACGTGTAGGACTGGCTGCGTAAGTTCTGTGCCTGGAGCAGAGGTCAGGTCAATTTGGAAAATGTTTGTATGGAATTTTTTTGTATGTATGGAAAACTTTGAGGTTTTTTTTCCCCCTAGGGAACCATCCATGGCTCCACCTCCCTCCGTACTTCCCTTAACATGCTGTACGTGAATTTCTATCACCTAGCCTCCCAGTGGGAGGAAGAATCAAAACATTTGAATGGCTGGTGAAGGAAGGGAAAAGGAACCTACCCACCATATTTTGGGGTAAACACCAGCCTGGATAGACTGTTCTTTGTTCAAGACTGAACAAAGAAAGCCAATGAAGTTCCTGAAAGACTGCAATATAAATGGAGAACATAGTATTTAAGAGGCAGAGGAAGAAAAATATTTTCTGTAGGAAAATGCACACTTTTGATAACAGTTTGCTTTGTGCTTTCAATGGAGTGCAAAGAAGTCACAGAACAAAGTAAGCAGTTAAAGCAAACGCTGTGAAGTGAAAGCTGGAGGGAGAAAATAGAGCAAGGGGAATACATTTAAAACACTGCTGACCGAGACTCTGGGCAGAAAGGCAACGGGAGCTCGCGGAGGAAGGAAGAAATGTGAGGAAAGTCAGAAATGCATTATATGTAGTGAAGAAAACAGTGGCGCCTGTTGAAAATGAGATGAATGATGGAAAAGGGAAACCTGAGAAACTCTCCCAAAATGCGGAGTAGAGGGTCGGCTGTAAGAGGACCAAGAACAGGGGTCTCGAGTTCAAGCACCACGTTGGACAGAGACATTACTTAAAAATAAAATCTTAAAAAGAAAGAAAAAAAAAAAAGCACCGAGATCGATAACGAAAGGCCAGACAGATACAGACAATTGTTCCTAAAGAATGAGAAGCTAGGTTAAAAGCAGCCAAATCAATTAAGCATACCGTAAGAAATAACAAAAACCAACCCGACCTTCTCGACTATAAAAAGACACAGATCTGAGGACTGAATGTTTACCATGTACCAGAGAAAATAAAAAAGGGACCAATCATTTGATATATTGGGGCAAGTTTTCTGTTACTTTCAAGGATAAGGCAGATTACCAAGAATCCTGACCAGAGAAAGTAGTTAAATCCCCAAAGAAGTTGACCTCAGAATTTTCTGCAAGATTAATATACCAGAAGACAACAAAGGGAATAGCTATATTTTAGGGGAAAATGTTTATGACCCAGAAATTCCAGACCCAGCCGAGATATTACTCATTAGTGCAAGTAGCAGAAAGATGTTCTCAGGTATGTAATTTCTCATAAATATGCCATTCCCATACTTTTCCTGAGGAAGTTGCTGGAAGATGCACTCTAGCCAACTGTAAAACAAATTAAACCGTTTAACCATTGGGAAGTCATGAAATAAAAGGATTTGTGATGAGCAATGGAAAAAAACCGTATAATTATAAAATATACAGTTCGAAGCTTTATGTAACCATTTTAAATGTTTATTGGAAGATAAAATAATAACAAACAATAATGAAATGAATCCCAATACAATATAGGGCTATACATACATTTCTCTATTTTTGCGACTTTAAGCAGACCATTAACTTTTGGAGTTAATACTTCAACTGAAAATTCTTTAAAAATTAAAAATAATAATACAGTAAAATAGAGTCAGTCAAAAGGAAAAAAAAAAGCTTATCTTTATATCCTCTTTCTCTAGGACCTGTACTTGTTTGTTCTTTAGCTTTGCTTAAAAAACATGCTAGCTAGGTTATAAAAAAACCTAGGTTTTCTAGGTTTCTAGCTAGGTTATAAAAAAAAAAAAAATAAATAAAATAAAATAAAAATAATTTTACATAGCCCTGTTGATCACAATTACCTTAAAGGGAAAACCATAACAAAACAGTAGATTCTAGGTAGTAGAAATACCATGTACTTCTTACTGTTCATGTTTTTGTAATATGTATTAATTTTTAGAGCAGGAAAGTAAACTTCATGAAAATAGAAACTCCTACAGATATAATGCAGAGTTACCATTACAGGCAAATTTATGCTATCAAGTACCTTGTCCTTTCCCTCCCCTCCCCCAAATTAAAACTAAACTGAGCATTTAACTTAAGGCATTAAGAAAAGCAAAATAAAACAGATCATCTGAGAGCTAAAGGCAAAAACTTCATAAACTTAGAAAGCAGGATTTTATAAATCAGTACACAGAATAGATACGAATAAAAACTCTAAGAGCTGATTCTTTAAAAGAAACAACAGAATCAACAAACTTCTAGCTTGTTTGCTCGGGATGGCAAACGAAGATACACCAAATAATGTATTTCAATCACAAATTTGGAGCGAGTGAAATGTCTAGCTTATGCCAATTAGGAGGTGAAGTGAATATCCTGGTAGATGTTAATGAGCAAAACTGACTCAAGCAATTGGCCAATAAGAATGGTAATATCAGAGAAAAGCAGAGAACACTCCGCGTTTTTAAGTGACCGTCTCTATTTTACCCCACTTCATGCTCCGTAGTGGTCTCAAAAGTTCTATCATCGGGTACTAATTTGGAAGTCAGATACGAATACAGACCAACTGAAAAAACAGACCCTCCCCACCCCCGTCTCCCAAGACCAAGTGGGCAGTTTGTTCCTTCTGAGCTTTAAAGGTGGAAGGAGGGCCTTTCTAAAATTGAACAGAAACAAGATACTGACACGCAGTAAGACAAGTGCCAAGGTTCAGGGAGCCCGTTAATGGGCCCGAGAGGCCCTGTGACTCTGAGCTGACCGATGGCCCAGGGACCACTAACGGCAAATTGAATTTCTAGATCACCGGTTGCTTCCGTGGCTCTCTGAAGCCTCTAGAATGTGCGAGGAGACACCAATTTTGAAGTGCCATGCAAACGTAGGAATTCCAATCATTCTTTGAGGCTCAATGGAATATCGATCACCAGAAAGCTATTTACAGAGTGCTCCAAAATTTTGTACATCTGGATCACAAGGTTTCGTCTTTTTACCCAGTAGCATGAATAGATGAGGTGTTCTTTACTACATTCATGCAGTAAGTAAAGGAAGATTGTGATTTTTTTAATTTAGGCCACTTTGGATGTACTGCACTCAGAAAAAAACTACACTGTCCACTCCCATTCCTGAAGAAATAAGGCTGAATTATGGCAAGGCGCTCTCCCGCATGTTAGAAACACCGCAGAGCATAGTCTATGCATTTGCCATAAAAACGCAGAGGGAGAGGAACAGATAAGAAAAGTATTTTCTCCGTATAAAAAGGAGATACTTCTTTTTTGGAGAGGAAAATTAATTGTGTGTATATAGATTTCCTCTCTCTTTTGTGCAACGTGTACTTACAAATGCAATTGTTCATTCACACCCACTTGGTAATGTCACCTTGCTAGGACCGATCAACGACATTTTGTGTTTTGTTCTCCATGGATCTTAGGTAGCTAGAAAGGGAAACGAAAAAGGGTGTGAGGAGCAGAGAGAAGTACACGGTGTGGTAAGGGGACCGCAACGGCGAAGAGTGTGACGGAGGGGTTTCCCACGCTTGCGGTCCCAAAGAACTTGAGCTTGCTGAATTGTTATCTCGAATGAATCAAACTAATCTAGAGGTAACCTTGAGAAACACCCTCTTGGGGACGTGTGGCTCACATCAGCATATCAAAGGACATGTGAGATCCCCAAAGTAAAAGTGTGGGACTTTGTTATAACTCAGTATTTCCCCCACGATGTGTGTCCATGGAACCTTCTTTTCTGCAACCCTTCATAAAAAGCTCAGGGCTCCTGTGGGTTGAGGGACACACACTGTGCCGTGTCTCTTTACAGTGTGCATTAAATGGGGGAACAAAAAAAACCGTGCCTCAAAACACTGGCTTCATGTTGGAAGGCTTTTCGGTCTTGAACAGATAATCAACTTGCACCTTTGACACTGGACTTCTTTTGTTCTCCTAAAGAAAAGTAAAGCTCTTAACAGCTTTCTTACACTTCCGCTTCCTTCTTCTCAAAAAAAAACCTGGATCCGCAGCAAAGAGGGAAAAGAAAAATCTATGATACATTCAGGGTTATTTACAGAAACATGAACTATCAAGGTCCTGGCAGGGTTCGACCCTCTCTATTTAACAGTCTCTTACTCCGGAGGACGTGGAAACAGAATGGAAACAGAGTATCGCCGCCCGTCAATTCTTTTGCCTCGCCTTTTAAAGAGCACGCTAGAGATAGTGGTTTATTTCTCTGTGCTCTCCCTACTATCTGGCCCCCGCCCCCGCTCCTGCACAAAATACTGTCACTGAACTCCCAGGCGTCAGTGACGTCTCTTATCCCATCCAGGGAGACAGTAACTCCCACGTTAAGTCTTTGCTGAGGGCCTGCACCGTTCCAGATACTGTTCTAACAAAGGGTGTATGTACAAGGTGTGTGTTCATCGGGCGTGATGAACGGCAAGCTTCTAAACCTAGTGGGGAGGAGAACCAATGAACGCACAGGCAGACTAACAACACAATCCAGCCTGTGCCAAGTGGTATGATGAAAGCCAAACAGTAAGCCAGGGAGTTTTTTCCTCCCAGGTGAGGGGAGCATTATGTATTTGGTGGTCAGGGAGGGCTTCCCTGTGGAGGAGACTTTTGAGCTGAGGACCAGAGGGGGAGCCAGCAGATTTTTCTGGGATCCAGATAAAAGGACACACAGGAACCCAGAGAAGTCTAGCGAACGCTGGGCCCGTTTTCATCAAGTCCGTTTTTGAGAATAAAAGAAATTTTCCGTCTTTAAAATGGATGGCACTCCTTGGGGCGCCTGGGTGGCTCCGTCTGTTAAACATCCGACTCTTGATTCCAGCTCAGGTCACGGTGTCACAGGATGTGGGGTTGGAAGCCCCACGTCGGGCTCTGCCCTGACTTGGGACTCTCTCTCTCCCTCTGCCCCTCCCCAACTTGCTCGCACTCAAAAATAAACAAACGTTAAAAAAATAAAGTAAAATGGCCCTTCTCATCCGATAATGGGACTCTTGGATTTAGGTGTGTGTTTTGGCTGGCAGAACTAAGTTTCAGAACTCCAATATTTTCCTAAAATGGGAGTTCCTGCAAATTTCTCCGGGAGGACGGCTGTTTGCCAAGTGGGAAGCTAAAGCTCCTCTGTTTCTGTCCTCCAGGAAAACAGTATTTCTGAGTGGTATACAGTTGGGCCTTGTTAACAGTCAGAGCAATCTGAATAGCAGTTGCTATTAATATACTGGTTCCGTGAAGAGATTTGGAATCACACAAGCTTTGGGAGTTCAGTTCAGATGCAAAACTCATCTCGGCGCTGTTCCAAGATTCAACTGACCCGGCTCCCGTCGTGGCTCGAAGTGCCTCCACGGAGAACCTGCCGGCCCCCCCCGCCCCCCACCAGCCCGTTCTGCCTATTCATGGGCTAATTTTTACCTAAATCCATGGCCTTTGAGATGAAATGCTAGTGTTGGCTTATCTTTAGAAACAAGAGACTGCAAGTCGCAGTCACTGAGTGATGAATTTAACGACAAACCGTACGGGTTAGAGAAGTCCTATGACAACAACTACGTTTTGGGAACCCACAGAACAAATCACCGGGCTCCCTTTGAAACTCCCACATTCCTTTTTTGTTTGTTCTGTGTTTTTTAAAGACCAGTAGGAGGGTGACTTTATGCAGCAACCACTCAAAGCTCCAGGATGCAGAGAACAGGCAGTTGGATTTAGCCAACTTGTACCCTATGGAACGCTTTCTTTTCTTACTGTCCGTCGTGGCACAATTTGGCCGGGAGGAAAAACCCTGGTAAACCACATTGAGGGTAGCTCCCCCTACCCATCCTGCACCCCATCCCACCAGTCACAAGGAGAAGTCTTACGAAGAGGTTTTGAAGAAAACAGTCCGCCACGGTCTTTTTTTTTCTGTTCTAGTGGGCTTCTGGAACACCTCTTGACCTCGAGACGCAGGCAGAGTTCACATCAAGTCTGTGCTGTCAGGCCGCTGGTCTCCCTTTTCTGGAAGACGCCTGACCACTCCCTCCTTGCTTAAATACTGTAGATGTAGTTGGTGTTCTCACGCAAGGAGGCCAAGATTTGGGTGAGCGGCTGACCTTTGATTCTGGCGATCTCTCGAACCGTGTACAGGGCCAGGCCCGGGTGGGCATACTGGCAAAGGCTTTTGGGAACCCCCCGAGGCAGGAAATAGGGAGCATCCGTTTCCACGACGATTCTGTCCAGTGGGATATGCGTCAGGGCATCCCGGGTCTCCCAGGCCGAAGAGTAAGTCAGGACCGCTGTGAAACCCACAGACATGTTAGGGAAGTGCTTCAAGAGGGGCTCAACGAGCAGGTAACTGCCAGTGAAGCAGTGCCTATGGATCTTGTAGTCAGGAGGCACGTATCGTTTCATGATGGCCAGCAGGTCTTGGTCAGCCTCCCGGCAGTGGATCACCAAGGGCTTGTTCAGGGACACGGCCAGCTGCAGCTGCCTCTCAAATACCTTCTGCTGCTGCTGGACAGGGGTGGTGCACTTGTACGAGTAATCCAGACCCACTTCTCCAAGCGCCACGGCCCTGGGGTGTCTTAAGGCCTGCAGGATGTTTCTCTCCTGAGTCTCGTTGTAGTAACGTGCGAAATGGGGGTGACAGCCAAAGGCCCCCCAGACCAGATCCTCCTTCAGAAGATCTTCCCACATGCCATCCTTCAGTGTGCGAGGATCACAGAAATCAGAGATGCAGCCCTGAAATTCCTTCGGGAAGGACTGCCTATACGTTTCCGTGAACTTCTTAAAGGACCCTTGGAAAGACATCTTGGAGAAGAGCAAGTCCAAGTGACAGTGGGTGTCGATGAAACCCAGGCTTCCCTTCCAGGGGCTCCCTGGCGGGGAACCAGCTGCACAACCTGCACAAGAGTGTGATGGTATCCCCGCCAGGACGGTCATCCTCTCCCGGCTCTCCCCTGAGCTTCTGGGGAAGCGAACCACATGGAAATTCAGGGCCAGATCTTCTCCTGACGGCTCCCAGTCTCGGGGCCAGTTCGGTGAGCACACTTCTGACGTGGGGGCGTAACCGCCGAAGCCTCCCCAGTTCTTCACGGCCTGGGGGACGTTGCTGCTGTTGCCCATGGGGGCGTAGTGGGAAGCCTGGAGGATGTTGCCGCGGTAGCCGGCGTAGTTGAGAGGAGGACCCATGTACACGGGAGGCCGGTACACGACCGGGTTAGCGGCGAAGGATGAAGGCTGCAGGGCTCTGGCGACACTCAGGGAGACTGGCCTCTGAGAGAGTCCCATTGCAGCCAGCTCATCCATAGACAAGAGACTGGCCGGAGAGGGGCGCTCGGCCACTGTATCCCTTTCTTTGTACTGCTGGAATTCTGGATAAGAGTTACGTCTGTCTAGATACTGGAGGCCTGGGGAGCCCTTTTCAAAAACGACCACCATCTGGTTGTCCGGGGGCTTCTTGCTGGGTTTCTCCGGAGGACTGATGATCACTTTCCTGTCACCCGAACTGTTGACCTCTATCAGCATCTTCTCCTCCTCTCTAACCACTGGGGTCAACGCTTGCATTTCCCGAGGAGCAGAGGTGACAATCCTGGCGGTTTCTCCCCCGGTTTCGGGATGCTCGCTCGTGCTCGGTTTTGCACCCCGGGAGGGCTGTCCTTTTGGTATGAATTTTCCCAGGATGCCCTGGAGAGCCTTCATGTAATTGGAAGAAGAGGTCGGGTCGTGCAACGTAGCACTCTTTCCCTTGACCTTGTTTGAGTCCGCGGCCTCCCTGTGTTGTCCCTCAGCTCTGGCTGCAGGTTCAGAGTCTGAGGAGCTCTGGATAGGGATCTTACCCCCAAGGCAGCGGGCATCCTCTAGAGAAGCCATTTCTCCCAGAAGGGGTTTAACAGCGTGCCGATGGGTTGGGGCTAAGGGGATTCCGCCAACCAAAGGAGCCCCGAACGCTCCCTGCAATCAGTCTTTAAAGGCTGCACCCACACCTGCAATGGCGGCACGGTGGGGAGGAATTTCCCTGGCAGGACGCGCTCCGGGAAAAACTGCAACTCAAAGGCGCTGCAAGTCCTTTTTCTGTGTTCTCAGGCACTTGCAGGGCGCTGGCCTCTCCAGAACGTGAGGCGTCGTTACGAAGTGGCCGGCTAGACGGGACACGTCAGCGGGCTCCCAGGGGCCCCTGCATTTACCGGGGGGGGGCCCTACCTGAGTGCCGCTCTGGCCTCTTTGGGGCCTTGCCCGATTCTTTCAGCCACCCGTCACAGTTTGCCGTGTCCAGGGAGGACCAAGTTCCACGATGGCTTTGGATTCCAAGGCGCCGTGGCAAATGGCGACAACCGCAGGTTTCGCAAAAGCCCCGGCGTGGCATCGGGGCCGCGTGGCGCGCTTCCGAGATTACTGCGCACTTTCTTTTTCGCTACTTCCGGGCGTGGGCGTAGAAGCGCTTCCGGGGTCGTAGAGCTCTTCTATTAGGTTTGGAGCGCGAGATGTCAAAACCCTCGAAAAGACCGCAAGGGGCTCCAGGGACCACACAGAGGTGTGTCTGAGCCGGGCCCGGGGCCCAGAGGTCCAGGCCGCCAAAGGTGTGGCTAGGTTCGAACCCAGCACCGGAGCGGACGCGGAGGCTCCCCGCATCCAGTAGCCTCGGCCACCGGAAGCACTCACCCCCCCCAACAAGGTTCCCCCCACCCACTAGCCTCGGCCCCCGCAAGTACTCACCCTCCCCAATGAGGCTCCCCCCACTAGCCTCGGCCCCCGGAAGTACCCTCCCCAATGAGGCTCCCCTCCACCCACTAGCCTCGGCCCCCGGAAGTACTCACCCCCCAACAAGGCCCCCCCCACTAGCCTTGGCCCCCGGAAGTACTCATCACCCCTCCCCCAACAAGCTGCCGGTCTTCCACCACCGCCTTGTGTAAGTTGTCCCCCGTCCCCAGTTGACTCTTCCGCCGTGCTGCCCCGCTAGGGTTCTGCAGGAACTACCACCATGGCTTGCTGTTTGTCTCCCCTCCCCCACCCCCGCCGTTCTTTTTGGAAAAACATAGTTTTTAAAACATGTTTAAGTATACGTGCTTTAAAAAAGCATAGTCGTAATTATGGTATGTTACCATTTTCAGTTCTGTGGTTTTTTTCCGCTCAACGTTTCTGCGTATCTGAAGTATTTTCCTTCCTGCTGTATAATTTTTGAAAACTTCATACTAGTGCCTTCGTAATATTCCACAGAGTACATAGATGTGCCATAATTTACCGAACGCTTCCCTTTCTGTTAATTTTTTACGTTCCCTCGGGCTAGTTTTTTTTCTATTAAAAAAAAAAAACAACCCGCTGCAAAGAACATCTCTGCACATATGTTTCTTCGTATTTTGGTTTGTTTCTTTGGGCTACATGCCCAGAAATGGAGTTCCTGAGAAGTATAGGAATTTAAACATGGCTCCTCATAGCACCCCATTGTCCTAGAAGCATAGTAGTAGTTTAAAATCCCATCTGTGATGAAAAATCCCACCAGGTCCATTTAATAGGAGAAACAAAACCGCTGCCTGTGATTTTTAATCCGCTCTTAGCTGACGATTTCTTAGCAGAAACATTTTTCTTTTATGTAGTGACCTTCTGGTAAACTTGAAGCTCTCTTTTCATTTCTTCTTACAGGGTCTTTTAAAAGTTAATTAAAACAGATCTTTATAAATTAAACTCCTATTAGAATTTTTTGCTTAGCATGTTTTTTATTTACATTTTAGTCCGTTGAAGTGATCACTTGTGTTTTTATAGTTAAGTTCTGGTTTTTTTCTTTCATAATTTTCTTTTTCTCCTAAGCCTAGAACGGTCATCCTCCCTTTCAAGGCTTTGACACGCGCACGTATATTTGGGGGATGGGTAAAGGGTGTTGATTTGCTATATTTAAGCTGATAACCCGTCTGGTATATATTTTGGGTTATAATTTGTTTCAGGTTGGGATGTACCTTGATGCTATTCCAAGTTAGTACTTTTTTCACCTATTGATATGTGACTGCCTCTTCACGTTTTAAATTTCTACATGTAATAGTGTTTATTTCCAGACCCATTTTTGTTTTTCACATCATTCTGTTTCTTACTACTGTGGTGGTACACTATTTTGATAATTGAAGCATTGTATTATAGTAATGTATAAAATCTGGGAGGGTTAGCTCCCCTACATTACCTTTAATTTTTATGATTTAATAGGCAGACTTGTTTCTTTCATCAGGTGGACGTAGAATTATTGTTTTTTTCAAATTCTTCCAAAGCACCAGTGAACCTGAACTATGTTATTTCAGTCTGCTTACCCAGAATACGCCCCACCTGTTAGTCAAGTTCGCCTGTATTTTCTAGCAAGTGTTTTTAGAGTTTCATCTGGGTCCCAGAGTTTTCATGACAACTATTTTTAAGTGTTTGGTTATTTTTTTATTCTATTGTGAACATAACTATTCCCTCCCACTATATTTTCAGCTGGTTATTGCTGGTACATAAGAATAGTTTTGATTCAGTTGTGGTTATACTGAAATCCTTTCTTTATAGTTTCTCAGCTTTTGCTTATGCCATTATTGTATCAGCCTGTAATACTTTTTTTGTCTCTTTCTTGTGAATATTTTTATTTCATACCTTCTTAACGTTGCCCAGAACTCCTCAAAACGGTATTCAATAACGTTGCCAGGAGGGGCAATTTTGTTCTGTTCCTGCTTGTAGTAGATGCATGGTTTACTTAACTATAGTGCTGGATATTTAGGCTGTTGTTTTAGAGCAGATGCTTTTCAATCTTATTAAGGAATTACTCTTGGATTTGAAGGTGTATGTGGTAAAGGGGGGGCCTGGGTGACTCGGTCGGTTATAAATTGTAAGCAGTAAGAGTAATTGAAACAATAATAGCACCCGGACCTGCCCCCATTTTGACTGATTTCTAGCTGGATAAAGATAGCAGGATTCATCAGAGGGCAGTCTTCTTTCTTCAAAGTATTGTCTCTTTGACAGTAATGACAATAAAGACAATAATTATGGGGCACCTGGGTGGCTCAGTCCGTTAAGTGTCTTGATTTTTGGCTGCGGTCATGATCTCACAACAGTGGGCTCGAGCCCCGTGTCGGGCTCTGTGCTAACAGCTCAGATCCGAGCCTGCTTCGGATTCTGTGTCTCCCTCTCTCTCTGCCCCTCCCCTGCTCACGCTCTCTGTCTCTTAAAAACAAACATTAAAAAAATAAATAAATACAAATGTGTATGGTTGGAAACAGCATGAGATCATTACGTATTTGTCTTTGCATCTGTGAGGAGAATGCTGCCTTTTGTGCAGGTGGGCATATGATGGTTACAGGCTATTGAATTGTTGGCTTGTATTTTAAATCTCAAATCGTGAAATTGTCTGAGGCGGTTCTCAACCTTGGCTTGCACACTCCAGTCACCCCGGGGAGCTTTAAAAATCAGTGATGCTTGGGTCCACTCTGAAGGTTCTGATTTCATACGTGCCTTGGTGTGGATGTGGCCCAAGCATCAGGAATTTAAAAGGCTCTGCAGGGGATTCTCCGGGGGAGGGGGATGAGGACTAGGGCTCCATAGTTTACTTTTAAATGTTATGTCTATCAGGCATTAGAATTCACTTCGTGGCTTTCCATCTTTTTTTGGTATCGAGCGAGTTCCATAATATGGCAGTTTTCTCGTCCGTGAAAAGTTTGAAAGAACCCGATAGTAAATCATCCCCATCGGAGCCTTTTGTAGAGACAGTTCTTGGGTAATTTTTTCCACTGCTTACTCGGTTATTAGTTTATTCATTGTAGTTTGATAATTCACAGTTATTACAAAAATCACTTAATTGTGGTTTTAAAATTTGTTTTCGTCAAAGCTTGCATGATTTATTATGTTAAGATTATTTATGTCTTGTAATTTATTACATTTCTGTGTCCTGCGGTAACTCACTTCTGACTTCCTACTTTCTTATCTTTGCTAGACTCTTACCTGTGTATTAAAGAAAGTCTTGGATTTGTTTATTACGGTTGTTTTTCTCCTTTCAAATTCTCCTATTTATGCTTTTATCCTTTTTGCTTTCTACTTGTTTTCCTTATGACAGATTTTCCCGCTTTCAGAAATTTTTGCTCAATTTATTGCTCACTCAGTCAAAACTCTTGGCTGCATTTCAGAATTACTTGGGAGAGCTTTAAGAAAAAATACGAACGCCCCTCTTACCTGATGTGATGTGGGTGGCGAGTGAGCCGGCAGTAAAGACTTCTTGAGACGTTTTATGTGCAAAAAGGTGTTTTTATGAAAGCTCGGGGACAGGACCCTGAGTCCGGAAGATCTGCACTGGGACAGGGAGGAACAATTGATTATATACTTTTTTAAGTGGGGAGGGGCAGAGATAAAGGAAGTTTCCCAAAGGGTTTTCATAGTATAGAAGACTTACCGCATCCTGGAGGTCTGGCTATTGTTAAGTTAAGGTTGCTTTTTGCCTCTAGCAAAGCATTAACATCAAGGCCATGGTGAGTTCCTTGAGGAATGTTGCTCTGCCTGTATTTGTCCGCAGGCTGCAGATTGTAAAGAAATTCAATTTTATCTACCTTTCTTTTGCCTTTGTTCTCATCATTACCTGCCCCCATAATTCTTTTTTAAAAAAAATTTTTTTTCTTTTTAATGCTTATGCATTTGGGGAGGAGGGGAGGGGCAGAGAGAGAGGGAGACACAGAATCTGAAGCAGGCTTTAGGCCCCGAGCTGTCAGCGCAGAGCCCAAGGCAGGGCTGGAACTCACGAACTGGGAGATCATGACCTGAGCTGAAGTAGGACATTTAACAGACTGAGCCACCCAGGAACCCCTTTTAAGTTTTTTTAAGCGTTTTTATTTATTTTTGAGAGACAGAGAGAAAGAGCACAAGCTGGGGAGAGGGAGGGACAGAGACAGAAGGAGACAGAATGTGAAGCAGGCCCCAGGCTCTGAGCTGTCAGTGCAGAGCCTGAAGTCAGGCTCGAACTCATGAACTGGGGGATCATGTCCTGAACTGAAGTCGGACGCCTGACTGAGCCACCCAGGGCCCCCCCCCCCAACACCCCACATGATTCTGATTCATTGGGCCTGGGCTTTGTTTTCTTCCTTTTCTTTTTCTTCTTCATTTTTTTTCCCCTTTCTTTGTCTCTTTCATTCTGTCATTCTTCCTCCCTCCCTCCCTCTTTCCCTTTCTTTCTCTTTTCTTTCTCTCTTTCTCTTCCTCTCTTCCTCTCTCTCTCTCTCTCTCTCTCTCTCTCTCTCTCGCTTTCTTTTTTTCTTGGCTCCTAAAGCAGAGCCAAGCCTGAAGATAGCTGAGTTAGAACAATGAACCGAGTAAGCCCTCTTTAACTCTAAATTCTCTTAGGTAGTAATCTAAATCCAGTAATTCACCCAAGATTATCACTTTACCAACATTTTATAGGTTTGTACATCTTTAATTCTATACTCATGTTTTGTATTTTCAAGTTTACTTTTAATTACAATACAATAATTATTAGTGAGAATTTTTGTTTATAGTTACATAATAACATTTCTAGTTGTATTGCTTTGTGATTAATGACTGGAACTTGTATACTTTATGTGTTTTCAATTTATTAGAATTTTTTGTGAATTAGCCTGTGTAGGGGAGGAAAAATCATTTTCCCTTTACCCTTGTAGGTGCTTGGCTAAGATGCCCCTATGATGAAAGACAGATTAACAAGAGAAATACAAGCAGAAGTTTAATAACTTGTATACCTCCTGTATACATGGGAGAGACCCAAGAAAACTTGAGGAACTCCCACAAATGGCCAAAACCATCACCTTAAATACTATCTCCAGCTAAAGACCAAAGAGGTTATTGGGAGTGGGGGAGCCACTTGTGGGGGGGTGGGGGACTAGGAAAAGCATAGTAAACAAGGGTAGGGTTGTTATGCAGATTTAAGTCACTGCCTTCTCCATTGATAAGAGTTTCTAGAGGTATTTGGTCATCCCTCCTCTTCTTGGTACAGTGAGGGAGACACCCTTGGAAATGGAGATTTCCCTTATACATGTAAATGGCTCGTACAAAAGGGTCACTTTTGAGGCACCGGGGTGGCGTGGCTTCTGGCTTCGTCTGTGAGTGTCCCACTCTCGATTTAGGTTCAGGTCATGATCTCACGGTCTGTGGGTTCGAATCTTGCGTCGGGTTCCGGGCTGATGGTGCAGAGGCTGCTTGGGATTCTGTCTCACTCCCTCTCTCTCTGCCCCCCTCCCCTCTCTCTCTCTCAAAATAAATAAATAAAAACCTTAGGGGCACCTGAGTGGCTCAGATGGTTCAGCATCTCACTCTTGGTTTCGACTCAGGTCCTGATCTCACGGTTTTCTGGGTTCAAGCCCTGCATCGGGCTCTGTGCTGATAGCACAGATCCTGCGTGGGATTCTCTCCCCCCCCCCCCCCCCCCCGTCTCTCTGCCCCTCCCCTACTTGCACTGTTTCTGTCTCTCTCAAAATAAACAAACTTTTATTTAAAAAAAAAAAAAACACCTTAGAAACAAAAACCAAAACGGTCACTTTTACTTGGATTTCAGAGCTTCTCCTAGGTCAGCTGTTTCTTAAAAAGAATCAGTTCGAGGTAACTCTTATGCCAAAGAAGAGTATTTTGGGATGTCACGTTCTGCTCCCCTTCGCGTGATAAATTTCTGGAACTGTACAATTGTCACGAATAGGGGAGCCATCCTCTATATATGCGATAGAAACTCTCCTATGGTTTATTTTCTTAAGTCTAGGACTCTGTATTCATAAAAGAAATCACTGACTTAACAGCTTTTTCAGGGAGGATCAACAACACCACATTAAATGTACAGAAATTTGGGGGCGCCTGGGTGGCTCAGTCGCTTGAGCGTCCGACTTCAGCTCAGGTCATGATCTCACTCTCCGTGAGTTCGAGTCTCGCGTCGGGCTCAGTGCTGGCAGCTCAGAGCCTGGAGCCCGCTTCAGATTCTGTGTCTTCCCCTCTCTGCTCCTCCCCTCCTCATGCTCTGTCTCTCTCTGTCTCAAAAGTAAATAAAAACATTTAAAAAAATTAAAATGTACAGAAATTTGTATTGTCTACCCCCTTGTAATTGTATGCATTGATCCTTAGCGGTCACATATACTTTCTTCTTTAGAACCTAAACATTTAAAACTTACGTTAGTGATGCTGATCTCTCTATAGAATGTTGAGCCTCATTGAATATTACTGGACTTTCATGTCTGTCCCGACAGCATCTCTAGAAAATCCGGCTGTAAATTTTGGACACTTAGCTATTTAGTTTCTGAGAAATACAGACTTGATGACTCATGCATCGGTCGCACCATTCTCAGATTTATTCAGGGAGATTTTGCTTTTGCTTTTGTCTCAGGATTGCATTGCCTAGCCCGTGATGGACAGTCTTCTGCACACAATTATTTCATGTGTCAGACAGTAATCATTTTGAAAACAATTTAAAGTGGAAATTAGGAATCCAAATCGATGTTAAACTCCAGCTCTTCGGGACGCGCATGCAAAGTAAATAGCTCAATTGACATGAAAATAGGATTAACTCCTTCCCCACAAGGCTACATTCACACCTTCCATCAAACTGAAGGCTTCCAGTTTCTTTTGCCTTTATAATTGTAAGACGATGCTAATTTCAGGAATACTAACCAATTAAAAATGTTCCTTTATAATGAAGAAATCCCACGCTCTCTATTTTTTAAAGCTAATTGGTTTCAGATTTTATATCCTGTAGGCTAGCCTCAACTGTTCAAAATGCCTCGGGGATCGGGCAGGTAACCTTGTATAACACAGTAGGGCTGGCAGAAGCCTGCTGCGGAACTAAAGATCACATGTCCCTGCCGAATGATATTTACATCCCATTTTCAAGACGACTACAGCCATTTACCCATTTACATCCTCTAGGACCTTATTTATCTAATCTTTGTTGGACGTCATCAATTATGATGAAAGCTTGTATCATAATTACGTTTCCATGAATTGTTATTTCTGGCAGTTTTCATTTTAGGACATTCTCTTTGGATCCTCTGGTACCTCAGGTTCCTTTGTGATTAAGTCTTTTATCTTTGTGAGATCACTTTTGGTCTATCTGGTGGCTCTTCCCTTGTATTCTACTTTGCTACAGGTGACATTTTTCTCTCTTCCTTTTCTGTCTTTCTGTCTCTACCACTCTGACTTGCTCCCTACCTTTTGCAGGGGAGGAAAATAGGACGGGTCTAGATTCTCAGCTGAGATCCCGCCGTAATAAAAAAGACGAACGGGAGGAACACAAACAGAAGCTTAATAAAATGCATATGTGGGAGAGACCCAGGAAGACTGAGTAACTCCCCCAAATGTCCCAAGCCACCACCTTAAATACCACCTCCAGCTAAAAGATAAAAGGTGTTTGGGGTGGGGACTCCGTTGGAAGGTTACCAGGAAAGGCGCTGTTATTTATTTATTTAATTTTTTAACGTTTTTTTATTTATTTTTGAGACGGGGAGAGACAGAGCATGAACAGGGGAGAGTCAGAGAGAGGGATGTGCAGAATCTGAAACAGGCTCCAGGCTCTGAGCTGTCAGCAAAGAGCCCGACGCGGGGCTTGAACTCACGGACCGCGAGATCATGACCTGAGCCGAAGTTGGCCGCTTAACCAACTGAGCCACCCAGGCGCCCCAGGAAAGGTGCTGTTAAAGTGAGGTTGTTATGCAGGTTTAAGTTGTTGTCTTCTCCAGTGATAAGAAGTTCTAGAGATCTCTTTGGATGCCCTTACAAATGGAGATTTCCCTTATACAGGTACATGTCTTCCAGAAAGGTAACTTCTCTATTTCCAGAGGTACTCCTGTGTTTGCTGTGTGTAAAAACAAAAGACCAAAACCCCACAAACGCAAACAACAACAACAACAAAAGCCACTCTAAAATAGTTCTTATACCAAAGAGGCATATTTTGGAGTGACGAATTCTACTGTCCTTCACTTGCATGCTGGAGTCTCAGAGGACCAGAACATGACCTATCAGTCTCTCCCTCTCCTATTGAAGCCCGGCCTAAAATACTATCTTTTCTTTTCTCTTCATTTTTATTTAGCATCCTTCATTCTCTTGTAATGTATTATTTGCCCGATATTCAATGATTACATAAATGACGTGTGGTCAACTGGTCTGTGTCCCTTTGCTCAGTCACAAACTCCTACCGATAGCAGTCAATGCACAGAGGTAGGTGAGAGTGATGAATTTTATATCGCCATGCTTTCATACCCAACTACAAAGCCAAAAAAAAAAAAAAAGTTTCAGATTGAATCCTGAAGGGGCAGAAAACGTTGCCCTTCTTCCCCTCTAGGTTCTTTGGCTGGTCTAATTAAATTGCCATAAGACAGATGAACAGGAGAAACACAAATTTACTTACATACCTCTGGGAGCCCCACTAAGACACAGAGGTGATCAGATAATTGAGACTGACATTCTATCCAGAGCTAAGGAAAAGGGTGTAGGGGTCTGAGACTTCAAAGAGGAGGAAGCCGTTTGATGGGAAGATGTGGAGCACGAATGTCTGGTCAGCGAATATTTACCATGCCATGCCAATATGTCTTCCTGATAGAAAAGTTCTCTCTGGTAATGGCTCCCTTCCTGGTACAGGGTCCCTATCTAACTTCTCGTAGGCAGGTAAGGGACAGGTAAAAAATTCTCCCCGAGTCTGCTGGAACCCAGTTGTTTTCGGGTCCAAATACTCCACATATCCAAAGTGGTACCTTCTGGGGCGGCATATTCTGCCCCCTCTCCCTACCTTTACTGGAAGCTCAACGAAACTCCAGCTCTCTTGTCCTTCTGGGTCTTCCGACATCGTTTTCCCCTTTCCTTTTTTTTTTTTTTTTCTATTGAGATGTAGTCCATATAACACAGAATTTACCATTTTAAGTTTCTTTTTGAGAGCGAGTGAGCACAAGTGGGGGAGGGGCAGAGAGCGAGAGAGGGAGACAGAATCCCAAGCAGGCTCCAGGCTCTGAGCTGTCAGCACCAGAGCCCGACGTGGGGCTCCAACCCATGAACTGGGAGATCATGACTTGAGCTGAAGTCGGATGCTTAACTGACAGAGCCACCCGGGCATGCCTAGAATTTACCGCTTTAGTATGTCAACCTCAATTCAGTGTCCAACATCTTTTTGTTTTTAACTTTCTTTTTAATTTAAATTCACATTAGATAACATCCTGTGTAGTTTTGGCTTCAGGAGTAGAACCCAGTGATTCATCTCTTAAATATGATACCCAGTGCTCATCTCTAAAAATGCCCTCCTTGATTCCCATCACCCACTTAACCCATTCCCCCCACGCCCTCCAGCAACCCTCAGTTTGTTCTCTGTATTTAAGAGTCTTTTATGGTTTGCTTCTCTGCTTTTATCTTAATTTTCCTTCCCTTCCCTCATGTTCATCTGTTGTGTTTCTTAAATCCTACATATGAGTGAAATCATATATCTCTCTCTGACTTGTTTCACTTAGCATAATACTCTCCAGTTCCATCCATGTTGTTGCAAATGGCAAGATTTCATTCCTTTTCATTGCTGAGTAGTATTCTCTCTCTCTCTCTCTCTCTCTCTCCCCCTCCCCCCTCCCTCTCTCTCTCTCTCTCCTCCCTCTCTCTCTATGTATATATACGTATACATATATACGTATGTGTATATATACGTACATATATATGTACGTATATATACACATACGTATATGTATATACACACATCACTTCTTTCCCTATTTTTCAGTCGATGGACATTTAGGCTCTTTCCATAATTTGGCTATAGTTGACAGCACTGCTATAAACGTTGGGGTGTGTGTACCACTTTGAATCAGCATTTTTGTATCTTTTGGATAAATTCCTAGTAGTGCTATTGCTGGGTCATAGGGTAGTTCTATTTTTAATTTTTTTGAGGAACCTCCGCACTGTTTTCCAGAGCGGCTGCACCAGCTTGCATTCCCACCAACAATGCAAAAGAGATCCACGTTCTCTGCGTCCTCGCCAACATCTGTCGTTGCCTGAGTTGTTCGTGTTGGCCATTCTGACAGGTGTGGGGTGGTATCTCAGTGTGGTTTTGATTTGTATTTCCCTGATGAGGAGTGATGAGCATCTTTTCATGTGTCTGTTGGCCATCTGGATGCGTCTTCTTTGGCAAAGCGTCTGTTCATGTCTTATTTCTTCGCTGCATTTCTTGTTTTTTTAGGTGTTGAGTGTGGTAAGTTCTTCATAGATTTTGGATACTAACCCTTTATCTGATATGTCATTTGCAAATAGCTTCTCCCATTCTGTTGATCTATGTATCTGTTTTTGTGCCAATACCATACTGTCTTGATGATTACAGCTTTTTGTTGTCTGATTGCTGAGGCTAGGACTTGCCATACTATGTTGAACAGTGGTGAGAGTGGACATCCCTGTCATGTTCCTGACGTCATGGGAAAGCCCTCAGTTTTTCCCCATTGGGGATGATAGTATCTGTGGGCCTTTTATACATGGCTTGTACGATGTTAATATATGTTCCTTCTATCCCGACTGTCTTGAGGGTTTTTATTAAGAAAGGATGCTGTATTTTGTCAAATGCTTTTTTTGCACCGATTGACAGGATCATATGGTTCTATCCTTTCTTCTGTTAATGTGATGTATCACGTTGATTGATGTGCGAATATTGAACCAGCCCTGCAGCCCAGCAATGAATCCCACTTGATCACGATGAATTATTATTTTAATATACTATTGAATTCAATTTGCTAGTATCTTGTTGAGAATTTTTGCATCCATGTTCGTCGGAGATATTGGCCTGGAATTTTTCTTTATACTGGAGTCTTTATCTGGTTTTGGACTCAAGGTAATGCTGGCTTCATAGAATTGAGTTTGGAAGCTTTCCTTCCATTTCTATTCTCTGGAACAGTTTGAGAAGAATAGTTATTAACTCTTCATTAAATTGTCTGGTAGACTTCCCCTGGGAAGCCATCTGGCCCAGGACTCTTATTTTTGAGGAGATTTTTGATAACTGATTCAATTTCTTTCCTGGTTATGGGCCTGTTCAAATTTTCTATTTCTTCCCATTTGAGTGATGGTAGTGTGTGACAGTCTAGGGATTTGTCCATTTCTTCCAGATTGTCCAGTTTGTTAGCATATCATTTTTCATAGGATTCTCTTATAATTGTTTGTATTTCTGGGGTATTGGTTGTGATCTCTCTTCTTTTGTTCGGGATTTTGTCTATTTGGGCCCTTTCTCTTTTCTTTTTGATAAATCTGGCTAGGGGCTTATCAATTTTGTTTATTCTTTCAAAACACCAGCTCTTAGTTTCATTGATCTGTTCTGCTGTTTTTAATTTTTTTCAAAGTTTGTTTATTTTTGAGAAAGAGAGAGAGCATGAGCTGGGGAGGGGCAGAGAGAGAGGGAGACACAGAATCTGAAGCAGGATCCAGGCTCAGAGCTGTCAGCACAGAGCCTGACAAGGGGCTCATACCTACGAACAGTGAGATCATGACCTGAGCCGAAGTCAAATGCCTAATCGACTGAGCCACCCAAGTGCTCCTTCACTGATCTGTTTTACTGTATTTTTGGATTCTGTATCATTTATTCCTGTTCCAATCTTTATTATTTCCCTTCTTCTGCTGGCTTTGGGCTTTATTTGCTGTTCCTTTTCTAGCTCCTTCAGGTGCAAGTTTGTGTTGTGTATTTGGGACCTTTCTTGCTTCTTGAGATAGGCCTGAATTGCAATGTATTTTCCTCTTAGGACTGCCTTTGCTACATCCCAAAGGGTATGGACTGTCGTGTTTTCATTTTCATTTGTTTCCTTGTATTTTTAAAATTTCTTCTTTTATTTCCTCGTTAACCCGTTCATTCTTTAGTAGGATGTTCTGTAACCTCCATGTATTTGAGGGCTTTCTAAATTTTTTCTTGTGGTTGACTTCAAGTTTCATAGTGTTGTGATCTGAAAATATGCATGGTATGATCTCTGTCTTTTTGTACCTGTTGAGGGCTGTTTTGTGATACAATATGTGGTCTATTCTGGAGAATGTTCCATGTGCACTCAAGAAGAATGTGCATTCTGCTGCTTTAGGATGAAATGTTCTGAATATATCTGTTAAGTCCATCTGGTCCAATGTGTCATTCAGAGCCATTGTTTCCTTGTTGATTTTCTGCTTAGATGATGTGTCCGTTGCTCTTAAGTGGAGTATTACAGTCTCCTACAATTATGGTACTATTATCAATAACTTTGCTTATGTTTGTGATTGATTTATCTATTTGGGTGTTTTAAGTTGAGGGCATAAATGTTTACAATTGGTAGTTCTTCTTGATGGATAGACCCCTTAATTATGATATAATGCCCTTTTGCATTTCTTGTTACAGTCTTTGTGTTAAAGTCTCGTTTGTCTGATATAAGTATGGCTACTCCAGCTTTCTTTTGCTGTCCATTATCATGATAGATGGTTCTCTATCCCCTCACTTTCAATCTGCAGGTGTCCTCAGATCTAAAATGAGTCTCTTATAGCAACATATAGATGGATCTTATTTTTTTTTTTACATTCTGATAACCTACGTCTTCTGAGTGGGGCATTTAGTCCATTTACATTCAGAGTGATTATGAAAGATTTGAATTTAGTGCCATTGTGTTCTCTGTAGATTTCTTGTTGGTGTTGATGTTCTCTGGTCCTTTGTAGTCTTTGCTGCTTTCCACTGAGAAAGACCCCTTCGAATTTCTTACGGGGCTGGTTTAGTGGTCATTATTAACTCCTTTAGTTTTTGTTTGGGAAAATCCTTCTCTTTTATTCTGAATGACGGCCTTGCTGGATAAAGGATTCGTGGCTGCATATTTTTCCTATTCAGCACATTGAATATTTCCTGCTACTCCCTTCTAGCCTGCCAAGTTTCACGGGACAGGTCTGCTACTAACTTTATGTGTCCACCCTTGTAGGTTAAGGACCTTTTGTCTCTAACTCCTTTCAGAATTCTCTCTTTATCTTTGTATTTTGCCAGTTTCACTATAATGTGTCATCATGTTGATCCGTTTTTACGGATTTTGACAGGAGTTATCTGTGCCCTTTGGACTTAGATGCCTGTTTTCCTTCCCCAGATTAGGGAAGTTCTCAGCTATAATTTGTTCACATAAACCTTCTGCCCCTTTTTCTCGCTCTTCTTCTGGGACTCCTAGGATACAGATACTGTTTTGTTTCATGGAATCACTTAGTTCTCTAATTCTCCCCTTGTGATCTAATAATTTCTTTTCCCTCTTTTTTTCTAGCTTCATTATTTTCCATGATTTTATCTTCTGTTTCACCTATTCCCTCTTCTGCTTCTTCCATCCTCACTGTCACTGTATCTAGTTTATTTTGCCTCTAAGTTATAGTATTTTTTAATTCATCATGACTAGTTCTTAGGTCTTTGACCTCTGCAGCAAGGGTTTCTTTGGTGTCTTCTTTGCTTTTTTCAGGCCCAGCTATTAGTCTTATGACTGTTACTCCAAATTCTTATTCAGGTATCTTGTTTGTATCTGTTTTCAACAATTCTCTGGCTGTGATTTCTTTTTGAACTTTCTTTTGGGGAGAATTCCCGTCTTGTTGTCTTGGCTAAGTTTTCGTCTTTTGCGTGTTGTAAAGGCTCATTATGTGTCCTGCACCTGTGAGTACCACCGTATTAAAAAGAGGTCCTGCACAGTCCACGGTCTGGGACTCCAGGAAGTGTTTCTGATGTATGTTGTGTGCATTCTGTCGTTGCGTTTTTGGCTGCTCTTTCCCACTGTTCGGTCCTCTGCAGACCTCCTCCTTGCTCGTAGTGGTGGTGGTTGGACCTTTAACTAGGTGTGCTTTGATTTGTTTGTTGAAGTAACCCTGGAATAGAAAAAAAAAAGAAAAAAAAAAGGTATGTGTGTATGGAGCCTGATTCCATAAAGAGAGAAAAGAGAAAGAGGAGGAAAGAAAACAAAAGAGAATCAAATACCTATAGGGCTAATTCCAGAGAAAGAGAAAGAGAAATAAAGAAGAAAGAGAAAACATGGAGACAGAATAGGATAAAAAAAAAAATATATATATATGTATATAATGAGAATTGACAAAGACCAAATCAGAAACTATGAGCCTGGTTTCGAAAGAAAAAAAAGAGGGAAGAAAGAAAAAGAACGAGTCGTCTTTAGGTTCTTGGGGGGTGGTGGCTGTGCTGGTATGGAGGAGAGGTCGGCAGTGTTGGGTCAGCCGGTGTCACTCCAGTAAATAAGCAGTTCCCAGGCCCGGAAGGGCTGGGTTTGGCGTAAGCCTGTCCCACCTCCACTGGGGGGCGCTGTGCTGCTTCCTGAAGTCCTACCATGTTGGTGTTGCGGGGAAAAATGGCATCACCCCAGTCTCTTCTCCCCAGACTGGGTGTCTCACACCATGGCGTTCAGGTAGCTGTCACAAAATAGGGAGGGCAGCCAGCAGGCACCGTGTCACAGTTCTCCTGCGCCTTCCATTTGGCTCTCGGCTGGGTTTCAGAACCCCTGAGATACGGGACCCCATTCTGGTTTAGAACCACTCTGCCCTGCTGATGAAAGGCCTTTGGCTGGCGTCTGCAGGGCCTTCTGTCCTTGGGGAGGCAATGAACCCTCTTCCCAGGGTACTCCAGGAAGGGGAATGTTCTCTCCCAGTGTGCCCCAGAGATGTCTACACCACACTATGCACTCTGGGGCCAGCTCCCTCCTCCCCAGAAGTGTGCACCTCAGCTCCTCTCCAGAGAAAGTCCTGCACTTTCAAAGCCTCTGAGTTTCAGCTCCAAAGGCTGTTTGCAAAACATAACTGGCACTCTCTGTACTTCTCCTTCCCCGGTCTGTGGTCTGGAGAGGTTTTCCTCTTGTGCTAACTCAGTGCCCAACCCCTCTCTCTTTCGCTACCTTATGTCTGTCCACAGAAAGGGTTCTTTCCCCTCCATAGTTCCGCCGTTTTCTCTCCCCCAAGTCACATACTCACAGCTCAATCCTGCCAGTCTGTCTCCCTCCAACTGTAGAGAGCCTTCTGCCCCTCTGCAGATCTGTTTCCTGGGTATTCCAACTGGTCTGACCTCAATACAGCCGTGTTTCAGGGGCACAGATGGAAAATCCCTGTCCCCCTCATTCTCCCCCATCTTAACTGCCCCTCAATGTCCAACATCTTTGTTTTGAAGTAAAATTGACATAACATAAAACTAACCATTAACCATCTTATTTTTATTATTTTTCTAAATGTTTATTTTTATATTTATATAAAATTATATAGCATATTTTATATATTTTATATTTATATAATAAATATATTTTATAAACATATTTATAATATATATAAATATAAATATAATAAATATATATTTATACAAATACAAATATATTTATAAAATAAATAAATTATATATATTTTATATTCATGTAATAAATAATAAATTATATAATAAATAAGTTTATATATACTTATATATAATATATGTTATGTAATATATATAATATATATTATAATATATAATAATATATAATATATAATAATATATATAATAATATATAACATATATATAATATAATATATAATAATATATAATATAATATAAAATTATATATATAATAAATATTTATAAAATACTTATTTTATATTTCTTAATGTTTATTTTTGAGAGGGAGAGTGTGTGCGTGCAGGGGTAAGGGAGGGACAGAGAGAGGGGGACAGAGGATCTGAAGCAGGCTCTGTGTTGACAGCAGAGAGCCTGATGCAGGGCTTGAACCCACGAACCGCGAGATCATGACCTGAGCTGAAGTTGGGTGCTTAGCTGACTGAGCCACCCACATGCCCTAACCATTAGCCCATTTAAAGGGTGCAATTTAGTGCCATCTAGTATATTTACAGTGTTGCATAACCGTCACTTCCAATTCTAAGACATTTGCATCACCCCAGAAGGAAACCCTATACCCGTCCAACAGCATCTTACCAGAAATGTTCAATCAACACAAATATGACCGTATTCTAGAAGTGAGTTTAGCTAACCTTCTAACTGGAGGCAGGCCAGGTGAATTTTCCAGGAAAGCAGTTGAACATAGGACCATTCTGGAATGGAGCCAAAGGTGCCATTTTGAAAGGTTGGAGATCTCCAGGTACACTAGATTTCTAGAACTTGTTCCAGTAAAGACAGTGCCTCGGCAATACTTGCAAAGGATCCATTCATTTTGAATAGAATCACTTAACTCACTACAGTTCCTCTCTAACATCCTTTACGGTAATGAGCAAAGTGTCTTGTGTTGATCAAAGATAAGCTACTGAGACATTTTGTCAGCCACTTCTGAAGTGTGGGCTTCTGATAAAAATTTGCTAAACTCTCCCGGAACATATATTCCTAATTAGAGTAACTGACCACCTTTAGAAGGGTAGATTGCACCTAACAGACTCAGTCGTACATATCATATTGTCCATGTTGGATTACCACACTGTCACATCATATACACAATTAACTTGAGACCGGAGGGAATATTAAAATTGAGCTCTCAAGGAGCACGTGTCCCAGGGCAAGCTTGAAATGGTAGCCTGAATCTCCTGGCCCCTCAGTTGTCCTCAGTGACCACGTCTTCCTCCGTGTGTGATCAGGTTGCCACGTTGAGAGTGATTCCAAGGGTTAAACAGACGTATTGTTCGTACAACATGGCACCTGAGCCTAATAAGGAAGGTATTTCAATGGGCCTTCAGCTGAAGAGGCAGTCATTTGTCTGCTTCATCATGGAAGAAAAATGGGCTGTGTTATACTTACCGAGAGGCCCAGTGTTCCAGAATGGTTAAGGAATTTTCAAGAGCATTTTTGACGATCCCTGATTTTTACAGTAAGTACTATAGAATCCACCTCTCCCACCTGAGTCCCTCTCCAGCACTCCCCTCCCCACGTTGTAGCAGGATGCTCGCACAGAAAGTCGTGACACTGAGGCTTTTCTTTCCAGGAAGCAATTTTGATCTTGCCGGCATGGGCTCAGAGGGTTTGTACCTGAAAGACTGAGCCCTGAATGCCGCGTGGTGTAGCATTTTATGCGTTTTCTACTTCTTTGTCTCCATATATGGGTAACATATAGACATACAGTCTGATTGGCGGGGGCGGGGGGGGGAGGGTCTCACGTTACAGGGTCATGAGGAATGTCATGTACAGACATACAGAGTCGTGAGGAATGTCACGTACGCACATAGCCAGGTTGCCTTCCCTTATCTTGAGGTCTTTTCTCACCACATTCCTTAGGGAGGGGACCCCCGCACCAACACATACACAGTGTAAGATGAGACTGGTTGGCATTGAGCTAGGCTCTTTGAAGTTCCTGGAGAAGTTTAAGGTGGGATTTCCGGTGCACTGTAAGAATTTCACATCTTCCTATTGAAAGAATATTCAGAAAAAATATTAGTTTGTCTACATAGTATTCCCCCCAGCCTTGCCCGTAGGGTACATGTTCCAAGACCCCCAGTGGATGCCTGAAACCACAGTTAGCACTCAACCATATGTAGTGGGTTTTTTTTTTTCCGTGTACACACGTGACATACCTATGATAAAGTTTAATTTGTAAATTAAGCACCGTAAGAGATCAACAACAATACGTAATAATAGAACAATTTTAACAATATACTGTAATAAGTTACACGAACGCGGGCTCTCACAATACCTCATCGTGCTGTACTCGGCCTTCTTACGATGATGCGAGATGGTAAGACGCACGTGATGAGATGAAGTGAGGTGGGCGATGTAGGCATCGTGATGCAGTGGTGGGCTCCCGTTGACCTGAGCACGGGGCGGAAGGAGGATCATCTACCTCTGGACCCAACTGACCGCGGGCCACTGAAACTGCAGAAAGCGAAGCCATGGATACGGTGTGGGGGGCGGGGGTGGGGGGGGGACTACTGTAACTTACATATAGAATCCCACTGCGAAATCTGACAGATAGTACTTCAGCTTATAGCAGAGCTGAATGATGGATTTGTTGCTTGGGTATCGTTTCCTTATCCTAACCAGACAGTGATGAAAATACAGGCTTTGTATATGGTAACCTAGATTGCATATCTGTTCGCAGAGCTGATGTGTGGAATGTCTTGGTGAAACTCTCCACGTTCGCTTTACATCAACAGCAAGTATATAAGCACTAGCCGTATTGACTCTCAGTTTTGATGAAAATTTTCTTGCCATTTCTTAGCTTCTAATTATGATCCCAACAGGTATTATCTTTTGATGCCTATTTAGAAGATGAATTGCCTGATAAAACTCAAGAAAAGTATAGAATAAGACGCTATAAAATCCTCTTCTACCTCGAAGATGACACAATTCAAGTAAATGAACCAGAGGTGAAAAATAGCGGACTGCCTCAAGGTACCTATTGAAAGCAGAGTTACGGTTCTCTGACTTGTAACTCCCACCTTTATATGCTGCCCTTCTCTAGGTTTTTATATATTTTTTTTAATCTTTATTCACTTTTGAGAGACAGAGAGAGACCGAGCATGAGTGGGGGAGGGGCGGGGGGGGGGGGGGACAGAGACTCCGAAGCAGGCCCCAGGCTCCGAGCTGTCAGCACAGAGCCCGACGTGGGGCCCGAACCCACGAACCGCGAGATCGTGACCTGAGCCGAAGTCGGACGCTCGACCGCCTGAGCCACCCAGGTGCCCCACCCCCGTCTCTGGCTTTTTAAAAGGCGCCATATACTGCTTCGGTGTCTGACTTGTTGGTGACTGCGAATATGAACATGCCATTGGCCTGCGGTTATTGATGGTGACTTACTGGCTTTCTACTCCGCCCCCTCCCACCCCCAACCTCAGCATGGGCCCTTTGTCTTGCTCTTGTATGGTATATTAGTTTTCTTTCCCATGCTGCTCCAGTATGAGTAAACCCTCCTGTGTCTTCAGTCTCTTTACTATGATCATATTACTTCTTCACAACACTTTCAAGGAGAAGAGAGGAGACTCGTCCACTGTCGCTTCCAGATTTGTATTCTCTCTTCTTTCTTCCTTTCTCTTTCCTTTAAGTGCTTATCTCATCCTTTGAGAGCCCGCAAGCACCTGTGAGCAGGGGAGGGGCAGAGAGAGAGAGAGAGAGAGAGAGAGAGAGAGAGAGGTGGAGAGAGTCCCGAGTAGTCTCGGCATGGTCAGCGTGGATCCTGATGTGGAGCTTGAACTCCTGAGCCCTGAGATCATGACCTGAGCTGAAATCAAGAGTCAGATGCTTAACCGACTGCGCCCCGCACCACCCCCCCCACGAGGCACCTCTCTCTCTTCTTTCTCGAATTCACAGCCATTTGCTTTAACCACTCTCTCTTCCTCCTCATCCCTGTTAACTACATACTCTGATGGCTCTTCCGCAGAGGGTCGTTGTTCCTTCACCCCTCCCCTCCCCCACGTACCAGTCCTCTTTATCCATACTCCATCTCAGCCAGTTAACTCTGTGATGTGGCCACCAGAGGAGTTAATCCTAAACTGCATTATTAAGAGTAGGGTGGAGATCAAGGGAGGTGACTGATTTCTTCTTGTGCTAGGAGTCCTTCACCTGGGACAGTGCTGAGATCTGGATGCCTTCAGGGGGCAGCAACCACGGTGGTAAAAGGCCTGAAAAGTTGTCATGTGTAAGGCAGAATAGTGAAAAGGGATATTTGTCTGTAAAGGGAAGATTCGGGTGTGCCTGGTGAATTCAGGAATCTGAAGGGCTGCCATGGGGAGGAAGGACGACCTAATTTTCTGTATCCTCAAGGATATGACCTGGGGGGGGGGTCAGAATTCAGGACAGTAAGAATAATAATTTTCTGGCAGAGAGCTGCCAGAGATTGTATGGGATGTTTCTGGAAGAACATGGGGGTCAGGGTCAGGTGTGGGGGTAGAGAGGGGTGTCACGTATTTGGTCCTTGGTATAGATAGGGGGCAGGTCAGGGGTTATTTTTCACTGATAGCTTAGTAGAGGTATGGGAGGGGGTCGTGAGCTTAGTAGAGGTGTGGGAGGGGGTCGTGTGTGTGTGTGTGTGTGTGTGGTGGTGTAGATGACCTTCCAAGACCACTTTGACCCCTCAGGAGCCATGATTCTTTGGTACAACCATCTGTTCTCCACGTAGCAGCCAGAGTGTCACGTGGGGGTATTACCTTGAGGCGGCGCCGTCCTCCAAGAAGTGTGCGTGCGGGCTCTCCCAGAGGCCACGGAGCAAAAGCCTCGTGGACCAGGTTAAAATGCATCATCACGTGACGCGTGGAAACAATTCGAAATGTACAGTGAGACGCGAGGGGGAAAGAAAGGAGTTCAGTTCGCACACGTAGGACGAGGTACGGGTGGCTGGGAGGACCGCTCTGCCTGAATCCGGGGGTAGGCCGTGGTCCCGCCGTCTTTGCTGCGTCAGTCTTGACGACCAGAGTTGAAGTTCAAGTAAGGAGGACCACAGACAGAAGGGACCCTGGGCTCACGGCACACGCTCTATCGGAGAGACCCAGGGAGAAGAGGGCCTGGCCACAGCTGTAGTCATGGGGTTTGTTTGTTTCTCGGCGGAAGGACACCTGGGGCCAGAATGGGTGTCACCAACGAATGAGTGACCAAATTGAGGCCTCGTGAATATTGAGTACTCATGAATATTTACTGATTCTTGTCTATTTGTTGTGTCATGAATATTTAGAGCCCAGGTGCCTCAAATATATTTAATACCTACAGAAAATGAATTATCTCTGGGTCCTTCCATCTCCTCCTTTCTGTGTTTGACACATAACATGCCCTGCTTACCCTTGTTTAACCCATCTTACGAATTTCTGCCTATGTTGAAGAAACTTTGTTCCTTACCAACTACTTATCTGGGCCCGTTGCCTCCCTGTTGATATACCATGATGGGTACTATGGGGAGAAACAGAGAAATTTGGGGACCATGGGTCTCTGAGTATAAGGTCGTGACGGGGCAGTATGCAAAGGATTTTCTTCAGTGTTCATGAGATTGAGGTATTCTTGGCACATAGCTCCATTGCGTCCGGATGATGAACTTGGGGCCAGTCAGCATTGCCAAGAAGTGTTTGTCGAATGCCTGCTCTGTGCCGGGCACTGTGCTGGCTCTCCTGGAGCTAGCAGGTAAGCAGGTTGGAGAGGAAAGGGAATGACTATAACCCAAGAGTTTTGCAGTTGTTCAGGTTAGCAGGTGCTCAGTGTCTAAACCTGGACAATGACAGTAGGAAACAGAAAACACAGGAAAGACCTGAGAGACATTTGGTTGGCAGAGTTGATAGGCATTGACCAACAACTAAATATAGAAAGTGTGGGAGGGGAGTATCTAATGACAGGTGCTTTGTCAAGTCCTTGGTAAAGTACCTCCTTTATCACTATCTCATTTAATCCCCCAACGACCATCTAAAGTAGGTCATTGTCAGCTCTCAGAGGAAAAGAAACAAGGAATTTGCTTCATCTGAATCTTAACAGGTCGCCTCAGAGCTCACTCTGCGGTCGGTCGAAAAGATGGTGATACAGTAGTAAAACCCAGAAGCACGGAGCAGGGAACAACGTTCGGGATAGAGGTAGGGTATCCTTGTTCTGACCGTGAGGCCTTTGAACGTGGTTGGGACATCTGTATGGTGATGCCCGCCGTGTTGGGATGTATTTTCAGGAAGAAAGTCAAGACTGGAGGTGTGGACTGGGAATCGGGGGTGCTCAGATCGTGAACAGAATCAGGCTTATTCTCCCATGTTGGAAGAGAGGCACTGTTGAGGTGGTGGAAAAGGGAAGAAGACTGGATTTAGTGTCTGCACTTTGTTTTACTAGTGGGGGGGGGGAGAAAGGATTAATGTGAGGAGAGGATGTGAGTGGTCCTCGTTATTCTTTGTGCTCTGACAAACTATCCACCCTGGGGTCTTTTGATTTTGAGAATTTGTGCCTAACAGCAAGCCTTTTAGGAAATATGGAAATGCCTTGATGTTTTAAAAAAAGATTCTCTGACTTCCAAAGAAAACTTCTTTTAATGTTTGCTTCTTTATTTATTTAGGGGGAGAGAGAGTGGGAGCAGGAAAGGGGCAGAGAGAGAGAGAGAGAGAGAGAGAGAATCCCAAGCAGGGTTCGAGCTTTCAGTGCAGAGCCCAGAGTGGGGCTCGATCCCATGAACCTGTGAGATGATGGCCTGAGCTGAAATCAGGAGTCGGATGCTTAACCGACTTGAGCCACACAGGCGCTCCTACAGACTTTTATGGTTGGAAATACGACACTTTATGAAGGGACAAGAAGTCTTTAGACTCTTCAGGGTCGTTTTTAACCTATACAAGGCAGTTTTTAAAGATTGACAATAATGTATTAGAAAATGTTGGAAGAATTAGTTCAGAACAGAAAGCAAATTCACAACTTTTTTTTTCAATATATGAAATTTATTGTCAAATTGGTTTCCATACAACACCCAGTGCTCATCCCAAAAGATGCCCTCTTCAATACCCATCACTCACCCACCCCACCCTCCCACCCCCCATCAACCCTCAGTTTGTTCTCAGTTTTTAAGAGTCTCTTATGCTTTGGCTCTCTTCCACTCTAACCTCTTTTTTTTTTCCTTCCCCTCCCCCATGGGTTTCTGTTAAGTTTCTCAGGATCCACATAAGAGTGAAAACATATGGTATCTGTCTTTCTCTGTATGGCTTATTTCACTTAGCATCACACTCTCCAGTTCCATCCACGTTGGTACAAAGGGCCATATTTCGTTCTTTCTCATTGCCATGTAGTACTCCATTGTGTATATAAACCACAATGTCTTTATCCATTCGTCAGTTGATGGACATGTAGGCTCTTTCCATAATTTGGCTATTGTTGAGAGTGCTGCTATAAACATTGGGGTACAAGTGCCCCTATGCATCAGTACTCCTGTATCCCTTGGGTAAATTCCTAGCAGTGCTACGGCTGGGTCATAGGGTAGATCTATTTTTAATTTTTTGAGGAACCTCCACACTGTTTTCCAGAGTGGCTGCACCAGTTTGCATTCCCACCAACAGTGCAAGAGGGTTCCCATTTCTCCACATCCTCTCCAGCATCTATAGTCTCCTGATTTGTTCATTTTGGCCACTCTGACTGGCGTGAGGTGATATCTGAGTGTGGTTTTGATTTGTATTTCCCTGATGAGGAGCAATGTTGAGCATCTTTTCATGTGCCTGTTGGCCATCCGGATGTCTTTAGAGAAGTGTCTGTTCATGTTTTCTGCCCATTTCTTCACTGGGTTATTTGTTTTTCGGGTGTGGAGTTCGGTGAGCTCTTTATGGATTTTGGATACTAGCCCTTTGTCCTATGTGTCATTTGCAAATATCTTTTCCCATTCCGTTGGTTGCCTTTTAGTTTTGTTGGTTGTTTCCTTTGCTGCAAATTCACAACTTTTAAATTCTATGAACATCTGTTTTACCTGTGTGTTTGTAAGCGATGGTATTGCCTTAGTCAAAAAATATTTTCTTATATTTTTATACTAATATTTATATTTATAAACACTTATTTTATAGTCACTTGAATGCTTTACTCCAACATTCCCTAACTAAGCTTTTTGCCTGTTTTTGATTACCTTCCCCACGTGACATCAAATTTATACACATGATAGACTGGGGATCACAGGATATCCTGAACCTTCATCAGTGCATTGTTTTTATTTTTTTTTAAAGGTCATTGATTTATTTTGAGAGGGGGGGGGTTGGGGGGGGAGAGAGAGAATCCCCAGCAGGCTCCGCACCACCAGCAGAGCCCAACATGGGGCTCGAACCCATGAACCGTGAGTTCATACCCGAGCCGAAGTCAGACGCCCAACCGACTGAGCCACCCAGGTGCCCCTGTGCATTGTTTTATTGTTATTCCTGTAGCTCACTGCCCCGTCTAGTGAGTCTTTGGTTTTATTAAACTATCCAAGAAGAAAAATGAAAGGTAACCTCTATGAGGGTCTTGGAAAGGCTTTTATTAAGACTTCTCGATTCTCTCAGCCTCTTGATTTCAAATCGAAGCGCACAAGCAGATTGCAGAGGCAAACCGATGTTAGTCATAATGATGTATTTGAACATTATTAGGGAAGTCGGGGGCAGTGTTATTCATAAAGACCCGGGGCGGGGCTGGGGGGGTGGGGAACAACTCTGAGTAAAAGGCGACTTGTAAAGTCTCTTGAAAATTTCGGAATTTCTGATTGGCTCTTCCTGATCAGGACGTTTTCTCCGAGGGAAGACACAGCTCAGGAGGTACACACGGAATACGTGGTCATCGCGATCCGTAACAAGACTGAGTTTGTCAACATCGATTCCTGGCAGGCTCTAGCAAGCACCGTGGAAAGCAAACACGAACCAGCCACTCCATCATCAAGCTCTGTTTGGCAAGAAACCAGTCTGTCTGGAAACATTTAATACGATGATTCCAGTTCAGGAAGGTCCGTTTGGACAGAGGCTCCTTGGGGAAAAAATCACGTAAACATCTTCTTTGGGCTTTCCAAAGTTAAACGGGGAAAAAGAGCAAACAAGCTTTGTGAGTCAGCGGCTCAGATCTCAGTGGGACGGGGTAGGTGGCGTTTCTTTCAATTGTATCTTGACTAGTTTGGGACTGCTTTTCATGTACCTGTGGGCCCCAGAAAGGGGCTAGGGGTCCTATTTAGGTGACGCCCACTGATGGTATTCCTGTGACTTCCATAGGGCATCTACATTTTCCAAATGAAACGGGAGGTCAAACGCTTTCCTTCTTTTGTGGAGCCGACCACTGAAATGAGCACACGTAGGGGCACCTGGGTGGTTCGGTCGGTTAAGCGTCCAACTCCTGATTCCAGCTCAGGTCATGATCTCAGTTTCGTAGGTTCCAGCCCCACGTCGGGCTCTGTGCTGACAGCTCAGAGCCTGCTTGGGATTCTCTCCCTCTCCTTCTCTCTCTGCCCCTCCTCCACTCATGCTGTCTCTCTCTCAAAATAAGTAAATAAAATTAAAAAAAATGAGCACACCTGGATGAATTGGCCTCCCCCTTCAGTTGCCTCTCCTGTCATGTGATTTTTTTTTTTTTTTCGGGAGGGGGGAGTTTGGAATAAGCCAGAAACAAGAGAGGCACGATGCCAAACTAGGCATTCAGTTACACACAGCTTCTAATCAGAACAACGTATTTGTAACGTTCACGAATCCATGCTGGCAGAGAGGTCGACCTGTGGTATAAGTCACGTCACTGTCACACCTCAAGGCTTGCTTTTATTTCTTGCCAGGACATCACTCTCTTCTTGGTTAGACGTGCCATATGTATAGAGTTTGTTGCTGTTCTGTTGGAATGTGGTTAAAACAATGTTACACCAAGCCAAGAATGTCAAGAGGTTAATCCCAGTAGTTTGACTTCCAATTGTCTAAGAGAATCATTGTTTGTCGGCCACTCCTGAGTCCAAACTAACCTATGGTAAAGAAAGGCTAATGATTAGAAAGGTACCATAATTTTCTGGTGAGGTCTATGCCAGCTGTTCTCAGCTGAGAGCGCTCATCAGAATCTCCTGGCCCTCTCCAAGAATTTCTGATTGTGTAGACCGGGGGGCAGGTCAAGAACCGGCTTCCATTTCTTAGCGTGTCCTTGGTTAAGAACACTGATTGCTGGGATGCCTGGGTGGCTCAGTCGGTTAAGCGTCCGGCTTCGGCTCAGGTCATGATCTCCGGGTTGGTGAGTTTGAGCCCCACGTCCGGCTCGCTGCTGTCAGCGTGGAGCCCATTTAGGATCCTCTGTCCCTCCTTTCTGTCCCGCTCCCCCCCCCCCAACTCTTGTGTGCTCTCTCTCTCAAAAGTGAATAGACATGGAAAAAAAAAACTGATTTCCACTAGTGACTTGTTTCACCCTTCAACATAATACTTTCTCTTATATATTTTTTTATACTGTAGGATAATCTAATCAAATGTAATCGCAAAATATTACATTCATATGTCATTCATTGACGTTGGGCATATAGCCCATCTAAGTACTGCCTCCCGTAAAGTGGAGGACGGATGGTGGTAAGGTTGCCAGATAAAATACAAGATGCTTAATGAAATTTGAATTTCAGATAAGCAATAAAGTTTTTAGTGTGTCCCAACTATTGCCTGGGACCTACCTGTACTAAAATTATTCACTGTTTATCTAGAATTCCTATTTAATTAGGCATCCTATATTTCAGTGTGCCGACTAAATCTGGCAACCCCAGAGGGTAGACCTTGGGGAAGGGGTTGCCATTGAGTGGAACAGAGTAGAATTTAAGAGTGGAGGTAAGTCATTGACCTGTGAAGACAGGTGTTTGGTGCATGGGGGCTGCTCAATAAATATCTGTTGAAGAAACAAAGGAGAGGAAGGAGGAGAGGTAAAACGAAAGGCCAAGTGGTAGACAACGTCCATAACGGAATGCAGGCATCAGAAATGGTACTTTGAGGGATCAGAAGAGGAAACGCCAGTATCCACTAGAGAAGACGTTTGAGTGGTACCTCCCAAGCTTCTCCAGATAAAGATGAAAGATGAAGGTATATTAGCCAAAAGGGACAGCATGAGATCAAGAGGTGGGAGAGTGGTAGGGATGGGGTTGGGAAGGTACTTGGGAGCCGATCCTGGGGTGTGTAAGGAAAACTAGGAGAGGGGGCAATAATCTAAGGGGACATTAGAGCACCTGTCATGCTAGTGTTTGGGGCTCATTTGGTGGCTAGGGGGGACATGCATAGGATCATTTTTTTTTAAAGTTTATTTTGAGGGAGAGAGAGCGAGCAGGGGAGGGGCAGAGAAAGAGGGAGCATCTCAGGCAGGCTCCACGCTGTCAGCACAGAGCCCGACGCAGGGCCCGATCCCACAAACTGTGAGATCACGACCTGAGCCAAAATCAAGGGTCGGACGCTTAACCAACTGAGCCACCCAGGTGCCCCAGTATTGTTATGATCAGAGGCAAGGAATTTTCTTTTCTTGAAAAAAAAATTTTTTAATGTTTATTTTTGAGTGAGAGCAAGAGCGAGAGAGAGAGAGAGAGAGAGAGACTAGAGTGCGAGCGGGGGAGGGGCAGAGAGAGAGGGAGACACAGAATCCGAAGCAGGCTCCAGGCTCTGAGGCGTCAGTACAGAGCCTGGTGCAGGGCTCAAACTCACGAGCTGTGAGATCATGACCTGAGCCGAAGTCGGACGCTTAACCAACTGAGCCACCCGGGCACCCCCTGGAGTTTTTGTATTCTTTTGCTACAAGACAGGTGTCAGACTATCTGTATATTAAAAAAAAAAAAAAGTGATTCTTATAACACCAAAACGCCAAAGAAGGACATTTTGTAAAAATCAAAACGGAACAGTCATTTTAGCGGAGGAATAATCGTGAACATAAGAGAAGATACTCTGTTGTGTCTGAGCACACTGAAGGGTCTTAACATTTTTAGGTTACAAACTTAGTTGACACAGCGACAGGTGGCAATTCCGGTTGAATATTCATTCACCTAAGAAATCCCTGTCTCTAGACTCAGATGTATCCTAGGTGTGCGGTGTTACTAAAACGAACTAAACCTACCGAAAATTTAGAGGTAAGAGGTGGTAGTCTCAATTCTGGAAGGTGAATGTCTAAAAACTAAATTTAGTGGTATGACCAAAGATCTAAAGCAAGTCCCAAGGGGGTGAAATGAAAATGCGTTAAACATAAATGGATATGTCATCATTTTGATCTAAAGCACAGGGAAATGTTGGAAAGTTAAAGCTTGCAGAGCATCATCAGATAGCCAGGGTCTTTAAAAAGGAAGAGAGAGAGAAAATATGACGATCAGGAGGAGCTTAAAAGCAGGCACCCAATGCGCAGACATCTGCCCAAATTGTCTTTATGGGGCAGTCAAGAAGGCAAACGTTTAAAAATGTAAAGGGTAGAGGTGGTCCTTCCGTTCTTGTTTTTCCAGTTTTAGAGCATTCTTTTTTACTTCTATACTTTGATCTCATGGTTCATGTGAAATTTCTATTTCTTGTTCTGGAATGCCATCCTGCCCATTTCTTTGGCATTCCAGAACAGATTCTTGCTGGTGGGGTTTCTGCCATTTAGCATGGAGGACTATAAACACACACAGAATACCAAGAAATAGAAATTTCGATCCCCGAACGACACAGTTGAGGGATACCACGAATATATTATTGAAAGCTCTCAGGTGCAACTGTCCATTTCAAATGGCCCACATACTTGTTTTCTAATTAACGTGGAATTGTGACTTTGGATTTCAAAACTATTTATTTATTTACTTACCTTGAGAGAGGGAGAAACAGAGCGAGCGAGCAAGCAGGAGAGGGGCACAGGGGGAGGGAGACAGAGAATCCCAAACAGGCTTCGCGCTGTCAGTGCACAGCCCGACACGGGGGCTCGAACACAGGAACCATGAGATCACGACCTCAGCCGAAACCCAGAGTCGGAGGCTCAACCGACTGAGCCACCCAGGCGCCGCATGGCTCTGGATTTCTTGTTATTGAAAAGTTTCCTATTGAGTGTTAGGCCTGCCTTCTCTTTCCAACCCACGAATGGTCAAGGCTTTTCTTTGTTACCTCAAAGAGCTTCTCTGGCCTCTTGGGCATGCCCTGTGGAGGAGACGTGGGAGCACAGGTAAGGAAATGTTGGAGTCTGGGAGGGTGTGGGGGCAGCTAATGCAGGGGTGGTGCCCCCTCCCCCGTCCCCCCAGAGGGGGGCGTTGGTGCAGCAGGCAAGTGGGCCCTGTTCAGAAAATTGCTTTTGGAGAATTAAGAGAGGCCGTTCTTTTGCAAGAGCGACTCCATCTTGTCGCTCTCCTTTTTCTGGTGGCCGGCAGCAATTCTCCCAGTTTCTAGCCCGTTTCGTTGTTGTTTGCAGTTGGTGTGTGTGCTCTGAGAGCGAGCGAGAGCACTCGTGCGCCCACGTGGGAGTTGGGGAGCTTGCGGAGAGAGAGAATCCCAGGCACCCTCCACGTGGTCAGCGCGGAGCCCGATGCGGGGCTGGAACTCACAAACCTCGAGATCCTGACCTGAGCCGACATCAAGAGGTGGATGCTTAACCTTGATTGAGCCACCCAGGCGCCCCCCACCCCCAACCCGTTTTGCCTAGAACACTCCCTCCTCTCCTTCACTTACGTAATCTGTGGCTAGTGTTCAGTGAGATGTGGTTGAGCGCAAACCATGGAAAGGGCTGGTATCTCCTTAGAGCTTGGAACCCCGGGTTTCGAGATCTTTTTCTGCCATTTGTTAGGGTGTGACCCTCGGGCACGTCACTCGGCCGCGCGGAACCTTGACTTTCTTATCCATACGCCGGATTCTTCTGTCTCGTGCATTATCAGCCTCGTGGGACCAGTGAAGATTAAATGAGAAAATGTATATGAAGGGATATGCTAGGGCCGTGATGTTGATTCTGATTATTACTATTTAAAAGCTCTGTAGGCGGGCTGGTTCTTTCCACCTAGAGAAATAGAGCATTCCTATTCGAAGTCTTACCGAACAGAAATGAGCATAACCTGCTTATTTGAATTTTTATAATGAAGTCCAAATGCAAGATAGATGGAATTTCTGAAGAAGCTCCTGGCCACCGAATAAATTTTATGTGTCTTAAAAACTGTCACAATATAAGTATTTTTAAAGCGATATATGATGGCTTCTGAAAATACCTGAAATGCCCATGCTTTTATAGATGTTTCAGTATGCAATTTGTTCTCACTGTCTGATCTTGAATGATCAAATAATTTGCATACTGTTTTCAGTGGCATGAATTAAAGGCTAATTGAAGTGTAATTTTTTTGCAGTAAAATGATATCATCTTTTATGTAGTACATTTAAAGATATTCTAGGCCAGTTCTAATTTTATAGTTTTATTATTTTAATTTAATGTACCAAGTAATTAAAAATTGCTACAAAGAAAAGAAGATGAAAATCATTTTAGTTAATTTCCCCTTACCAGTGTGAAAAGATGATTAGTAGAATAATGGAACAGAGCTTGACACAGTTCCTGGCACATAAAGATATTCATGAAACGTTCCATAGTGAATAGGAATGAATAATTTCCGAGTACTTCTAGACTTTGGGAAAAGGTGCCGTTCTCAGTGCTATAGAAAATACGAAGAAGCTTGCTTGCCATCTTTATACTAAAATACTTCCTTCCCTACAGAGGTCACCCAAGCCGCTTTTACTTCAACCGTCAGACCCTCAGCTTGCTCTGCTCACCTCTTTCTCTCTTTCTGCTCGTGGAGTAGATTCTCAGGCCAGAGTCAGTCACAGATGTTGAGAGGCCGTTCTCCACGGTATCTCACGAGCAGAGACGTTGCCTGCTCTTTGTTCTGGACTCTCTTCCAGGATGTTTACATGGCAGACAGCTTTGGAAGACAAAGGTAGTCTCTCCCTCTGGAGCAAAGGGCGGGTCTGCTCGCAGCCTTGGAAGATAGAGTGGTGTCTCCTTCCAGAACATGCTTACCGCCCAGTCTAATACAGGTGGTATCTCCCTGTGATGCTTATTGTCTGTTATAAAAGATTTAGGTTCTCTAAGCTTAGGGTTTCCTCTCCTGTCGTGTAACCCCCTGCGTGGGCAGGAGTTACGTGGTCCTTGTTGTGTCATCCTGTGGGAAGCGAGGCTCAGGAAGCAAACCCTTTTACCGCCAGTGGCTAACCACCATTTTGGGCATACTTGGGTATGCTGGGTCTATACTCTCAAGAGGAGGAGCGAATGGGCTAATCATAGTGTTAGAAGTAAAAGATGGGATGTGATCCAGAACCTTTGGCCCAGAGCACCGTCTACAACTACAAAGCCTCTGATAACCATCACTTTGTAGGGGTGGTTGGGAGGAGGTGAACAGAGGCTATCAAACATGGAGGGAGGAGAGCTTGGTAGAGGAAAGAAGATTCCATGAAGCTTGTAGAAGCTGTGAATCATGGTGTTGGCACCTGCCATATTGAAGCTTACTAGTCTGCCTTCCCTAGTCTTTATGGTTTATTAAAGTGCTTCCCTGGTACCACTTAGGCAACTCTAATAGCATGCAAGGCTGGTAAGTGACTGTGGACCTCAGCCCTTTGCCCACTTCCCCATTCTGGGAAAGCATTCAGGGTCGTTACGGAGACGTGCCATGACCTCTTCCTTGTTAGCCATCCGATGAAACGGTTGTACTTTGTTCCACACCATAGGGACTTCTATCCGGCGTCACCGGATTTCTCTCCCACCTCCTGATGAAGATCAGTTTTATACTGTGTATCATTTCAATATCAACATAGACGTTGTCTTTTATGGCCGGACATTCAAGATTTATGATGCTGATACGTTCACAAAAAACTTCTTGAAGAAAATAGGAGTCAAATTAAACCCCCCAGGACGGTGTCCAGAAGATCCTTACATGAAGATACGGAGAGAGGTAAGAGATTGATAACATCCGTGAGTTCTTGTCTTCAGAATGAGAATCCGTAAAGGGGACTCAGTCGAGGATATCTGCGTTCCAGATGCAGATGTGAAAGCACTTTTGGGGTCATGGTCACTGGAGTTATCCTGTTCTCCTTGAGGCTGGAGGGAACTCTGGGTATTGGGCTCAGTGCAGGAAAGTCTTCCCTCACCACCCCTACCCTCGCTTCTCTCCACAGAGAGTCTCCCTTCCCGGTGGTAGGAGTCCAGTGAGCCCATGATTGGCTTTGTGGTCACTGACAGTGTAAGAGTTAGGTCCACTCTTACCCGGCTTACCTTTTCCCGTCTTGGTTGCCTACCTCTGGGAACGTTTTTGCTTCTGTACTATTGATTAAGTGCACCAAACCTTGGGCATGCCATTTTCCTTCTTCCTCAGGACTCCCAGCTCTGCGAATGGTGGCATCAGTTGTGTTCTAGAGGAGTGGGAAGGGCCATGACCCTGAGGTACCCCATTATAAAAGCATGTTTGTCTTCAAAGTCTGATCGCAGTTAGTACAGGGAGGAAAGAACCCAGTGTTCATAGTATTGTTGTCTTTCTAAAGTTGTCTTTTTTTTTTTTAATGATCCCTTGGCCTAAATTATTTTTTCTTCTTCTTCTTCTTCTCCTCCTCCTCCTCCTTCTTCCTCCTCCTCCTCCTCCTTCTCCCTCTCCTCCCTCTCTTCCTTCTCCTTCTTCTTCATTATTATTATTTTTTTTTAATTTTTTTTTTTTTTACAGAAGAATCAGAACACCCAAAAGGGCAAGTGTCAGGTGGAAGGTCAGATACCTTCAACTCAAGTCTTGTGCTTCTTAACCCAGAATTTGATTACGGTCATTTTCTTTCTTTTTCTTTTTTTTTTAATTGAAGTAGGATTAGACGGAGTAAAGTACACTGAAATGAAGTGTACCATGGGATGAGTCTTAACAAATGCTACACCCATGTAACCCACACCCAAATCAAGACCCGGAACACGTCCCTCCTCCCAGCAAGTTCCCTCGTGATGTTTTCCAGTCAGCCACTCTTCCCACCCAGGAACGGATAACCGCACTTCTTTCTGTCCCCGTAGATGCGTTTGATCTCGTTTCTCCTGTTTCTCAAATTTGTAATCAATTGCCCTGCCGAAAGATAGCGTGGAATTTAGAATAAAATTTGCCTTTGGTCCTGCTCTAGTCTCCTGCTAAAAGCCGCGCGCGCGCGCGCGCGGGATCAGTCATCTGTTCCCACCCCCTAGCCCCGGCGGAATTATTCTTTAACGTTCCTGTAGGCACGCAGCCCTCCTGAGATATACATATTGTTGATCCTGGAATATTTAAGGAGAAGTCCTCGTGGCATTATACCTGTGTTTGTTGGTATACAAGCAGATTTAAAGTTTGGGTTTATTTTTATTTTTTTCCAAACACCCTGGGCGCAAGAGCCTAGAACTAGATGAAGCCTTTACAACGAGGAGAACCTGAAAGGACCGGATCCACATGAGTTCCCACCCTTTGCATATGGCTGCGCTCATTCACGAACAGTCGGTATTATATGATAGTGCTTAGGAATGATGATGCGTTGTATTAAATGCAGAGAGCACTGTGCCCCTCCATAGGTTTATGAAGAAAAAAAAAGAAAAATCTTCTGTGCCGGGAATCGAGAATAAATACCAAGAACAGCCAAGAAGGGTTTTAAAGAATTTCCTTAGGTCGGGGAAAATGATTTTAGCATTTATTCCCTCAGGGAGAAAGCTCTTCCATAAATATAGAAATCTGTGGAAAATTAGGAGTTTAATAAGAGGCTTTTATGTTGACTTTAATGCGTTTACTTCTCCAATTGTTGGCTGCCTTCAGACACGAAGTTAAAATTAAGCAATTTAACTTAAGCCGGAAAGAGCCCCGATGGTATATAATCAATAATGCGTTTCTTAAAGGCCTTATGACGCCAGAGAAACCACTTTTCAATTGATGAAAGTAGAGGCCCCGTGGTTTTGGGTAAAGATCCGGGGCAAAGAAGAAGGCTAGGAGCCTCTGGAAGGCCATCACGTCTCCCCCAATCCTGCTGTAAGTCTGCACATAAACTGCCCTGGACGGAGAGCACGTTTTGAGAAATTACAAATGTGATTACGTAACCCGATATGGGACTGCCTCTCTCCTGCCAGTGAGCACTTCCTTTATAACCGTCCTGTTTGGCTGCATCAGGTGGAATGGGGGAAGTTTTGCTCCGAGACAGGGCTGAGGACCTACAAGTCTAGAAAAGTCACACCAAGAAGACTGTGGTGGTTCTCCATTGGCTCTGCTCCTGTTTCCATAGCCTTCCAGAGCCTTGATATCTGAAGCTTTGGAGCAAAATAAAACTATGACTTGTTTCTTCCCTTGACTTTTACAAAAATCTTTGGATGCATTAGAAGGATCTACAGATACAGATTCTCAGTGAAAAGGCCCGACCGGTGTCTTTTGGGGGTTGAGACATAATTAGCATAGGCTCAGATGTATATAAATCTTAGGCGTACCGATCGACAAAGTTTTGAAAAACGTATACGACTTAGTAAGCGACTCAGAAATCAAGACACGGAATATTTCCGTCGCCCCCAGAAAGTTCCCTTCTCCCCCTTTCTGGTCATTCCCTGACCCAGAGGCAATTACTCTTCTAACTTCTGTCACCACACATTCGTTTTGTGTTTTCTTAAAAATTTGAAGTCTTTGTGGGGCACCTGGGTAGCCCAGTCGGCTTGGCGTCTGACTCTTGATTTCGGCTCAGGTCATGATCTCATGGTCTGTGAGTTCGAGCTTCATGTTGGGCTCTGTGCTCACAGCGTGGAGCCTGCTTGGGTTTCTCTGTCTCCCTCTCTGCTCCTCCTCCCTTACTCTCTCTCAAAAATAAACATTAAAAAAAAAAAGAATTTTAACTCTTTGAGAAAAACTAGTTTTCAAAAACAGTATAAAACGATAGTGTATTAAAATACTGTTTAATATTAAAAGCTTCTTACTACTTGATTGTATTTTTTTTATGTTTACTTATTTTTGAGAGAGAGTGAGACAGAGTGTGAGTAGGGGGAAGGGCAGAGAGAGAGGGAGACACAGAAACCGAAGCAGGCTCCAGGCTCTGAGCTGTCAGCACAGAGCCCGACGCGGGGCTCGAACTCACGGACCACAAGATCATGAGCCGAAGTCGGCCGCTGAACCGACTGAGCCACCCAGGCGCCCCTGGATTGTATTTTTAAGGCAAAAACTAGCTGTCGGTGTATATACACGTATGTCGTTGAGTCCTTTGAAATTTTTAAAAAGATCCCAGAATAGTCTATGGGAAAGATCTCTTCATGTGCTTTGATTGCGTGTATCCCAGAAGTGATTATGCAAAACCACTCTTACTGACCTTTTTTCCCCACTTTTCAGACGCTAGACCGCATGGAGCCCTTACGTCCCTATGAGTCCTATGACACCCTGAAACAGTTCCTTGAGTATGATAGGAAGGTTTTACGTTTTTTCTGCCTGTGGGACGACTCAGCCTCGATGTTCGGGGACCGTCGAGAACTCATTCTGCATTACTTTCTGTGCGACGATACCATCGAAATCAAAGAAGTGATGCCACCCTGCTCAGGCCGGGATGCCACATCGTTGTTCCTCCGGAGGAAAAAGCTACCCAAGGTGAGCCGCAGACACGGAACCACTTTCCGAGTTTTTCTTGCGGGCCAAAAGACTCACCATTCACTGTCTGGAATGTTGTGGGTTATGACTGTGCAATGACCACAGTTACCAAGTGTTAGTACGGGTGTTTGGAAAACTTTCATTTTGTGCTCTCTGTGTTAAAATACATGTGTGAGGGGCGCCTGGGTGGCTCAGTCGGTTAAGTGTCTGACTCTTGGTTTTGCCTCGGGTTGTGATCTCACGGTTCACGAGTTCGAGCCCCGCATCGGACTGTGTGCTGACAGCTCAGAGCCCGGAGCCTGCTTTGGATTCTGTGACACTCTCTCTCTCTCTCTCTCTCAAAATAAATAAATAAATAAAAACTTAAAAAAATACATACATCTATGAAAGTAATATAGAGCATATAACAAATTGAAGTTGGAATTTTGTGGGTTGAATTCAGGCAAGTAAACAGAAAAAGAAGTCAAATGAGAGAGGAAGTACATATTCAGCATTGAGTTCGTAATCAGTTTTCGGAAAGTAAGTGACTCTCTAGTTAGAAGAATTGCTCATGCCCTTGGATGGGGCATTGGCCTCTGGCCTCTGTAGCCTACTGAGGAATTGCACGGTTTTGGTCTAAGCTCTGAGTGTGCAAACACACACGCACACGTGCACACCCCCCCCCCCCCCCAAACGACAAGCATATGCCCAGGAATGATTCTTAGGAAAGTAGCCACCAGTCACCAACTAGCCACTGGCTAACATCAACGACAGCTTTTGCATTTTAGTTACTATTAAAAGAGAGTTGTTGGGCTGATTTCTACACATTTATGGCCATTTGAGAGCTAAGTAACTTGGGGGCAGAAGAAACAACAGAGAGACAGAGGACCTGGGTTAGAATTGTGGCTCTGCCCCTTAAAAGCTGTGTGACCTTCGGCGAGTCACTTAACCTCTCTGAGTGTATTTTTCTATCTCTGAAACGCTGTTCACAAGGCCTCCCTTTGAAAGTAACTGTAAAAGCTGAATGGGATGGGGGCACCTGGGTGGCTCAGTCGGTTAAGCCTCCGACTTTGGCTCAGGTAGCCTGGGAAGCCTGTTTTTAGAATGGCTTTGACCAGTAGACCAATTATAAAAAATAATAATGACGTACTGGACATTTGCGGTATGTCTTGACATTCGTTGCTTCCTTTATTCATTCATTCAGCAAATATTTATTGAGTGTCAACTGTGTGCCAGCTCTGGGGGTTCCAGTGAGAAAGAAATGGATTAAGTCCTGCTTCATGGAACTTCCATTCTCCTGGCGGAGAGAGAAAAAAAGCAGTAAGCAGTCCCTCGACACTCAAGCATCCTTTGAGAGAGCAAGGAATCAGTACTATTAACTGCAGTTTGACGACAAAACGGAAGTTCTCGGGGTGGTGGAGGTGGGGTGGGGGGTGCCCGGGTGGCTCAGTCGGTTAAGCGTCCGACTTCGGCTCAGGTCATGATCTCACGGTTCGTGAGTTCAAGCCCCGTGTCGGGCTCTGCGCTGACAGCTCCGAGCCTAGAGCCTGCTTCGGATCCTGTGTCTCCCTCTCTCTCTGCCTCTCCCCCCCCCCCCCGCCCCCAGTGCTCTGTCTCTGTCTCTCAAAAATAAAAATAAACATTTTTAAAAAAAACCCCAGACAACAACCGAAGTTCCCAGAAGGTAAATACCTGGCTCCAAGTCCTGTAGCTAGTAAGTGGCAAAGAGAAAATGCTCCAAAGGTACTGTTTCTCTACGTTGCTTGGCTGACTCACCCCCCCTCCCCACGTCATAAATTTGCACATTTGAACTTGTGTTTTATGTCACACCTATCAGGGATGATTCAGATTCCTCCTCTGTATGTGATAAACGGGTCACTTTCCATTCATTGAAGTTGGTTAAGACCTTTCCTGCAGCTCACGCGACCGCTGGGACCACGTCTGGTGCGTGGCGTGGAGCAGTACCCTGGCTTGCTCTGGGCCACGGTTTCCGGTAGAGGCCGCCTGCACTCTGGGGTTCTTGCCACCTCACCACGCGGTCCCTCTCGGCTGGCTAGTGCTTCCTGAGCTCAGGGTTGGGCAGGATGCTAAGCTGAGTGACGTGGGCAGGGCATGGTTTCTTCCTCAGGGCGTTTCTCGTAGTTTCGAGAAGAGGAAAAAAGATGGCTGCCGGTGAGGCATTCAGAGAAACCACACGGAGCGGTCTAGCCCTGTGTTCGGTGCTATGGAGGTGTGGACTGGGGACAGGCTAGGAGGATGGGAAGGGTCAGGGGAAAAGAGAGCCCTTTAGCACGGCCTTGAAGGATGGGTGTGGAAGTAGAGGGAGAGGTGGATGGAGTATGAGGGCAGAGGAGAACCGTATTTGGGGGAGGAAAACCCCTCCCCTCCCCGGTAACGACAGACAGATTAACAGGACCAGCAAATGTTGAATAACATGTATACCTCCCGTCCTCATGAGAGAGACTTAGGAAAATGGAGGAACTTCCTGAAATGGCCCAAGCCACCACCTTAAATACCATCTCCAGCTACAGGGGGGTCAAGTGGCCAGGTGGGAGGGAAGCCGGTGATAGGGGGTCACCAAGGAAAGCACAGTGAACAAAAGTGCGCTGGTTAATGCAGATTTAAGTCGTCTTCCCCGCTGGTCAGAGGTTTTAGAGATGTTCAGCCTGCCTTCTCTTCCTGGGACACAGAGGGAGACATTCTTACAAATGGAGATTTCCTTTATAGATGTAAATGGTTTCTACAAAAGGGTGGCTCAGTTGGTTAAACAAAAGGGAACCTTGTACCCAGCTCCTCCCGAATCTGCTGTTTTCTTCAGAATAACCAGCTCAAAATAGTCCATAGGCCCGAGAGGCGTGTTTGGGGCGGTGTGTTTTGGTCCGCTTCTCATACAATGCGTATTTCCGGCTTGGGCCCCTCACCACGACCATCTTTTGTGCTCAGTAAGCCACCTACCGTACCTCGTTTGGATTTTCTCTTCCAGTATGGCCCACCTGGAGTCTATCAGCCAGGTCAGATAACGGATCGAGCAGTTCTTAACCTGTATCGTGGCTTGACAGGGAGACCGGCGGACGGCTACCTGTTGGATAAATACAAGGTGAGGGACCTCACGTTTCATTGCTGTTTCCGGTGTGACCTTCCTGGAACCTGAGATACGGGGTGCGTCACAGATTCTCTTGCGAGATTGATTGTGAACGTGGTTAATGAATCTATAAACGTGTGCGTTGCACCTCTGTCTGTCAATCCTCAACAGGCTCAAGCGCACATGTGCATAAATACACACGTTGTGTCGCTATTTGCAAGCACTGCATTACCAAAAGACTTTCCAGATGTTAACATTGACTGGCTGTCTTGGTTATAAATGATACAAACGAGGGTTTGTGTTTTTTTTCCTTTTGTGCAATTTTTTTTTTCTTTTGCCTAAGTCTTCAGAGGGTCTGTGGCGCCAACGCCTTGTTCCTTTGTGTTTATTAGCTCGGGAAAGTAGACCCGGAGTTTTACAAAGATAGTGACCTGTTCATAGGAACCACCATCAACGTGTGGGGAAGGAAAGTGCTTCTTTGCGACTGTGATGACTTTACGAAGACCTATTACAAGACTAAATATGGAATTGGTAAGGAACACGTATGTCACTTAGAAAATAATACTTCGGGGTGCCTGGTGGTTCAGTCAGTTGAGCGTCCGTCTCTTGATTTGGGCTCAGATGATGATCCCACGGTCGTGGGATGGAGCCCTGCGTTGGGCTCTGTGCTGATCGTGGAACCTGCTTAAGATTCTCCCTCCGCCCCCCTCCCTGACCTGTGCTGTCTCTTTCTCTCTTCTCAAATCAAAAATCAAGGGGCGCCCGGGTGGCTCAGTCGGTGAAGCGTCCGACTTCGGCTCCGGTGATGATCTCGCAGTTTGTGGGTTCGAGCCCCGCGTCGGGCTCTGCGCTGACGGCTCGGAGCCCGGAGCCTGCCTCCGATTCAGTGTCTCCCTCTCTCGCTGCCCCTCCCCTGCTGGTGCTCTGTCTCTCTCTGTTTCTCAAGAATAAATAAAGGTAAAAAAAAAAAATCAAGAAAATAAGAAAAAATAACGTTTAAAAATTCAGAATCTGCGTTCTGTAGTTTAGGATTTTGCTTTTGAGTTGCAAATGCTAAGCTCAGAATAGCTACCATGTATTCATTGAGCATTTGCTGGTAGGCGTTTGTTGTGTTACTCCTAACAACGATTCGAGACTCATTGTCCCCATTTCAGAGGTGAAGAAGCCGAGGCTTAAAAAGCTGAGGTGAAGAAGCTGAGGCTGACTTGTCGAAGGCTATGCAGTAAGTGAAGGGTGAGCCGAGCTCTGAACTTGTCTACCTGATGCCAGAGGCTTCCGTTTTCTTTTACAGCCGGCCCTCTGCCTGACTGCAGCTTGGGCTCCGTGTTCTCCGGTCGAGCAACTGAAATGGAAATCTGAATGCTTTTCTTTTCACTGAATTCCTGCTTACTGCAACGGGTATACTGCTTATCTGAGTTCTCTGAGTCTCTTGTGCCAGTTTGTTCTACCTTTCCTGGTGAAGCCCAGCCATGTTTCCAGCTTTTCTCTCTCCTTAGACATCCATTCTCTTCAGATGAGTTCAGTTCAGAATGAGAAGAAGTGGTTTATTAAGAACTTACTGGGGGGCGGGGTGCCCCTGGGTGGCTCAGTCGGTTAACCGTCTGACGCTTTATTTCAGCTCAGGTCATGATCTCACGGTTTGTGAGTTCCAGCCCCGCATCAGGCTCCATGCTGACAGCGCAGAACCTGCTTGGGATTCTCTCTCTCCCTCTCTCTCAAAAGAAAGAAATAAGCTTAAAAAAAAAAAAAAAAAAAGAACCTAACAGGTACAGGTTGTTGTAGTAGGACTTAGGAGCTATGGAGTTAAAGAGTTTCTTAGGCCGGAAGGAGCACAGAAACCTACTGCATGTTCCGTGGCGTTATGAGAATCGTGGAAGCGGGCAGAGGATCTGACATGAAACCGGAACAACAAAGCCCTCATTTGTGAAACCTGCCAGCCAGCCCTGCCCCCTTCCTGGGCCCTGCTCCAGGTACCTGTCCCTGAGTGGAAGTGATGGTGTGGAGGAGGGTTGCTGATCTCCCAGGTTGGGGTTTGGAGCTGGGGGGCGGGGGGATAGTGCTTCCTCCCGTATTCTTGTCTGAGACAAGGCACTTTGTTACTAGAATGAGCATCTCACATGTCTTGGTGTTCCCATTGTGCAGCATTCCTGGTCTCCTGGGCATCTTCCTGTCGTGGGAGAAGGCACACAGCATACACAAAGGGTTGGCACAAAAAACACTTTGGATTTCACTCTTCCGTTCATTAAGGGAATTTGTTCCACGGCATTTGCTTGCCAGATTAGTCACAATGCACGGGCCTTAGGGGGCCACATCGGTAGTCTCTTCTGTTACTGTCTAAAAGTCGTGCTCTCTCGTGGACGCAGTTGGGCACATTAGTTTTGGGGACTGTGAACACGAGGCAGCCAGGCATGTGCATGTGGTGGCTGTTGGGGAGGAGTTGCTAGTGGTCCGCAGATCCCTGGGAAGGAGGATTTGGTTTTTAAATTTTTTTTTTTAACGTTTATTTATTTTTGAGACAGAGAGAGACAAAGCATGAACGGGGGAGGGTCAGAGAGAGGGAGACACAGAATCCGAAACAGGCTCCAGGCTCCGAGCTGTCAGCACAGAGCCCGACATGGGGCTCGAACTCACGGACCGCGAGATCATGACCCGAGCCGAAGTCGGCCGCCCAACCGACTGAGCCACCCAGGCGCCCCCGGATTTGGTTTTTAATAAATGTCGATGCCTGTGTAGAATCAGTAAGTCTTCGGGGTAGGCTTAAAACTTGAAGAAGAAAAAAAAAAAACATATATAGAAAAGACGAGTTAACTGAAGACGTTGACCTCCGTCCCACTGAAAGATGGTCTTAATGCGAAGGACGTGGCAAAGGTTTCCAAACCTCATCTGATCCCTTCAGCGCAGAGCCCCAACATTTGGTTAATGTTTGTCCGCCAGCTCGATTTCGAGACTGCAAAGGTTGCATTTGGGAAAATGAACGTGGTACTGGTGAGACATAGTATGTTGTTAGTCTCCTAACCGGTTTGCAGGGAACTTGAAGAGACAGAGTGACTTCTCTGGCGTCCTCTAAATCTAGCCGTCCTCGGCAAACAGATCAGCTCTAGATGCCCGATGGTCCATTTTGGTTGATCCCTGGCGCTTAATTTCTTTCTGCTCACTTCTCTGGGTCACTCTATACAATTATGCATTATGTAAAAAAAAAAAAAAAAAAAAGGGAGTCTGTGCCTTTAAAGCTAATATAACACGAGCATCGTGCATTTAAACAGAAAATTATGCAAATGCAAAATTGTGATGCATTTTATAGTCACGCTGACTTTTTATATTTCTCATATGTTAAAATATCCCATTTAACAGACACTATTATTACACAGCATTTCTTGAGTCACAACAGTGTACTTAATGTAAGTAATGACTAGAAATTATATCCATGGTGCAAGCAGGGCGGGGGTGGGTGGGTCGTGAATCCGCATTCTCTGGTAATCGTTACTTTGCCTTTTCTGACTTTTTGGTGAGGTTAAATTAGCGTACTTGATGTTACTCAGATACAGTCACATCGGACATCTCGATCGAGTTTATAATTCGTCTGCTTCTCTGAATTCAGAGACCGTATTTTACGCATTATGTTCTCGTATCCTTGAAGTTCAAACTAGAACAGAGTCCCGTCAGTAAGTGTGGTCGCACTTCCTCCCTTGTCAGTAATTGTAGCCAGTGCAGTCCAGGAAGGCGCAGACAGGCGCTAACCACACCACTGGGACCTCCTAAGAGGGGCCAGGGAGAGATTTGTAAATGCCACCTTGGTGCTTTTTAGTACCTTCTCCTATCTAATGACACCTCAGCAGATTTGGGGTGGTGGTGGGGGGGGCGGTGAGAAAAAAATGGCAGACAGACAAAGAGAAGGGGTTGCTCACAGTCCCAAGGAAGGTGCAGGGGTAAGCTTTCTATTTATGTAGAAGCAGAGGGCTCCATAGAATTCCAAGAGAGATTTGTGCCCCTGTGTAAAACCCAATTTGACTCCTAAAAAAAAAAAAAAATGAGGGTTCTTTTGTGCGTTCAAGGACTCTAAGGAGAAAGCGATTCCATAGACTCCTTGCATGGAACATTCCAATGTGACTCTCCCACTAGGCAGCTCGGCCATCCCGCTGGCCCTGGCTCACCTGCCGGGCTGTAAGCGTGTCACTTGCCTCATGATTTCGTGTGGATGCACGCGGACCGGCAGATGGATGCCTGTTGGACTTTCCTGTAGCATAAAGGTTAGAAAAGGCTCCAGGGGCTCCAGCAGGAGTTTCTCTCACTGAAGGCACGGGGACTTGAATGTAACCCGTTCTCACCTAGAATTCCTGCCTTGGGTTATTATTTCTTTGCTATAGGAGGACTTGCTTATCATCGAACCTTAGTGGCTGGGACAGCCAAAACTGGTAAAACAACAACAACAACAGCAACAACAAACCAGCTGTTTCCATTGCTTTTAAGTGCGTATTAGGCTGTACTGACAGTAAAGATGAGCAGCATTCTTTAAAGCATCTTTGATTTGGTGGATTTCTTTCTGGCCTCTTGACGAACTCTGAACTCTTGGCGCTGGAAGCGGTGGGGCATCAAAGATGAGAATTTAATGGTCATTGGCGCAAATTAGCTATCCCAAGCTGCAGCGTCAGGCGTAGACTTTGCTTCTGGTTGCACCGCGTGGCCTTAACGGATGTAACAACTTTGCCCCTTTTTTCGTCCGCCGCGAAGCACAGAGGGTTGAGGAATGGACGGTCCCTGAAGGATTTTCGAGCGAGGGCTCAAGAATAATGTGATTCACTAATTATTTGCCCCCGAAATGAACATCCCACCAAACTCATTTGACCTGGGTATTGGGTACAAGCAGAGGGGGGTTTATTTTGATGTTAATGGAGTTAATGAAGTCTGAGCTTTAGGATTCTTCCATGGCCTGAGCCCCAGTCCAAAGCCCCGATCCTAATTTTGTCTTAACCATTTTGGCATTCTTTGTATTGAAGCGCTTACTCCCAAATTATGTAAGCTTCAGGCCTCCTAAAATCTGGGTCCATATCTGGGTTACTAGAACATAGGGGATGAACTTTGAGGGGTGCCTGGGTGGCTCAGTCAGTTAAGCGGTTGACTCTTGATTTTGGCTCAGGTCACCATCTCATGGTTGGTTTGTGAGATCGAGCCCCGTGTCAGGATCTGCACTGATGGTGCGGAGCCTGCTTGGGATTCTCTCTCTCTCTCTCTCTCTCTCTCTCTCTGCCCCTCTCCCGCTCATGTTCTCACTTTCTCAAAATAAATAAACATTAAAAAAAAAAAAGATGAACTTTGAGGTGATTGAAGGCATTTTCCAGCATTGTTTCCAATCGAGACGGCAAATAGTAAATCACAGTGAAGGATCATTAACATTCGTCTTAAAAACATCATCTTTCTGGGGTGCCTGGGTGGCTCAGTTGGTTGAGTGTCCTGACTTTGGCTCAGGTCACGATCTCATGGTTTGTGGGTTCAAGCCCCATGCCGGGCTCTGTGCTGACAGCTCAGAGCTTGGAGCCTGTTTCAGATTCTGTGTCTCCCTCTCTCTCTGCCCCACCCTTGCTCGCGCTCTGTCTCTGTCTCTCAAAAATAAACAAACATTAAAAAAATTTAAAAACATCACCTTTCTGTAATTTTGTTGGAATCTAGTTAACCGTGGATAGGCACGCAGTATATTTGCTTTTACAAGTCACTCGGAATGAGAGGAATCAGGCCATTGAAACGACAGAGGTGTCTCAGAGTTCAGCAGAGTGCCATTTAAGAAGATATTTGGGAAGATGCTGTGTACAAAACTGGTATAATTTTTCATTTATTCAAGGAACATTTTTTTAATATCTGAAGCATGCAAGATGCCGGGATGATGGAAAAACAAATACAGGAAACATAGGTGCAAGTCCGAAGCCTTGTGGGTGTACACGATTACCCAGAGAAAAAGATGTATGTGCTACGAAAAAGTCAGGCATGATAGAGAGGAACACTCCTCGGCTTCTATACACCAGATGGCGCTGTGGGTGCAGAGGAAAGCTTGAAATTGGTTCTTTTGTTACTTAAATCTGTTGCAAAAATTATGTAGTTGAGAGCAAACAACACTTATAAAACTTGTAATTCTGGGGGGGGGGGAGGTATAGAATGCATTCTTAATTATTTTGTGATCCAGCATATGTGCTCTTTTGGTTACACTATTCAGATTTGTACGCAGAGTTGTATGTATGCATGTGTCCCCTTGTTAGAAGAAACTGATCACGCCCCGATGTGCTGCTAATCACAGAGTTTTCCCTGCCATCCTGTGGTCCTTTCCCTGAAATGAAGGTACCAGTGAGTGGTGTGTTTGATTTGCCGGTTAACAATAATAGGGGTCGACCGCAGCTCTACCTAATTCCAAGATTTGAACTTTCCTCTTTATTACCAAGATTTTAATTGACACAAAAATAGCAATAGGAGAGGCTCGCAAGCCACTTCTGTACTGGCTGCCTGGCTGGTCCCTTTCACTGAGCCAGTGAGAAATCTTTGATGGCATTCTCTTCGCCAATATGTCTTCCGTGAATGGTTTCTGTTAGGGCAGAACAATACTCTTTTGGGGATTATGCTCGAGGGGATTTTACACAAAGGCTAAGGAAATAAGGAAGTCTAAGGAAATGTGAAAGTTGAAAATGTTTTCAAATCGGGAGTTAGAAATAGCCTCGGACCCTTAGCCTTTTGATCTATCAGTAAAAAAACAAAACAAAACCCTCAATGCGAAGAGTTTGGTTGCCTTGGATGACAAATTGATGTGTATTTTCCATTATAGAGTTGTGCTTTAAATCTGTACTCTTCTATTGGAAGTCTGACAGCAGAGGGGCGCCTGGATGGCTCAGTCGAGTCGGTTAAATGTCCGACTTCCGCTGTGGTCACGATCTCCCGGTTCGTGGGTTCGAGCCCCACATCGGGCTCTGCGCTGACAGCTGGGAGCCTGGAGCCTGCTTTGGATTCTGTGTCTCCCTCTCTCCCTGCCCCTCCCCTGCGCACGCTCGCTCACTCTCTCTGTCAAAGATAAACAAACAAACAAAAAAACGTTAACAGGGGAAAAGGAAATCTTTGCTTGTACGGAACTCCTTAGAGTCATGAATGTTTTGTTGTGTTTGTTTTCCGAAAGATTCTGGCATTTTCTTTGCCCTTTGTGGTGGGGCAAACACAAGTGACTTGGAGATTATACAGCCTCACAGATGAGTGCCTAACAGCTCCCAGGCAATTACAAATATGTCCCCAGCCCTCTGTCCATCGCTCCATCCTCACAGATGATGAGTTACAGAAAAGCAATGACATTTGCCCAGAACGCTCCCTTTGAGCGAGTAAGCAGTGGCTATTCTTTCAAGTTTTGTGTATTTGTTTTCAGCTTTATTCTTGGTTTTCTGCCTCCATCACATCTGAGTACAATTGCAACCTGGAGCCGTGGCTGGTGAGAAGTTTTGGTTTGGTTTTGTAACTCGATGGGGAAGTGCCATGGCCTGGAGTTGAGTTAGAGGAAAAGAGAGAGGTCTGAAGAAGGGGACGCAGGAGGAGGGGATGGTGCATGGGGAAGGTAAAGGCAAAACAGTGAGGAATCAGGCCTGTTTGGAAAGGAGTTTGATTAGGGAGTGTTGACTGAAGACGGGAGAGGGCTAAATTCCAGGTTAAAATCTGGGATGGGCGGGTGGCAGAACGTTCCAAGTTTGAATTTTCATATCATTGGGAAAATCACGGAAGGACAGAAAAGAGTCAGAAATGGGGATGTGATGACAAAAGAGAAATGTTTACTTACTTGACATAGGCAGTTTCTTTTTCCTTTTTCTCTTTTGAACCAATGGCGATTATTGAGTGACTTCTTTGGTTTCTGTAAACATGATTGAGACCTACCCTCCGAGGATTTTGCTGTGTTTTCTTTGAAAGACTTTAAAATAGTCCATCTTGAAAACATAACAAACCTTTCAAAACAGCCACAATCGGGGCGAAAAACAAAACAAAACAAACCCAAAGCAACCCAAACCAAAATAAAAACCATTGACGTCTCGTTTGCCTTTGTTTTGTTACAGAGAACTTTACCTCGATTTCGTGCAAGGCTCCTCCTCCTCCAAAGATAGAAAGGAAATTTCCACCTTATAACGGCTTTGGTTCCGAAGAGGATTCTCTCCGCACCTGCATAGGCCTTGTGCCCACACCTCATCAGAGGAACTTTAAGAAGTTCATGGAGAAGAACAGGTGCTTGAGGGAACCATGATTTGGGTCTGATCTTTCCCAGATGTGCTGGGTTTATACTGTAGGCCTCATGGTGGAACTGATGATGCTTAGCCCCATGTAATTCAAAGTCCAGTAACATGCTGTTAGAGCTTTTCAACGGATTTAGTTTTCCCAGGATTCTTGAGACACAGTGGACCTAGAACATTCTATAACTTTAAGGTGTACAGCATAAAGATTGGATATGTATAAATGTTGAAAAAAAAAAAATGGTCACCACCAGAAGATCAGTTCACGTCGGTCACCTCACACAGTTACAACTTTTGTTTTCCTGTCGTGATAAGAACTTTTAAGATCTACTCTCCCAGCAGCTTTTAAATACACGATAGGGTATTGTTAACTGTGGTCAGCTTGTCGTACATTACGTTCCCAGGACTTCTTGATCTTATATAGCTGAAGGTTTGTGCCTTTTGACCCCCCTCACCCATTTTCCCAACCCCCAGCCCACCCACCCCCAAGTCTGGCAACCACCAACCTGATCTGTTTCTAGGAGTTTGGTTTTTTGAGATTCCACGTGGAAGTGAGATCATGTCTTTCTCTGCCCGACTCATTTCACTTAGCGTAATGCCCTCAAAGTCCATCCGTGTTGCTGTAAATGGCAGGATTTCCTCCTTTTTTTACGGCTGGATACTATTCCATTGCAGATATATGCCACATCTTCTGTATCCATTCATCTGTCGCTAGACGCCTTAGGTTGTTACCCTGTCTCGTTTCCTCCGGATATATTCCCGGAAGTAGAATTACCGGCTCATGTGGTAGTTTTAAGTTTTTTGAGGACCCTCCGTACTCTTTTCCTTCGCGGTTGCCCCAGTTCACATTCCCATTAACAGGGCACGGGGGATCCCTTTCCACATCCTTACCAAGGAATGGTCATTTGACTTCATTATCTTTTATTTCTACTTTTTTAAAAAGACAGAACACTTCCTGAATTTGCCGGTCATCCTAATGACCAAGGGACCATGCTGACCTCGGGATTGTTCTAACGCTAGTATGTGTGCTGCTGAAGTGAGCCCCCCGGGTGATTATTTTATTTTATTTTATTTATTTAAAAAAATTTTTTTTAATGTTTATTTATTTTTGAGAGAGAGAGAGAGCATGAATGGGGGAGGGTCAGAGAGAGAGGGAGACACAGAATCTGAAGCAGGCTCCAGGCTCTGAGCTGTCAGCACAGAGCCCGACGCGGGGCTCGAACTCATGGACCATGAGATCATGACCTGAGCCGAAGTCGGACGCTTAACCGACTGAGCCACCCAGGTGCCCCCCGGGTGATTATTTTAGAGTGCCATCTGGAAGCCCCTAAAGTTATATTATCCCCGATTTTTGTTGCCTTTCCATACATATATCTCCTCAAGATGGTCCCTAGGAAATGGTTTGGAGTTGGGGTCAGCAAAATTTTTCTTGAAGACTCAGATAGCAAGGCCTTTGGCCTTGTAGTCCGTAAGGCCTCTGTTAAAACCACCCAGCCCTGCCATTACAACGCGAAAGCAGCCACAGATAGCCCGTAACAAATGTGTGACTGTGTTCCAATAAAACTTTGTCAATGGACACTGACATTTGAATTTCATACAATTTTTACGTATCACAAAATAGTTTTTTTTTTTTTTTTTTTTTGGATGTTTTCAACCACCTAAAAATGTAAAAAGCCTTCTTCGCTCACAGCCCGTACAGAACCAGGCGGCTGGCCGCGTTCGACCCACGTGCTGTCCTTGGCCAATCCCTGGTATAGAAACTTCAGTGACTTTGTCAGTATTTTTCAGAGTCTTGTTTGACAATTAATGCTGTTTTAATTTGAGAGGTTTGGTTGAATTTCGTAACTGTAGATTGCTCCCATGGGTGAATATAATTTCAAAAGCTGGACTTTGAAAATTATTCCTGATATACACAAGGAAAAATCTGCCCCTCCCATCAATATGTATAGAATGTGGGAACTGCCCATGGCTGCTGTTTACTTCTGCAGGGAGAACAGGCCCTGGTGAGGGAAGTTGGGGGAAAAAGTGGGAAAATGTCGCAGACGTTTGAATAGGATGTGGGCTGAACATTGAAGTCCTGTGTGAGGGAAATACTGAGTCAGGAGAACGGGTGTAGAAAAATACTAAAGGGAACGTGTAGTAAGACCAGTGGAGGAGAAGAAAAAGCATTCTGAATTTGATCAAATGTAAGGAGATATGATTGTAGAACATTAAAAAAAATTTTTTTTTTAATGTTTGTTTATTTTTGAGAAAGAGAGTGAGCACGAGTGGGGGAGGGGCAGAGAGAGAGGGAGCCCTAGAATCCGAAGCAGGCTCCAGGCTCCAAGGTGTCAGCCCAGAGCCCGACGTGGGGCTTGAACCCACGAACCACGAGATCGTGACCTGAGCCAAAATCGGATGCTTAACTGACTAAACCACCCAGGCACCCCTGATTGTAGAACATTTTGACACAGAGGGAACAGTAGTTTTGCTGTGTTGGTAAAAATGCCGAAAATAGGGGCGCCTGGGTGGCTCAGTCGGTTAAGCAGCCGACTTCGGCTCAGGTCACGATCTCACGGTCCGTGAGTTCAAGCCCCGCGTCGGGCTCTGTGCTGACAGCTCAGAGCCTGGAGCCTGTTTCGGATTCTGTGTCTCCCTCTCTCTGACCCTCCCCTGTTCATGCTCTGTCTCTCCCTGTCTCAAAAATAAATAAAACGTTAAAAAAAAAATGCCGAAAATATATTGAGAATCGTATAGGGTGTCTAATAGGCTATCTTTGCCATCACGTGATGACCTTTACCTTTTAAGAAATACTCCTTTACTTTTAAGGACTCTAGAGTTCTGTTTTTTAGGTTTTGGAATTGATGCTACTCCAAGTGTGGCCCCCACACTGGTTAGAAATCTTAATTCTTGGGCCTCAAGAATTTAGACCTACTAAAGGCAGAAACTCTGGCGGTGGGGGTGGGTGGGACCCCCGGCACTGTGTTTTAACCAGCCTTCCAGGGGGTTCTGATGGGCACCAGGCTTTGAGAGCCACTGAATCCCGTCACTTAAGAGGGACACCAGCTCACTCCACCCCCCTTCTAGATAATAGAGTTTGCAGTGAATTTCCAGAGCCGGACTTCCAATGGATACTTTTCACTAACTACTGTTTTTCAGGGCAGCTACCCGAAGGAGGCGGGCAAGAAGAATGTCCAATTGTAAAAGGAGAGGGAATTTTTCTTATAAGTAAACAAGATGAAATATGATCTAGGGTGTTGCTTCTGGAACCCGGGGGAAAACAGCTCCCTGTGGGTAGTTGCCTTAGTCTCTCTTTCTGTCTACACCGCATCAACTTGCCCACAGAACACTGACTGTAGAGAGCATTCCACGTCCTTGTCATGCTGTTGTGGCTGGACAATGGTGGTACAGGCACAAATGTGTCTAATTTTGTTTCTTTCTGTCCACTGCTCCTTCTGTGCCAGGAATACGCTTCCCTCAGGCTCCTCCCACACAGTGACCTTGTTTCCATAGTAACTGGCACATTCAGCGGGAGACTTACACAGGAGTTTGAATAACCCAAGGTTTTAAAACTGTGAGAACCTAAGGAAGACGATCTCACAAAGCACGCACAACAGTTTCTTGATGCTAATAAACTGTGAATTGAGACGCGTGATTGTATGTGACATATGTTGACTATATGCATATTGCTGTTAAAAATTTTCCTGGGTGCTAATTGTTGCATGAGGTTAATGGTGATCCACCGTCCAATGAATCGTTGAAGGAAATCGTTGGGAGTTCCAGATTGAGGCCTGTGAGGTTTTTAATGGAATGGAGACTTTATTTTCTGGGTAAAATTTCACTGTGGTAGCCTGCTGGGCAGATTGTCTAGTCTGACTTGGGAGAACCAGAATAATATCTTTCTTGGTTTTTTTTTTTTTTCAAGTTTTTATTTATTTATCTTGAGAGAGCGCGCACACACACGCACAACCAGGGGAGGACAGAGAGAGAGAGGGGGAGAGAGGATCCCAAGCAGGCTCTGCTCGGTCAGCACAGAGCCAGACATTGGGGCGGGGGGGGGGGGGGTGCTCAGCCTCACAAACCGTGAGATCATGACCTGAGTTGAAATCAGGAGTCGGATACTTAACCGACTGAGCCACCCAGGGGTCCCCAGAATAATCTCTTCCTTGCTGCACTGATGGAATTAGTTACTTTGTTCTCTGCGAGCCCACAGTAAGTACCCTGCTGATCATACCTTTAGAAATAATAATAATAGTATAGTATTACTACCGCTAATAAGCGATTTGTGGTTATGGTATGCTAACCGCTTTACGATACTTGATCTCATCTATTCCTCAAAACAACCTCATGAAGTACATAATATTACTTGTACCCATTCTTCACATGAGGAAACTGAGGCTCAGAGAGGCTTTGCAATTTGCCCAAGCTCACACAGCTAATGTTTAGTTGAACTAGGATTTGAACCCAGAGAGGTCTGACTCCTGGAGTTCACCTTCTTTCCACAGAGCCTGTACTTATCAGGGTGTGTGGCAATTACTTGTTTATGTAATTGTGGTGTCTCCCCCCCCCCCCCCACTAGATCGAGAGCTCTCTGAGGGCAGGGACTAGCTTAACTGCTTCCCTCAGAGTCTGAACAGTGCTGGCTGCGGACTTGGGGCTCATTAAATATTTTGCCGCATAAGAGAAGGAACGGATGAGCAAGGAAGTAAATGGAATACACATTCACCCTTCCAGTTTTTATGGATAGAAGAGACAAATGACTTCCCACCAGGAAAGCTATCATCCCAGACTTGGGCTATTCATAGCCGTCTAGCATCCAAAACTCCACGGCTTAATCTTCATCTCTGACTTACTTCAGATGTTTTTCCACCTGCTGTCTCCATCAGTCATGCTTTTTCCTTCTCTTAAGAATTTTTTTTTCTCGTCAATAAAAAGAAATCTTCTCGTCTCTTCCAACCAGAAGACTATAGCTCCCCGCTGTTTGTGAGGTTTTGAGTAGGTATGAAGCACTGATCTAGGGGGCTTGAGATCCATCAGTGGACAAAACAGATGCAAAGCCCTAGCCTCCTACAGCTTACATTCTGGCTGGGGGAGGCAGACAGCGCGCAGTTCAGATGATAAATAAGTTTGTTCCGTGAGTATGTAGAAGGTGTTAAATACCACAGGAAAAGTCAAGACTGTAATCAGTTGCTATGAAAAGAATAAAGAAAAACTGGTAGTGTGGGGCTAAGGAACACCCCTGGATTCATTTTTTTTTTTTTAAAGCATGGTCTGGGGCACCTGGGTGGGTCAGTCGGTTACGCATCTGATTTTGGCTCAGGTATGATCTATCTCACGGTCTGTGAGTGCGAGCCCCGCATCGGGCTCGCTGCTGTCAGCACAGAGCCTGCTTCAGATCCTCTGTCTCCCTCCCTCTCTCTGCCTCTCCCACTTGCTCGTGCTCGCTCTCTCTCTCTCTCTCTCTCTCTCTCTCAAAAATATACACTTAAAAAAAATAGCACGGTCTGGATGGACCTTACTAAGGAGGGGGAGGAAATCTGTTCTAGGCAGAAGGAAGAGCTGGTGTAAGGACCCAGGGCAAGGCTAACTGGATAGAACACACGAGTGAAGGAACAGAGTAGACCAATTAAGAGAGGTAATAGAGGATCAGATCCTATAGGACATTGTAGACCATTATAAGGATTCTCTTGACTTCAAGCGATAAGGGGAGCCTTTGGGAAGTTAGAGCAGGGGAACGACTTGATCTCATTTATATACTAAAAGAATCACTCCAGGGACGCCTGGGTGGCTCCGTCAGTTGAGCGTCCAACTCTTGATTTCGGCTCAGGTCGTGATCCCAGGGTTATGGCGTTGAGCCCTGCGTCGGGCTCTACGCTGAGTCTGGAGCCTACTTGAGATTCCCTCTCTCCCCCAGCCCTGCCCCTCTCCCCGACTCGCACGTGCTCTCTAAAATAAAAAAATAAAAAGTAAAAAAATCACTCTAGCTGCAGCGTAGAGAGTAGACTGTAGAAAGGCGATGGTAGGAGTAAAGATTAGTTCAGAGGCTACTGCAGCGGTCCAAGAGAAAAGTTACGACGGCTCGGATCTGGGTGGGTGCCGTGGAAGTGACGAGACAGCAGATTCCAGAAACATTCTGAGAGGTTGAATTAATGGGATTCCCTGACAGATCTGGACCGGAGTTCTGAAAGAAGAGAGGTGTTTGTAAAGATGACTCCCAAGGTTTTGACCTGAGCCACTGGAAGGATAGGGTTGCCATCTACCGAGATGAGAAAGACTATAGGTAGAGTAGGTGTGGGGCAAGAACAGAAGTTCAGTATGGGCACAAGTGAAGTTTGAGATGTCTCTTCGCTATCAAGTGGAGATACTGAGTAGGCAGTTGGATATATATACAGGTCTGCGGTTTGGGAGACAGGTCTGAGTTAGAGACTGAAGTTTGGAAGTCATCAGCATGGGATTTAAAGACCTAATATTAGAAGAGATCACCAAGGGAGTGAATATACACTGAGAAGTGGATGACCAAGCTATTCCTTGTAGAGTACTGTATTTATAAAAACAAAAGAGCAATCCACGTAGAAGTGGGCCTGTGCAGTTCAAACCCGTGTCACTCAAGAGTCAACTGTATTGGGGCGCCTGGGTGGCTCAGTTGGTTGAGCGTCCGACTTCGGCTCAGGTCACGATCTCACAGTCCGTGAGTTCGAGCCCCGCGTCGGGCTCTGGGCTGATGGCTCAGAGCCTGGAGCCTGCTTCCGATTCTTTGTCTCCCTCTCTCTCTGCCCCTCCCCCGTTCATGCTCTGTCTCTTTCTGTCTCAAAAATAAAACGTTACAAAAAATTTTTTTTTAAATTAAAAAAAAAAAAAAGTCAACTGTATGGTGTAGGTGGTTACGGCAAATACCTGTAGGGGTGTGTGTTTGAACCTGTCCGTGGCCCGGAAAGCCAGGTCGAGCAATATAGGTGGTATAATAGGAAGCAGGGAAAATGCTAGTTTTTCGAGCGCTAGGAGTATTGTGATAAAAAGAGAGTTTAGACAGTTTTGATAATTAGTTTATTAGTCAAGGAAATAGCTGAAGATACTAGCAGTGTTTTTTCAAAGTGTGCTCTGGGGAACCGCTTCATCAGAATCTCCTGGGGAGCTTATTAAAAATGCAGGTTTCTGGAGATGCAAGCTAACTACCGAATCCGTATCTCTGGGGGGGGGGGGGGGTAGGACTCTGGATTCTGTATATTTAACAACTTCCCTGGGTGACCTTTAAACACAACAAAGTTTGTGAACCGCGGCTCTAAAGATTTTGTTTGAGTAAACCATACTCCTGACTGATGAGTTCTCCAGAACACAAGACATAGGTGAACAAAAGGCATTTTCAGTGTGAAAAACCCACGCTAACCATCCACACTTCTAAATGTATGGAAGTTCTAAGAAGCTAAGTTTACAGTAGTGTTCGTTTGGCCTGACGTTACACCTCCTTCAGTTGTTTGGGTGGTATTTCAGGTATTTGTAACAGTTAATGGGTCTTTCATGAGACAGGGGTTATATAATCTGTTACTTACTATTTTTTTAAGGTTTGTTTATTTTTGAGAAAGAGAGTACAAGTGAGGGGCAGAGAGAGAGAGAGGGACAATCCCAAGCAGGCTCCACACTGTCCGTGCAGAGCCCGATGCAGGTTCGTGAGAACCATGAGATCATGACCTGAGCCAAAATCAAGAGTCAAATGCTTAGCCTACTGAGCCACCCAGGTGCCCCCATAATCTGTTACTCACAAATCCATTTATGCACCAGAGAAGATGGTTGACCAGGTATAGCTGCCCCCATGCTATCTGAGGTCTGTCTGAAGCCACAGAAACTAGGAAGGAAGGAGACAGAGCTGTGGGCACCTGGCTGTTTGGCCCGGGCTACCCTAAGGCTAGCCTCCCAAACCGCTACTTCCCATCTCCCGTGAGGCCTTACGCCAACATAGCTGGGAATTTGGTACCATGCCTTTTCAGCCGTTTCTTTGGACACTTGGGAGAAAGGGGCAGAGAAAGGCAAGTCGGAAATCCTATTTTTGTTGTTGTGTCTTCGTCGCTGTGACTGCAGGGAAAGGATAATTTTCGGCATAGGAGAATCTGAAAGCGGGGGGCCTCCCTGCTTCGAGCTGTGACAGGGAAGTGATGAAGTTCATGGTTTATTTTACTCTGTGCCTCCTTGAGGCAAGGATTTTGAAGATCAAACTCCTCCCCGAGGGTTTAGGATTTTACAAAGGCCACCTTTCACCAGCTGATATCCACAGCCGTGCTTCTCCTGATGGACCATGAATTAATTTTAATTTCTTCAATGACCAGGCAGTGAACTTTGGGAACTTTTTTTTTTTTAAGTTTTATTTATTTATTTTGAGTGAGCGTGCTTGCAAGCCGGGGAGAGGCAGAGAGAGGCAGAGAGAGAGAGAGAGAGAGAGAGAGAGAGAGAGAGAGAATATGAATCCCAAGCAGGCTGTGTGCTGTCAGGGTGGAGCCTGATGCAGGGCTCGAACTCCTGAACCGTGAGATTGTGACCTGAGCGGAAACCAAGAGTCAGATGCTTAACCGACTAAGCCACCCAGGCGTCCCTGGGAACTTTTGATTCTAGAATTTGATCCCTTCTTCCATCTACCGGACTGTTGTATTCTAAGTGCAAGTTTCAATCTATGTGGGTCTTTTAACAACTTTCTACATGTATTGGGTGCCTACAATGCAACAAATATTATATTAGACGATGGTTTATAAAGACACGTAATAGGTACTCACAGTATGGGTGATATGTGTTATAAAGGGTCAGGTCTATCATATTTAATGTAGTACAGGGGGCACTTCCCCTGGCCGTCTAAAGAATAAGGGATATTTTAACTAACTGCTCTGCATTTGGATCGAAAGCCTTAATAAGAAGGTGGTTGAACTTTTTTCAACTTCAGAGAGTTTGTATCACTATCCAAACTGTAGCACAGCCTGTGGATGGGGGAGATGGGTGAAGGGGGTCAACAGGTACAAACTTCTAATTATAAAACAAGTCCTGGGGATATAATATACAGTATGGTGATTATAGTTAATAATACCGTATTGCATGTTTGAAACTTGTGAAGAGAGTAGATCTTAAAAGTTCTCATCACAAGAGACTCTTAAATACTGAGAACAAACTGAGGGTTGATGGGGGGTCGGGGGGAGAGGGGCAAGTGGGTGATGGGCACGGAGGAGGGCGCCTGTTGGGATGAGCACTGGGTGTTGTATGGAATCCAATTTGACAATAAATTATACTTAATAACAATAAAAGATCTCATCACAAGAAACACAACATATGTGATGACGGATTGTGAGTAGACTTATTTTGGTGACCACATTGAATCATTATGTTGTGTACCTGAAAATGATACCGTGTTGTAAGTCAGTTATACTGCAGTTAAAAAAATACATATAGCACATCTTTTGCAAGTTTTTTTTATTTTAACGTATGTAATAAGGCTGTAACTCTCATTTCTCTTCCATTTAGCTATGGCAACATAAGCAATATACTCCGGTTTTTTGCAAAACTAATCACACACAAACGTGTGGAACGGGACAGGATGTTTGTCATTTCGTACTTTCTCAGCGATGACACGATTTCAGTGTTTGAACCTATAGAGAGGAATTCAGGTAGGAGACACAGCTCTCTTCTAGCAATTTTCTCGGAGCAAGTAGCTGTCTCTTCATTTTTTTTTTTTTTAATGTTTATTTCTTTATTTGGAGAGAGAGCATGCACGCAAGAGCGGGGTTAGGGGCAGAGAGAGAAAGAGACAGAACCCCAAGCAGGCCCTGCCCTGTCAGCACAGAGCTTGACGCGGGGCTCAATCCCATGAGCCATACGATCATGACCTGAGCGGAAATCAAGGGTCAGACGCTTAGCCGACCGAGCCACCCAGGTGCCCCACAGCCATTTCATTTTGAAAGTTAGAGAGCCTGGTCCGATTTTATGGCCTAGATGACTAAGATCGTGGCTTTCTTCTTCTTCCCTTTTTTTTTTTTAACCACTGAACTTCACTTTACAAAGATCTCTTAAATGGGAGCCCAGCCATATAAAATGATGAAAGAGGAACAGTTTGGTTGACTCCGGGCTGGGGGACTCTGGATGCTTCCTTCTGGATACTGTCCCCCTTTCCTCTGTGGCCTCTGAGGTTCCTCTGTGGAATCCAGGAGCTTCAGAATCATGGTCTGTTCCACCCAAACACAGCAAGACGAGGAAATCTATTTTTGAGTACCACGTGTAAAATTTTTGCGTACCTCTAAGACAGTCCCAGATTAACAGATTTCATCTTCAGTGCCTCCCTTCCTCTGGCTTCTCTGTCCGTCTGAGGCTCAGGCCACGGTTCCAGCACCCGGGTGCACGGAACGCGTCTCTGCAGCATGCTGATACCGTGGACGTGGCTGAGGAGAACCACTGATTTTGACTCCCCGAATTAGGGAACTGCAGGGCTCTGTTCTTTGTCCCAACACGTTGAAAACTTGTATCTGTGCTGAAGGCACATCTGGGAAGAATCATCAGTGGTGTGCTGGGGAACCGGCTCTCTGAAAACAATTTAAAAAGCCCCAATTTGTCAAAACATTTGCCAACTGCCATGGTTGTAGATGCCCCAGCCATAGTCCATTTCAAGCAAGCGACACTAACAACTGGCTTGAAAAATCCCTAAAAATTTAACAGGCGGCCATTATGAGCTTGTACGAGCCATTCTGCACACCGATGAATAACGAACGATTTGTAGAGCTAAGGCTGCGTAGTGATCTGAGTAAGGGATCAGCTCTTAAAATACGAAATCACATAGGAGTCATGCTCTTCAGGGTCAAAAGATCAACGCTGGGGGTGCCCGGCTGGCTCAGTTGGTAGAGCATGTGACTCTTGATCTCAGGGTGGGAAGTTCAAGCCCCGTGTCGGGTGGGGAGCCTATAAAAAAAAACAAACCAACAAAACTGTACATCTAGAATGGGGAAGAGTCTGACCACACAGATTGTAGCACTCAGAAAACAGGGTGCTGGAAATCAGCTATAAGCTTACTAATTATAGTAGCAGCCATGATTGAGTACCCACTGTTACCCTTACAAGAACTTTATGAGGTTTTGTGTTAGTCTGGATCCTCCAGGGGGCAAACCTCAACATGAGACTGAACGTACAAGAGATTTATTAGGGGAAATGCTGGCGAGGGAAATTGTAGAAGGAGCCCGAAGAGGCCAGAGAGCTGATGGACAGCAGTGCCTGTCTGACTCCTGTGACGGACAGAGGGAAGGAAGAAAGGAAAGAGAATGTCTTAGGTTGCAGGGGGCTTCTGAGCACGTTTTAGCAAGGCTGACCAGGAGTCCTGGAGCCAAAGTCGCTCTTTCGAGGGGCCTCCCTCTTGCAGGAATGGGCCTGCGTCAGTATCCCTGCCTTACCCAGCAGGCTGTGGGAAGCGTGACCTCGGTCCAAACCCCGGGGGTGGCTTTCAGAGCCTAGCTGCCGAAGCCTTTGCTAACTGTGTTCTCCACAACAGATGACCTGAGAGGCACGTTTTCATAGCCCCCTGCGAATTTCATTCCCATTTGATTGGTGAGAATTCAGAGGGGTTCAGAGACATGCAATAACTCCTGAAGATCATCCAGCAAGGTACAGAGCCAGGCGCTCTCTTTGGCTATAAAGCCTGCGTCTTTCCACCACCTCTAGTTTCTGAATGTGTCAGGAGTGGGATGAAGCTGACCCCCGAAGTTCATCTGGCTTCGTGCTGTACTCAGATGCCTTGAAGGTTTCAAATCAGCATCCGTTAGAAGATACCGGATCCCCGTCTTGAGTTCTTCTCATTGCTTTGCAAGAGGCAAAAAGCAAATAACCCCCAGAGGAGAGCAGATGAAATGGTCAGAATTCCGGAAAGTAAGAAATGTGTGGCATTGCTACAGGAAGCAAAGATATGTAGCCTGTAGGAAAAGTAAAAAAAAAAAAAAAAAAAAAAAGTTCTGGGACTCCCATAGTTATCTTCAGACAGTGAAGTAAGCTCCTTTCCAAAAGCAGGGCATCTTCGGGGCATCTGGGTGGCTCGGTCGGTTGAGCATCCGACTTCGGCTCAGGTCATGATCTCGTGGTCCGGGAGTTCGAGCCCCGCGTCGGGCTCTGTGCTGACAGCTCAGAGCCTGGAGCCTGCTTCGGATCCTTTGTCTCTGACTCTCCCTCCCCCTCCCCCATTTGTGCTTGTGCGTTCGCTCTTTGTCTCTCTCTCTCTCTCTCTCTCTCTCTCAAAAATAAACATCAAAAACAGGGCATCGTCTATTTAAGCTGCACGCTGCAATAAATATAAGACGCCATCTGGGACAAATAGGTGGAAATAAGCTCAGGTAAGGAACGTTCTACGTGGTACTATCCAAACGTGCTCTAAAGCTGAGTATCTTCCTGAGGCCCCAGTTCCCGGTATGCTGCTGGTTATATAGCAGGCAACTTGCTCCGTGTTTATTTAAGCGTTTGGTTTGGGGAAGGGAGCAGAGAGAGGAAAGAAAAGGCTGGAATGCCACACCTCTTTTTCCTCTCCACATTCACCTAGGGAGTCTGTTGTTCACCCCCTGACTCATTCTCCCCTCAAGTCTGAGAAGAATAGGCAGCTGTGAGTTCACAGGCTAAGTCGTCCACTCTTGTGTTTGAGCACGAAGTCCCTCAAAAGGCACGTTGTGTGGTTCTTTGAAGAATAAAGGCTACTCATTAAACTCTTTGCTTTCTCTCTAGGGTTTACTGGTGGGATGTTCCTGAAAAGAATTCGCGTTAAGAAGCCTGGACAAGAAGTCTTTAAAAGCGAACTATCAGAATACATCCAGGCCGAGGACCTGTATGTTGGAGCCAGAGTGAACGTGAATGGCTACCTGTTTCACTTGCTCAACGCTGACGAGTATACCTTACGCTACATGGAGGAGAATTCAGATCAGGTGGGCCGCCCATATCATTCCTGACTCGCCTCGCTGCACGCTGTAGTCCGTGTTTCTCCTTCACCAGTTTCACATTGTGCACTCGCACACGTGGGCATGAATAATGGATCTGCGCAACTTGGCCACGGGTCCCGGCCTACTCTGTTTACACGCTGGGCCCTCCGCTGCCCAGCATCGCGGATGCCAGGCACAGGCAGGAGGCAAGCCCGGGGTTGAATCAGGTTTCCTGGGTTTTCTGCTGACGCTGACAATGTTTTCGTAAAGAAATTTCAGCAACTATAGGGAAGGAAGAAAATCTGGTGCCACACACTGTGCCGTCCCAGCTAATCGGCACCGGCCTGTGCGGAAGGCCAAGCGCTTGAACAAACAGAAACCCCGAGGGAACCTGGATAGTTGCTGGGGTTGCAGCTTTTCCATAACAGGAGCCACCTGAGGCCTGGTTGAGAATTCAAGGACAAATGGGCCACCGTGAGCTCAGAGAGTCTTTCCTTTTGAAGGAAGATGGCAGATGGGTCCTGTTACAATGTACTAGTGTGGCAGTGCTGTTCTGGAAAAATAACACGTTGATAAAATCCCGGTTTTAAGTGTGGACCGGTTTCGTGGGCAAACGTGTGTATTTAGGAGTCATTGGTCAGTATTGAAAAATCCGTCTGGGAGCGCCTAGGTGGCTCGGTAGGTTAAGCGTCCGACTCTCGGTTTCCGGTCAGGTCATGATCTCGCAGCTTCTTGGGTTCGAGCCCCGCATCAGGCCCTGTGCTGATAGTGCGGAGCCTGCTTGGGATTCCCTCTCTCTGTGCCCCTCCCCACTCGTGCTCGCTCTCTCTCAGAACAAACCTTAAAAAAAAAAAAAAAAAAGAAAAGAAAAATCTGCCCAGAAACCATTTATTTTCAAAGTCTGCCTGCAGGGGCAGCTGGGTGGCTCTTCTGGTTGGGCAACCAACTGTTGATTTTGACTCAGGTCCTGATCCCAGGGTTGTGGGATCGAGCCCGGCATCCCCCTTGCGGGCACGCGCTCTATCTCTCGAATAAAAAAATAAACGTCTGCCTGTAAGAGACAGAGGAATTGAGAGAGAATCCCAAGCAGGCTCTGCACTGCCAGCACGGACCCCGATGCGGGGCTTAATCTCATGACCATGAGACCATGACCTGAGCTGAGATCAGGAATCGGACGCTTAACCAGTTTAGCCACCCAGGCGCCCCCCTCTGCACAGTCTGTCTTGATGGGAGTCCCAGGCTGCACCCCGCCCCCCCCAGGGTTGCCACACCATTTCTCCATTGGCCGTGTAAGGACTTGGGGTTATCATAAAACTGTGAACCAGTAGCCCTTCAAAAGCGCTGAATTCAGGTGAGAGGCTTGAAAACAGGGCAGTTAGACTTTTGGAGACCAGTAGGCTCAGCTAGGAAACCTGACTCCACACTCACTGGCCAGAAGGCCTTAGACATGGTTCCGGAACCATGCTTGTAATCCAGACCATTTGTATATCAAAGCAAATTTCAAGAACCGTGGGCTCAGTTGTGGTCATGTGACGTTTGTCATCACGTACTATTCGAATTGCAAGACATCACTTGTTTATCCCGGTAAAATGTATGAGAAACGTTTGCTCGTCGTGTAGAACCCTCGCAGAACAAGTTACTCACGATGCAAGGATTTACTGTAGTTGTAAGATCTAAAAGGCTCTTCTCCTTCTGGAAAGATAAAAGCAGGGTGTAGGACGTTATCTAATATTGGCATCCCAAGTGAAACCTGCCTTATTTGAAAACTACGCTTAACAAGGACTTTCTAAGCAGAGGGAGATTAACATACTCTTTAATATCAATCTGAGGAGTCTTTTCAAAAGAGCTTATGAGATCCAGTCATGGAAGTAGATGAGAGGAAGTGCAAAAAGGTGGGGGAGGGTAAGGGGCTGCCGTAGGTCCCAAACCCCCTGGTGGAAAAGAGAGATCTTTATACTAAATTGTAACATCAGTGTTTTTAATCTTCGTATTTAGTGTCTCTCTCTCTCTCTCTCTCTCTTTTAGCTCTTAGCTGTAATTATTTATAAGCTTACGCTTTACTGGATTGAATAAGAAGTATTTTGGCAGAGTCAAACACCTCATCACAGGGTAGGAGACAGGAACTGGGGACTGCCGGTGAGCGAATGTCAGAGGATTACAGTGTGTGTGGATCTCCTGACACCTAGCCGGGCTCTGCCCAGTGCATCGTCTGGTGGCCATTAGTCCTGGGGGACCCACTCTTAAGATTTGGAGAAAATGGGGATCTACTTACCCAACTTTGAATCCCCATTCTCTCCATTAGGGTCTCCCGACATGTTGGGCCAACGTCCAAGGGTTCAGGGGAGAAGGCTGAGGTGGGAGGAGACATTGTTTTCTGATTCCTGTGGCTTACTGTCCCTTAAGCTCATTTCTCTCTGATCTGGGCCTGAGCCAGTGCCACTCGTTGTCCTAAAACCGTAACTGAAGAGGTTTAATTCTAGCCTTGTCTTCTCTGTGTTGGTCTCCACGGAAAGCCGTGCCCAGCTGCCTTCAAGTTCAGAGCATGGAGTCTCTTTGCTGGCCATCAGAAAGACGGGGCCCCATGTGTCTCAGGCATGTTTAAATACCTTCCTTTCTTCTCTCCCCCCCTCCCCCCCTCCCCCCCAGTTTCCTATGAGCAGCATTGAACTCGTCCTACAAAAGCTGAAAGAAGAACAATCAAAATCCAGAGAGCTCAAGCAGGTATTTAGAAATGCTGACCCCATGCTTACAAAGAGAGTGGATTATAATACATTCAGGTAAGCCAGAATTGTGCTAGCAATAATCTGTTTTCCCTTCAAGATCCCCCCAAAGAGCGAAGAACAGTTTCTTCCCTAGTGCTTCCTAACTAATTTACTACGTACTTTTATTATTGTTACTGTTGTTGTTATTACGGCTTGACATTTCTTTGGGTCCATGCCTTTGTGATCAAGTTTGGCCCGTTGCTAGTAAAGATCTATGCATTTACATGTAAAAGAAGTTTGTAGGCAAGAAGGGAGAGACAAAAGCATTGAAAGTTCTGTTGTCTTGTGAATCCTGGTGTTGAAGGCTTGAGGGGTGGCCGTGAGAGCGCATCAGAGTGAGAGAGGCAGAAGAAAATGCAGCTCAGGGCACCCCTCCGAAATCTGGGGAACAAAGGAAGGGCCAGCTCCCCAGGAATGCCATCCAGTTGGAAAAGAGAGTGGAAACTTGTCCTGATTATCAGGCAAGAGGTGATACATACGTTTTGAAAAACCTTAAAATATAGAAATCGAGGGGAAAATACACGGCAGTAGTTAGAACTGTACCAAGAGATCATGGGCAATAAAGGTTTTCTCTGAGGTAGAGCTGAATTCTGGGACTGTCCAGTGGCTGACCCCGGGCAAATTGCCAAACGGTGGAAACCCAGGGAAATTCAAATTCAGGATCTAGTACAATTGTGAGACTTCTTAGCCTTGAAAACGAAGTGAATGGAGCGTTCAGGAGAATGTAAATTAAATCACGGGTGGGAGGACAAAGAGGACTTTCTCTTTAGGCTGAGAATTCTGGCTCCTGAAAACAATAGTGGCTGAGAGCTATTTAGGAAACTCGCTTGCCGACCAATGAGGATGTGAGCCCAGGAGAGGCTGGCAGGGAGGTCTTCCAACTTTGCGTCTGGAGTCGCCTGTTGCATCAGTACCTGGTGACCCGAGGCCACCGTCAGGCCCAAAGTGCCCCCCAGCCTCCCGTGTTGTTTTGACAGAGCTCTTTTGTGTCCCCGAAATGTTCTCTTGAGAGAAGCGGTCGGGACATATTTTTGTTGTTTGGCATCGCCAACCTTCTGGGACCAATAAGAACTCATGGCTCTTTGTTATTGTTCGTAGTAGTGCACATGTTTGTGGCCTTTTGGAAAATAAACGGAGACAGAGAAAAGAGCAAAGACAATGGCTTAGGCCGTGGACTAATGGAAAGCAGTAGGGGAGGAAACACATTTCCATCAGAGATGAGGCAGTGGCTTCGTTTGGTTATTTTGTGTCCTTTTTGGAAAAGCATCGTTTTCCCAACACTCTAGCAGAGCCCGTTGGAAACACTTTAGAGAGTTGATGGGACTTTGGGGGAGGCACTTGGGCCAGGCAGGAGATCCAAGGAGTTTGAAAAGTTGCTCTGCAGATGGAGGCCTGACCCCTCACCGTGGGTGGAATAAAGGACCGCCAGGCTGTGTGATTGAGGACAGCCTCGAGGCGTCGGGTGCTCAGAAGGAACCAGCACCCCCCCCCCCCGCACCGCCTCCCCCTCCCCGCCCCCGTCTTTAGACCCTCTCCTGGCCGGGAATCCCTTAAAATGAAAACCAGATCAGGTCATGCCCGGCTGGCAGAACCCTTCAGTGCCCTGCCATCGTGCTTACGGTAAGACCCAGACATCTTCGTGCAGCCAGCCCGGGCCCCGAGTGTTGTGACTCTGTTTGTATTTCCACTGTTATCACTTCTTGTTCCCCAGCCCTGTCCTCTGGCCTTGCTGGCTGCCGCTCAGTTTCTCAGACGCGTCAAGCGCTTTCCCGCCTCCAAACCTATGCGCGCGCTGTTCCCTCTGCTTGGAACGCAGATTGTGCCACACCATGGTCCTTTTCACTGCAAACTCCAAGACTCCTCTTAAGAGCGTTTTTTTTTTTTTTCTTTCTAATGCTTATTCATTTTTGAGAGCGAGAGCGAGTGCGAGTGAGGAAGGGGCAGAGAGAGAGAGGGGTGGGGGGACAGAGGATCCGAAGCAGGCTCTGAGCTGTGAGCACAGGGCCCGACACGGGACTCGAACTCAGGAACCGTGAGATCATGGCCCGAGCCGCAGTCGGATGCTTGACCTCCTGAGCCACGCAGGCTCCCCTAAGACGCCTCTTCAATGGCACTTCCTCGGCGGGGCTTTCTTTCTGATTATCCCGCCTAAAGCCTGTCACTCCCTGTTATCCTTACCCTTCCGTCGGTAGTTTTCACAGCGCTTAGTACAACTCGCAGCTACTCTATTTGGACAGCCGTATGGGCGCGTGTGTGCTTGGGTGTCTTCTCCTGTGAGAACGGAGAAGGTTCCTGAGGGCCAGGCACCTCCACGGTCCTATTCACGGCCCTATCCTGGGCACCTAGCGCTGGGCTCAGTGAATGTCTTAGTTAGCTCCTGAACGGAATGCCAAACTGCTAGAATCATTCCTGGGGGGGGTTCTGGTTTGATGGCACTGTCTGCAGGTGAGCATGTAGATCAGGAGGCAGGACGTCCTGGTCAACACGACATGTTTGGGGTCAGGCACTGTGCCTTCTGTGCTTGTGGGCCCCTAGCTTAATTTTTGAGAGAGAGAGAGAGCGCGCGAGGGGGGAGGGGGCAGAGAGATTGGGAGACACAGAACCCGAAGCCGGCTCCTCCCTGTCCGCGCCGTCGGGGCTCGAACCCATGAACCGCGAGATCGTGACCTGAGGCAAAGTTGGACGCTCAGCCGACTGAGCCCCCCAGGCGCCCCTTCACCTCTCTCTCTTTTGTTCCTTACACCCTTTCCCAGGCAAAGGCGAAGGAACTCACAGCCAGTCTCCGTCACACCACACAAGATGTAGTTCTGGGTGCTCTCACTAGCTCATGTTTTTCTTTTCACTTATTTTCGTGTGTATGTCTGGGTGTGTGTTCCGAGAGCAGGGACACTCCCTTCCTGGTTTTCTGCTTGAGCCTCAGCACTTTTTACAGTGTCTGGCACGTAGTAGGGCCAGAATGAAAATTCGTTGAGTGGCCACATCTCATCCTGCCCTCACTGCTTTGACTGCTGCCTCAGGGCTGATTTCTACCTACTCGGTCCTCAAGCTCAGACCCTTCTCTTGAGCTGTAGATCTGGAAATAGGAATGCCTCCAGGACATTTCCCCGTTGGATGTGCCTTAGGCATCCCAAAATAACTTTTTCTAAGTTGACCTCATTTTCTTCTCCTCTAAAGTTGTACCTGGGGACCCTATCTTGGTAATAGCCACCACACTTGTGCCCAGGGCCCAGGGCCAGGACCTTACTTTTCTCTGTCTTCTCTTCTGTCTTGACCTCTCCTACCCACTTTGAAACTATACTTATTTTTTTTTTAATTTTTTTTTTAACGTTTTATTTATTTTTGAGACAGAGACAGAGCATGAACGGGGGAGGGTCAGAGAGAGAGGGAGACACAGAATCGGAAGCAGGCTCCAGGCTCTGAGCCATCAGCCCAGAGCCCGACGCGGGGCTCGAACTCACGGACCGCGAGATTGTGACCTGAGCTGTAGTCGGACGCTTAACCGACTGAGCCACCCAGGCGCCCCATACTTATTTTTTTTTTTAATGTTTTTATTTATTTTGAGACACAGAGAGAGCATGAGCAGGAGAGGGGCAGAGAGGGAGGGAGATGCAGAATTGGAAGCAGGCTCCAGGCTCTGAGCTGTCAGCATGGAGCCCAACGCGGGGCTCGAACTCACGGACTGTGAGATCATGACCTGAGCCGAAGTCGGATGCCCAACCGACTGAGCTACTACCCTGGTGCCCCGAAACTGTACTTCTTTTTAAAAAAATTTTTTGGGAGGTGCTTGGGTGTCTCAGTCGGGTAAGCATCCGACTTCAGCTCAGGTCATGATCTTGCGGTTCGTGAGTTCAAGCCCCGCATGGGGCTCTGTTCTGACAGCTCAGAGCCTAGAGCCTGCTTTGGATTCTGTGTCTCCCTCTCTCTCTGCCCCTCCCCCGCTAGCGCTCTGTTTCTCTCTCTAAAAGATAAGTAAACGTTACAAAAAATAAAAATTAAAAAAAATTTTTAATGTTTTTTATTTTGAGAGAGAAAGAGCAAGTGGGGGAGGGGCAGAGAGCGAGGGAGACAGAATCCATAGCAGGCTCCAGGCTCCGAGCTGTCCGCGCAGAGCCCGATGCGGGGTTCGAGCTCATGAACAGTGAGATCATGACCCGAGCCGAAGTCAGACACTCAACCGACTGAGCCCCCCCAGGCCCCCCCGAAACTGCTTCTTAAGCTAACTTCTCTCCAACCCCAGCTTCATTGTTGTGGCTCAGCTCTTTACCACCGTTCACTTAGACTCTCTTGTGAACTGTGCAGCTCAATCTCCTTTTCTTTACTCTCATCCGCCCAAGTGTTGCCAGAGGAACCTTCCTGAAATCTGATGATGTCATTCCTCTCCTCTAAATCCTGCATCCTCGTTGTCTCCAGAGCAAATCCTGGCCTTTTGGTGTTTTGTGTGAGTTTGGTCATCGTCTGACCCTTGCCTGCCCCCGCGCCTTACTTCACCTCACAAGAAGACTTTTATAGAAGTCCCCATTTATCCAGCACTTACTATGGGCCACACGTGGTACCAAATGCATTTCGTCTACTACCCACGGGTAGCCCCTGTTGAGTTGTTTACTTCCTGGCCTCCATCGCTGGCTCCTGCCAAGCACAGTAGATGTTTGTTGAATAATCTAACGAGTGGCCCTATTTCTTGGGACCGTTCAGTCAAAAGCCTGCAGTGAACAAATAGATAATTGCTTGCCTTGCACTGGGGAGGGGCGGTCTGTCTCTGACTGTAAGGGAGTCCAGAGAGAGCCAGGCCTGATCCTCACTAGCCAAATGACCTGCGCAACTCAACTTCACCTACCTGCGCCTCACTTCTGCCCGCACGATGGTCTCTAAGGCCCTTTCTAGGCGCTGCCGTTCCAAAACCCTTAAAATGTTCGTTTATAGATACACTCGTAAAGTGTTCCCCTTTCAACTACGCGCATTGCAAGAGTAGAGTAGGCAGGCAGAGACAGGATTGTGGCATAGGCCTCCAGGCTTCACTTCCAAAATGACCCGAAGGAACCCAGGGACAGGTGAAAACAGGAGGCAGTTTGGAGAGGGAATATTTCTCTTCTGCCCTGTGGGGGTCACTAGTTAATGCCTCTTCAGGGTCTGTCAGATTGGCCTCTGAGGGTCGCTGATTGTCACCCAGGAACGTGCAGAGAGGCCCTTCTCAGAGCCTCAGATGCCCGATGGGCAGATTTCAGCAGGGAGCTGGGAAGGTCCAGTGTTCTGCGTAACCGGGAACACGGCAGGGTGAGGCTTCCCCATGTGGGCCCTGCATTCAGAGCGGCAGCAAGGGCCCCATGCCAGGGAAGGTGTGGTCAGTCCCTCTCTCCGGCCCCCTCCCCAAGCCTTGACCTACCTACTGGAAGCGAGACCTGCCCTATGTAGCCAGTGTATATTTTGGTTTTCTGTGTGCTCACCTTTTCTCCCCACCTGGGGAGAGGTCCCAGAGGGCAAGGCCCATGCCCGGCTCACCCTTTTGTCTTTCCCGGATACCTCCGGGACCCAGTGTCTGAGGCCTCAATGCACATAGTAAGTTGTTACATAGTTCTCCCTCAGAACCCCCCCACCCCTCGTCAATTATAAGGTCGGGAGATTTCCTGTGACCATCCATGTAATAAACCCCTTCTAAGATTGAGAGTCTCGAGAACATTTTCTCTCTTGTAAAATTAAAATTCTTCCTGGGAGAGGTAGTACAATATAAATAGATGTGACTTTGGACTTGCTGACCTGAATCCAAATCTCAACTCTACCATTTGTCAGCTTGGCGGCCTCGAGCAAGTTGCCGAACAATGTTTTCACCTGTAAAATGGGGATGCTGATACCCGCTACACAGAGCTGTGGCAACGAATAAATCTGATGACGTACAGAAAGTTCTTTTTGTAGCATGCTGTAGTATGTAACGGGCACTAGAAAATGAAAACCCTTTGTCCCAACAGTTGCCACTCTGTGTCACCAAACATAGTAATAGAAATCTGTGTCTTATTTTCAGTATTTCAATTAGGTTGTAGATTTATCTAGGATGAGGTCATTGAAAACATTGTTTAATAAATGAGGTTGGAAGAAACTCTTGAGAAACTTGGAGGCCATGAAGGTGGAAAATAAACGTCATTGTTGGTGGACCAAGGTTGGGAAACATTGTTATAATCTGCCCCATTAGTGTCCTTTACTTCAAGGAAGAAGAATTATAAATTTGGTGCTTAGAACATTGTAATGATCTCATCCTGATTTATCTCAGACAATTATCTCTCCCTTGATGTGGTTTCGCTCTATCTTTATTTGAACAACTCTGCGTACATTGTTATGGGTGTTTTTATTGTAAGTCTGACATCTTTTAGGGAAGCGACTCGTCTACGAATCTCTATGAACAAAAGCAGAAACGAAGACAAATTCCAAAAGTGCTCGAATGTCTACTCTCATCATGAACCAAATAAGACATTTTGACAGTGTTCATAACGTATCTTTGAGATGGGAGCCCCCGCATATATCTTTTGAAAACCACGTTTGGAACCTTCCTTAAAGCATTAAGTATAAATAAGGTGACATCATAGGAAAGACACTGGCCTGGGAATCAAAAAGACCAAGATCTTTGATTTGATTCTGTCCCCGCCTGATGGTGTTCCTTGTATTGGTGAGGGCTTAGTTTTTTTAAAAAGCAGAATCTTCTCTGGCTAGTTAAGCAGAAAAGGAATTTTATTAAAAGGATCCTGAGTAGTTCACAGTATCTTTGGAAGGACTCGAGAAATAAGCCTGAAACTAAATTCTAGGAACAGTGCCCAGAACTGGGCCCCGAGAACTTGTCTGATGGGAAAATGGCCTCTGTTACCACCGCCAAGAACTCGGTTTTACCACAGCCATCCCTTAACCACCACTTCTGGCGTCCTTTGCCACTGCTGAAAACTGGCTGAAACCAAACATGGTCTACACCTACCTGGTTTCCCCCCCGTTAATCCCTTCCAAGTCAAAGTCTTATGCAAGCTTCCCTGATTGGCCGAGCCCAGGTCACCCGCCTGTTTCTAACTGCAAGAAAGGCTGGGAAATTGAGCTCTGACTTCCATGTTGAGCGACGGGGGACACAATAGGGGAATTTCCCCCAACATGGAAGGGTGATGTAAAAGGTACCCTTTTCGGGGGCGCCTGAGTGGCTCAGTCGGTTCAGCCATCCGACTTTTGGTTTTGCTTCAGGTCATGATCTCCTGGTTCATGGGTTTGAGCCCTGCATTGGGCTCTGTGCTCACAGTATGGAACCTGTTTGGGATTCTCTCCCTCTTTCTCTGCCCCTTCCCTGCTCGTGCGTGCACTCTCTCTCTCTCACTCTCTGTCTCAAAATAAATCAACTTAAAAAAATATTAAAAGGTACCCTTTAATTTGCCATGATAGCAAATCCAAGCCAAGATGAGCCAGAGAGAGAACATAAAACATGGACGTCAGGTACTGAACTCCATCTGTAACCAGACCAAGCAAAACACTTGCGTGGTCTCAGCACTTTGTAAATACTTTTCTGACCCACCGAACAGCTAAACAGAATACAAAGCCCTCGCCTACAGTCTGCTACTTTTGCAATCTCTGACACACGTTTGTTTCTGAGTTTCAATTGCCTTAAATGAGGGTATTGGATTAGCTTCAGTGAAGTTCCTAGATCGGAAGCTGGCAATTGTATTTAGTTTGGCTTTTGTTTAATGTTTTATAAAGTTAGGAATTGCAACAAAAAAACCTTACATACCTAGCGCCTATTGAAAAACATGAAACTGAGCCCTACTTTTCCTCATGGCAAGAAGCAGTCCATTGGGAGGAGAGTGGTAGCCTGTTTTCTGCATTTCTTCCCAGGCTCTGGAATTCCTTATTGTCTTAACACCTTCTCCCGTGTATCTTACTTGTGTATCCTAGTAGGTACTTACCTGACTAACCCATGGATTAGATCACTATGACGTCCCTTCCAACCATAAGATTGCATTATTTTGTTACCCCAGATATAATGGAAACCGGCATTTAGGAATCACTGTATAAATAGCCCAACATAGAACCGAAGGCTGATTTTTAAATTAGAACTGAAGGCTGATTTTTAAATTACAACCTAAATATGATTGTGTACCTAAAAATCCAGAAGACTAAATTTAAAAATGGTTAAAACTAATAAGAGGATTCAAGAAAGTAACTAAATACAGGGAAAGTATACAAAAGGCAGTAGATTGGCTTTGTACCAGTAACAACCAGTTAGGAAATGTTATGTAAGGGGGGGGGGCACTATTCAGTATAGCAACAAAAGTTATGAAATACTTGGGAATAAACTGTGCAAGAAATGTGGAGGACTAAAATGAATACAGTTTTCAAAGCTTTGTTATATCCCTGAATGGGAAAACAGTTGTCAAAATTCTTTTTTTTTTGTTTGTTTTATTTATTTTGAGATAGAGATAGAGATCGAGATCAAGCAGGGGAGGGGCAGAGAGATAGAGGGAGGCAGAATCCCAAGCAGACTCTGCTCTGTCAGTACGGAACCTGATGTGGAGCTTGAACTCTCGAACCGTGAGATCACGACCTGAGCTAAAGTCGGACACGTAACGGACTGAAGTACGCAGGTGCCCCTGCTGTCAAAATTCTAATGTGTGCAGATTAATCTGTAGGTTTGAAATAGTTGCAGTCAGAATTACAATGTGGATTTTGGTGGTTGCTGTTGTTAGATGTGGTTTTGTTTTGCAGGGTTGGGGGAGAGAAATTGGCTGATAGATTATGAAGTCCCTCAAAGAAATTAGAGTATTGAGAACATGTTGAAAAAGTAGAATCTGAAACTCTAGAGACCAGACTTTATATCATTTGTAATATTTGAAAACATTGTGACCTACTAGTAGAGGAATAAACCCAGATACCAGTAAAATACAGTATAGACACATTTTTATGGGTTTTAATGTAAGAGATGGAGAATTTCTCAAACCAATGGAGAAAGAACGGATTATTAATAAAAGCTCTTGTGACCACTGATTGGGCAACGTTTAATGCCTTTTTATTTTGTGGTAGGGCAGTTTCTAAAAGCCATAAAGGAAAAGTTGACCGTATTGACTACAGGAAAATGTTATGTTTCTCTATAGCAATAAGCAAACTCAAAAGATGAGGGACAGACTGAGAGAAGACATTTACAACTAATAACAGAACCAGGAATTAACGTTAAGGATTTATGAAAATCTCCCATAAAATCAACAGACAAAAATGAGTTAAGGACACAGTATTCGAATAGGCAGTTCACAGAAGAAACACAAATAGCCTTTAAACCCCTTGGGGCGCCTGGGTGGCTCAGTCGGTTAAGCGTCCAACTTCAGCTCAGGTCACGATCATGGTTCACAGATTCGAGCCCCGTGTCAGGCTCTGTGCTGACAGCTCAGAGCCTAGAACCTGCTTTGGATTCTGTGCCTCCCTCCCTCTCTGCCCCTCCCTCGCTCGCTTGCTCTCTCTCTCCCCAAAATAAGTAAAAACATTTAAAAAAAAGAACATAACTGACTTCAGATGAGCATATAGGATAACAGGTACTCTCATTTTCTAGTGATGGGAATTTTAAATTTGTTCAGCTTTTTTTTGGGAGGACAGTTGGCATATCTGTCTAATGTTTAGAACCTTTTACCTAGTAATCGCACTCTCAGAAATTTGTGTATTCAGAAAAAAAAATCTCACCGGTGGATTGTAAGAGATCTTCGTGTGTGCACGCACACCCGCACGTAATATTTATTGCGGCACGCTTCGTAATAGCAGACACATGCAAACATCAAATGCCCAACAACAGGGGAATCGTTGGATACATCCTACTGCATCAGTTTAAGACAGTACTATTTGGCCATAAGAAAGGATGAAATAGACCACATATGCACACCCGAAGAAATAGTCAGTGTATCGGTGAGGAGTAGCTAAGTAATGCTACGGTAACAACTAATCCCCCCCCCCCCCCAAATCTCCGGGAATTAAAGCAACAAAAGTTGATTTCCCTCTCACTCTGTGTCTCCATTGTGGTTGTGGGGGAAACACTGTTCATTGCAGTCACACAGGGACTGAGGCTAACAAAACAGCCCCTGCCTTGAATGTCGCTGATCAGTGGGCCGGAGAGAGAATTTTGGAGGGTCCAGCCCAACAGATGCGCGGCTGGGAGGAGCTACATCTCGTTTACATTCTCAGTGCAGTGACCCGTACTAGCCACATGGCCCTGCCCCTGTATGCAGAAGAACGAGAGAAACCAGAGATTGGTGAACACTAACGGCCGCCATATGGAAGTTGTGTGGTTGTGTAGATAAGGCAAAATTCAGAAGTCTGTGTGATATGATCCTTTTTATGAAAATACCGGAAGGTTATGCGTACATATATTTTTACGTAACTATTTGAAGGATTGTGTATCCTTTGAAGACATCCCAGCAGGGTGCACTTCAAGCGGCTTGAAACAGACCATGCCTCATTCTTTGACACATACTTTTTTTTTTTTTTAACAATGAGCAATTAAAAAAAAAAACTAAAAAAACAAATAGAACCCCAACAAATAAAGCAAAAATCCTGGGCAAAAAACACTGAATGTTTTTGATTCCTTGCTTCAGTTTCCAGAAAGAACGAATGACAAATGCTGGCAGGATGTACTGAGCAAAAGTCAAGAGGCTCAGAATCCTAGAACAGGGTGTGAGATTCTTCCACTTGATGCTCTGCTCTGATTATTGATTAGAGTGGGATAAATTTAATATGCTTTTGCTTAAAATTCTTATATTGCAGGCCATAATATTTCATATTAATGTTAATAAAACTCAGAGCTTTTAAATTAAATTTTGGGATGGAGTAGTTTTTATAATTTTCAAATGCTTATCAAGTTAGCGATGAGGTCTTACCCATTCATTTCTCCCCAACATTTTATTTTAATTTTTTTATTAAAAATTTTTTTAATGTTTATTTTTGACAGAGAGAGACAGAGCATGAGCCGGGGAGGGGCAGAGAGAGAGGGAGACACAGAAGCCAAAGCGGGCCCCAGGCTCCAAGCCATCCGCACAGAGCCCAACGCGGGGCTCGAACTCACAGACCGCGAGATCGTCACCTGAGCCGAAGTCGGACGCTCAACCGACGGAGGCACCCAGGCGCCCCATCCCCCCAACATTTTAGGGAAATGTTAAGACACTCAGAAAATTTGAAGGGGAAGGGATACAGAAGAGTGACCATTCACATACCTACTATTTAAGTGTATCACTAACATTTTACTATATTTGCTTTATTACACATTTCTGTTTCTACATCCCTCTATCCATCCGTTAACATCTCAGTTGTGGTGCGTTTCAAAGACAGTCGTAGACATCAGTTACCTTCCCTCTAGATATTTCAGCATGCTTAACATTTATTTACAGTTCTTTTCTTTTTCTATAAAATTCATGTTCAATGAAACGCACAAACCTTAAGTGTACGTTTACTGAGGGTTTTTTTTTTTTTTTTTGCTTTTTTAAAATTAAGTTTTTATTTTAATTCCAGTAGAGTTAACTAACATACAGTGTTCTATTAGTTTCAGGAGTACAATGTAGCGATTCAACACTTCCATATGGCACCCGGTGCTCATCACAAGTGCCCTCCGTAATCCACTCACCTCCCTCTGGTCACCAACCATCCGTTTGTTCTCTATAGTTAAGAGTCTCTTTCTTGGTTTGCTTCTCTCTCTGTCTCTCCTTTTCTCATTTGTTTTGTTTCTTAAATGCCACATACGAGTGAGATCATACGGTATTGGTCTTTGGCTGCCTTGTTTTGCTTAGTATTCTACTCTCTAGCTCCATCCACGTTGCTGCAAATGGCCAGATTTCAGTCTTTTTTTTACAGACAAATAATATTCCCTTGTATTTCTGTACCACATCTTCTTTATCAGTTCACCTACCTATGGGCCTTTGAGCTGCTTCCATAATTTGGCTGTTGCAGGTAAATATAATAAACATAGGGGCTACAATAAACACAGGGGCACACATATTCCCTTGAATTAGTGTTTTTGTATTTCAGGGGTAAATACCCAGTGGTGTGAGTACAGGGTCATAGGGTAGTTCTCTTTCTTTGTGAGGAACCTCCATTCAGTTTTCCACAGTGGCTGCACCAGTTTGCATTCCCACCAACAGTGCAAGAGGGTTCCCGTTTCTCCGCATCCTCTCTAGCATGCGTAGTTTCCTGATTTGTTCATTTTAGCCACTCTGACCGGCGTGAGGTGGTATCTCAGTGTGGCTTTGATTTGCATTTCCCTGATGATGAGTGATGTTGGGCATCTTTTCATGTGTCTGTTGGCCATCTGGATGTCTTCTTTGGAGAAATGTCTGTTCATTTCTTCTTCCCATTTTTTTAAACTGGATTATTTGGTTTCTAGGTATCGATTTGCGTAAGGTCTTTATGTATTTTGGATACTCTTTATCAGATAGGTCATTTGCAAGTATCTTCTCCCATTCAATAGTTGCCTTTTAGGTTTGTCGATTGTTTCCTTCACTGTGCAGGAGCTTTTTATTTTGATGTAGCCTCAATAGTTTATTTTTGCTTTTACCTCCCTTGCCTCAGGAGACCTATCTAGAAAAATGTTGCTACAGCCACTGTCAGATTACTGCCTGTTCTCTCTTCTAGGACTTTTATGGTTTCAGGTCTCACAATTAGGTCTTTAATTCATTTTGGTTTAATTTTGTGTATGATGTAAGAAAGTGGGCCAGTTTCATCCTTGTGCTGACCAGTTTTCCCAGCACCGTTTGTTGAAGAGACTGTCTTTTTCCTGTTTTGTATTCTTTCTTCCTTTTTCATAGATTAATTGACCATATAATTGTGGGTTTATTTCTGGGTCTTCTGTTCTCTTCCATTGATTTGTGTGTCTATTTTTGTGCCAGTACCATACTGTTTTGATTAATACAGCTCTGCAGTATAACTTCAAGTCTGGAATGGTGATGTCTCCAGCTTTGCTTTTCTTTTTCAAGGTTGCTTTGGCCATTTGGGGTCTTTTGTGGTTCCATATAAACTTTAGGACTGTTTCTTCCAGTTCTGTGAAAAACGCTGTTGGTATTTTAATAGGGATTGCATTAAATGTGTAGATTGCTTTGGGTAGGATAGACATTTTAACAATATTTGTTCTACCAATCCATGAGTGTGGAATGTCTTTTCATTTCTATGTGTCATCTTTAATTTCTTTCATCAGTGTTTTCAAAATACAGGCCTTGTGCCTCTTGGTTAAGTTTATTCCTGGGTACTTTATTATTTTTGGTGCAATTGTAAATGGGATTGTTAATTTCTCTTTCTGCTGCTTCATTTTTATTATATAGAAATTCAACAGATTTCTGTACATTGATTCTGTATCCTCTGAATTTACTGAATTTTTTCATCCGTTCTAGTAGGTTTTTGGTGGAGTCTTTAGGGTTTTCTATATATGCCATCGTGTCGTCTGCAAATAATGAAAGTTTTACTTCTTAGAAGTTTGGATGCCTTTTATTTCTTTTTGTTGTCTAACTGCTGTGGCTAGGTATTCCAGTACGAGATTGAATAAAAGTGGCGAGAGTGAACGTCCTTGTCTGATTCCTGACCTTATGGGGGAAGCTCTTAGATTTTCCCCATTGAGTATGATGTTCGCTCTGGGTTTTTCATATAAGCCCTTTGTTATGTTGGGTATGTTCCCCCTAAACCTACTTTGTTGAGGGCTGTATCATGAATGGATGTTGTACTTTGTCGAGTGCTTTTTCTACATCTATTGAAACGACCACACAGCTTTTATCCTTTCTTTTATTGGTGTGATGTATCATGTTGATTGATTGGCGAATATTGAACCACCCTGGCAACCCAGGAATAAACCCCACTTGATCATGGTGAATGATTTTTTTAATGTATTGTTGGATTTTGGTGTGCTAGTATTTTGTTGAAGATTTTTGCATCTGTGTTCATCAGAGATATTGGCCTGTATTCATTTTTTGTGGTGTCTTTATCTGGTTTTGGTGTCTGGGTAATGCGGGCCTCATAGAATGAGTTTGGAAGTTTTCCTTCCTTTTCTCTTTTTCGGAAGAGTTTGAGAAGAATAGGTATTACCCCTTCTTTAAATGTTTGGTAGAATTCACCTGTGAAGCCATCTGGTCTTAGACTTTGGCCTGTTGGCAATTCTTTGATCACTGATTCGATTTCCTTGCTGGTTATCCGTCTGTTCAAATTTTCTATTTCTTCCTGTTTCAGGTTGTCCAATTTGTTGGCATGTAACTTTTCATAACATTCTCTTACAATTATTTATATTTCTGTGATGTTGGTTGTTATTTCTCCTCTCTTTTGTGATTTTGTTGACATTCTTTCTCTATCTCTCCCCCTTTTTTTTTATGTTAAGTGTGGCTAGAGATTTATCAATTGTATTTATTTTTTCAAAGAACCAGTTCCTGGTTTCATTGAGCTGTTCTAATTTTTTTTTTTTTTTAGTTTCTTTTTTTTTTTTTTTTCAACGTTTATTTATTTTGGGGACAGAGAGAGACAGAGCATGAACGGGGGAGGGGCAGAGAGAGAGGGAGACACAGAATCGGAAACAGGCTCCAGGCTCTGAGCCATCAGCCCAGAGCCCGACGTGGGGCTCGAACTCCCGGACCGCGAGATCGTGACCTGGCTGAAGTCGGACGCTTAACCGACTGCGCCACCCAGGCGCCCCTTTTTTTTTTAGTTTCTATGTGAATCTTGTTTTTTATCTGTCTTGTTTTTTATCTTGGGTTTTATCTGTCACCCTGCTTTTGATTGGAGAATTTAGTCCTTTTACATTCAAAGTAATGTAAATCCTTTACATGATAAATGCAGGTATTTACATAATAAATTTATTTATTGCCTTTTCGTTATTGTTTTATGGTTGTTTTTGTAGTTTTTCTCTCATTCTTTCTTGCTTTCTTTCATGGTTTGTTGGCTTTCTTTAGTGATATACTTGGATTCCTTTCTCTTTATTCTTTATTCTCATCTATGACTGGTTTTTAATTTGTGGTGACTGTTATGTTTGTATGTAACATCTTTTGCGTATAGCAGCCTATGTTAAATAGGGATGGTTGCTTAAATTTGAACCCGTCCTTTACTCCTCTCCTCCCACGTTTTAGGTATATGGTGTCATATTTTATATCCTTTTATTTTATGAATCCCTGAGTTTCACAGATATACTTATTTTTACTGTGTTTGTGTTTCCTGCCTTTCATACTCTCACTTACAGTCTTTCCTTTCCACTCAGAGAATCCCCCTTAATGTTTCTTGTAGGTTTAGTGGTCATGAACTCCTTTAGTTTCGTGTGTCTGAAAAACTTTCTCTCTCCTTCTATTCTGTATGATGGCCTTACTGGATAGAGTAGTCTTGGGTACAGATTTTTCCTTTCCAGCACTTTTTTTTTTTTAATGTAAACCCTATCCCCAACTTGGGGCTTGAACTCATGACCCTGAGATCAAGAGTTGCGTGCTCTACCACTGACCCAGCCAGCCACCCCCCTTCCAGCACTTTGAATATATCATGCCATTCCCTTCTGGCCTGCAAAGTTTCTGCTAAAACTGTTGATAGCCTTATGGGATTTCCCCTGTATGTAACTGCCTTCTTTTACTGCTTTTAACATTTTTTTCTTTATCACTACTTTTTGCCATTAAAAAATTTTTTGTTACATTTATTTATTTGTGAGAGACAGAGCACAAGCGGGGGAGGGGCAGAGAGTGAATGAGACACAGAATCCAAAGCAGGTTCCAGGCTCCGGGCTGTCAGCACAGAGCCCGACATGGGGCTCAAACTCACAAACCGTGAGATCATGACCTGAGTTGAAGTCGGACGCTTAACCGACTGAGCCACCCAGGTGCCCCTACTCTTTGCCGTTTTAATGTGGACCTCCTCAGCTTGATTTTGTTGGGGAATCTCTGGGCCTCCTGGATCTGGATCTGGGTATCTGTTTCCTTCCCCAGATTAAAGAAGTTTTCAGTTATTATTTCTTCAAATAAACTTTCTGCCCCCTTTCTCTCTCTTCTTATGGGATCCCTATAATCGTTTACTGAGTTTTGACAAATGCATACACCTGTGCAACCCAAGCCTCTGTTAAGGCATAGAATATTATCATTACCCCAGAAAGTTTCCTCATGCCCCATCCCCGTCAATCCTTTCCCGTATCCTCCATTCAGAAAGCAAGCACAGTTCTAATTTTTTTCCCCACGGTAGATCGTTTCCCCCCACCCCACCCCGGTTCTAGAACTCCATATAAATATACTGTATGTATTCTTTGGTGGCCTCTCTCATTTGGTATGATTTTTGAGATTCATCCATATTGTTGGGTATATTCATTCCGTGACATTGCCAAGTAGTATTCCGTTGTATGAATATACCATCACCTGTTTATTATTTCCCCTGCTGACAGATATCTGGGTTATATCTCGTTTTTGGCCAATATAACTAAACGTATGCTGAACTTTCTTACTCAATTATTTTCCTTAACATACATTTTTATGTCTCCTGGTTACATACCTAGGAATGGAATTGCTAGGTCACAGGTGTATGTTTAGGTTTTTAAGAAATGGCCACGCCTTTTATTAAAGTAGTTGTACCAGTTTACATTCCCCCTAACAATGTATGAGGAGTCTGGTCGCTTCTCAACCTTGGCACCGTTTGATATCGTTAAGCTTTTTCATCTAAGCCATCTGGTAGATATGTAGTAGTGTCTCACTGTAGTTTAATTGTGTATTTTCCTGATGAGCCACATTGTTGAACATGCCTTTTGGCTAATATGTAGATCTTTTTTTGTGAAGTGTCTTTTCCATTTTTTTTTTTTTTTTGCCAGTTTTTACGGTCGTTTGGCGGTGTATCATTGAACTGTAGGAGTTTCTTGTATTTCCTGGATTCTAATCACTTATCAGATACCTACCTTGCAAATACTTTGCTCCCAGTTTCTGGCTTGCCTATTCACTTTCCCAGTGACGTCCTTCGATGAGCACTATTTGCGTTTTCAGTTTTGATGAAGTGCAAATTGCCACTCTGTTCTTTAATGGTTATTGCTTTCTGTAATATGTTTAAGATCTCTTTGGCTCCTTCAAAGCCACCAAGATATTCTCCTATATTTCCCTGTAATAGCTTCATTATTTTAGCTTTCCTTTTTAAGTTTAGGATTTTTCGCAAATTAAATTCTGTGCATGGCATGAGGCATACGTGGAGGTTTACTCAAATTTTTTAAAATGTCCATTTGAAATTCTTATGAGCCAGAATACTTCATATTAAAATAGATAATAACTTTAGAGCTTTAAATTATGATTTTAAAATGAAAGAGTTTTTATGATTTTTAAATTTGCATTAAATTAATGACAGTGTCTGGGGCACCTGGCTGGCTTAGTCGGTTAAGCGTCTGACTTCAGCTCAGGTCATGATCTTACGGTTTGTGAGTTCGAACCCCGAGTCAGGCTCTGTGCCGACAGCTCAGAGCCTGGACCGTGCTTCGGGTTCTGGGTCTCCCTCTCTCTCTGTCCCTCCCCCACTCATGCTCTGTCTCTCTCTCTCAAAAATAAATAAACATTAAAAAAATTTTTTTTTAAAATTAATGATCGTGTCTTACCCATTCATTTTTTTCTTATTGTGCGGCACGGTTTTGACTATTAAAATTGTAAATCCTCTTTTGCCAAAGAGGCTGAAATGCTGAGTTTTAAATTTTTTTCTTCTATCTTATAATCTTCAATCATTTCCTCAGGGGCACCTGGGTGGCTCAGTCGGTTGAGCCTCTGACTTTGGCTCAGGTCATGATCTCATGGTTCGTGAGTTCGAGCCCCACATAGGGCTCTCTGCTGTCAGCACAGAGCCCGCTTCAGATCCTCTGTCCCCCTCTCTCTCTGCCCCTCCCCTGCTTGCTCTCTCTCTCTCTCTCAAAAATAAACATTAAAAAAATAATTTCCTCACGTAATACATTCCCACTTCTTGAGAATTGAAGTATTTTCAATAAATTAACATCCCAGTGAACAAGAAATGCCGAATACCAGTTACCATATTAACTGATGGAATCTGTATACTGTGTGCATACAGCAGATTGTATTTTCCAAAGATGGCTTCAACAGTATCTCCCATCCAACATATTTATCTGCAGTGTGAACTTGGCACTCCTTCCCCTGAGAAGGTGGGGCCATTTCCCCTTGAATCTTAAGTGGCCTTGTGATTTACTTGTAACTAATAGAGGGTGACAGAATTGATGCCGTGTGACTTCTGAGGCCAGGTCAGAGAAGATGGTGACGGGGCTGCTGCATTGTCCGCTGTGACCCTTGGCTTTTGGAGCCCCGGCTCACCACGTATGAAGTTCTACCGCCTTGAGGCCGCCATGCTGTGAAGCCCAGGCTACATGGAGAAGCCGTGTACAGGCGGTTATTTCATGGGCAGCCCAAACTGAGACCTCAGGTCGTGGCTCTTGCCATGCATCGGACTGGTGAGCAACGCCCTTCTCGTAAGTCCAGCCCCCCGGTTACAGAATCTTCCAGGTTGAAGCCCCATACGTTCTTCGTGCCCTGTCTGAATAACTGGCCCACGAGATCCATGAACATAACAACAAGGGTGTTAAGTTTTAAGATCACTTGTGAAGCAGCAGTATTAACTGGAGCAAGGAATTAGAATACGAAAACTATGCTGTCCTCAGACTAAGTATTTAAGTGTTTGAGAGACCATTTGACAGCCTGTAGTGCCTCAGAATCCGGGCTTTCCAGTTCTTCGGTTGCAGAGGTAGAGAAATGTTGTGCCGCATCTTTGATGTCGCTCTTAGGAAAAAAATCTCCACGTCTCATTAGAATGTAGAATATGCCCCCCCCACCCCCCGCCAAAAAAAAAAGATTCTTTGCACTTACACCACCACCTGGAAGAATAGTGAACTCTCTTCCTTTCACCTGAACTGAGCCAGGGGAGGTGGAGGCTTTTGTGAATTTAGATGTGTTTTCCATCCAAAGGAGAGATCGTGGTCTCATTTTCCAAGACCGCACTTGATTGATTGATTGATTGATTATTTATTTATAAATGTTTGTTTATTTTGAGAGAGAGAGCAAGCAAACAGGGGAGGGGCAGAGAGAGAGAGGGGGGCGGGGGGAGAGAATCCCAAGTAGGCCCTATGCTGTAGCACAGAGCCCAGCATGGGGCTTGGTCTCCAGAACCACGAGATCATGACCTGGCCAAAGTCAAGAGTCAGATTCTTAACTGACTGAGCCACCTAGGCACCCCACACTTGATTTTTTAAATTCTAATTTCTTGTTAAATGTACATACAAAAGGATTTGCACATTTTTTTTAACGTTTATTTATTTTTGAGACAGAGAGAGACCGAGAATGAACGGGGGAGGGGCAGAGAGAGAGGGAGACACAGAATCGGAAGTGGGCTCCGGGCTCCGAGCCGTCAGCACAGAGCCCGACGCGGGGCTCGAACTCACGGACCGTGAGATCGTGACCTGGGCTGAAGTCGGACGCTCATCTGACTGAGCCACCCAGGCGCCCCCAAGGATTTACACATTTTGGTGTACGTACAGCTCTATGATTGTGTCAGATCCCTAGAGTTGTGTGACCACCACCACAATAAAGATATAAAGCAGTCCCATCACCCCTGCCTCCTCACTAAAACAAACAAACCAATAAATAAAACAAGAGGAGAAGGAAGAAATCTGCCTTCTCCTGAGTAAATTCCTAGGAATGGAACAGGCTCATATATGGTAGCCATATTTAACTTTTTGGGAAGCCATTAAGTTGGTTTTGTTGGGGTTTTTTCTTCGACTTTTTCTACATCTTGTGTTAGATTTTCCCCTAGATACCGGATTGTTTTGGTCCTCTTCTGAATGGTATATTTTTTAGCGGTTGCCCCAAAGTTCACAATATGCATTCGCAGTTAATCCAAATCCACTTTGTTTCACGGACAGTGCAGGAACCTCATACTAACAGAATATTCCTAATTCTTCCCTGCCGTCCTTTGTGTCATCACTGTCATTGATTTCTTTTATACAGGAGCATATGCGTATTACATATATGCATAATCAAATATATTGTTGCTATTATTTTGAAGAGGCTGTTAGATCACTTAAGAATAAGCAGAATCAAAATCTTTATTTACCTTCACTTCTTCCTTCTCTAATGCTCTTTCTTCCTTTATGTAGATCCAAGTTTCTGAAATAAACCAACTTCCTTCTTTCTGGCAAACTCCTTTCAACATTTTTTGCAAGGCACGTCTACTGGCAACAGACTCCCTCAATGTTTGTCTCAGAAAGTCTTTATTTCTCCTTCCCTTTTGAAAGGGTAGTTTAGCAGGACTCAGAATTTGGGGTTTATAGGGTCTTCTCTCTCAATGTTTTAAATATTTCACATCACTCCTTATTTGCATGGTTTTGGAGTTTTCTACCGTTTGAATCCGATATGCCTACCTGTAGTTTTGGGGGGGTTGTATCCTGCCAAACGTTCTCTGTACTTCCTGGATCTGTGATTTGGTGTCTGACGTTAATTTGGGGGAAATTCTCAATCACGATTGCTTTATATATTTCTGCTGTTCCTTTCTTTCCTTTCCTTCTAGTATGCCCATTGTACCTTTTGTAGTTGTTGCAAAGTTCGTGGATATTCTGTGCCTCTTATTTTCAGTCTTTCTTCTCTTTGCTTTTCAGTTTTAGATGTTTCTGTTGACATGCCCTCAAGAGCAGAGGTTCTTTCCTCAGCTGTGTACTAGTCAGGCCATCAAAGGCATTGCTCATTTCTGTTGCCCTGTTTTTTATCTCTGACATTTCTTCTTGACTCTTAGAATTTCCATCTCTTTGCTTCCTTTATCCATCAGTCCTTACATGTTGCCTGTTTTCGCCATTAGATAGTTAAAATATCATTTTAAATTCACAGTGTGAAAATTGCACATTACTGCCATACCTGAGTCTGGTTCTGATTCTTGCTCTGTCTCTTCAAACTGTGGTGTTTTGTTGTTGTTGTTGTTGTTGTTGTTTTGCCTTTTAGGATGCCTGGTAATTTTCTGTTCAAAGCTGGACATGGTGGACTGTGTAAAAGGCACTCTGGTAAATAAGCCTTTAGTGAATGGTAAAGTGTGGGCAAAAGCGAGTGTTCTCTACCGCTGTGATTAGGTCTCAGCCTTTTAGTGTGCCTATGTCCCTTGGCTGTGAACTTCACAAGCACCTTTCATTTTCTCCCCTTTTCTCCCTTTACGTGGGGCAGGATGGCCGAAGGGGGCTAGATTTGGGTATTTTCCTTCCCCGTGTGGAACACTCAGAGGGGCTGGAGTTGAGTCATTCCCTTGCCCCAGGTCAGTTAGGCTCTAATGAAACCCCAATAGGTTAGGCTCTGGTAAAAAATAGTTTCCCCTGAGGGAAGACCTTGTTAAGAAGAACAGAACATTCTAGCAGATTTAAAAATGGTTACTTTTCTGGGACACCTGGGTGGCTTAGTCGGTGGAGCATCTGACTTTGGCTTGGGTCATGATCTCACAATTCATGAGTTCCAGCTCCACGTTGGGCTTGCTGCTGTGAGTACAGGGCCCGCTAAGGATCCTCTGTCCCTTCCCCACTTGCACTCTCTTAAAAATAAATATTTTTTATTTTAAGTTTATTTTGAGAGAGAGAGAGAGAGCGAACGCGCAGCTGGGGAAGAGGCAGAGAAAGAGAGAATCCCAAGTAGGTTCCGCACCACCAATGCAGAGCCCGATGCGAGGTTCAAACTCACCAACTGTGAGATCATGACCTGAGCAGAAGTAGGATGCTTAACTGATTGAGCCACCCAGGCGCCCCCCCCCCCCCGCCCGAAATAAACATTTAAAAAGTAATAAAATACAAAATAATAGTGGTTACTTTTCCTCTCTTCCTGATACAAGCCAGAGAGGATTTTTCCTTGATATTCACTGTGAGAACCTGGTTGATGTCCTGGAGCTAAAACTCACAAACGTTTGGGGCCCCGTTGATCACCGGCTTCCCTTGAAGTTTTCATCTCAGATTTGTCCACACTGAGCCTCCAGAGATTTGTCAATTGTAGATCGTATTTTTCAACCCTGCTACTAGTTACCCTGGACCTGTCTACTCTGGTAAGCCATAATCCTCTCTATTTGCCTGTTTGTCTGTCTTTCCAATTTGGGGGGATGTGGTTTGCCCTGACACCTCTCTCTGGCGGATCTAAGAAGCGTTGCTGATTTTTCAGTGTGTTCAGCTTTTTACTTCCCAAATTGTTATTTATTTACAAGTTTATTTATCTTGAGAGAGGGAGAGAGCAGGGAAGGGGCAGAGAGAGAGAGGGAGAGAGAAAATCCCAAGCAAGCCCCACACTGTCAGCACAGAGCCCGACACAGGGCTCGAACTCACAAACCGTGAGATCATGACCTAAGCTGAGACCAAGAGTTGGATGCCTAACTGACTGAGCCACCCAGGCGACCCCCCCCAAATTGTTTTTTTGAAAGTGGTTGTTTCACTTTCTGTTTTTACCAAGAGTCTTGGAGAGTTCCAGTTCCTCCACATGCTTACCACACTTGCTATGTTTAATTTACCACATGCTTACCACACCTGCTTGCCTGTTTAATTTCAGCCATTCTAACAGATATGTATTAGGATCTTCTCGTAGTTTTGATTTGAATTTTCCTAATGATTACTGACATTAAACTTATTTTCATGAGCTTCGTTGCCATCCATATATCTTCTTTGATAAGCTGTTCAAGGCTTTTCCCCATTTTTTGAGGTTGTTTATTTGTTTCTGGGTTTTGAGAGTTCTTTATATATTCTGGATACAAGTCTCTTATGAGATATATGATTACCACATATTTTCTCTTTGTCTCTGGCTTGTGATTCTATTCCTTTATAGATGTCTTTTATTTTTTTTTTTAATGTTTATTTATTTACTTTTGAGAGAGCGAGAGAGAGAGAGAGAGAGAGAGAAACCACAACTGGGAGAGGGACAGAGAGAAGGGAGGAGACACAGGCTCCAGGCTCTGAGCTGTCAGTGCACAATCTGATGCAGGGCTGGAACCCACGAACCATGAGATCATGACCTGAGCCAAAGTCAGATGCTTAACCGACTGAGCCACCCAGGTGCCTCTAAAGGTGTCTTTTAAAGAGCAAAAGTTTTGGGGCACCTGGGTGGCTCAGTCGGTTGAGAGTCTGACTCTTGATTGCGGCTCAGGTCATGATCCCAGGATAGTAGGATCAAGCCCTGTGTCAGGCTATGCATTGAGAGTGGAGCCCGCTTGAGATTCTCTCTCCCCCCCCCCCTCCCTCTGCCCCTCTCCCTCACTTGCTCTTTCTCAAAAAAAAAAAAAGAAGTTTTAAATTCTGATTAAGTCAAATGTATCAATTTTTGCTTTTATGGATCATGCTTTTGGTATTATATCTAAGAAACCTTTACCTAATCCAAGGTCACAAAGATTGTCTGTGTTTTCTTCCAGAAGCCTTATTGCTTTAGGTTTTACATTCAGGTCTGTAATCCACTTTGAGTCAATTTTTTGTTTGTGATATGAGGTATAGATTGAAGTTGTATTTGTTCATTTGCATGTAGATATGTAATTTTTCAGCACCATTTGTTGAAAAAAAAACTATCCTTTTTCCACCGAATTGCCTTTGAACTGTTGTTGAAAGTCAGTTGTCGATATATAAATGGGCCCATTTCTGGACCTTATTCTGATTCTGAGTCATCTGTCCTGTCGCTGATACCACACTTTCTTTTTTTTATTATTACGTTTTATTTGCTTTTCATAGCAAAGCCGTTTTGGTATCTTCCATCATTCTACTAAGACATTTGAATATTGGTTGATATACTTGAGTCCTGTTATACTTAAAAGTTGCAGCTGGCTGTTGTATCAGCTTTCCTCCATTCAATTAATGATGGCATAATACATTTATTTCATTGAAAGCAATTCCAAGTTACCCCTTTCATAATGGGTCAAATGGAAGGTGTTAGCCAGTCTTCACGAGAATCTTGATTTTATGACACACACACAGTACATTTTAGGTTCACACTAAATAACCTTGTCATTCAAAGTTAATTTTTTCATTTTTTCAAAGATAATGGACTTTATTTTTTTAGAGCAGTTTTAGGATTACAGAAAATTTGAGTGCAAAGAAAAAAAAGTTCCCATAAAGCCCCTTCCACACACAATTTCTATTATTAACATCTTGCACTAGAATGGGACATTTGTTACAACTAATAAACCAATATTGATGCATTATTTTTAACTAAAGTCCACAGTTTACATTAGGGGTCACCCACACTTTCTTGACTGTATCTTCATAATAAGTCTCGAAATAAGGCAGTGTGAGTCTTCCAACTTCTCTATTCTTTTTCAAAGTTATTTTGGTTATACTAGGTCTATTTCCTTTGGAATGTTGGAATCAGCCTGTTAAATTCTACAAAAATCCTATTGGGATTTTGATATTTCATTGAATCTGTAGATAAATTGTGGGCAGTATTGAATCTTCCATTCTTTATCCATTCTTCTGTTGATGGACACTTGGGCTGCTTCCAGAGTTTGGCTATTATGAACAATGCCATCAACTTCTTTTTTATTAGTTAACTGTGGCCACTGTAATAAATTACCACAAAATAAGTGGCTTAAAACCAGAGAAATTTATTCTTTCACAGTTCTGGAGCCCAGAAGTCTCAAATCAGTATCACCAGGCTGAAATCAAGATGTCCGCAGGGTCGTGCTACCTCTGGAGGTTCTGTGGGGGAATGGGACCCTTGCTTCTCCCAGTGGCTGATGGCATTCCTTGGCTTGTGGCCACATTTCTCCAATCTCTGCCTCTGCCTTTACATCACCTCCTACTGTGTGTGTGTGTGTGTGTGTGTGTGTGTGTGTGTGTGTGTGTGTGTGAAATCTCTTTCTTGCTCTTTCTTATAAGGGTAAATGTGATGGCAGTTAGGGCCCATCTGGCTAATCTAGGGTTCAAGACCCATGAATTAATCACATCTGCAGAGACTCTTTTTCCAAATGAAGTAACATTTACAAGTTCTAGAGGTTAGGACCTGATATGTTTGGGGGTCATTCCTCAGTCTTCTTATCACTTACAAACAGCTATTTTGCTATTATAAACAGCTTCAAGGAAACATCCTTGTACAGTTCTCAGACTGTGCTAGTTTCCCTAGAATAAGAACCTAAAAGTAGAATTGTTGGGCTATAGACTCTATCTTCAACTTCACTAAAGATTGTTAAATTATTCCTCAAATACATATTATTCCAATACGTATTTTTATACTTTGCCTATTACTCTCTTGGGATTATTAAGTCTTACTGCTTTGTTCTTGATACCTTTTGGATGTGAGTTGGTTATGTGCATTACAGACATATTCTGTGTCCGGGTTTCTTTTAGCACTTTCTGTATGGTGTCTTTTGGAAGTTAAAAAACAATTATTTTTTAATGTGTATTTATTCTTAAGAGAGCAAGAGACAGCACACTAGTCGGGGAGTGGCAGAGAGAGAGGGAGACACAGAATCTGAAGCAGGCTCGAGGCCCGGAGCTGTCAGCACAGAGCCCAACGCGGGGCTTGAGCCCAGAAATCATGAGATCATGACCTGAGTCGAATTCGGACACTTAACCGTCTGAGCCACCCAGGCGCCCCTGAAATTACATTTCTAATTGTTGTTGCTGGTGTATATGAATGTTACTTCTGTATCTGATACCTTTTTTCTTTTGAGCCTGTAAATTCTCTTGGAATTTATTTTGGGCCATATCATATAAATTGCAAATAATGACAGACTGGCCACTTCCTTTTTAATCTGTATGTTTTTTTCCTTCTTTATTATATTGGCTGGGAGCTGCAATGCAGTATGTGAGATAGGTAGTAATAGCAGATATCCTTATCTTTTTTCTGGATTTTTTAAAAAATATTTTTGAGAGAGAGAGAGAGAGCGCGCGCGCGCGCGGGTGGGCGAGGGACACAGAGAGAGGAAGACACAGAATCTGAAGCAGGCTCCAGGCTCTGAGCTGTCAGCACAGAGCCCGATGTGGGACTCGAACCCACAAACTGTGAGATCATGACCTGAGCTGAAATCGGATGCTTAACCTACTGAGCCACCCAGGTGTTCCATGGATTTTAAAAGAATTCTTTCTAATACTTCACCACTAAGTATTCTACTTGTCCTAGGGTTTTGGTAGATGTAGACATTTTACGTAGGATTTTCACATCTTTTTTCATAAGGGAAATAGGCCTATTACTTTTTCTTTCTCATACTGTCTTTGTCCATTTAATATAGGAGTGTTTTATAACAGTTTCATAAAGTGAGAGAGCAATCACTCTTTTTTAGAGCAGTTTGTTAAAGGTGGGTATTATCAGTTCTCTGAAGGTTTTGTAGAAGTTGCCTATGAAACCATATAGCCCTTTTTACTGTGGGTAGATTTGTTTTTAAGTTTATTTATTTATATGATAGAGACAGAGCACGAGCCAGGTAGGGAATGAGAGAGAGGGAGAGAGAGAGAGTCCCAAGCAGGCTCTGGGCCATCAGCACAGAGCCCAGGGTGGGGCTCAATCTCATGAACCCTGAGATCATGACCTGAGCCGAAACCAAGAGTTGGACGCTTAGCCGACTAAACCACCTAGGTACCCCTATCAGGCTTTATTTTCTTTCTTTTATTTTGTTTAAAGAGCCAAATAATAGAATATAGATGTGATGTATTTTATTTATTTTTTAAAAAAAAATTTTAAATGTTTATTTTTGAGAGAGAAAGAGAGAGAGCGTGAGTGGGCGAGGGGCAGAGAGCGAGGGAGACACAGAATCTGAAGCAGGCTCCAGGCTCTGAGCTCTCCGCACAGAGCCCAGTGCGGGGCTTGAACCCACGAACTGCGAGATCATGACCTGAGCCGAAGTCCGACGCTTAACTGACTGAGCCACCCAGGCACCCCTTAGGCTTTATTTTCTAAGAAATACACTTAAGGGTGTAATTTGCCTTCTAAGTACTACCTTGGCTTTAGTGTAGTTAGTGTTCATTGTCCTTAATATATAAATATTTCCTAATATTGACCAACTAATCATTTGTTTTTAAATTTTCAAATATGTATGAGGTTAGCTTTATAGTTATGGATTTCTCTTTTTATTACATTTAGTTACAGAATATGGTTTGCATGACACGAATGCTTTGTAACTCTGGGGCTAAATGATATTTTCTGGAAAAAAAACTTAATTTTTCTCTTACTTTTGAAGTTTCACTGGGTTAAAAATTCTCGATTTATAATTTTCTTCCCTTGACCTTTTGAAGGTTTTCCATTGTCTTCTGTCCTCCATTGTGGTTATTGGTAAGGCTCTCATTTCCTTCTGTGGCCTTTCTTTGTTTTTGGTGTTCTGCAATTTCATTGCAGTGAATCTTGGGACTATTCGTAACTGTTCAACTTGAGACTTACTGTGAGCCGTTGTCTCTTCCAGTATCTTCTCTTGTCCATCCTGCTTTCCTTCCCAAACTCTCAGTCTGTTCTCTTTGTCTCTTAACTACTTGTCACACTTCTCTCTCTTCTCCATGTCTTTTAGCTTCTCATTCATTCCTTTTACATATTTTTCATTCTGTGCTACATTCTTGGAATTTTCCTTAAATCCATCATCCAATTCGTTGATTCAATGACTGTACTTTACAGTTCCTTAAGTGCTTGTTTAATTTGTGTGTGTGTGTGTGTGTGTGTGTGTGTGTGTGTTGAATATTTGTTATTTTCCGTGGCATCTTGTTCTTTTCTTATGGTTTCTGTATGTTTTCCCTCTTTAATAATTCTAGACACGGTAATTCCATAGTCCATTACTGATTTTTGTTCTGTTGTCCCACATTCATGGGGTGCTTATCTGTTTAATCTGCTGACTCTTGTGGTGGATTATTGCCTTCTATGTTTTATTTTTTTCTTTAGTTTTTTAAATTATTTATTCATTTTTGAGAGAGACATCACAAGTGGGAGAGGGGCAGAGAGAGGGAGAGAGAGAGAATCCCAAGCAGGCTCTGCATGGTCAGTGCAGAGCCTGATGCGGGGCTCAAACCCATGAAACCATGAGATCGTGACCTGAGCCTAAACCAAGAGTCAGATGCTTAACCGACTGAGCCTCCCAGGCGCCCCTCCTTTTATGTTTTCTAAGCTTGTCTCAAACTGGACTTCCTTTCCACACTGCACTGTTCCTTTGCTACTTGGGTTGGCCCTTCAGAGTTTGTTTTTGTTTTTTCATTTCATTTTGTTCTGAACCCTCCTGTTTTGAACTAACTGCAAACTTACAGAAAAGTTTCCAAAATATTACAGAGAATTCCCATATACTCCTTACCCAGCTTCTCCTAATGTTAGCATCTAACCATAGTGCAATTATCAAAACCAGGAGATTAACACCAGGACAATACTATAAGCTGAATATTTTTTAAATTTCACCATTTTTTTACACTAATATCCTTCTTCTGTCCAGGGTTCTATCTGGGATCCCACATTGCATTAGTTGTTTTTTCTTAGTCTTCTGTAATCTAGAACAGTTCTTCATCTTTTCCTTATCTTTTATGAACTTGATTATTTTTGAAGAGTATTAATCAGTAGAACGTCCCCCGATTTGGAGTTGTTTAATGTTTTCTCATGGTTAGACTAAGATTATGCATTTTTGGTGAGAATACTGTAGAAATGATGTGCCTTTCTTAGTGCATCATATCAAGGGGCTCATGATGAAATGTCTTACTACTGGTAATCTTGGCCTTGATCACTTGATTAAGGCAGTGTTTGCCAAATTTCTCCATTGTTTTTTTTTTTTTTTTTTTTTGAGAGAGAGAGAGAGACAAAGCAGATCTAAAAACTGTCTTTTTTAAACTTTTTTTGACGTTTGTTTTTGAGAGAAAGAACGACAGGGCGTGAGCAGGGGAGGGGCAGAGAGAGAGGGAGATACAGATTCTGAAGCAGGCTCCAGGCTCTGAGCCATCAGCACAGAGCCCGACGCAGGGCTCGCACTCACAAACCACGAGATTGTGACCTGAGCCAAAGTTGGATGCTCAACCGACTGAGACTGAGCCACCCAGGCGCCCCAGATTTCTCCGTTGTAAAGTTACTTATCTTTCCTTATATAGTGAGCAAATACCTTGAGAGAGACGCTCTGAGCTTATGCAGATCCTGCTGTTCCTCAAACTTTCACCCACTCATCTCAGCATCCAGTACTAGAACTTTCAGAGTTTTGATTTTGCCTCCCTGGGCTGGCCTATACGCTTGGACTTAATTTCATCTTAATTTCGATGCTAATTTATTGCCTTGGAGCTTTCCACAGTAAGTGGGCAAAATAGATTTATACTTCAAATTTTTATTTGGCGGAATATTGGCTTTGAGTTCTGGAAGATAACTTTTGTTTTTTTGGTGCTTGGAGACGCAGCAGAGAAAAGGTCCATTGTGATCTCTTTTGGCCAACGGGTCGAGTTTCTTCAGCCTTCAACTTCATTTTTTTTTTTTTCAACGTTTTTTATTTATTTTTGGGACAGAGAGAGACAGAGCATGAACGGGGGAGGGGCAGAGAGAGAGGGAGACACAGAATCGGAAACAGGCTCCAGGCTCCGAGCCATCAGCCCAGAGCCTGACACGGGGCTCGAACTCACGGACCGCGAGATCGTGACCTGGCTGAAGTCGGACGCTTAACCGACTGCGCCACCCAGGCGCCCCTTCAGCCTTCAACTTCAGTTGAAGCACTTTGCGGGTCTAGCTCTGTGCATAGGTCTTGTGTGTAGGAGTTCCAAATTGTTCTCCTCCTTGGCCAGAGGTCTTGTCTCTTGTGCCCAAATGAGCAGTAAAATCTGGGCTCTTAACCTGTTAATAGTATTTGATTTCCCACCTCCCCTATGCGCCGCCCTATTAGCCTGTACCCCGCCTTCCCCTCTGGCTGTCGGCTACCTCTTTGCCTTCATACCTGGTACATTCACTCTCCTTTTTCAGAAGCTCAGCCAGGACTTTGAGTTTTAATTGCTGCCTTGTCTACCATTTTGCCACACACAAACTCTCTGCCATGCCATATGGACTCTCTAAAATTAACTCAGCTCCACTATTTAAAAATCTTAATAACTCTCAGGCTTTTCTCTTTCTATTTTGGAAGCATGTCCATTCTTATAGCCTCGAGTTTTATGGGATGCTAGAAAAAATTCTTGGCATTTTAGAATAAATAAACCATCTAGTGTTGTGCCAAAACAGATAGACTATTTCTTGTGTTTCTAAAGAGTGGAAAAAGGACCAACTCTGTTTCTGAGGTTTTATATATACATATATATTTATACTGCGTTTCTTTTATTTCTTTTTCCATGATTATATTCTTGTGGGAGTGGGTAAATCATTAACAGTGAAACGCCTGTTTCATCCAAAATTCAATGTTCTTTTCTAAATGAAGGTTCTATGAATAAAAGCAAGGCAGCTATGGGGCCATCTAGTTGGTAACAAATGACGACGTTAGTGCCACCCAAGCTCTCTTCTTCAGTTAGAGTCCAAATTTTGGTTGAAAAAATGAGAGCAGTAACGAAATGCTCAATTCTAGTCCCCGGGGGGGGGGGGGGGGCGGAGAATCACGATGTAAAAATTGTGCTATAGATTGAGAGAATACTACAGAGCAGGAAGGGAATGACACTTGGGTCCCCATATGCTATATGCCCTGCCTGGCCATTTATCATTCAAGTAAATTTTGCAACCCAAAGTCCTGGGTGTGAAAGGCATGCCTCAGTGAGTGTTTAACCATGTACGTTTACCAATCCTGCATTTCTTCCTTCAGCAACCGTGTGTTAGGCCCCACTCTGTGCCAGGCCCTATGGTGGGTGATGGAGGTTCAGAGGTCAACGAGCTGCCCTCAGAGAATGCCAGCCTCATCTGTGAACCTCCGCCACCCACCTCGGAACCTGGCACTGCTGTTTCCGGGCTACCTGCTCTGGATCATTCTCTCCCCCATACCATTGCGGAGGGGGGCCTCTCCTTTGCCGTCAGGCTTTCTCCTACCCCTGAAGACGCGGTACAGAGGACCATTCTTCTCCTCTTAAGATGTTCCCAGCCACCCCAGCTCACGGTGATCCCTGCCTCTTTGATCTCACTGCATTTATGACCGGTGCCACTCAGCACATCTTTCTGTTCCCTCATGCACCTTAGCTGAAGAATGAATGAATGCATGCATGCATGAACGAACGAACGAATGAACGAACGAATAAAAGCGGTGCCCTTTGTTTGGAGTCCGTTTTCACTCAGTAATTAGGATCCTCTTGAAAGGGTATGGCTAGACTGATTTTGGCCTTTCCCGATGGATGGTTCATTTTACCACCTCCTAATAATTACAGTGATACCTAATGCTTCTACACCGCTGATCTCGTGATAGGTGCTGTATTCAATGCTTTTTATATAATTCATCCAATCCCCACAGCAGCCCTAAAAAAGTAGATACTATTATTATTTTCATTTTGCATGAAACAATGGGGCAACTGAGGCACAGACAGCTTGAGGAACCTACCCATCATCCCGTATCAAGTCGCACAACTGGGATTTGCGCCGGGCGGTCTAGACGCAGTTTCCTCGGGAGTTAAGATTTAGAGTAAAACTAGCTAAGTTTGACGCTCTGTTCTGCCCCTCGATTGCCTTTACGTTTTTCACCCATGAATGGAGACCAGTTCAAGAGATTACTGGGGGCGTTGAATGAGTTAAATCCACACTAAACACCAAGCCGGTGAGCACCCAGTGATGTTAGTTGCATTCCCTTCCCCTCACCGCCGACCACATGGAACTTCCGTGTTCTGGGCCCGGAAAGTATGTGTGTGCCCCCGGATGGCCCAGCGGCTGTCTCTTACCAAGCTTGAGATCTTTGCTCTCATTGAAATCTTTTGCCTTGCCTCTACCCTTTCTGGGAGGCTCTCCTCCAGAATGGGGGCAACTGGGGTAGAATTTTAAAAACTTCCTGGGTATATACCCCTTCTGTTTTTGTTTTCTTCTTTTAGATGTGGTTTTATACTTATTTGTATGTTGCCTTGTTTCAGAAATGGATTTAAGGTAGTTTACTAAGACGCAAACGATGCTATAACGTAGCGTGGATACACATATGATAAAAGTGGGAGAAAACAATAAAAGTAGGAAAGAACTGTGGATTCCCAGGGTAGGATTGATACATAGAGTGTATGTATAGACCCTGACGTCATAGGCATTTACTAGAGGTCAGCCATAGGCTGGCTCTGACCTTCTTTTTCTTTTTTTAATGTTTTTTTAAAAAATGTTTATTTTTGAGAGAGAGGGAGCATAGGTTGGGGGAGAGGCAGAGAGAGAGGGGGACAGAGGACCCAAAGGGGGCTCTGCGCTGACAGCAGCGAGCCCGGTGTGGGGCTCGAACTCTGGAACCGTGAGATCATGACCTGAGCCCAAGTAGGATGCTTAACCGACTGAGCCACCCAGGCGCCCCTTGGCTCTGACCTTCTTAGAGGTTAGCACAAGATGGGAGACCATGAGCACGAGGCAACGATAAGCCAGGCATTCAGCAGAAAGAATCCTAATGCAGGGCTCAAGAAAGACATTCTCCACTGGCCACTCACAGGGAGGACCATCTGCTAAGTGTGTGATGTCCTCAGAAGCATACCCACAGGACAGCTGGGGACACGAGCTCTAGCTGGCCCTAGGTGGTTGCCGATAGCACTCCTCAGAATGAAACAACCGCATCCCAGCAGACGACTAATGTTAGTCAGAGCTGTCCTACCAAGGGTATCACGTGCCATGGCCCAGGTGCCCAACTGTCCGAGGTTCAGCTTAACCGGAGGTGTGGGCATGCCTCTTGCTGACCTCAGGACGAAAAAGGAGAGGAGAGTACGAGAACGTGGTACCCGGGAGAGGAGGTGAGTCATTGACTGCCACACTTTTGCTATCTGATAAATGACCTCAAAATCTCCGCATCATGCAAAATAAGTATGTAGCTCACACATCTGTGAGGCATTGGGAGGTCAGTTGATCAGGGCTGGGCCCGGCTGGCAAAGCTCTGTTCCACGTGGCTCTCATTGCCCTTCGGGGAGGCAGCGGGCGCCCCCGGGCGCGTCATTCTTACGGTGGCAGTGGACGCGCGGTCAGGCAGTGAGGAACACAGGCGGTCGCTTGAGGCCGAGGCTTAGAACTGGCACACCTTGACCTCCATCCACATCAGTGGCCAGAGCAAGTCCCGCGACTGACCCCATCATCCAGGACCAGGAAGGAAATCGTGCCCCTCTGGAAGGTGGAACCACAGACTCATATGGGACGAGGTGCAGCGAGAGGGCAGGAGGAGGAATTGTAGTGATCCAGCATCCCGCAGAGAGGGTGGGAACCGCTGTGGGCACCCCATGGGACACGGAGGCCTGTCTTCCCCCTGGCTCAGGATGTACCCACTGCACACCAGCCCAGGGCACGGCAGACCCTGACAGTGACAGCTCCCTCCTGCCCAAAAGGGGACCACGGCCCCTGAAGCAGCAGGGTAGTCAGGATCGTGACTGACAACCAGCTTCCCTGTTTTGTTGGATCTTAACTGATGGCCTGCTCAGTTGTCCTTTTTTTTTTTTTTATTAGCAGAAGTGTCCGACTCCTAATAGATTAGCATATCTGTTTTACTTTTTATTTAGAGCCACGCACGCTTTACCAGCATATGGATTTCTTGCATTACTTTTAAGGCTGCTATATTTAGGCCTGATGTATATTTACATCACGTATATTTACACGCTAGGACTCGTTACATGATTGAAGCAGAGGGTGTTGAAAACAAGAATCCACGAACACGTCCTCATTATATTACCTAGGTTAAAAATGATTTCCCGGGGCGCCTAGGTGGCTCAGTTGGTTAAGCATCCGACTCTTCATTTTGGCTCAGGTTGTGATCTTGGGGCTCATGAGTTTGAGCCCCGCGTCAGGCTCTGCCCTGTCAGCGTGGAGCCTGCTTGGGATTCTCCGTCTCCCTCTCTCTGTCCCCCCCCTTCTTCTGCTCATGCTGTCTCTGTGTCTCTCTGAAAATAAATAATAAGTAAACTGTAAAAAAATGATTTCCCACTGACACTTGGCAGTTTAAAAGTTCTAGGGGCGCCTGAGTGGCTCCGTCGGTTAAGCATCCGACTTCGGCTCAGGTCACGATCTCACGGTTCGTGGGTTCGAGCCCTGAATCGGGCTCTGTGCTGACAGCTCAGAGCCTGGAGCCTGCTTCGGATTCTGGATTCTGTGTCTCCCTCTGTCTCTGCCCCTCCCCTCCTGGCGCTCTGTCTCTTTCTCTCTCTCAGAAATAAATAAAAGCATTAAAATAAAAAAAAAAAAAAACAAACCAAGTGCTAGCCACTGTCATAGTGTAGGTAGACCAGTCGCGTAGGTTGTGTCCGTGACTTCTGATTCGGGTAAGTGACTTCCTTGCCATGCCGGGGCCGCCTCTCCCAAGCTCAGAGCTCTTCATAGAAGACCGAAACGAATCCAAAAACAGGCCCCCGCAATCTGTGAGAAATCTTCCAACTTCCCATCCTGGTCAGGAAGAAAATCGTTGTACTCTTTCTTTCTTGTCGGATTTATTTCCTGGCCTAAGAGACCCAGTTGCCTTAATGACAGTCTGTCAAATGGGCATAAGCCAGAGAGTCTTCCCCAAGGCTCCTCTGTGAGTGAGTGGTCCTACAGAAGGGCCGCTGTAAGAGCTGTGACCTGGACAGCTCTGGGGACACCAAGCACGGTGAGCCTGTTTTTAGAGTCCCTCTGTCAGTGGTTGGGGTATGGGCACGAGACTCCCAGCGTTTATTCTGCCACCTAGCCTCTTCTTCCCCGACCAGCCCCCCACCCAAATTTGGCTTCTTGGTCTCCACATCAGAAGCTTATCTGCCTCTCCCCATCTCCCCTCCCCCCTTCCCTCCCTCCTCTCTCCATTTTATGTTCGCTTGGGCACCATCTATGGAGGGCGGACGTGATTGGGTCCCTCCTCTACTTCACTCCTTCCAGCCCCCAGATCTGCCCACGCCCCGTCCGTGCCAGAGCCTGCAGAACGTGGTGAAGCACGACCACACAGCAATAGCCAGACCGCTCTAGAGACCTGTTTGTAAGGTTGCCTCAACGGAGGGGAGCCGAGCTGTGCAGTGGAGGAGAAGCCATGCAGATTCCAAAAGTGCTTTATTGTAGGAAATTGGGTTTTGTTTCATTGTTTTAAGAGATAGTTATAGTCACAACCAGATGTATGATGGTCTCAGCGAGAACAGGCCATTTTAGGGGCGCCTGGGTGGCTCCGTCGGTGAAGCGGCCGACTTCGGCTCAGGTCACGATCTCGCGGTCCGTGAGTTCGAGCCCCGCGTCGGGCTCTGGGCCGACCGCTCAGAGCCTGGAGCCTGTTTCCGATTCTGTGTCTCCCTCTCTCTCTGCCCCTCCCCCGTTCATGCTCTGTCTCTCTCCGTCTCAAGAAATAAATAAACGTTAAAAAAAAAAAAAAAAAGAACAGACCATTTTGGGAAGCAAACACCCCAAAATGGGGCGAGAGTTGCATTAAAATGTACAAAACACATTTTTTTAAGCCTTATTTTTGAGAGAGAGCGAGTGAGTGCGTGGGCTCACGCGCTGGGGGAGGGGGGAAAGAGATGGGGAGAGAGTCCCAAGCAGGCTCCGCACTGTCAGCACAGAGCCCGACGTGGGACTGGAACTCATGAACCGTGAGATCGTGACCTGAGCCAAGATCAAGAGCCGGACGCCTAACCGACTGACCTACCTAGGTGCCCCCACCCATTTTTTTTTCTGAATTAAAAATTAAACAGGAGGCACTCATAGGAGACTGGACATTGCAGAAAACCCCATAGTAAACTACCAGAGAATTGTCTTTAGAAGCACCCACAAACAGTGCAAGGTAAGAAAGGGATTAAAAAGATGGAAAAAGAGATCAGGATTGGAGGGAGAGAGGGCACGAAGCAAAGGAACTAAAGTAATGAAGATAAGCGCTTAAGAAAAATCCTTTTCTAAGCTAAAAAATAAGTGTAAATAGAATTCATCCTGTTTCAAGCAAAATACATGAAAAGAGATCACTGGATACACCTTGACAAAAATTTAAAGGTCATGTATAAGGAAAGAATCTCCTAAGGGACACCAAAGCAAATCCAAACAGCAGAACCAATGACCTCAAAACCAAAAAGATACAGGCCTCAGGTAACACAACGAACAGACCCTGGAATAAATCTTCAGTGCTTTGAGAGTAAACAAATTGAGCACACGTTGCTCGATGTACGTGGAGACCATGGAAATGTCTTCAAATCTTCAAGAAAGCAAAGTATTGTTTCTTTGATAAGTTACTCCAAGTAATGTGTTACTTTAGTAAATCACTCTAGAACATCAAGACAAAATCAAAACACAGAACTCAAACAGGACATCTGATCTTTAAAAGTTGGAACGGGGTGGGGGGGGGCACCTGGGTGGCTCAGTTGGTTAAGTGTCCAGCTTTTGATTTTGGCTGAGGTCATGATCTCGCAATTCGTGAGTTCGAGCCCCACATTGGGCTCTGCACTGACCTGCGGAGACTGCTTGAGATTCTCTCCCCCCTTTCTCTGTCTCTCTCTGTCTCTCTCTCTCAAATAAATAAACTTAAAAAAAATTGGAAAACAAGTTACATACACACAAACACACACAATTATACATCTCACTTTCAAGGTAAAATATTATTTCAAGAGGTTGAACGATGTTGTGAATGATGTTGTTACAAAAATTTTAAAGGATTGGGCGCCCGGGTGGCTCAGTCAGTTAAGCGTCTGACTCTTGGTCTCAGCTCAGGTCATGATCTCACGGTTGGTGAGTTCGAGCCCTGCAGCATGGAGCCTGATTGGGATTCCCTCTCCCTCTCTGCCCCCCTCCCCCCTCAACATACATAACCTTAGAAAAAAAATTTTAATTTAAAGGGATGATGACATCCCTTTTATACCAGACAAAATAGCCAAACTCCTCTGCAAGAGTGAGGGGGAAACTAATGGCTGAATTCCTCATGTTCTCTCTTGAAAGGAAAATCATATATTTTATCCTTAACTTTGAGACTTAGGTAGATACAAGTTTAAAATATTTCAGAGCAATTTCGACTTCATCAAGATAGGATAGTAGAATCTAATAGTCATTTCACAGTGTGTATGTATATTAAATCATCACTAAAGCTGCAGGGGGGAAAGGAATTTTGGGGAGTGGGCCCAGAGATTGGAGCAGTGTGGAAATTCATTGTATGGCTTCTTGAATTTGTACCATGATGGGTTCCTTTAATCATGTTAAAACCGATTATTAAAAAAAAAAAAAAAAATCCAGAGAACTATATTGCCTGGTGTTCCTTTTTAGCAAAAAAAAATTTGCAGAACTGAAGAGCAGAGCTAATATAGCCTTTATTGCAAAAGGCAAGTAGCAGCAGAAGCTAATGGCACCGAGACATGAACAACTGAAAACCCAAAACAAGACGACCGACCGGCGGGGGGGCCGGGGGGGGGGGGAATGTCCTAGGAGAAGGTCTTGTCCGTTGCTGTAAACTCCCTGATCGCCTTTGGAGCCATTATGACACGTCCCACCTGCCCGAGGTCGGCATATGATCACCTCCCTCTTTCCTGTTTATATTCCTCCCGGGACCTCTCCTCTCCCTCCTCCCCCTTAGTTGTCCAGGAACCCCAGGAGGGGAACTTTGTCCAAGGAGGGCCAGACCACTCTCAAATGCCACTGCTGTGGCTCCTTGTTGTCTCAAGACTGGCGTGGGAGACTGTTCTGCCAGGCTGATGGATGCCACTTAGGCAAATAGTCAAAGGTTCAGTGTTGCTACTCTTTTAAGTTAGGAGAGACAGGATCATGTCCACGAAGCCGAAGGGGAAGGACCAACAGGGACCAAGAAAGCGAAGGCACAGATGACAAGCTGTACAACGAGCAGTTAAGGATGAAGAAGCCGTTAAGGATAGGTCAAGACCTAGTTAAGCCCTTTTCCATTCTGCCCAGTGGACGTGTCAGGCTTTCTCACTCTTAAGCTCTTAACTTCACCATTTTCCTCCCACTCACAGTAGAAAACCTCGTCCCCGGGTTAACAGAACGTAGAGGTCCCTCTTTTGAGATACAAACCCTTCCCATGCCCCTGCACGCACAACTCGGCACTCTTCGTTTCCCATCTCGGTGGAAACGGTGTCCCCCGCCCCATGCTGTCCAAAGCTAGCTTCCGTGATGGCCTTGTCTCCCAGACACTCAACAAGAGACCTGGGGCCCCATCCTTGGTTCTACCCTCTTGCCGCGTTCCCTCTGCCCCAGCAGCCCTCACTGGTGTATCTGCCCTCCTGTTGCTTTCTGAGTGCTCGGACATCTGTTCGTGTTCCTCCCTCTTGCTCAACGCTCAGGAGACTCCCTTCACCTGCAGAAGAAAACCCAGAGGCCCTAACATGGCCCCTCGTGTGCCTCTCATGATTGGACCCCACCTGCCCCCTCTCTTAACTTCTTGTTTCGCTTCCGTATGTTCTAGCTCTCCGAAGAATCTTGGCCATCTGGGTTCAGGTCTTGGCTTCACCACTTTAACTAGCTGTGTGCCCTTGGGCATTTTGCTGACCCTCTCTGGGCCTCAGTTCCTCATCTGTAAAATGGGGATAATCAAAACTCCTGCCTCCAGGGCTGCTGTGGGAGAGAGGAGTTCCTGCTTATGAAGCAGTTGGCTTGATGAACACCTTTGTGCGTAAACATGAATATATACTTTCCCACCTTACCCAGTCTGACAACACAATTCAGCAGAACATATCTGAACACTAGCACTAAGCACTTGGTAAATGTGAGCTCTGTTAATACTTTGTACAGCTCCTTAGATGTACCACCCTCTTGTTCTCCTCGGATGTTTCAGGATACGGTTCCTTCTCCCATTCTTCCAGCCTCCCCTTCCTCCAGCCTACTTCCGTGACTGGCAAGTTGTCTTTCCTCTTCAGGGCCTGCTCCGTTACCACCTCTGCTATGAAGCCTTCCTGGATTACCCCCTCCACATACATACATGCTAGACTGGATGAGGGGTACTCTCTCTGAGCTTCTGGACATAGATTTATTGCGCCCCCCCCCCTTTTTTTTTAAGTTTGCTGACCCGGTTTTCCTTCTGGTCTGTGATGAACTCAAGGGTGCAGTCACTGAGGGCTGGGGATCAAATCTAGTCCATTCCTCTCCTGCTCTCCCATCAGTTGATGTTGTCCGACATGGAGTAAGTACGTATTCAAGTAGTGTTTCTCAAATGAATGAATGAATCCATAGTAAGGACATATTCAGACAGCACGCAATAGAAGAAATACAGTTTCCTAGCAAATAAGAGGTGCTCAACTTTATTAGCAATCAAATCATTATTGATTAAAATGAGAACTTGTTTTTACCTATGGAATTAGGAGACATTTTTAAAAATGACAATGTCTATTCCTGTGGGCTCTCTCTGATTGCTGGTGAGGGTAAAAGACAAAAGCATATACTTAACACCATGTATCAAGATATTTAAAAATTCCTTTCCTTGGGGCACTTGGGTGGCTCAGTTGGTTAAGCGTCCAACTTTCATTTTTCTAATGCTGATTTATTTATTTTTGAGAGAGAGAGCAAGCAGGGGAGGGGCAGAGAGAGAGAGAGGGAGACAATCCCAACCGGGCTCCATGCCGCCAGCCCAGACCCCCGTTGCGGGGCTCGAACCCACAGACTGCGAGATCATGACCTAAGCCGAAACCGAGAGTCAGACGTTCAACCGACTGAGCCACCCAGGTGCCCCTGAACTCTTGATCTCATCTCACAGTCGTGAGCTCAAGTCAGGGCTGCTCTGTGTTGGGCACGGAGGCTACTTAAAAAAAAAAAAAAAAAAAAAAAAAAAGTCCTTTTGCCCACCTGATTGCACTTCTGGGACACTATCCAGAGGAAATTATTTAATTTTATTTAAATTTTTTTTAAAAAACAGCATTTTAGATGTTGACTCAGAAATGTGTGAGGAGAGTACATAGGTTTTCAAAGTTATTTTGTGAGTAAGCAAGCAAAAAAAACACCCAACAAACACAAAACAAGATCACTGCTCCTTTCTTTCTTTCAGTATTGCTCTTGGGCCCATTTTCCACCCTACACTGTTAAGTCTGCCCGTCTCTTCCTTTCTCTGTAGTCAAAGGAAATAATTTTAAATAGCTTATGCCTGAAGATGTTCATCAGGACATCACTTGCGTAAAAGTTTGAGAAAAGCGCCCAAAATACCCCGTAATAGAAGCATGGTTTAGCGTTTTGGTTCCAGAAGAATATGTGGTAACATGACCCGTATTAGTTAAATGAAAAAAAAAAAAAAAGCCGTAAAATAACGTTCGCAGCTATTAAGAAAAAGAAAAGACTATTAAATACCCATGCATAGAAAAAGACTACAAAGAAGGATACTAAAATATTTAATTACTTGGTTATATTTGGGCAGTGGGAATGTGTATGGCTTCTTTTTCCTTGCTTTTATTATTAACCAAATTCTCTATATTTAGAAACGTGTTCCTTTTATAATGGAGTGAAGCCAATAAGTCTATATTTTAGAGTGTGTGTTGAGGAAGAATTAGGACTGATTATATCTTACTTGATGCGTTTTGATATTAGTAAGACTTGACTTGCTAAATTGATTGTAAACACCTAGAGGGCACAGACCTAGTCTTGTTTAGCCGATGGTTTGTTCAGTGTATACCTGTGGGCTTTTACGGGGTGTCCCTCCACGTAAGGTCCCCTGACTGTCACAGGGCCCAGCATGGCCTCTAAACCGTCTGGCAGCCAGGGAGAGTTAAAAAGCCAAACAAGCAAAGTTTGCTTGGAGACAAACCTCGAACACAGGATGGGTGTTACCCAAAAGGAAGGTGCTAGAAAATGAGTATGCTCATACAAGTATGCTTGTAAATGAAATGAATATTCCTTCCTTCCCTGCCCACATTGCAAGTGAAACGCCATCATCTACACTTTCATTTGCTGCTACCAAAAAATCTTGACATAATTTAAAAAACAAGAAAGCAAAAACACTGTTGTCCTAGCCCCCTTGAATGTTAATTAAATGGAATTGTACCAAATCGTAGAAGAATTATAGAGGAGTGGTTTTAAAGGGTTTCTAAAATCGTACCTCTCTGAGGAATAGTGTTAATAATATACAGCAATTGCTCTTAACTACATGAGAATATCTCGTGTGTGTGTGTGTGTTTGTGTGTGTTTTGGGTTTTTTTTTTTTTTTTTTGGCTACACTTAAGCAGCCCTAGAGTCGAGTGCACCAAGACATCCTGGATTTCAAACTAAATAAATCAAAATTACCATGTACATTCCACTACCTGTCAAACCAGGAAAAGCCATAGTATGTGATGTGAAACGAAGATTAGAGCCGCAATGGAGAGAAAACTAGAAGCCTGCTTATATTTGGAATAAGAAAACAGGGTCAGTGATTTTCAGTGCACATGTCCTTCTCTTGGAGAAAACATTTCAAAAAAATCAGTTTACAGCACAGATGTATTTGGCAGTAGTTATGACACTGTGAAGAGATTCTTTAGCTTCCAGAGGACTTATTTCCGAGTCTAACGTGCTTGCTTGTCATGAAGAACCTCACACGAATCAGGGGAATTTAAAGCTTGAGGTATTAGGTGCCACTGCCAATGAAAAATGACCAAAAGGAGGATAAAGCAGACGTATATGCAACAGAGAATGGAAGGGGGCACCTAATTTGATTTCTGAGGATTAAGCATTTGTGCAGCTTCTCAAATATATCTGTTATATAAAGAAAGGCGCACCTGGAGTTTATTACTTCATCACTTCAGACTTAATCCTGAATATGACTACTTAAAACAAGTGTGCCACGTTCCTTTTACATTCCGCAGGTAAATTCTGTGATTTCGATCGTCGGAAGCGTTTCACATTTTTCCAAGATAAGCTTGCTTATGAGAAGTAACTCTTTCAGTTTAATCATTTTTTTTTTTATTACTTAAATTCGTAAGTAGGTTTCAGCCTGGCATGGGGCTTGAACTCGTGACCCTGAGATCAAGACCTGAGCTGAGATCAAGAGTCGGGCACTTGACCGACTATGCCATCCAGGCACCCCTCTTTCAGTTTGATACAACATGAAGAGATCTCTATTGTGGGATGATGAGAGTAATACAAACCGTTAGCGTTTATTGAGCATTTATAGTTCCTGGCACTATGCTAAATACTTTTTATACCTTGCTAATGTAACCCTCAGTTTTCATTTATTCAGCCAACTATTTATTATACAGTGCTTACTTACTGTGTGCCAGGATCTACTTAAAGTGTTGGGGATTCAGCAGTGAACAAAATAGACAAATAGCCCTGTCCTTTGTGGAACTCACGTTCCAGTGGGGGGCTAAAGACGATATACAGAATAAGAAAGCAAATGATATACCAGGCTGGTGTATGATGAATGCCACTGAGGAGAAGAAATCAGAGGAGGAGTCAGGGAATGCCAGTCTTTTAGAGTAGGGGTTACACTTTTTTTTTAAGTTTACTTATTTATTTTGACAGAGAGAGAGAGAGAAAGTAACAAGGAGAGAGGGAGGGGCAGAGAGAGGGGGAGACAGAATCCCAAGCAGGTTCCATGTTGTTAGCACAGAGCCCAACACAAGGGCTCGATCTCACAAAACCACAAGATCGTGACCTGAGCTGAGATCAAGAGTGGGATGCTTAACTGACTGAGCCACCCAGGTGCCCCAGAGGGGTCACACTTTTAAAAAGAATGGTCAGAGAAGGCCTCACAAAGATGATACTCCAGAAGATGCCCTACGGGAGGTGAAGGACCAAACTGTGTAACTGTCTTGGGGAGGGGCATTCTAGGGTAGGGGTAGCAGCCAGTGCAGAGATCCTAAAGCTGGTATGTAACTGCCTTGTTTGAGGAAAAGCAAGGAGTGTAGTATGGCAGGTGCAGAGGAAAGAGGGGACAAGGCCCAAGAGATACAAAGGGGGACATCACGTCAGATATCACATCATGAGCCTTTTGGGTTCTACCTCAGGAGGGATGGCAAGCCCTCAGGGGGTTTTGAACAGAGGCATGACATGACCAACAAAGCAAACGGGCTCGTCCCGGCTTCACAGATAAGGAACAGAGCTTCGGAGAAGTAACTTACCAAAGTTCCCAGTTGTCAGTGAATTAGCGGGGCTGGAATTTTAATCCAGGTCTGTGTAATTCAAAAGCTCATATTTTTCCCACTAAACCACACCCGTCTCCCGATTGCAGGGAGGCTTGTGACTCAGGCCGGGGTAGAGGATATTCTTACTCTGGAGTTGACTTTGTGTTTCCCTTTTCTCTGGAGTTCTTTGGCTTCTGGCAAGACTACCATGTCGTACAACTCCAAGGGACACCATTTATACCAGGAGTCTGTAAATGTACTCCCGGGAGGTAGGCGGTGCCCAGACAACGTAGCCACGTGTAATGACCTTGTCCTCCAGTGACATTGAAGAGTTTCATGAATGGTCTTGAGCTATGGTTGCTATGGTTAAGCCGGCAGCAAAATCCTTTTTGGTCACACATTTGTACTGGCCCCACTTTGATGCATCTTTCCGTCTCTCCTTCCTCTGACATATACTTTACCAGCTGTCTCTACCGCCCTCCACTCACTGTCTGGAAACACACAAGTTCAACAGTATGGCGGACTGGGGTGTCAGCGTTGGGAAGGCAGGGTTTTCTGCTCCGCATGGGCAGCTTAGGCCCACAAGTAGAAGAGAAGGCCTGAGGGAGTGTAGGATGTGAGCAGGTGTGCCTGGCTTCTGATTAGAGAAAGTGGAACATTTTATTTGTTGAATATCAAATTGAAGGAAATGATCAAGAATGCCAACCAATTGTCATCAGAATTGCTGCTGTGTTTAATTTAGGCTCAACCTGATTTTCTTCTAGGCCTTCGGGCCCAAAGCTTGGACTACTGAGCCCTTGTTTATGTTGAAACTGATTTTTTTAGTTGGCCTGGAAATTATTGCTTACGCTTCACCGATTCAACGTGTAAGAAAATGCCCTGAGATTCAGAGCTTTAAAATGGAGTTTTGATTCATTGTTGCTTGAGTGGGCGCCTTTCATGGAATTATGTCTTGTAAAACTGCTTAGCATTTCATGTTTCAGAATTGCGCATAGTTACTTCAATGCCCTAGAGCAGTTTGGCATCATTTTTTTGACTCTTATGACTTTAATTACAAAAACTGAGAGAGAATCATGGCAGCATCCCTTATAAGATTAACTAACTAATACTGAGATGATCCGTATACGATATTAACGCCAGGAACACAGTACAATGTTGAGTAAAGGCAAAGGTGGTTGACATTTTGAGTGTTTTTTTTTTTTAATGTTTATTTTTCAGGGATAGAGAGAGAGGGAGAACAGGAGTGGGAGCAGGGGATGGGCAGAGAGACAAAGACACAGTATCTGAAGCAGGCTCCAGGCTCCGAGCTGAAAGCAGCCAGCTGGACCTGGGGCTCGAACTCCTGAACCGTGAGGTCATGACCTGAGCTGAAGTTGAACGCTCAACCAACTGAGCCCCCCACATGCCCCGCCGTTTTTGAGTTTTTAAGATTAGCAATGGTCATCACGGAACACCACACGAATACAACGAAAGCTTCTTTTGAAAATGCACTTTTATTTCCCTTAAATGAAGGCGCAGGAAGCACCAAGTTCAGACTTTGCTCTCAAACCACATTTCAGGTTCACTCGGAAGGTTTAAGTGAGGAAGGGCTGTGTTTCATGGGAGTCGGACCTCTGTTTTCATGGCTCCTGCCAGCAAAAAATAGAATATGCAGAAAACAGTTTGGTCCTCTCCCTCAGTCGGTTAAATATAGAATTCCTAAGCGACCCAGCAGTTTTACTCCTGCATTTGTATCCCCCGAAATTCAAGACAGGCATTCAAACAAAAACTGGCACACCAGTGTTCACAGCAGCACTATTCACAGTAGCCCAAAGGTGGAAACGACCCAGATGTCTGTCGATGCGTGAATGGATAAACAAAACAAAACGTGGTAGTTCACACAATGGACTATTACTCAGGCCTAAAAAGGTGTGAACATGAAAACATCACGCTAGGCAGGAAAAGCCAGACACAAAGGACGAGACTCTGGGATTCCACTCATATGAAATATCCAGCATTGGCAAATCTACAGAGGTGGAAAAGAGATTTGTGGCTGCCCCGGTGCAGAAGAGGGCAGGGAGGAAGGAAGGGGGGAGCAGAGTGAGTGCTTCTTCAAGGTGATGAAAAGGTCTGGGGACAGACAGAAGCGGCGGCAGCCCAACGTTGGGGATGCACACCCCTGGTACGTTTTCTGTTCCGTGTGCTTTACCACGATACAAAGATGGAGGGTGCCACTCTTGAGAAGATCCTTTGTTCTTGGTGGAGCCAAGTCAAGTTTGACTGGGTTGGGGGGGAGCCCAAAAGAAAAGGGGCACATGGCAAATGCAGGCAAAGGGGCAGCAGTCCTGGGACCTGCCGCACGGGCACACCGGCCACACCGGCCTCCACTCCGGGGACCCCTCTGTGTCCCCCCATGCCTGGGGGCGGTTTCAAGTCTGGGGCAGCTCGTCTGAAACCCTCACCTAAAGGCACGGGGAGCGGCGGGGTACCGAGCTGTTTAAAACCCGAGCACGCGGAAGTCCAGCAGATATAAATTTTAACCGCATTGAGGCCAGGACAACTGCAGTTTATCCAACGAAAAGGAAAATAAACTTTTATGGCCTGGTGGTGCCAGAACAAGTTTAGTTAAAGGTGCGCGGCAAGTTTCTGGTTACCGCCGCACCCGTTCTTTTCCTTCGTCCTGGGGAGTTTGCCACTTGTCCTCCTTCACGCTGTTTCTGCCCCCAAAAGGAAAAAAAACCCTTTCAGGTGTTTTTTGTTTGTTTGGTTTTTTTTTTTATGATGATGAAAGCAATATTTGATACTTACAAAAGTTCGGAGAAAGCAGAAATTATATATAAAGGTATGTTATATATATATATATACATAAGTTACATATATAAAGATATAGATTATATGTATAAATACATATATATAGATACATATATGTAATGTATATAAAGAAATCTCAGCGATCAGGGACAACGTTATAGATGCTTTGGCCGGTACCCTTCATTTTTTTAAGTTTTAGTTGAAATTCCAGTTAACATACAGTGTCATGTCAGGTTCAGCGATTTGGCACTTCGATGCGATACTCCGTGTTCGTCACGACAAGTGCACTCCTTGATCCCCATCACCTGTTTCCCCTGCGAATCTATAGGTACTGGAATCTTCACTTTCACTGGGATCGTGCATTTATCAATGCAGCATGGACATCTTTCGTACAAGCAAATGCCAATCAGCAACCTACTGTAAAAAAATTTTTTTAAGTTTATTTTTGAGAGAGGGAGACAGAGCAAGTGGGGGAGGGGCAGAGAGAGCGGGAGAAAGAATCCGAAGCAGGCCCCGCGCTATCAGCGTGCAGCCCGATGGCAGGGCTCGAACTCATGAACCGTGAGATGATGACCTGAGGGAAATCAAGAGTCGGACACTTAACCGACTGAGCCACCCAGGCACCCCAACGACCTGCTTTTTATGGTTGCATAGCATTCCATTTTCTGCCCGGGTCATGACTGAATATTCCGTGACCGGTGTTCTAAATGAGCTGTGGGCTTTCCTCAGAGAGATTTCTCCATGGTCACTTAGCCCTTTGTCAGAGACGGTTGGTGACTCCGGGTTTCTGAAATTACTTTCTCTGACTTATTTATGCTGATCAAGTGATAGCCCTCGAAGCAGAGGTCATGGACGGTAAAGGGAGTAGAGGTCTGTAAACGGTCAGCTTAATACCCACAGCCTTTAGGAAACTTTCCCTGGCTGAGCCCCAACTCCATCCAGTCATGCAAGGGTGTGGGCTTTGGAGCCAGACTGCAACTGTTCTCATTCTGGCTTGCGTGACATGGGACGTATTCGGTGCCTCAGTGTTCTCCTCTGTAAAATGGGGATAGTAATAGCCCCTATCTTCTGAGCCAGATGAAATGATCCATGCCAGAAGTTTCTGGCAACGCAGGACCTGGCACATAGCTAGTACTCGATGGATGGCAAGGGTTATATTATTACTCAGTTCGTTCAAGCGGCCCTCCCAGTCTGTGGTGTTGAGAGACTAGGAGAGGCCCAGAGATCTTCGATGATCTTGAGAATGCCAAGAAATGCGTAAGAGAGCTAAAAGCCGTTATTCTGAAAGACCAGTCTGTGAGCCGCAGAGCAAATACAATCTTGTATTCCCTTGCTTATTTGGGATTCTTGGGAACTGAATTATTCGCGGTAAGTAGATTTTCTAGATAATGGAAGCTTATTCATGTAACCACTGTAATGGTTGGCATTTTAACTGTTTTGATGTACTTCTTTCTTACACGTGCTGCATGGTTTATAGCTGTGATATAGAGAATATACTGAACACAACCCTGCCAGTTTGTTAGGCTCTGAGTCCTCATCGTTAATATGTTGTTGCTGTCATTTGTTGTTGTCGTTGTTGTGTTTTAGCTCTGCCGCAAAATCTCAATGCCATTGTCTTCAAAAGCCTAAGACAGCTGTACCTTTACATCGTTCTTCATTTTTTACTCTTTTCCTCTCGCTTTTTTCTCACTGGCAGGGCGTGTCGGTCTGAGTTTTTCTGTGGAGATGTTTATAATTGCTTTCTCCAACTCGAAAAGACCTTTCTAATGTACTGATTTATAAATTTTATGCCTGGGAAACCAGAACCCCAAGTCTGTTACTATTTTGTGTAAAGTAAGGTTAATAGGCATTGAACGAAATCCTGTATTTAGTGGCAGGTGTTTTTTGTTTGTTTTTTATTTTTTATTCTTTATTCTTTAACCAAGGACTTTGAGAGATTCACTTTCTGGTTGCAGGCCCTTCTCTGGTAGGAGTTTGAGTTTGGGGAAAATGCCATTTCATTTAGAAGCTGTAGTGCGTCCATCCCAGCACCGGTGCCTTCCTACTGCTCAAAATTGAAATGGAAATTAAATTAAAGAAAAATAGTCACCTGTCCTCTGTGCAGTTGATAAAAATTTTATACGGTGGAGTTTGGATATTCTTGAGAGAAAGCAAAATACTGTTCTTAGATCCAACTTCATGAGCGTTTTCTCATTTTCTTTACAGAGACATAATGATGACTCTAACCGTTGGGAGACTCCTAGAACATGAATTTATAACCCTTGCACGTCACTACGGGGTGCCCGAGGACACGTGTCCTGATATGAACATCCTAATGGCACAGGCCCACAAACAACTCAAGAAAAATACTTTTGAGAATTTTGAAAGACTCATTGCTACTTGTGTCTATGAAGATCGAGAAAAGTAAGTCTTTATTTTCTCGATTTTAATAAATTTCTGTAGACCCGAGTAGTGAGCAGATTCACGTTTTATCCCAAAGGGCAAAAAGAACTTTGAGATGTCCCATTATACTCCCACTATATAGCAGAGGTCCTGTAAATCATTTTTGGTGAGCATCTGATACACATATTTCATAGTGATGGTGACCTCTGTTTGCTGATGGAATACGGAAGGCCCGTGTATCTTCAAAAAAACAGGATGCCTCTTTGCATTTCCTTTTAATTGGTTTCTGGAAGCTTTCAGCCGAAACGTAGTAAAGCCAAATGTTAGAAGGTTTCATTCAGAGAGGTCTTTTTCTTACATTATTTTAGTGATGACTGGGACTTACAAATGACCCTTATAATACAGAGAACAGGGAATTTACAAGGAAACGTTCTCCAGAGTTGCTTTGAAATGATTTCTTCTTGAAAATAATGAAGTTCAGCGTAGTCTATCTCATACATTTGCCATGTTTATATTGAGCTTTATCGAGTCATTTTTATAAAGTAGAGCCCCATCTTACCCACAGACCTGATATCATGGGGGGAAATACTCACGTGGAGTTAGAAAATCTTAGTTTTAACCCTAGCCTCTAATTTTGTTAGGCCCCACCACTGCTGTTTCTTTGCTCCCATGACCCCTTCCGCCATCCCCAGACCTGAAGTTTACATCCAAGTGGCCTGCTGTTGACCCTAAATATCTTTAAAGGTCCAATGGTTCATCTTAGTGATGAACATGAGTATTTTTTCCTAATCCAGAATAATACAGCCTCGTTGAGTTTTTGTAAAGATGATATTTTTCCTTGAACCTTCACACTTTGCCGAGCCTTCTGGAGGATGCATGGCCTGAGCTTTGCATGACCCTGGCCCTGCCTTCCACCCCGGTGGGGACCCCTCCCCTGGGGTGAGAAGTGTGACCCTCCTTCACTAAAGGAATACCTCCTGGGCACTCCAGACCTCTTCCAGATCTGACAAGCTTCCGGTCTAGACATAAACGCTCTCTCATCATTTTATAACCTCTCTGTGAATAAAGCCGCCTGCTTTCCTTCCTATTAGTTCTCATTTTGCTTGGTGCCTAGAAGAATATTGGCCGAGTGAGAACACTGGACGAGCACTTCTGTGCCCCCCCCCCCCCCCGCCCCAGCAGGCTGAGGAAAATGACTCTTGGGCTGCTCTGGAGAAACCCTCTGACAAAACTGAGGTGAATGTTAAGGCCCCAGCTGGGGCTTCCAAATTGCAAGGTTTGGGTCCAAGAAAAGACTAGAAAAACACCCTCAAGTCATTGAATACTTGTGTTGGAGGCTCTAGATGCCTGTCAAATTAAGAGATGTTTTCAGATATCAGAGCCATCTTTTGACCAGTGGTCAAGAAGGCAGACCAATTACTTAGAGCAGCACTCGTGGCCGCAGCCCTAGTACGCTGTGCTGTCACCAACCAAGAGTCTGAATCGTGATGGGAAGGCCTTTGTAAGGACAGAATCTGATGGCTTCTGAACTGGAAAAAGTTGGTGAAATGCCATAGGACTGTTTTTCCTTACTGTGAATCCCCCTACCACCGCTGATACTCATTTCCGTGTGCAGATTCTTGGGAGGCATCTGTGTTTTCTTTCCTATAGGATGTAACTGTTTACTTAAGAGAGACAAAATCTATAAACACCTGCCTACTCTGTTTTTTTTTTTAATTTTTTTTTCAACGTTTTTTATTTATTTTGGGACAGAGAGAGACAGAGCATGAACGGGGGAGGGGCAGAGAGAGAGGGAGACACAGAATCGGAAACAGGCTCCAGGCTCCGAGCCGTCAGCCCAGAGCCCGACGCGGGGCTCGAACTCACGGACCGTGAGATCGTGACCTGGCTGAAGTCGGATGCTTAACCGACTGCGCCACCCAGGCGCCCCGTGCCTACTCTGTTTTAATGCAGGAAAAAAGTGCTACCCACCAAAGACATCAGAAGGCTGTGCAAATCCTTCAGGTTACCTCTGACTGATCACCTCCTGGGATCCATACTGTCCGGGTAAGTGAGAGCTCCTCCCTCCGTGGGGTTTGTCCTGCACACTTTTGTGGGGCGGGGGGCTCCTCCTGGTTGCACATTTACCTTTCATTATCCTTGATTGCCCCTTGACCATTCCGGTTATGTTATTGACGACGCATTTCCATTTAAGTGTTACGAAAGGAAAAGTTGGTCATGGTTTTGAACGTTGGACAGCCTGTTCTGAATTGCTAGTCTATCTTTTTAACATTAAGACAGACACATGTAGGGGCGCCTGGGTGGCCCGGTCGGCTGAGCACGGACTTCGGCTCAGGTCACGACCTCGCAGTTCGCGGGTTCGAGCCCCACGTCGGGCTCTGAGCTCTGTGCTGACAGCTCGGAGCCTGGAGCCTTCTTCAGATTCTGTGTGTGTGTGTGTGTGTGTGTGTGTGTGTGTGTGTGTGTGTGTGTGTGTCTGTCCCTCTCCTGCTAGTACTCTGTCTCTCTCTCTCTCAAAATAAATAAAAAGCATTTACAAAACTAAAATAATATTTAAGACACACATACACATACACACAGGTTCCCGGGACAAAATGAAAACGTCCTACTTCATTGGTTTTGAGGGTATTAGATCTCAAATTCGGGGCAGATTTTTCAAAGCAGTAGTTCCTACTGGCTAAAGACATGTGGTAAGAGGGCCTAGTGTTACTAGGATAGGGCTCTGCCCTACTAGAGCCCCAGATGTAAACCGTGGCGATTATGATGTTGCAAAAGGAAAGCACCATGAACTGCTTTCTGAAACACCTCACTCTCCTGCTCAAGGTCTACTTTTGACTTCCTGGCACCCGCCCTCCCAGCTACGCAGACTCTGGCATTATCCCAGCCCCTCCTCCGACTTGCTCATCTCGGTAATTCTGACATTTTGGACTGTGTTCTAGCCATCGTTGACCTTGCTCTGAAGACATTACTTCATTTGCTTTGTGAGCACAGCTTCATGAGTCAGAACTATTCTCTTCCTACCTTACATGAGGATGCTGAGGTTTAGGGAGATGAGGTGGTTTGCCCAAAGTCCCATAATCTAGAAGAAGAGCTTGATGGTTCTACATCCTGTCTACTCCTTGCAGCTGCTCTTTCCTCTCCATTCCTACCGTCTTCACTCTTGTTCTGACCCTCGTTTCTTCCTGGCTATTACAGCGCCTCCACATTGGTCTTTCTTCCACCAGTCTCTAAATGTTTAAATCTGTCTTCACACGCAGCAGCTTAATATCTTCTAAGAGCCAAAATGTCATAGCACTGCTTTTCTACTCACGAACTCTCCGTAACCCCTCTTTCCTTTTCAAGGAAAGACCGAAATCGCTGGCTTTTCACTCCTTCTCCCCCTTCTGCATTGGGAGGCTTAGGGTTGTCAGTGGGAGTTGGGGCTGGAGTGGGGAGTCCTCATCTGAGACAAAAGGAACAGATAAAACTAAATCCCATGTGGAAGAACTAGGGTCTGAAACATCAGAAGGGGACTCAATAGGGCCAATCCAGTTGGATGTACCTGTGTGTTACATTGACCTGGGGTTTTTTTTTCTGGAATATCAGCCCCAGGGTGCTTTTATTTGCTAGCATCAGTGTGAGGGAGAAGGCAGGTCATCCTGATGGAAAGGACCTGAGATGAAATAGGCCTAGGAGTCTGCTTTCTTCCGTCATCACATTCCCAAGACCACATGGGCTAGTTAGCATTTCACATGTCTACCTCCTGCTTCCCACTGTTAGTTAGTTAGTTAGTTAGTTAGTTAGTTAGTTAGTTTGCCTTTTCTCTTGCTCTTTCTTCAGTAGAAAATAGTTTCCAGTTTTCTTTACCTGCTGAAATCCTGCTCTTTCTCTAAGACTCACTTCGGGTAGCACCTCACCCATGAAGCCATCTTAGATTCACTTGGCTGGCTGTGACTGACTCTTCCAGAAGATTCTCACAGCACCGTGTTTCTCTTTTTGTCTCTTACCTTGTAACGAAGATTTGCGACTTGACGTTCGGTCCGTTCAGATACAGAGACCTGCTTTCAGCCTGTTTGATTTGCCGCCTGTGAACAACCAGCGGGTTCGTCAGATCTTAACAGTTTCACCCTGCCTGGTCTCTTGTAGTCTTTGAATGCATTTGCTAGCTATGTGATCTTGTGCAAGATTTTTGACCTGCCTGAACCTCAGATTCCTCACCTCTAAAATGAGATAATACCGGGGGCCTGGACGACTAAGTTGGTTAAGCATCTGGCTCTTGATATGGGCTCAGGCCATGATCCCAGGGCCGTGGGATCGAGCCCCTCCGCTCAGTGTGGAGCCTGCTTGGGATTCTCTCTCTCTCCCTCCCCCCTTCTCCCCTGCTTGTGTGCTTGCTGTCTCTCTAGACTAAAAAAATAAAATAAAACCAAAAATACAATGAGATAATACCCACTTCCTGGCAGTTCTGAAGGTGACTTGAGATAACATACACGAAGTACCCAGCGCAGCACCTGGTACTAAGTATTGATCGGGGACGAGGCGAGAAGTTGAAGTCAGGGACCACAGACCACACACTCTGACTTCAAAGTGAACTGGAAGAAACTTGTGTCCCTCTACACAGAGGAAGCCTTGTTTTCAAACAGTTGGATCTGAAGGCGTTTCGCACATGAAGCTGTCTTCCCGTCAGGAAGCTGCGGATATTTATTAGATTATCTCTTATGGCCCCGGGGATGAGTTGTCCTGGAAAGTCCGGTGATGTGGGAGCCTGGCCTCTGGAGGACCTAGACGTTCCTTCTCTAACACTGAGGCCACCAAATCATCATCCTCTGCAGCCTGTTTTGTCTCTGCCTTTATGATTTGACATTAAAGGCAGAAAGACCGTTCCCCCACTTCCTTCGAAGATGTCCCGGGCACGGCACACATCTGCCTCCGAGCCCAGCTCGGCTTTGTGGAGGTCATCCCTCCGGGTTGCTAAGCGGACTGTGTTCAGTCCAGCTCTGCCTCTGATTGTGCGGTGACCCTTCTCTTCACTCGGGGGAAACTTCAGACCAGTCAGATTAGAAAATGTCTCATTCCCAGTCCCCTCTCCCTCCCATATGCCCCGCCACGATCTGGGTCGCATGCTTGGGGTTTTGCATCATCTCCGCAGATTCCTTTCAAAGACGGCCCTAATTCCTAACGGACCCATCAGCCTGCAGCTTACATTTCTATTCTGCATTCTTATTGTTCCCCACAGACTGCACAGGGCTTTCCAGAGCCTTGACCAGACTCTCTTTCTGCACAGCCCTCCTGTGGCATGCCACGCCAGAGCCCCTCTGACGTCTGCCACGTCCTGTGGGAGGCAGGCCTGGAGCGTGTTGTTCTGGTTCAATGCACGCTCCGTCCAAGGGCGGTTTTACCTGCGGCTCTGTGCGCTCAGTTCAGGCGCCGGAAAACAACATGGCTGCAGATTTGACTGATTGTCTCTCACCCCAGTGATGGTTACTCGCGTATTTTTCCTAACCCCGTTGTTTTAGTATCGAGAGTTCCCTCTGCTGCTCTTCCATTTTTTTTTTTTCTTTCTTGTGATTCAGTTAGAGCTTTTCCTGAATTAGCCCAGCTCAAGCTGGGATCGGGACTTCAAAATCGTGTTCACATCTGGTCACCTGAGGCCCCACCAGTCCGTGGCATGAAGTCACCTTAGTTACCAGACGGGTTCATCTCACCAACGCATAGAGCATCAGGCTTACGTGTTCTGCGTAGTAGTAGCAATGGGTGATACGTGAATGATGGGACTGACGCTCTGTATTGACACAGTGCCAAGGGCCCTAGAATATTCCATAAACCCCTGAGCCTGTCAAAAGGCACGTGACCATTGATGATAGGCACGATTCCTCATTTTGTTAAGTGCAGGCACTGAGGCACCAAGAGGCTCTCTCGCTGAGAGAGTGCCGTGCAGACCGAGTTGAGTCTCCGATGGAATTAGGACGACGACTCCCTAAGATACCCTAAACCTTTGGGATGTGAGCCTTGTAAATGGACCTGACCTCTCTGAGCCCTCACTTGGGTTTTTGATGCTCCCTCAGTTGTTCATAAGCAAGAAATTCTGGTTCTCAAACCGTTCGGAAGTGGAGAGTATTCTGAGGTCATTCCGTTCTGTGCTCCGTGTGGGACTGGGAAGTAAAGAGGTGGCCTCCTTCCCTAATGGTGGCCTTATGAATCGCCACTTGGAATAACTGGAAATTAATTTAGAGACCTGGCCATCTAGAGATTCCCAGAACTACTCACTGACAACCTGGGGCCATGCCACCATGCCAACTCTGAGTTTTTAATGACCCACGGACGCAGTGGCCCAGAGCTCTACGTTTTTCTCAAGTGTCCAGTCACTAAGTATCTCAGAAGGTGTTCAAGGGGCACTTGGGTGGCTCAGCTGGTTAAGCGTCTGACATGATCTCACGGTTCGTGAGATCGAGCCCCACGTAGGGCTCCACACTGACAGTGCAGAGCCTGCTTGGGATTCTCTCCCCCTCCCTCTCTCTCTGCCCCTCCCCTGCCTCAAGTAAATAAATTAAATTAAAAAATCGCAGAAGGTGCTCAGGTGGGCACCCCTGGGTTTGCCGGGTAATGAACTGAAACCAAACACAACCGAGTGAATCAAAAATGTGTCTTCACTGCCCTCCCTCCCTTGCAGCTCTAGTCATGCAGCCCAGCCCATTCACCTGTGTCGCAAGATGGCCTTTGCAGCAGAGGGGGAAGCCATGTTCCTTTTCAGCAGAACACAGCTGCTGCTCTGCCTTTTACCTCCACAGATGGAGCTTTATTCGTTGTGGCAAGGAGATAGATGGCTTCTGTAGTTTTCAAGCCATTCATCCTTTTAGGGAGGGGGGGACCAAAAGCACCCATCAAATGACACATTTCTAAGAACTCCCACCTAGCTAGGCATCGAGGAGCATGCTTGGGGGGAGGGGTCATGATTATCTAAGGAGGAACGAGGGAAAATTGCCTTCCCTCCCTCTTCCTCCACAAACATGTCCCTAAGTTTGTGTAGGGAAGGAAATGGTGGCTTGCCCAAGTATCAAAGGGAAAGAGGAATTTATGGAGGCTTTAGGAAAACACTTTAGCACTGTGAGCTGGGACTTTAAAGTAAGGAGGCTGACTTTTTAACAAGCGGAGAAACACTTAAAAGCCAGAATTAGTGTTGCCCTTTAGGGCAGTCACCCTGGAAGACCGTGCACGGGTTCCAACAATGTTGCCATAGAAAGTTCTTCTTTGGAATTGCCTTCACGGCCTTTTTGAGAGACTTGCCTCCAGAGTGGCCAATCTTCATCCTTTGACCACGGATCAGAGTCTTAGCAAGAGCCAAAAGTCGTTCGGCGAGGAGCAAAGTAGGGGGTCCTGGTGGACAATCAGGAGGCTGACATTTTTGATCAGGGGCACAGCATGACCCCGAAGTAAGGAGACGTATTTTCTATACGATTCACAGGTCTTTCCAAAATGTTTTGAAAGGATGGATAGGATCTGGCAAAGGATGACAGGGAGGGCGCCATTTATGGGTGACAGGGGAGACGGTATTCAGAGGTAAATGCAGGCAATGACTGACTTGTTCCCAGTACCCGAAGAGTCAAGCCTTCCTCCATCTCTGAACTGCTTCCTCTTGGCTCCTCTGCCTCCTATTTGGACTATTTTTAGAACCCGAGCTCTCTTATATATCCATATTCTCTCTCTCTCTCTTTCTCTCTCTCTCTTTGTACATTTTGTACTTACATCACACTGGTACATTCTCATGGTAAAACAAAAACAAAAACAAAACTCAAATAATTCTAAAAAGCTTATTCCAACAGCAGCAGCTTCCAGCCACACCCTTCCCCACCTCCCAGACCCATCCATGCACAGGAAGCAGCCTCTTTCAGTTGTTCTAGTCATTTCTATAGACGTTTGTCTGTTTGTTTATTTAAAATTTTTGTTAGGTGACATACTGTGGGATATGGGTTTCAAAAGTAGAATTCCGCGACTCGTCACTTACGTACCACACCCGGTGCTCATCGCAACCAGTGACCTCCTCGATACCCATCACCCACCTAGCCCATCCCCCACCCACCTCCCTCCATCACCCCTCAGTTTGTTGTCTATCGTTAAGAGTCTCCTGTGGTTTGTTTCTCTCTCTTCTCCCCCCTCTTACCGTATGTTCATCTGTTTTGTTTCTTCAATTCCATATAGGAGTAAAAGCATCTGGTATTTGTCTTTCTCTGATTGACTTATTTGACTTAGCATAATACTCTCTAGCTCCATCCACACCATTGCGAATGACGAGATTACATTCTTTTTGATGGCTGGGTAATATTCCAGCGACATTTAAATAACACGCACATACTACTATTTCTGTGTTTCTCATTTTTAGATACCACTGCTAACTTCCTGTTAGGGTGCTTGAGGATTTAACATAATATTAATTCCCGCTATTGGTCTTTCTGGATGCTCTTAGGATCTTCTCTTCGGGGCCTTGTGTGTATGTGTTTGTGGCTGTATACGGATTCGCTGTGCTTAACACTTTATGGGCCCTTCTGGTCTGGAGACCCTGTCCTTTGGTTCTGGGAAACTTTCCATCAATTTTTAGTGATTTCCTCTCTTTCATTTTCATTTTTCTCTTGTGAGAACTCCTGTCATTAAGATTTTGGATGTCCTAGGGGCACCTGGGTGGCTCAGTCAGTTGAGTGTCCGACTTCGGCTCAGGTCATGATCTTGCAGTTGACGAGTTCGAGCCCCACGTCGAGCTCTATGCTGACAGCTCAGAGCCTGGAGCCTGCTTCTGATTCTGTGTCTCCGTCTCTCTCTGCCTCTGCCCTGCTCATGCTCTGTCTCTCTCCGTCTCAAAAATAAAGATAAACATTAAAAAATTAAAAAAAAAAAAAAAAAAGATTTTGGATGTCCTGGATTTGGATCTCTCCTTTCCCGGATTTTCTCTTTGTCATCATGATTTTCTTGACACGATATTCCGCCTATTCTACTGTGTGTATTTACTACTATCAGATTTTTTATTCCAGGAGCACAGTTTGTCTGAATGTTCCCTTTTTTAGTTTTCTGTTCTTTTTTCATGGGTATACTGTATCCTTTTATCTTCCCTCTTTGCCTCTGCAACCTAATTGCCTTTGTTTTTCTGATTCCTTTTTTTTTTTTTTTTTTTTAACTGTTGCTGTTTTGGCTTCTGTCCTTAATGCCTGAAGCTTTTGGGGGGGGGGGGAGGATCTTGTTGATTGGTGGGTTTCACTGCACAAATCCATCTCCTATCCCTCATTTTCATTAGGTGAACCCCAGAAGCTGGAATCTGGAGATCTTTCTGAGACCATTCAGAGAATCAGGAAAGGAATCCCATCTTCTCCTGCTGGAATAGGAGGGAGGGTGGAATGGGGGAAAGGGTCACCAAAGCATGGCTACAGGTATTCTAGAAATGGGAAAGGGGAAGGAAGGGGGCCGAGAGGCCCAAGTTCAGTGTGTAATGCTCTCCTCTGCCCTCGATTATGCTTCAGCTCCCCCAGACTGAAGCTTCTTAAGTTGAATTGCTCTAAAAGAGAGCTGTATAGAAAAAGATACTTGGGATTCGCTGCCCTGGCTTTGTTCAGGCTTTGAAACAGCCCTTGTTTTCAGTCTCACACCATGTTCCCGCCTCTGATGGCATCTGGAGCCTGCTTTCGCTGAGCACCTCAGGAGTTCTGTGGGCCACATTGGCTAATCTCTAAGTGGCCCCCTGCCTCCAGACATTTACAGTTTAGCTTCCCTTCCTCAGCTCTGCCAAGCTGGTTACGAGTCCTTGGTCTGCTTTCCATCTTGCAAAAGATTTTGAAGATTCTTGCCCACCGTTGTCTTTTTTTCCAGCTGTCATGAACATTGTGGGTTACCACCTATTCCTTTATTGTCGTTTTGGTGGGCTTTTGGTGAGAAAGGGAGATAAATATTTGTGACCAATCCATCAGGATTAACTACAACTCTGTCCACTTCCAGCAGCAAAGAATTCTTCCAAGAAGCATTGGCTCATTTTATCCACTTTCATTGAAAGATGCTTTGTTCTCTTGTCCCTTGCTCCTTTTGCTGAGAGTTCCATATCCATTGAGACCCTCTAAGAACTGAAAAGAAAAACTTGGAGTGTTATACCACATTAGCTCAACTCTTCTCTGGAGCCTGGCTCTGGGTCTTTGAAAAGACTAAATCTCTCAAACGTTTTTCCTCAGAAAAAATTCATACATCGTTTCTAAGCTGTATACTCTTCCATTTCCAGCTTTTGATCCTTCCTCAATATCATTTGATTCACAAATATCCTTTCCAAATAGCCTTTGAAATGGGTAAGTGGTTAGACGTGTTGAGTCTGACATATCGTATGTTGGGCAGGGAAGAAGGCTAGGCACCTAGGGGTAACAGGTAGGGATGAGTAAAGAGAAGACTTCTTGGTAACAAAGTATGATAATAGGAATTCCAGTGGTGATTTCGGAAATCTTTCTAGGAGTTTCCATTGCCATCATTCAGGGCAAATGCAGATTCGGGTAGAGGGACTCGGTTAGGTAAGAGGAACTTCAGGAAGGCCTTTCTGAAGAAGCAACATTTGAATTGAGACTTTCAGACAAAGGGACCAGAGGGGCAAATGCCTCGCATTTCTGGAAGAAATCTCAGCATGCTCAGAGAACAGGAAGAAGGCTAGTGCACCTGCGATGTTTTGAACAGGGATGGAGTTTTCAGGTGAGATCAGGGAGGTCAGCGATGGCCGGATTACATACAGTGTTATAATCCCTGATGAGGAGTTCCGCTTCTGTCCCAAGTGGATTGGAAAGCCATTGGAGCGTTCAAGGAAGAAAGTTATTGATCTGGTCTATGTTTTAAAAAGCTCATTCTGGGGCGCCTGGGTGGCGCAGTCGGTTAAGCGTCCGACTTCAGCCAGGCCACGATCTCGCGGTCTGTGAGTTCGAGCCCTGCGTCAGGCTCTGGGCTGATGGCTCAGAGCCTGGAGCCTGTTTCCGATTCTGTGTCTCCCTCTCTCTCTGCCCCTCCCCCGTTCATGCTCTGTCTCTCTCCCAAAAATAAATAAACGTTGAAAAAAAAAATTTTAAAAGCTCATTCTGATGGAGGATGTGTCTGCAGCATGGTCAGAGTCGAAGCAGTAAGACCAAGCTACAAAGCTATGGTTATAACCCAGGTAGGAGTTGATGGTGGCTTGGAGTTAGTGAATGGGAGAGGAGGTGGAGGAAAGGATTTATGATCTGCTATGGTGGTAGAACCCTCAGGACTCGTTAGTGGATTGTATGTGCGGGTGAAGTCTGATGTGGTCCTACATTTGTTTGGTAATCTTTTGACTGGTTCCCAAATTACTGGGATATCACACTTCTGAAACCTCTAGGATTAAATAAGTGTCTCCTGTAATTGACGTAACGGTAGTTTACCGACAATTACATTCTGTACTCTAGAAACAGAGAAACTTAGTTCATTGGTGATCTCATCCAATCGCTCAATCTGGTGGCTTTAAAAAAATTTTTTTTAACGTTTATTCATTTTTTTGAGAGAGAGAGAGACAGAGCAGGAGCAGGGGAGGGGCAGAGAGAGAGGGAGACACAGAATCTGAAGCAGGCTCCAGGCTCTGAGCTGTCAGCACAGAGCCCGACTCGGGGCTCGAAATCAGGAACTGTGAGATCATGATCTGAGCCAAGGTCAGACACTTAACCAGCTGAGCCACCCAGGCACCCCCCACAATCTGGTGGCTTTTAACACCATCTGTATGCTAATGGCTGCCACATTTTTGTCTTCACCTCAAACCTCTTCCCTGAATTTCAAGCTCATAGATCCAACTGCTCACTTCCCATCAAAATATAACATATGCAAACAGAACTCCCGGTTGTTTTCTGCCAACCTGTAGCCCCGGCAATCCTTCCAGTCTCAGGACAGCTATATTTTTCCAATTGGTCAAGCAAAACCCTTAGAGTGGTCCTGAGTCCATTCATTCTCTCTGTCTCTGTCTGTGTCTCTCCCTGTCACTGTATACAATCCTTCTGGAATCGTACACTCAAAGTATTAAGAATTGACCACTCCTCACTGATCTCCACCGCCACCGCCGCCATTTATGCCTCCTCTGGGTTACGGAAAAAGACTGCTAACTGCCCTCACCACTTTGGCCCTGCCCCTGCATTCTCTTCTCAATGTATCAGTCAGAGCAATCTTTAGAAAATACAACTTGGGTCCCATAATAGCTCTCTGTACAGTCTGCTCCTGTGGCTCTTAGTTCTCTTCAGTAGGAAAGTTAAAGGCTCTACATGATCTCATTCTCTGACCTCAGCTCCTACTCGGAGTATTAGGGAATACTTTTCTTCAAGGCTCCATGCTAAATGCAAGTTTCCTACAAAACATCTTTAATTGATTGAGCTTCAGTTCCTCTCCCAAAACACACACAAATAAAAGACATCATGGTCCAGCATTTTGGCTACAAATATTTCCATAAACAGAGCATGTCCTTTCAAGGAGTTCAAGATGACAAGTGAGCCAAAACCCAGACGATAAACAGTGGTAGGGGGCGGCATATTGGAGTTGCATCCCAGAACCCTTGGCCAAAGAAAATGTACACAAAAAAATAACCAAATTCCCTTTCCCCTCTTCTGATCGCTGTTGATTCTACTTTGTTTAGATTGATGAGCCTGTGTGACTTCATCTTGTAACATTTAACTTACTACTGCTAATTTTTATTAGTTTATAAATACGAGCCATTATTTTCTTTAATCCTGAGGGGGAAAATAAGCCCTTTGGTTATGAGTATGCTATTTTCCTGCATTTATCATCACCCAGCTTTCTTTTTTTTTTTTAATGTTTTTTTTTTTAACGTTTATTTATTTTTGAGAGAAAGAGACAGAGAGTGAGGGGGAGAGGGACAGAGAGAGAGGGAGAAGCAGGCTCCAGGCTCCGAGCTGTCAGCACAGAGCCCGATGCGGGGCTCAAACTCATGAACCGTGAGATCGTGACCTGAGCTGAAGTCGGATGCTCAACCCACTGAGCCACCCAGGCGCCCCAACCCGGCTTTCTTATAATTAATTATCCCCTGTTCATTCTTGCAACAGAGTCTTGTGCACCTCACTTGCTGGTGGGAGGGGTATGTTGAGTTGGAGGTCCTGAAGGTGCTTGAAATAATACCTTTGTCTTTTCCTTCAAACAATGGCCGGACATGACCAGTGTATGTTTTTTAGCCTTAAAAATGGGCAGAAAGTGGGGCACCTGGGTGGCGCAGTCGGTTAAGCGTCCGACTTCAGCCAGGTCACGATCTCGCGGTCCGTGAGTTCGAGCCCCGCGTCGGGCTCTGGGCTGATGGCTCGGAGCCTGGAGCCTGTTTCCGATTCTGTGTCTCCCTCTCTCTCTGCCCCTCCCCCGTTCATGCTCTGTCTCTCTCTGTCCCAAAAATAAATTAAAAAAAAAAAAAACGTTGAAAAAAAAAATTAAAAAAAAAATGGGCAGAAAGTGGGGCACCTGGGTGGCTCAGTTGGTTAAGCGTCCGACTCTTGATTTTGGCTCAGGTCCTGATCCCAGGGTCATGTGATCAAGTCCCACGTCGGGCTCTGTGCTGACTCTGAGCCTGCTTGAGGTTCTCTCTCTCCCTCTCTCCGTCTCTGTCTCTGTCTCTCTGTAAAAGAAAACAAGATTGGCAGAATGTGGTCAAATTCAGAGTAGGTGGTATGGAGGTATTACCCTGAGAAGTACTTTGCTTGTATTTAGGTCATTCTAGCAATTGTGTTGAAATTCCTAGGTCTTACTAGCCAAAAGTCTATTACGGTTAAGGTTACATGTATGCCAATGTTTTCTTTTAAGTGAAAATGGGCTTACTTAATGTTTTTTCTTATGAATTTAAAACAATTCAGATGATACAGAAAAGTCTGAAGAAAACAGCAAAACTTGGTCTCTCTTCCCAGAAATAGCTGTTTTTAATACTTCAGTGTGTTGTTGCTAGACTTTTTCTATGCCTTTTTGTATAAATATAAACCTCAAGTAAGATCGTAACTCTAAATACTGTTTCATAACCGCCTTTCTGCTCAACAATACATCATGAACATATTTCCAGGACAGTACATGTGGATCTAAATAAACCCTTTTTAATGGCTAGATAATAAATGATAAAGATACCTTTTATCTTCCCTAAAAATATCTTAGTAGACAAAATGAATCTAGGCTCCCCTTTAAAATTCAAAAGGCACGCAGTCTAAAAATACAAGGAGATTTTACTTTACTGACCTATTGGATCAACGATGTGAAATTAAAGGGGACCTTCAAATACTCTGAACAAAATGGCCTCGGTTACTGAATAAGCTCATTTCTTTCTGTGGCAACTGCAACAAATATTTATTGAGCACCTACTAAGTGCCAGCATTAATCTAGGTGTTGGGGACACGTTGGTAAAGTAGCTGTATGGGATCTCTGCTCACAAAGAGTTCACATTCTCAAGAGTTGGAATCAGAAAATAAACTAGTAAGAAACAGGAAAAATAGCAGATATTGAAACGTACCTGACATTATGTTTTCATGGTAGCATTTAAGGTGACATTTCGGTCCTGAATTCTGCAGATTGAGTCAAATTATATTCCATAATTATATTTTCAGGTTTCAAGACAGTGAAGAACAAATAAATTACGAGTTATTTTTCTCTGCCCTGAACTGGAGAATGAATCCGATGCCCGAATTGCAAGCGGTATCGTTTACTAAAGAGGTAAAATCAACCTTGCATTTTTAATATCCTTTATCTGAAAAACTAGTTTTCAACATGAAACATTAACAGCCGCGCTTTTGGAAAAAGCGCTTCCGTCTTCCTGGGTATTTGCGGTAAAGGCTAATCGCTTTCCGTGCTGAGTGAACATCTGCTCTATAAGAGCATGACTTCTCTTGTGCAGCTGAATTTTTAACTCCAGCCGCATCCCATTATATGGGAAATAGGATAATAGGTTACAGTTATAAATAGATGTAAACACTCTTATCAAGGGATTCTGCTAACATCATCGTGAGCCACAAGAGCAAATCTCCGATGGTGCGTGTTTCAAGAATCCCCAGTGTATCTGTGGCTGTGCATACAGGTTTGCCTTGGGTGACAGAGGATAGTATGGGGACGCGCATGTCACAGTGCAGCCAAATTTACCGTAAAAATTCAGCAGGAAAATGCTTGGTTAGGGAAAGCAAAGTTCATGTGATCTGATGGTGCTCTCAACATTGTGGCATTGTCTGAATTCCCTAAGATCTCTTTGGACCAGTTGTCTTCAAGGAGTGGGGGGGGGGGGGGGGGGGGTGGATGGAGGTTTGTTTATATTTTTAACATGCTCCAGAAATTGATTTTCTTGGGAACGTCCCTTGATAAAGCAAATGTCATGTGGCTGCTCCCAGAAAGGAGGCATTTATTCCTGCCTGTCGCTGCTAACCAGCTCATTCTGGCCTGAACTGGTCTACTGCCCCTGGAGAGTTCCCTCAGGCATGCTGCTATTCTGGAGCAGTCAGGCAGCCTTAGAACTTCCAGATGGTTGGGAGAGAGTGGTGGCCTTTAGAGTCGCAGAGCTAGTGTTGAATTCTGTCTCTGCCACTTGCTTAGCCGAGCGGCTTTGGGGGACTTAACCCATTCGCTTATAAATCTAATTCTCAGACAAATCGTGAGTCGGTAATCCACTCTCAGCAGGTTCTATGCTCAGCGCTGGGGTCCAGAGTGAAGGTCATTATTGCTGCCTTTTGCCGGGGGGTGGGGGCACTGCCCATGGGGGCATCAATACACTCACTCATGCTTTGGAGTATGGCATGATACAGCCTGCATGGGATGGAATGGGTTGAGGAGGAAGCCTCCAAGAAATTATACTGGGGTGGGGGTGGGGGTGCCTGGGTGGCTCAGTTGGTTAAGCGTGCGACTCTTGATCTCGGCTCAGGTCATGATCTCACGGTTCGTGAGTTCAAGCCCCGTGTTGGGCTGTGCACCGACAGCACAGAACCCGCTTGGGATTCTTTCTGTCTCCCCCTCTCTGCCCCTCCCCTGCTCGTGTGCACACGTGGGCGCGCTCTCTCTCTCTCTCTCTCTCTCTCTCTCCCTCTCCCCGCCTCCCTCAAAATAAATAAACTTTAAAAAAAATGCTTAAAACAAATCAGAGTGGCATTGGGGCGGGGGGTGGGGTGGGCAGCAAGTCTTCTCAGGGGAGGTGACGCTTGAAATTTGAATGCTGAATAGTACTAGTTAGCAAGGGGGAAGGGGGCACATCCTGGCATGAAGGCACGAAGGGAGGAGTGGAGGAGGAGGAGGCTCGAGATATCCGCAAGGCTGAAGAGAGCGACATGATCACGTGTTCCCTGTAGAGGGAGCTTTGCTCTGGGCTGGATGGTGGGCAGTTTGGAGAGAGGACTTGGGAACAGGTAGACCCATTAGGAGGCTCTTGATGTCCTGTTGTCACCATGACAACTGCAAACACGTAAAGCACATCCTATGTGCCGAACCCTAAGACTGGAAAGATCTACTGACTCATTTAATCCTCCTCGGAACCCTAGCAGGTGGATACTCTTGTGATCCCCATTTTAGAGATCAGGAAGTTAGAAAAGCAGCAAGTGTGTGGTAAAGTGAGAATTGTAACTCACGCCCGTTTCACTGTGAAGAATAGAAAGAAAAAAAAATCTTTTTTAATATCATCATGATCGAACATATTGCATTTAATTAACTAAAACCCAAGATGCCATCACAAAAACAGATCAGTACTATCCTTTGGTAACCTTTTCATTCTTATCCATGCAGGTACTTAAAAATGAGAGATGGCGTTTACATTCTACCTTTCCGCTCCATGTTATAGTATCCTGGGCTGGTTGGATAGCATCCATTTGTCCCATTAGGACTTTTCCCCGGCCCCCTCTCCCCTGCTCTGAGTCCCAGGCAGCAGACCTTTATGGGCTGCATCAACGGGTCCGCTAGCCCTCTGCCCCCCACCTCCCTTGGGTTGGCCAGTGGCATGCACCAGCAAGAGAATGGAGGGTGGGAGGAGAGAGAAATCCTCTCCCTCCCTGCCAGTTCCCGTGGACTAACCACGTCCTCCATAGCTGCCCACCACTCCAGACTCGAGTGCCCACCCTCAGGAACCCTCCAGTAACCATTACCACCCCTTTGGCCCCAGGCGGTGGTAACGGCCCCCCTCCCCCCCTTGCTACACTCCTCGAGGGGCTGGAGGATTCCCTGTGGCCTTTCCTGACCGCTTCCCGCAACTTGGTCAACGGTCACTTTATTTTAAATTCCCCGCAACTTCCGCGATTTGCCCATGTCCTCTGTTTCCTGTGGCATCCTGATTGACGCGCGTGCTTTTTCGTGCTAGTCGGCGACTGCCTTTGTCATTCTTTTCCTTACTTCCTACCTGTCTCCTTTTCTGTTGCACCCAGTCCACCACCCAAACGTTCACCTGTACATTGGGGGCTTCGTCACTTATTGCACAAAAATATAATTCTAGGGGTGCCTGGGTGGTACAGTCAGTTGAGCGTCCAATTCTTGATCTCGGCTCAGGTCATGATCTCACGGTTCGGGAGTTCGAGCCCCACATTGGGCTGTGCGCTGATGGCGTAGACCCTGCTTGGGATTCTGTCTCTCCTTCTCTCTGCCCCTCCGTCTTTGTGCGTCCTCTCTCTCTCTGTGTCTCTCTCTCTCTCAAAATAAATAAACTTAAAAAATGTTTTTAATATATAATTCTACCACATGCATTTATCTGTGGTGTGTTTTTCTTACGTAACGGTTCATCATGGGCAGTCACTCTAGTTTAATGTGTATAGACCTGAGCCATTCTTTCATAGCTGTAGTATGGATACAGAATAATTTATTCATCCATTTTTCTGTTGATAGGCGTTCAAGTCATTTTTGCATGTTTGCCTCTGACATCGTGGTAGCTTATCACTTTAATTTTTATTTTCCTGATGACCGGGCTAATGATCTTTGGGTACGACAATTAAGAAAGACTTTTTTCATAGCAACCCAGCATGCGCATATACAGTGGAACAAAAGTTTCACGAATCAGTACTATTCTAACTACGTGTCGCGCAATGTGTTACTTTCTTTCTCTTTTCCTTCTTCCCTCGTTTCCTTTTCTTGCCTCTCTCCCCCCACCCCCTTTCTTTCTCTCTTTTGAGTGCAGTTTGTGACCTGTTAAGTTGATTTAAGGGCCCAGAAAAGGATCACTGCCCACACTGGAAGAGAAGCCACCAGGCGGGAAGGCCAAAGATTCGCTCTCCCCTTAGCCACCCCTCCCCCATTTCATCCCTTACCCACTCTGTTGCTGGGACAGTTACTGAGCTGTGGACGTCAGGTGCCTCAGAAGTGTGGAGCAGAGGGTCTGAAACCACATGAACCCGAGTTCACATCCTTAGCTCTGTGATTGACTAAGCGGGTGACTTTGTGCAAGTTACTGAACCTTTTAGGTTTCCTCCCCTCAGAAATGGAGATGACAATAGCCCTTCCATAGGCGTGGTTGTGAGGGTTGAGGGTGGTACACGAGGCCCATGTCGCCACACCTGTCCCATAGTAAGGGCTTAAGTGTTAGCTATTATTATTGTTTATAAAATGGAGAGGTCTTGGGGCGCCTGGGTGGCTCAGTCGGTTAAGCGTGTGACTTCGGCTCAGGTCGTGATCTCACGGTCCGTGAGTTCAAGCCCCGCATCGGGCTCTGTGCTGATGGCTCAGAGCCTGGAGCCTATTTCGGATTCTGTGTCTCCTGCTCTCTCTGCCCCTCCCCTGCTCATTCTTGGTCTCTCTCTCTCTCTCTCTCAAAAATAAATAAACATTAAAAAAGAAAACAAAGTGGAGAGGTCTTAACTTTCTCAGGTGAAGGGGCCGGGCCTTGAGCACTCAGCTTCCAAGGCTATGGTCCGTGATTCCACCCTTAAAGGTAGGAGAACCACAACAGGAAGGTGGCATCAGAAAAAGGGCCGTGAGACTTTACTCTTTGGGTCTCTTATCAACTCTGCTGACCAAGCCTGGGAGCGGGTTCTGTCTGTGGGAGGCATTTGCGAGGGGCCATTCCTTTTTCGCCGGTTTTAAAAAGAAAAGAACCTAGGTATGAAATGGTACCAATTTGACTTCGTCATGAGAACGTAACTAGATCCCAGAGCCCACAGTGCTCTGGTATTCCTAAGCTTGTTATTGTTGCGTAAAGAGGACATAAGATAGCTTGGGAATGTTACCAGTGAGTCTATAATCTCATGTGAAAATATTTAGCGCGAATGGGTTGAGCATAATATTGCAGAGTTGATACAGCACCATCAGTAGTGAGAAGTACAGGATCTCCCGAGCCCTGTAAGTGTGCGGACATGTTAATATCCAGTAATGCCCTGAGATGCTCAGGTCAGAGCCTGTCACAGGTTGGGTTCTCCAAGAAGCAGGTGGAGTTGAATGCGCTGGGTGTTTACTTGGGAGTGTTCTTGGGCTCGATACGTATGAAAGGGGGAGGAAGGATACAGGAGTGGGCAGACGGAACAGTTGAGGCAACCCACGGGGAGCTCTGGAACTAGAATGGCCTTTCCGAGCTGTCCCGAGTTGGGCCACAATGGCTTGGCCTTTATCCTTTATCCCTGTGGGTTGCTTTAGGAAGGGGTGTGACCTTGGATAACGTGACTCCTTGCAGCCAAGATAGCGCTTAAGCTGCGGCCATCCCTGCAGGGGACTCTCAGCAGCTGGGCCACCAAGTCCTTCCTCAAGGAGGTCCTGGATGGTACCTCAAAGCTTGGCGACGAGCTATTCTTGAAGCTCTTATTTTTTGTTTTTATTAAAAATAATTGACATACAATATTGTATTCGTTTCAGGCATTTAATATAGTGATTCGACACTCATACACATTGCAAAATGGTCACCTAGCTACCATCTCTCTGTCACCATACGGTGTTATTGACTGTATGCCCTCTGCTGTACATTACGTCCCTGCCGTAGTTACTTTATAACTGGAAGATTGCACCTCTTAATTCCCTTCACCTACTTCATCCGTCCCCCATTTCCTACCCGCTTCGGCAACCATCAGTTTGTTCTCTGTAGCTATGAGTCTGTTTCTGTTTTGTTCGTTTGGTTAGTCTTTAGATTAATATGAGTGGAGTCATGACGGTATTCCTCTTTCTCTGACTTATTTCACTTAGCGTAGTGCCCTCGAGGTCCATCTGTGTTGTCACAAATGGCAAGGTTTCCTTCTCTTTTTTTTATGGCTGAATAATATTGTACGTACAGACCACAGTTTCTTTATGTGTTCATTCATCGATGGATGCCTTGTCTGTTTCCACGCCTTGGCTGTTTTAAATACTGCTGCAATGAAACATAGGGGTGCATATGTCTTTTCAAATTAGGGTTTTCATTTTCTTCCAACAAATACCTACAAGTGGAATTGCTGGATCGTAAGGTAGTTCTATTAATTTTTTGAGGAACCTCCACACTGTTTTCCAGGGCGGCTGCACCAGTTTGCATTCCTCCCCGCAGTATATTTCCTCCATGTTCTTGCCAGTGCTGTTATTTCTTACCTGTTTAATTGATTTATTTATTTTAGAGAGAGAGTGTGTGAGCAGGGGAGAGGGGCAGTGGGAGAGAGAGAGAGAATCTCCCGTCAGGCTCTGCACTTATAGGCGGAGCCCAACGTGGGGCTTGATCTCACAACCCTGGGATCGTGACCTGAGCCGAAATCAAGAGTCAGACACTTAACCTAAGACTGAGCCACCCAGGCACCCTACCCCTCCTGTCTTTTTAAAAAAATTTTTTTAACATTTTATTTTATTTTTTGAAATACAGAGAGAGAGAGAGAGAGAGCGTGAGCAAGGGAGGGGCAGAGAGAGGGAAACACAGAATCGGAAGCAGGCTCCAGGCTCTGAGCTGTCAGCACAGGGCCCGACGCAGGGCTTGAACTCACGGACTATGAGATCATGACCTGAGCTGAAGTTGGACGCTTAGCCGACTGAGCCACCCAGGCGCCCCTCTGCCCGGCTTTTGATATTGGGTTTTATGAGTGCTTTCTATATTTTGGATATTAACCCCTTATCAGATGTGTCATTTGCAAATGTGTGCTCCCATTCAATAGATTGCCTTTTCGTTTTGTTGTTGGTTTCCTCTGCCGTGTAAAAGTTTTTTAGTTTGATGTCATCCCACTTGTTTATTTTTGCTTTTATTGTCCTTGAAGCCTTTGGTGACCGTTCTTGGTATCAACTGGGGGCCTGGCAGTGTGGAGTCAGATCAGTTGTGTAGATCTGTGGGGACCCAGTTGGGCAGAGAAGGCCTCTCCCTTAGAGCTTTGAGGACAGCCAGCATATTTGGGGGATCTGCCATAGCCGGGAAGTCCCGGGCGGGACTTCAGGACAAGACCCACCAGGTTGTGGGGGCGGCGCCTGGATGACACGGTTGGTTGAGTGTGCACCTCTTGATATCGGCTCAGGTCATGATCTCAGGGTCATGGGTTCGAGCCCCACATTGGGCTCCATGCTGAGTGTGGAGCCTGCTTGGGATTCTCTCTCCCCCCCCCTCCCCCCCCCCCGTCCCCCTCTCTCCCTTTCCCCCACCGGGGGAACCTGCACATCTTTACTCCTGTGCTGAATGTTATCCGCGACACGATCCCTTCCCTTAACTGGGGGGCCTTACCGAGAAACGCAAAGGGACTTCCTGGCTGACGAAAGCCGAGCAGGCCTCAGTACTACTGATTCCACAACCAAAATCCTGTCTGTGTCCATGTTGATGGACGGGATGGATGGTCAGGGTACGTACGGGTTTGGGGCACCTTCCCAGTCTACCCTGATTAAACTGCCGTGTGGGGGAGGGGCCAGAAAAGGGGAACAGGACCAGTGGCTTCAGCCAGCGGGGGGCTGAGTAGGAGGGTGGTCTGGGACAGGGGATGGGAGAGGCGGGGCCTCTCTCCAAAGCAGAGAGCACAGTGATGGGGCGGCCTGAAGTGAGCACTGTCCAGCCATCAGGGGGAAGCCGGCAGTCGGCAGGCTTGAACTGACAAGCCTTGAGCCCCTCCCGGGGGGCCAGAGCTGGCTACATCCCCACACCGGTGAGGTTCCAGCAGGGACCAGACACCGCACACTCAGAGGAGTCACGGACACGGATTTAGCGAAGGGACTATGGACAGAGGAGCGGATAGGGTTACAGGACCCAGTCAGGGCAGCGGAGCACTCAGGGACCAGCAACGGAGGGAAACCTTTACTTTCCCTCGGTCTGATTCTTGGAGCCCAGGGGAGGAGCCGGCAGAAGGTGGGGGGAGGGGAAGTGGAATCAATACCCTGATCTCTTGGTGCTGCCCATTGGCTGGACCCACCCAGCAGCAGCCACAGAATGAGGAAGCTCGGGGTGTGATGCAATCCACAGAGGTTGGCCTCCCAGGGCAGTGAGCTGGGTGAAAAGGGCAGAAAATGGATCTTCTGGGGGCAAAAAGAGAAGGAGCCTGCACAGTCCGTTGCCAGAATACAGACTTGGGCTCAGGCGAACCATCCTCCCAGCCAGGGGATAAGGCTAGGTCCAGACAGCAGCTCCTGGGGCTTGGTCTGCTGGATGGCAGGACTGGTCCCCCAGACTCGGGTGGGGCTCCCCTGCATGTGATGGTCAGTTAGCTGGTCTCCGCCCATAGGGCTGGGGTCCGATAACAAACAAGCAAAATTGACAAAGAGGACTGTGGTCTGGGGCTAGGCTAGCTGTGATCAGTCCCGCTGCCCTTTGGTGAGAGACCTTCCTACGTGGATGGCTGTTACTCCCCGTGACCGTGACGGTGGCCTGTGGCCTGCATTCTCAGGAGTTCCTTGGCGAGGCCTCTGCCTGGCTCCCACGGCAGCCCACGGTGAGCCCATGAGGCTGTAACTTAACGCTCGCTCCATTATGTGACTGTCTGCGGTCTCAGCACGTTGCCCTGGCGTGGTCAAGGCCTGGAGACCCCATTTCCGTTCTGTTGTGCTAAATCGGTCCTCATATAAGCTTTATAACTTTTGCCCCGTGTGACTGGCGTCTTATCTTTTGACATTTCTGAGAAACATTGTATGTGGCTTCATTTTACGAGCACTGTAACTGCCGAAGCATTAGCAATCGACCCTAAAGCCCTCGCTTGCCGCAACGGGATGATCTTCTAGCCTTGGCAGTGGGGAGTGGGGACCAGTCGGGGGCACCTTGGGACACATCTTTGGACACCCCGGTTGTTGAGAATCTTCTTCGGGTATTTGAAGGGTGGGGTATCCTGTGACGTTTTATTGTCCCACTCTTGAGCAAAACTAAGTATCACTCCCAATTTATAGATTAGAAGCTGAGACTCAAAGGCATCCCGAAAGGTAAAGACTAAACTAACTGAAGTTAGGGGCCTGGTGCCAACCTTTTAAATAAGCAGTTATTTCTAGAATCTGAGGTTGAATTTAACAGTTGAAATGAAAGACTATTAGTCATGCTCGCTGGAGTTTAAAAGTAGCTGACAGACACATGCCGATTGCCTAACGCAAAACGGTAACCTGGTAGGGAAGGATCCTGCCAGAATCTGCTTTGGTTTGAAGCATTGGGTGATGTCTACTTTAATTGCCTGCAGAAGCCTACAGCTCTGCAGGCAAGAGCTTTCAAGTCTTCTTGAAAACTCTTTTTACCCTGCAATGCGGTTTTAAGGAAAGGTCTCTTGTTTAAAGGCCACACCTATGTTTTAGCTACACTCAGATGGCCATTCTTGCAAAGATTTGTGTAGGGCAGTGGAAGCAATTGGGAAATATTGGCATGGTGGCGAACACAGAAACGGGCGGGAATAGAAGCAAACCTCCAGGTTTTCTAGGTGAGCTTTTCCCTGTGTTGTCAGAATGCTCTGGACCATCTCACCAAGTATTTGCAAAATTTCCTCCCCAGATTTCAGTTTGATTTACTGAACTTTAATTGTCTTTGCAATTTTCTCAACTTAACTCAATTAGTTCTGAGGTCATGTCAACCTATTAGAAGGCAGTAAATTTAGGAAAAGCACCATTTCAATCCCATACGTGCTACTGGACTGGTCTACAAATTCATAGCTATTTCCCACAGAAACGTCTTTTTTTTTTTTTTTTTTTTGAGTAAGTGGAGGGGAATAACGGAGTGAAATCACTAACATGACTCCATCAGCCTTACATTTGGGAGGAATAAAAATAACCTTGTTTCAGTGAAGCGTGGAATTTAATTGGCTCCCGATCTTTTCCCCTCATGCATCTGGTGGCCGGTACTACAGTAGAAAATTTTAAACTAGAAGGAGACATAATCCAATTAAATTTCCTTTTAAAAATGTCAAAGCAAATAAATCCAGAGCCCAGGAGCTCACACACAGCTCTGCTATTCTCACTGGGCAGCTGCCGCTTACTGGGTTTCTAGCCAGTGCCATCTTTGCTTCAAGGGCGTATGATTTTTACAGATCGGCAGCTCCTTTTTTTCGCCATTGATGAACAAGTAATTTATTGCCAACTTGTCTGACTTGCAAGCAAACTTGGAGGCGGTTCCCAGCCTAAAATTTCAGCGTCACGATTTTGCGTCATTGTTGAGTTTCGCTCTGCATATCATGGCTGTTCCTTCTTCCAGCAAATACTGTTTATGCTCCAGGTGGAACTGAATTCTGTTTCGAGATTTGGGCGCAGTCTCTGGAATTATCTGGAAGTTTGTCAGGAAGTTGCTCGGTTCCAAGCTGTGCTGTGACTTTCATAGACACTATTAATTTTGGTAAATACCAAAGTGCAGAGCGTCTTTGTGTGACTTCCTCTAGAACCCGACTTGGAGACAAGGATTTGAGTGTAGATAGATTTGGGGGGCAGGGGCAGGAAGCAAAAGGGACACTATTAAGGGGGTGGGGAATGAAGGGCAGGGCATTTCTCAAACTAGTGACACATTTTGGTGACTGGAACTTAATGCCTCTGGGAAACTGAGGGATCCCGTGGCCTAGATGTACCTTAGTGTTTGCCCCCACTCCCCAAAGTGCAAGGGAGTTGTGGTATTCATCCATCAGCTCCCATCAATCATGGATGAAGGCTACTTCTGAAGTGGGGGGAAAAGAACGAATTCACAGGCCCTTGTGGCATGTCACAGGGGCGGCTAAAGTGGGCCTCCGAGGCCAAAGAAAAGTTTTCGCGCAAAAGAACGCAGGTGCTGGTGGTCGGAAGTCAGGCTGGGCGTGCCAAAGTGGAAGGGGTGAGGGGATCCGGAGGGGCGCTGGCAGACCCTGCTACGTACGGATATTTCAGATCTGGAATGGGAAGCGTCGGCTGCTGTGGATGAGCTCTCCTGCTGGAGACTTCCCATGCTTGTATTTCCACTTAAAAACTTACGTGCACTGCTGGGAATACGATAATCTGGAGTTTTCTTCTCATCTTGTAGTATAGCGTGAATAAAAGGTCAGTGAACACGAAGAATATTTTTACTCACTGCCCAGATTGTCGTATTATGTAACGTAGAGCATTTGTGGATTTATTAGAGCAATTAGGTGGCGGGAGTGTGGGGTTTCTCATGTCTCCCAAGACCTCTTTATTTTGCAAAGAGACGGCCCAGGGGACTCCTTTAGATGGACCCCAATTACAGGCAAAACTATGAAGAAGATTCCTTTTCCCTCTACTCTATTGATGCCTCTCCTCCCCCTGAGTTTCTTCAGTCTTAGGTCCCGCTTCCCACCCTCCTCTGGATCTCGATTTAATTTGTCGGTCCATTTAAACTAGTACCTGTGAAAATCTCCCTAGGATTGGGGGTTGGCTACAATTCTGGCACCAATTCCAATGTGTGGCATTTTTGCCCTACACCACGCAACTCTTGACATCAGCTGGGGGTCCTACAATTCGACTCCGTTCTGTCGTGATCTACTTGGAGAAAGCATCAGATCCCAGTGGGTGTATCACCTGTGCTTCTGGTCAACTGGCTATAGACGGGAGGTTCCCACAACCCCCTCCTTGGGTTCGGTTAATTTGCTAGAGCAGCTCACAGAACTAAGAGAAACATTTTACTTACTTGATCACTCGTTTCTTATAAAAAGATATAGGGGCGGCCTGGGTGGGTCAGTTGGTTAACCTCTGACTCTCGATTTCAGCTCAGGTCATGATCTCACGGTTTGTGGGTTTGAGCCCCGCGTCAGGCTCTGCACTTAATGGCATGGGACCTGCTTAGGATTCTCTGTCTTCCTCTCTCTCTGCCCCTCGCACTTGCTTTCTCTCTCTCTCTCTCTCCCCCTCTCAAAAATAAATAAACATTAAAAAAAAAAAAAAAAAAGGATATAACCCCAAACAGCCAGGGGGCAGAGATGCATAGGGCAAGGTAGGGGGGACAGGCAGGGAGCTTCCACGCCCCCTCTGGCCACCCTCCTCAAATCTCCACGTGCTCACCAACCCAGAAGCTCTCCGATCCCCATCCTCTTGGGTTCTTACAGAGGCTCATTACAAAGGTGTGATTGATTATTAAATCATTGGCCATTGGTGATTGAACTCGACCTCCAGCTCTGTCCCTGGAGGTCAGGGGGAGAATAGAAATGACAGTTCCAACCCTCTAATTACAAGGTCTGTTCGCCCAGCAACCAGCCCCCCCTGTCCTTAGGCGCTTTTCCAAAATGTCTCATTAACATAAGACACCTTATCACTCTCATCACTTAGGAAGTTTCAAGGGTTTTAGGAGCCGTGTGCTAGAAACAGGGACAAAGACCAAATATACATTATCTTATTATGGATCACAATATCATATTGGCAGCGAAGGGATCCTGGGTTCCTCAACCACTGCAAATATTGCCTGTGGCACTTGCCAGGTATTTGGGCAGAAAAAGTCACTCCCACTTGGATCCTAGAAAATAGTGACAAAGGGAAACCAAATGGAGGGAAGTGGTTTTGATTCTAGAGAGAGAGCATAGCGGGGAGGGGGCAGTGAAGAAAGCACTGCTTGAGCCATGGAGTAAAGAAATGGACTCTTGTGTCTTTTCATCTTAAATTATCCTTCATTTCAAACCTCAGGGTATTTACTTGAGCTTCATTTTGCCCAAGTCTGGCTTATGGCTAATAAGTATAATTCTCATCTCCAAATTCTTGTTTTCATGAGATATCTGAGGACATATTGAACAGTTGAATGACTATTGCTTAAAATATATCATTTTGTGTGTATATATATATCTGCATATCACATACACACACAATGATTTACTGCTTTTTGGTGTAGGAAGGACATTTCACCAGGTTCCACGTGGCACGGATTGTACAAAATACGCCCTAGGGCTTAGTTTAGCCATCATCCATCCGAATGGCCATTTCCTTCTTCACACAGCCAGTTGGTGGTTTAGGCTCAACCTCCAGTGTCTGACAGGAGGCATTCTTGAGAAAGAACAGGAACGTCCCTTCCAGAATCACATTGTTGGGGCACCTGGGTGGCTCAGTCGGTTAGGCGTCCAACTCTTGGTTTTCGGCTCAGGCCGCGATCTCACGGCTTTGTGGGTTCCAGCCCCACATTGGGCTCCGCACGGACAGCGCGGAGCCTGCTTGGGATTTTCTCTCTCTCTCTCTCTCTCCCCCCCTCTCCCTGCCGCTCCCCCACTCACGCTGTCTCTGTCTGTAAATAAATAAACAAATAAATATATAAACTTAAAAAGAAAAAGAATCCCATTGTTTTCGACTCAACTCCTCTTGTTGAAAACGTTAGGATCAAATGTAGCCAGGCAGGCTGAGAGCCAGCTGCTTGTAGATATAGGCCCACTCCTCTCATGGGCTTTGGAGGGCAGCTCAGCAGCTAAGCAGAGCTCTGGAGCCCGCCTGCTGGGGTTACAGTCCAGGCTCCTCCTCTTGACGGGCCGTTTTCTGGACAAGCTGCTTAACCCTTCTGTCCCTCAGTTTCCCTTTCTGTAAATAGGCATCCAAATAACACCTGCCTCTTAAGGGTTTCTGTGATGGTTAAATAACTTAATACATGTAAAACACAAGAGTACCTGTCACATAGTAAATATCCAGTAAATGTATAAATGCCTTAGAGATGCCAGTGCTGGGTGTTCTGATTCTGATTCTCTGTTAGCGTTATTAATCACCACAGTTTTACGTATCACCCCTATTTCAGTCACCTCCACGTCTTTGCACGGTTCTGGACTCTAGGTCCATGCTCCGTAGAACCCTGTTTACCAGAATCTTAACCTTAATGTCCTAACGGGCACCTCAAATGTTCAAAAATGTCCCAAATTGAACTTTGTTTTCCCCCTCTGATCCTTACTTCCCCACTTAAAAAAAAAAAAAAAAAAGATGTTTATGGGGCGCCTGCGTGGCTCCGTCGGTTAAGCGTCCGACTTCGGCTCACGTCATGATCTCGTGGTTCGTGAGTTCGAGGCCCATGTGGGGCTCTGTGCTGAGAGCTCGGAGCCTGGAACCTGCTTTGGATTCTGTGTCTCCCTCTCGCTCTCTGCCCCTCCCCCGCTCACGCTCTGTCTCTCAAAAATAAACAAACATTAAAAAAAACAATTAAAAGTTTACAACTTCTCTCCCTGCTTTCCTTATTTTGCTTATAACATCACCCAGGGTTGAGTGTTGAATGCCCCACATCCACCCCCCAGCCCCCCAAGTTCATGTCTACCCAGAATCTCAGAATATGAACTTATTTGGAAACGGGTCTTTGCTGATGTAATTAAGAGTTAAAAATGAGGTCATACTGGATTCAGGTGGACTCTGCATCCAGTAGTTGGTGTCTTAGAACTCTCCTTACCTGTATTTGTTTACCTGTACCCTTCGTTTATAAGGACACCAGTCCTGTCGGAGTAGGGACCCACCCTACTCCAGCATGACCTCCTCTTACCTGTTTACATCTGCAGTGACCCTATTTCCAAATAAGGTCACCTAGTGAAGGTACTGAGGGTTAAGATTTCAACATGTCTTTTTTCAGAGGACACAGTTCACCCCTTAACACTCACCAGGCATCCTGTGTTCTACTGCCGTAAAACCTTTTCGTACGTAGCTCTCATTTATCCCATCCTCAGCTCCCCTGGTTGTGGCGGAACCGCCTCTCTCTCTCTCTCTCTCATCTCTCTCTCTCTCTCATCTCTCTCTCTCTCTCATCTCTCTCTCTCTCATCTCTCTCTCTCATCTCTCTCATATCTCTCTCTCATCTCTCTCTCATCTCTCTCTCTCTCATCTCTCTCTCTCTCTCATCTCTCTCTCTCTCTCATCTCTCTCTCTCTCATCTCTCTCTCTCCTCTCTCTCTCTCATCTCTCTCTCTCTCATCTCTCTCTCTCTCATCTCTCTCTCTCTCTCTCTCTCATATCTCTCTCTCATCTCTCTCTCTCTCTCCTCTCTCTCTCTCTCTCATCTCTCTCTCTCATCTCTCTCTTTCTCTCATCTCTCTCTCTCTCTCTCATCTCTCTCTCTCTCTCATCTCTCTCTCATCTCTCTCTCTCTCATCTCTCTCTCTCTCTCCTCTCTCTCTCTCTCCTCTCTCTCTCTCTCTCACATCTCTCTCTCTCTCTCTCATCTCTCTCATCTCTCTCTCTCTCCTCTCTCTCTCTCATCTCTCTCTCTCTCATCTCTCTCTCTCCTCTCTCTCTCTCTCATCTCTCTCTCTCTCATCTCTCTCTCTCTCATCTCTCTCTCTCTCATCTCTCTCTCTCTCTCATCTCTCTCTCTCTCATCTCTCTCTCTCTCTCATCTCTCTCTCTCATCTCTCTCTCTCATCTCTCTCTCTCATCTCTCTCTCATCTCTCTCATCTCTCTCTCTCTCATCTCTCTCTCTCTCTCTCTCTCTCTCATCTCTCTCTCATCTCTCTCTCATCTCTCTCTCTCATCTCTCTCATCTCTCTCATCTCTCTCTCTCTCTCATCTCTCTCTCATCTCTCTCTCTCTCATCTCTCTCTCTCTCTCTCTCTCTATCTCCGGGATCATTGCAATAACCTCCAAAGTGATTTTCCTCCTTCATTTCACCCAATGAGTGAATCTGACTAATTGCTGATCGGGTTTCTCTGATGGAGACCCACTGGCGACTTGGCCTAACCATGGCAGGAAGCATCAACTAGCACAGAGAACCCAAAGTTTTGGCCCCATATTTTCCTCCCACCCACCTCTCTCGCCCTTGGTACTATGTATCCCAAACCACAACTGGGTTGTTCACTCTTTCTTGAAAATCGATCTTTAGGTCTGCAGGCCTTTGCTTATGCTGTTCCATATGCCCAGAAAACCCTTCCTCATTTCAGCCCCCCTGCCGAACTGGTCTTCATCCTATAAGGCCCAGCTGAAACAGTACAGGTTTGCCTCCACGATTCCATCACAGAGTTATTGGGCCCTTACCCGTGCTTCTGACGCCTTACGACTCTGGATACTGATGTAACACTAGGAAAGATACAGCACCTCTTATATAAAACAATTAACCTTGACAGTAGAAATGCAGACAGCCACAGGATATGGACTTCCTCACCCCCCCCGTTGATATTAATATCAACCATTGTAACATAAATAAAGTGTATGTGTGCATATCTGTGTGCATAGGTTTATGTATACAAGATTTTTTGAAATCTGACACATGTTTACTACTTAGATAATTAAGTTTTGTTGCCACCCAGCTCATCAAAATATTCGTAAACCTCTCTAGAGTAAAGGTATTTATTTTCTGAAATTAGAAAACCTATATACAGGGGCGCCTAGGTGCCCCTCCCCTGCTGTCTCTCTCTCTCAAATAAAGAAAACACATATACACAAATATACACGTGCCATATCTGTTGTATATAAAGCATATGTGTATATATATATTTATACATCCATATAAAGTATATATAAAGTAGCTTCTCCCCAAGAGGATACTGTGAATAATTCATGGCTCTTTTCGTTGTTAAAGAAACCGTAACCAACGAGTCAGTATAGCTAGTTCGGATTTTAATAATTGAGTTGTCTTTTTTAACTTTTTTTCACGTTCATTATGTATTTTTTTTTAATTTTTTTTTTCAACGTTTATTTATTTTTGGGACAGAGAGACAGAGCATGAACGGGGAGGGGCAGAGAGAGAGGGAGACACAGAATCGGAAACAGGCTCCAGGCTCTGAGCCATCAGCCCAGAGCCTGACGCGGGGCTCGAACTCACGGACCGCGAGATCGTGACCTGGCTGAAGTCGGACGCTTAACCGACTGCGCCACCCAGGCGCCCCTCATTATGTATTTTTGAGAGAGAAGGAGCATGAGCAGGGGGAGGGGCAGAGAGCGAGAGGGAGGCACAGAATCGGAAGCAGGCTCCAGGCTCTGAGCTGTCAGCACAGAGCCTGACGCAGGGCTGGAACCCACAAACCACGAGATCATGACCTGAGCCAAAGTCCAACGCTTAACCGACTGGGCCACCCAGGCGCCCCAGTGATTGAGCTCTTCATAAAGCATGGGGGAGTTATCACTGCAATGATGGTGCATAACAGGCCCCCCCCCAAATTTCAGTGGTTCTCAACAAGAGGCATTTCGTTTTCTTGTCCGTGCACCTGTGTGGGTCAGGTGGGCGGACCCCACCTGTGTCATTTGGGGACCAGCAGCAGCTTGGGCCGTGTTCTTCTCATGGCAATGGTACACGCACGGAAGGCTGAGTCAAACCACACGGGCTCGTTAGAGACCCTGTTTGTGGTGCACCTGCTAACATAATGCAGGCCGAAGCCAGCTGTGTGGCCAAGCCCATATCAAAGGGACAGGAAAATAGACTCCGTGTATAGGAGGGTCTGCAAAGCCACATGGCAAAAAGCACGGGTGTATAATTCTAACACAGAAAGGGGTGAAGTGAGCATAAGCATTCAGTCTACCACAGAGTCCTCATGATTCGAAAGTGGACAGAAATGTCTCATTTGAAAATAAGCTATTTATCAGGGGCGCCCCGGGTGGCTCAGTCAGTGACGCATCCGACTCTGTTTCAGCTCAGGTCACGGTCTCACTCCTTGTGGGTTCGAGCCCCACGTCCGGCTCTGCGCTGGCAGCGCGGAGCCTGCTGAGGATTCTCTCCTCCTCCTCTCCCTGCCCCTCCCCCAACGCTTTCTTTCCTTCTGTCTCTCTCTCTCAAAATACATAAAGTAAATGTTAAAAAAAAAAAAGCGCTATTTATCAAGAGCTTATATAAACCATAAGAAACAATTGGGTGTTGCATGTACAAACCTGCGCTTTGAAACATGGTTATAATTCTGTCCATCTTTGGTTTTTTTCTAGAGATGTGAAGATGTCTGGCTCGGGATGCCATCACCTATTCCTGTGAAATATGTTGACTATTTTAGACTTTTAAAGGATGTATTTGGCCTAGTGGAAGAGTAACCGTATGCCAATTTTTGGTCAACTCCCTTTGATCTCCTGCTCTCGTTTTACTAAGTTTATTTCACCAGATACAATTTCATTTAAAAAAAAGAAAAAAAAGCAAGGTTCATACTGAATTGAAATCCATAGATCACAATTGATTTCCTTTTGTCGTTTTCGCATTTCAGAACATCATATTGCACGGCTGATGTGCCAGCATGATTAAAAATGCCATTTAAGGAAACGTCAATTTTTGACAGCTATAGATGACAATGTAAAATCAAATTATATCTGAGCAATACGTTGTGATTCTGTTAAACATTTTTTGAAATCTTTTTGACACGTGTTTATTACTTCTATAATTAAGCTTTGTAGCAACCCACCTTACCAAAATAATCCTTAAACCTCTCTAGAGTGAATGTATTGATTTTCTGAAATCAGCAAAGCTACGAGAAGGACTCCTGCCCTCGCCCCACAATACACACACACACACACACACACACACACACACACACACACAATGCATCACAACGCAACACACATAAAAATTTGGGAGAGAAAACATATGCAGTGTTTATATTTTAATGCCCTTTTTATATCTAAAGTTAGCTGTTAACTTAGGAATAAGTATGACCAAAAATGTATTATGTTTAAAGTATTTAGGGATGTGAATGCAGAGGGTTTTGAGAGATCTTTTTTGGTTCATTCTCCACACATCCATACCACCCACCCCAGAGATTTAAATATTCTGATAACATGTTTCCTTCCTGCTTTTCTCTGGTTCTATTTTGATTTTTCATCCAGGCCCAAACGTTATGAGTCTCAGCCGAACTTCTGTCATGTAGCAGATATTTGATTAAAACTCATCACCATGGGCACCCGGGTGGCTCGGTCAGTTAGGTGTCCGACTCTTGATCTCGGGTCAGGTCGGGATCTCACAGTTCATGGGTTCGAGCCCCACGTTGGGCTCTGCACTGACAGCATGAAGCCTGCTTGGGATTCTCTCTCTCTCTCTCTCTCTCTCTCTCTCTCTCTGCCCTTCCCCTGCATGCACTCTCTCAAATAAATAAAACATTAAAAAAAACCTCATAACCGTGGACCTCTGGGAATTCCTCATGAGAAGTTTGCCCCAGTTCACTCCATTCTTCAGTGTTGGGTGTGTAGCATAAGTGAGTTGCCTGTGTCCTCAGAGACCGTAGAAGCCTATGGAAAAGGGGCTTCAACATCTACCTTTCAGGGACTGTTGCGGCGTCTTGCCTAGAAATAAGCTGGCTTCTTGGCACGCAGATATACCCATTTGGTCGACAACAATGGCCCTTTCTTTTCTTTTTTTTAAATTGAAGTTAATCAACTATTGCTATATATAAACCTAGGGTCATTCTACCTGTGCCATTGTTAGACCCCATAGGACTTTCCAATAAACTAGAATACTCAATGTCTATACTAGGACCACTTACCCATAAAATCTAATTTTGACTACTTGATTTTTATTCCAGTTTTTTTTTTTTTTTTTCAAGGCAACTGACAGTCACTTTAAGATTTTTCCTTCCCCAGAGAGCAAGCTTTTAGAAGGATGACACTTTCCTGGAACTTTCCAGGCTGACACATTTGTCACTTACCTGTTCAGCTGTTCAGTCAGTTGTCTTTTCCTGCGAGATTTTAAATATGTAGATAATTTTGCCCTGGTACAGGCTTGTGATGCAGTTCACTTGAGAAGTGGGAACAGGAGGGGAAAAGCAATAAACCGGTGACACGTTGCTGACTTTGTAGGATGACAAGCACTTGTTCCCTTGCATCCATGTGTGTCACTTGCCCTGGGTATTTGCAGTTCAAGCCCACAGTTAGCAATTAAATGGCCATTATAGGAATCATGCCGATAAACATGATACATTGCAGCCATACAGACACTTTAAATAATTATTCTTTTTATAACTAAGCCATATACTGAAGGAGATTTATAATTTAGAGATAATATCCCCATTAGTAAAGTTTATGACCCAATAAACAGCTCCCACTAGTTAATAAATGCCAAAGCCATAAAAACAAAGCCTATTAATGTAATAGAATTTCTGTACCTCCCTCTTTTGCTGGTGGTCTCAAGGCACTGAAGGGAAATGCTATCTTAGGGAAAACATTTATTCTCGTTATGTAAATATCAATGAATTGTCTTACAATCCATCTGGAAATCTCCCGTCGGGGGGGCCCCCCCCACCTCAGTCCCAGGTGGTCCCCAAATGCTGATGCATTCTGCTTAAGTTTGGGGCTTCAGAGAACTCTGGTTTTCAGCACAAATGAACCCTGTGACCTGAATCTTTGGGGGAGGTGAGGAAGACTGGCTGGAATTTCTGCCCCTTCGCTTTTCTCTGAAAAAGAGCTCTCCCAGCTCTTACCATTATTCCTGAGGAAGAAGCTTTCCAAGCCCCACGGTCTTTGTGGGACACTCGAATTTTTAGCTGCCTCTTCTCTTTCCTCTGACAAAGACAAATCCTAACTATTGTCAGTGTTCCAGGGTACCAATTTCTAAAGAAGTCTCACAACCTTTGCATATACTTCTATTTTTAGCTGCCAACATTTACTCCTTTTGGTGGAAAACGCAAGGGCCGCCTGTGGATGTGTGGGTGCGTTGAAGGTTAATACAGGCAAACCTTTTGTACTAGGAGCGAACTGTTCCCTCGTATTCCTGCAACCGTGGGAATGAGTGATAGAGTCGTTTGAAAGCCCAGATCACATCATGTCTTTTCAGAAGAAACTGATTGAAAGCTGTTGAACTTGACATGAAATGGTTTGCTGAGTCATCGTTATGAAGTATAGATGTGGGTACGTCTCCTGATTGACTTTGGTGCTTACTAAATTAGAGTTAAAATTGTAGACCCGTAGAGAGAAGATAGAGAACACTGTAACTTTCAAGTATGAGGATAGTTTCAGCATGTTGCCTGCTTTACGCTATGGATTGCCTCCGATTTAATTAATGACGAACCAACCATTCTTGCCCTTTGTTTTTTTATGCGGTGCTATTTGAAGTTTGTTTTGGGGGAGTTTTAGAGCCTCCAGGCTTTGTGGAGGCCTCAGTCCTGAGTTCAGGATATTTAAATTGCCCTTCTTTTCTAATATATTTTTTTAATGTTTATTTTTGAGAGAGAGAGAGAGAAAGCTTGTGTGGACGTGCGAGGGGCGGAGAGCGAGGGAGACAGAGGATCCGAAGCCAGGTCTGAGCTGACAGCACAGAGCCTGTTGCGGGGCTCGAACTCACAAACCATGAGATCGTGACCCCAGCCTGATGCTGGGGTCTGACGCTTAACTGGCTGAGCCACCCAGGCGCCCCTGCCCTTTCTTTCAAATAGCAGGGAGTTACTGATGAACAAAATGAGATTTCTCAAAAATAAAAATTTTTTTTTTGCCTTTCCAACTGGGATTTATTTATTTTGATTTGAGTGAGCACTGTTTTATTGTCTTTGCCACTCATTCCTCATTTCCCTGACCCCTTCTCCCTCATGCGTGATTTTGCTAGAAGTTCGGCAGTTGGAGTCTTCAGTAACAGCTTGATGAAATAGCGGGTTTTCCACCAACTACTTATGATGTTTAATAATGCAGAGTCCATTGAATAATGAATCGTCCTGTTGTCAATTATATGTATATTCTTTTTAGTTAAGAATATCATTTCCTGGGGGCACCTGGATGGCTCAGTCCGTTAAGCGTCCAACTTCAGCTCAGGTCACGATCTCACCGTTCGTGAGTTCGAGCCCCGCGTCGGGCCCTGTGCTGCCAGCTCAGAGCCTGGAGCCTGTTTCAGATTCTGTGTCTCCCTCTCTCTCTGCCACCCCCACCCCCCACTCACGCTCTGTCTCTCTCCCTCAAAAATGAATAAACATTAAAAACATTTTAAAAGTATTTCCTGAATTTTGGATATCCTTCAGAATGGGTCTGTGAGGGACCTTTCAGACAGACCCCTTCCAAAGGCTATAAAACCTGTTAGTCAAGCGAGGAGTCTCCGTCCTAATACTTGTTTGGGCAAAGTCTGAATTGCTTCAAGTCGAAGGCAGGTTAAACCCTTTTCAAGAACGAGAGTTTTCAAGTTGACCGAGCATCTTCAGAGACCCACCCAGCGCTTTTCAGTTCCCAAGAGAACGTTAACGTGTAAAAGCAGAAAACCCACGGCGGCCGGATCAATGAAGCCATTTAGCAAATAAGCTAGCGCTGACTGTATAATGAAGAGAAATTGGAAGTCTCCCCCCACCCCCGACCCCCCACTCACCTCTTTCTACCAGGTTCTATAAACTACAAGTCTCCATTCAAGGTCAATTACAGTTCCTCACAACTAAGCGTTCCGAGACTAGAATGTGCCATCTTTGCATTTGTTCCTGGTGCCCAGTGGGATTTTTTCCAAGGGGACTTCCGAGCCCGTTACGGGTCTGGTGCAGGGCACAGGAACTCCGGGGTCAGCGCCGCTGCCCAAAAGCGACTGGTCACGGCTGAAAAATGTGGCCAGTGAAAAACTCCGTGGTGGCTCAGCAAGCGGAGAATTAATGACTGGCTGGAATCAGTGGGAGCCTTTACTTCTAAATACTCATTAGTTTAAGCAGTGAGGCCTGATGTTATGCAAGTCAGACAGGAAAAAGGGGGCAGCCCCGCCCCATTGTCTATTCTGAACAGAATATGCACATTTAACTCCAAGTGGTGAATGGTTGAAATACATCCAACCGACTCATTCATCTCCCGGCTTCCTGAGCACCGCTTTGCGTCTGTGTAAAGCTAACAATAGAGGAAATGCTTGCAGGGACCCCGCTATAATATTAAAATCCAGAGGGGCGGAGAGCTTGGTGAAAAAACACAAAATGCCATCTTCTTTAGAAAAGTGCCACCAAAATCATCTTTGGTTCCTTTTTGCGCTCTGTCTCTACAAGAGCATCTGACTGAAATAGGAACTTGGTAAAATTACTTTTGCCTGCTTTTTCGGGGTTCCCCCCCCTCTGGCTACCACCGCTCTTCATTATTGCTGTGAAGCCACTCATTGAATACAGAACAGGAGCTGAAAAGCCATTTCAGACTGCTGCAGATATCCCCGTTTTTTTAACTGTGACCGGAGCACGGAGAGTGACAAGGGAAGTGGCAAGAAATGACAATTGCAGAGGGGGGACATCAGGACAAGAGTAGGGACCGCCTTGCATTTGTAATGCATGTTATAAAGAGTTTGAACTTCATCTTAAGGACATGAGAAGCTACTGAAAGATTTTTTTAACTTTTTTTTTTTAAGTTTATTTATTTTGAGAGAGAGAGAGAGCATGAGTGGGGACGGGCAGAGAGAAGAGGGAGAGAGAGAATCCCAGGCAGGCTCCATGTTGTCAGCACAGAGCCAGGGCTTGATCTTAGGAACCTCAAGTTCATGACCTGAGCTGAGATCAAGGGTCAGGCGTTTAGCAGACTGAGCCACTGAGGTGCCCCGGAAGTTACTGACAGATTTTTTTTTTAACATTTATTTATTTTTGAGACAGAGACAGAGCGTGAACGGGGGAGGGACAGAGAGAGACACACAGAATCGGAAGCAGACTCCAGGCTCTGAGCCGTCAGCCCAGACCCGGACCCGGGGCTCGAACTCACAGACCGTGAGATCGTGACCTGAGCCGAAGTCGGACGCTTAACCGACTGAGCCACCCAGGCGCCCCAGTTACTGACAGATTTTAATCAGGAGAATGAAAAAATCATGTCTGTATTTAAAAATCTCTGACTGCTGGGGCACCGGAGTGGCTCAGTCGGTTGAGCGTCCTACTTCGGCTCAGGTCACGATCTCACGGTCCGTGAGTTCGAGCCCCGCGTCGGGCTCTGTGCTGACAGCTCAGAGCCTGGAGCCTGCTTCACATTCTGTATCTCCCTCTCTCTGCCCCTCCCTGCTCACGCTCTGTCTCTCTCTCTCTCTCTCTCTCAAAAATATTAAAAAAAATTTTTAAGTAAAAATCTTTGCCTGCTGTGTGTGTGTGTGTGTGTGTGTGTGTGTGTGTGTGTGTGTGTGTGTGTGTGTACTACAAGAGTGACTTTGGCAGCCAGGAAGCTGACTGGGAGGCTGTTGCCAGAGAAGCGATTGATGGTTTGGATTAATGTAATGTCAGTGAGGTGGTGAGGTTGGTGAACAGTGGATAGAGTCGTGACATGTTAACGACGTCGGGGATGAAGGAGAAGAAGAAATCCGAATCAGGACTGGGTCATTGTGACGGCGGGGTACACGGTGTTGTCGCTCATTGTGCCAGGATGCACCAGAGAAAAATCCAATTTGAGGGGGGGAATATCGACAGCTCTGCCTCGGGCATGCTAAATTAGAGGGTCTGGGAAATGGGATAAGTGGAGAGGTTGATAAGGCAAACTGGATGAGCTGGTCAGAATCTCAGCAGAATGGTCTGGGCTGGAGATGCGTACTTGAGAGTTATCAGAGTATGGGCGGTAAATGTACGCTCAGACAAAATTGCCCAGAGGGAGCATGATGTCTGAGAACCGTAGCGCCTGGCACGTGACTAACTGCAATTTTCATAGCACAGCGTTCCCTGACGTGCAATGACCTGCACGTGCTCAAGTGCACAGTTCGATAAGTTGACGTGTGCACACACCTGTGAAATATCACCCCAGTCAGGATCATATATGTTCCCCAAATTTCCTCAAGGTCCTTGGCGATCCCTCCCTTCCACACTTCCCCGTTGTAGGGGAGGGAAAGTACTTTTCCCTCTACCCTTCTGAGTTCTTGGTGGAGACCTCCCCCCCCGTAACACAAGGTTAACAAGAGAAAAACGGAGGTTGACTCGTATGAGTGCCTTGGGTATACATGAGAGATACCCAGGAAAACTGAGTGATTCTCCAAGGTGACCTAAATCACGACCTCAAGTACCATCTTCAGCTAAAGATATAGGAAGGATGTGTGTGTGGGAGGGAGCAGTGACCAGGAAAAAGCACCATAAACCAGAGTAAGGTGGTTAATGTGGCTTTAAATCAGCGCCTTCCCCATTGATAAGTTTCTGGACGTGGAATGATCCTCTTTCTCGTACGGAGAGGGAGGCATCCTCCCAAATGGAGATTTCCCTTATGAATATAAACGTTCCTTACAAAAGGGTAACTCCTACACTGTTTTCAGAGCTTCCCCTGTGTCTGCTCTTTCTCAAAATTATCAGCTCAAAATAATTCTTAATATCAGAGGGGCATAATTTGCCCATCTTCACCATCCCCCATACCCAAGGCAACCACTGAGCTCCTTTCTGTCACCATCAAAAAGTTAGCATTCTCTCGAATTTGATGTAAGTGGAATTCTACAACGCGTACTTTTTTTGGCCTCGTTTCTTTCACTCAGCATAATTATTTTGAGATTCATCCATGTTGTTGCATGTACCAATATTTTATTATGTTTTATTGCCAGGTAGTATTCCATTGTATGGATATGTCATATTTTAGTCCATTCTCAAGTAAAGCTGCTATGAACATTCATGTACAAGTCTCCTTATGAACATATGCCTTCATTTCCCTTAGGTAAATGTCTAAGAGTGGAGTGGCTGGATCCTATGGTTGATGTTTAACTTTTTGAATAATCGCTGTGGACAGGAAAAGTAATTTTCCCTCTACCCTTCTAGATTCTTGGCTAAGACTCCCCCGCTCCCCACAGCCCCATAAAAAGACAGATTATAGGAGAAACGCAAGTTCAGTAACGTCTGTGTCCCTCCTGTAGACATGGGAGAGACCCAGGACAACTGAGTTACCCTCTGAAATGGCCCAAGCCCCTACCTTAAATATCCATCTCTAGGTAAAGACAAATGATATTGGTGGGGGGGGGGGGAGCAGTTTGGGGAGGTTATCAGGAAAAGCATAGTAAACAAGGGTAAGGTTTCTGCAGATTTAAGTCGTTGCCTTCCACATTGGTAGGAGTTTCTAGACATTTGGAGTCATTCTCCCTGGTACAGAGAGGAGGGCACCCTTACAAATGGACATTTCCCTTGTACATGTAAATTTTTCATACAGAAGGGTCACTTCTACTCAGTTTTCAGGGTTTCCCCTGTGTCTGCTGTTTCTTAAACAGCTTAAGGGGCATCTGGGTGGCTCAGTTGGTTAAGCGTCCAGCTCTTGGTTTCGGCTCAGGTCATGATCTCACGGTTTGTGGGATCGAGCCTCATGTCAGGCTCCACGCTGACAGCACAAAGTCTGCTTCGGATTCTTTCTCTCCCTCTCTCTCTGCCCCTTCCCAGCTCTCTCATTCTCTCTCTCTCTCTCTCTCTCTCTCTCTCTCTCTTTCTCAATAAAAAAATTAAAAAAAAAAAAGAAGCTTAAAATAATCAGTGTGCCAAAGAGGCATAATTGCGGGTGACAAATTCTGCTTCCCTTCATTGCCAAGCTGTTTTCCAAAGTTTCTATGCCATTTTCCTGCTCTTCCAACATTGCATAAAGTCCTTGTTCCTCCACATTTTTGCCAATACTTGGTGTGGTCAATCTTTTCAATTTTAGCCCTTCTAATAGATGTGTAGGAGTGTCTCATTATAGTTGTTTATTTTCTTAGTTTTGAGGTTCAAGAGTTCTTTTTTTTTAAAGTTTATTTATTTTGAGAGACAGAACAAGCAGGGGAGAGTCAGAGAGAGCATCCCAAGCAGGCTCCACACTGTGAGCACAGAGCCCAACGTGGGGCTGGAACCCACAAACCATGAAATCATAACCTGAGCTGAAATTGAGAGTCAGATACTTAACTGACTGAGCCACCCAGGCGCCCCAAGGTTTGAGAGTTCTTTATCTGTTCCAGATACAAGTCCTTTACCAGATACATGATTTCCAAATATTTTCTTCCAAAATGTGATGGTCTTTCATTCTCTTAACAAGGTCTTTGGACAAAATTTTAAATTCTGATTAAGTCTGTTTTATCAATTTATTCTTTTATGGATTCTTCTGCTGGTGTTATATCTAATAAATGTTTGCTTAAACCAAGGTCATAAAGGTATTTTCCTGTTTCCTTCTAGAAGTTTTATTTTTATTTTTTAAAGATTCTTTTTTTTAATGTTTCTTTATTCTTGAGAGAGAGAGAGCTTGAGCAGGGGAGGGGCAGAGACAGACAGGGAGACACAGAATCTGAAACAGGCTCCAGGCCCCGAGCTGTCAACACAGAGCCTGACATGGGGCTCAAACTCATGCACTGTGAGATCATGACCAGAGCCAAAGTTGGGTGCTCAGCCAACTGAGCCACCTGGGTGCCCCGATCACTGTAGCTTTCTTTTTTTTTTTTTTTTTTAATTTTTTTAACGTTTATTTATTTATTTATTTATTTATTTATTTATTTATTTCAACGTTTATTTATTTTTGGGACAGAGAGAGACAGAGCATGAACGGGGGAGGGGCAGAGAGAGAGGGAGACACAGAATCGGAAACAGGCTCCAGGCTCTGAGCTGTCAGCACAGAGCCCGACGTGGGGCTCGAACTCACAGACCGTGAGATCATGACCTGAGCCGAAGTCGAACGCTTAACCGACCAAGCCACCCAGGCGCCCCTGTAGCTTTCTAATAAGTCCTTCTTGCATGGTAGTTTTGGGTATTCTAGATCTTTTGCATTTCCATATGAATTTTAGAATAAGCTTGTCAATCCTAAAATCCTGCTAGGTTTTTGACTGGGCTTGTACTGAACCTACAGATCAATTTGGCATCTTAATATATTGAGACTTCTGACCCATGAACACAGTATATCATCCCATTTATTTAAGGCTTCAGTTTATCTCAGCAACATTTTATAGTTTTGGTGTATGGGTATTACACAGATTTGACAGATTTCTCCCTATATTTCATGTTTGTTAATGCTAATGTAAATGGTAATTTTTTTTAAATTTTATTTTCTGATCCTCGGTTGCTAAAAGATAGAAATATAACTGTTTTTTGTACATCGATCCTTGTATCTGTCAAACTTAATAAACACATGTATCTGTCTTGTGGCTTTTTGTATAGGTATCATCAGATTTTTTTACATAGACATCCACACAGATAATTAGATTTTTCACACAGGTCTTAGTCTATGAATAAAGTTTTACCTCTTCATTTGAAATCTGGATTCTTTTATTTCCCTTTTCTTATCTTATTGTACAGACTGGTACAGTGTTGAACAGGAAGCGTTACTGAATTTAAGGGGAAAGAATACAGCCTTTCACCATTAAGTATGATGTTAGCTGTAGGGTTTCGGTAGACACCCTTCATCGGGTATAGGAAGCTCCCTTCTATTTCGACTTTGCTGAGAGATTTTATCAGGAATGGATATTGGATTTGGTCACATGCTTTCACTACATCTATTGAGATGACTATATGATTTTTCTTTCAAAATTTTGTCGATATAGTAAATGACAATTAATTTTGTTTTTTTAAAATATTTATTTTTGAGTAAGAAAGAGCATGAGCGGGGAAGGAGCAGAGAGAGAGAGAGAGAGAGAGAGAGAGGGAGAGAGAGAATCCCAAGCAAGCTCCATGATGTCAGCACAGAGCCTGATGTGGGGCTCAATCCCACAAACCGTAAGATCACGACCTGAGCTGAAATCAAGACTCGGAGGCTTAACTGACTGAGCCACCCAGGTGCCCCTAAATGACAATTAATGTCTTTTAAGATTAAATTCACAAAGCAGGAAATTAACCATCTTAAAATGTAAAATTCCGTGACATTTAGTACATTCGCCATATTGTACAACCACCACTTCCGTTTAGTTCCCAAACATTTCCTCACCCCCAGAGGAAACACCATACCCATAAAGCAGTCACTTCTGATTCCGGCCCCTGGGAACTACCAATCTGCTTTCTGTCTCACTTTACCTATTCTAAATATTTCATATAAATGGGATCATACAATATGTGACCCTTTGAGTCTGACTTCTTTCACTTAGCATAATGTTTTTGAAGTTCACCCATGAAACTCATGAAACTCGAACTCATGAAACCCGAGATCATGACCTGAGCTGAAACCAAGACTCAAAAGCTTAACTGACTGAGCCACCCAGGCGCCCCAGTTGGGTCTTGTTTTTTTTTATCCAATTTGGCAGTTACTGCCTTTTAATTGATGTATTTAGATTCCTTGCATTTAATGTAGTTATTGATAAGGTCAAATTTAAACGTATTGTCTTGCTATTTGTCTATGTTTTTGTTCCCTTCCCCCCCCCCTTATTTTGGATTAATCAGAAATGTTTGATTCCATTTTATCTCATTGTCAGGGAGGAAAAACTTTTCTTTTACTCTCTTGTGTTTAAGACTTGGAGGCCTTCAAATAAAAATGAGAAAGACAGATTAGTAAGAGAAAAAACAGACTTCATGATAGACTCACACAAAGAAACGTGACCCAAGTTGGTGCTTAGAATTTGGGGCTTATTTACCATTTAATAGCGGACGGGGAGGGACACAAGGACACTTGGAGAGAACAAATGACTTTCTTAGAAGTGGGGGGCAGGGAGAAAGAGCCCTTGTAGAAAAACAAATGACTTTTTGGAAAGATAAATAGGCCCTTAGGAAAATAGATAGGAGATATGATAGTTTGGTTACAATGTCTGTTTGGGTGTGGTGCTAACTTTGTTCCAGAAAGAGAAGATTAGAGTTGTTCCCTGGAAGGGGATTTATGACAATTGACTTCTTTGGAAGGTTTTGTTTTTAGGCAAATAAGGGATTTCAGGAACTCAAATGCCCTCAGCTCCAATGAATTTTTTATGCCACGGTGGCTTATTCTGGACCTCTTCACTACAACTCTTCAGTTTGTTATTTAATTGGTTGTTTCGGTGTTTATAGTATATATTTTTCACTTGGCACAATGTACCTTCCAGTAACGGTATAATACATATCGTATCATATCGGATAGTATGAGGATCTTTTTTTTTAATGCTTATTTATTTTTGAGAGACAGTGTGAGCGGGGGAGGAGCAGAGAGAGAGAGGGAAATACAGAACTCGAAGTGGGCTCCAGGCTCTGTGCGGTCAGCAGGGCTCGAACTCACGACCATGAGATCATGACCTGAGCCCAAGTTGGATACTTAACTGACTGAGCTATCCAGGTATCCCAAGAATCTTAAAAACAGCAACAAATATATATATATATGTGTATATATATATAATTTATATATATAATTTATATATATATAATTTATATATATATAATTTATATATATATAATTTATATATATAATTTATATATAATTTATATATATATAATTTATATAATTTATATATATAATTTATATATATATAATTTATATATATATATAATTTATATATATATGTATGTATATATACTTTTATTTCACCCTAATTAAGCCCTGTGCTGTTATATACTTTACTTTTACAAATGTTATAAACTCCACACTATATTGCTATTTTTAACAGTCAATTATCTTTTAAAGAGATTTAACTAACAAGAAAGAAACCATAGATTTATACACACAGTTGCCATTTCCTGTGCTTTTCATTCCTTCGGGCAGATGATTATTTCCATCTGGTATCATTTTTTCTTCTGCGAGAAAGACTTCCTTTAACAGTTCTTGTAGTACAGGTCCACTGGTGATGAATTATTTTGCTTTTTAAAAAAATAAGTCTTAAAATATCTCCCTTTTTGCCTTCATTTTTGAAAGATATTTTCACAGGGTATAAATGTCTAAGTTGAAAGTATTTTCTTGCTGTATTTGAATACATCACTCTGCTCACTTCTGTGTTATGTTGTTTCACATGAGAAATGTGTCCATTTTTCCCCCTTTTTATGTAATGTGTCTGTTTTTCTTTGACTAATTTTTTCTTCTTTTTTTAAATTTTTTTTTTTTAACATTTATTTATTTTTGAGACAGAGAGAGACAGAGCATGAACGGGGGAGGGGCAGAGAGAGGGAGACACAGAATCCGAAACAGGCTCCAGGCTCTGAGCCGTCAGCCCAGAGCCCGACGCGGGGCTCGAACTCACGGACCGCGAGATCATGACCTGAGGTGAAGTCAGCCGCTTCACCGACTGAGCCACCCAGGCGCCCCTTCTTTGAGCAATTTTAACACTTTCTATTTACCACTGGTTTTAAGAAATTTGTTTATGACGAGACTTGAGTTAATTTCATTGAGCTTCTTGGATCTGTAGACTTATAGTTTCCATAAAATTTCAAAAAGTTTTGGCCATGTTTTCTTCAACTGTTTCCCTGTCTCTTCTCCATTGGTGGCTCCCATGACATATATATTAACCTTCTTAAAGTTGTCCCACAGCTCAGTGATGCTCTGTTCATCTTTTTCATTCTTTTTTTCCCCCTGGTATGGTTCATTTTGGATACTGTTTTTTGAAAGGTCTTCAAGTTCACTAATAATTTTTTTTGCAATATCTAATTAACCATATCCATAATATTTTTCATCTCATGTATGGTAGATGATGTTGGATTTGGATTTGTTTATATCTTCCACATCTCTACTTAACATATTTAATTTTTTCCTCTAGCTTCCTGTACTTAAGGACTGTAGTTATAATAATGGATTTCATGTCATTGTCTACTAATTCTATCATCTATGCAATTTCTATGTCACTTTCAATTGACTGATTTTTCTCCCCATTATGAATAATCTCTTCCTGCTTGCTAATGTTTTATTAGATCTCAAATATTTTGGCTTTCAACTTGTGGGTACTGAATATATATATATTTTTTTAATCCCTCAAAATTTTTTTAAAATTTTTTTTACATTTTATTTATTTTTGAGAGAGATAGGGAGACAGAGCACAAGTGGGGGAGCAGAGAGAGAGGGAGACACAGAATCCAAAGTAGGTTCCAGGCTCTGAGCTGTCAGCACAGGGCCCGACGCGGGGCTCGAACTCATGAACCGTGAGATCATGACCTGAGCCAAAGTTGGATGCTTAACTGACTGAGCCACCCAGGCGCCCCAGTCTCTCAAAGATTTTAATGTTCAGTCTTCATAAACAAAAAGAAGTTTCCATCCAGTTCTTTTATGTAGAGCAAACTATACTAGTTTAAAAAAATGTGCATTCTTCAGCTTTCTCCTACACTTTTTTTGCCTATCTTTCAAAACTGAACACGGAGTATTTTTAACATAAATAATGTGATGTCATATGTACATTTTAGTTGCACATTTTAGTAATAAATCCATATTTTGGTAACTCATAGTGTATTTATAAGATGAAAAGCTTTCAATCAAAATATACTTTTCACTGGAAGAATAAGTAAAACAGACAAACGGATCTGCACAAAGTAAAAATTATTTGCCCTTCTTCCCCCAGAGCTGTTCATCTTCCGAGTTCAGATTTTAAAAGCATTTAAAAATTTTTTTGTCATCGTTCATTTATTTTTGAGAGAGAGAGGGTGCAAGCTGGGGAGGGGGCAGAGCGAGAGGGAGACAGAGAATCCAAAGCAGGCTCAGGCTCCGAGCTGTCAACACAGAGCCCAGACCGTGAGATCATGACCTGAGCCAAAGTTGGATACTTAACCGACTGAGCCATTCAGCCGTCCCAAAAGTATTTTTAATTGAGATGATGATGTTGACTTTTGTCTCACACTCCACATAGTCTTCAGCTAAGCTCTGAGCACTTACAACTCTCTCTTTGGCAACTTTTTGTTTCTTTCTTTGTTCTTGAAGCCTGTTCTTAAGTTGGGGCCACTCTGTCTCTGGCAGTTGACGTATATATAGTACTCTGTGAAAAGAGCCCCAGAGACCCCTGCAGCGATGGTGATGTTCTGGCTCACCATCTTCTCTCGAAGGAGGAGCAGGGGTGAATCTGGTGACATCGGGATCCTGGTGAAGAAGCAGGTAGCTGCGAACTCTCAGAGTGGACCACCCCACTCCCGCCTCCCACTGGACCCTTGCTTGCCACAAGGGATGCAGAAAAACCTATATTTGTGATCTTATCAACATTCTTGAGCTTTGTTTGCAGGTTGATTAAGTTATTGGGAAACATTTTTTTATCCTCTCGAGTAATTCCTTTAAGCTTTTTTAGGACCAAAGCAACCTTTGATGTAGGGCTACTTATGTCACGATACTGAGGCAAAACCATTCTGAGTACTTGACTCAATTCCCCATCATCATTAACAAAGCTTTCTACTCTGAGTGGTGAGAACAAGAATGTGATAGGTAGAATTCTAAGATGACCCCTAATCACCCACACCTTTATATAATCCCCTCCTCACTGAGTATGGATAAGAACTGTGAATATGGAGGGGTAGTCACTCCCATGATTAAGTGATGTTATACCGCACAATTGATACCAAAAAAGGCTGATTACCCTGGGTGAGTCTGGCCTAATCAGATGAGCCCTGAAAAAGGACTAGGTTCTTGCTGACAAAAGAAATTTGATGCAGGGTGTACCTGGGTGGCTCAGTCAGTTAAGCATCTGACTCTTGATTTTGGCTCAGGTCATGATCTCACAGTTCACGAGATCAAACCCTGAGTTGGGTTCTGTGCTGACAGCACGGAGCCTGCTTGGGATTCTCTCCCTCTCTCTCTCTCTCTCTCTCTCTCTCTCTCTCTGCCCTCCCCCACTCGTGCTCGCTCTTGTCCTCTCAAAATAAATAAATAAACATAAAAATGAAAACGTGACTTTGATGCACAAGAGGGATTCAACATGAAGGAAATTCTCCCTTGTGGGTTTTGAAATGGAGAAGGCCACATGGTAAAGACCTGGAATTAGCCGCTAAGATGAGGAGAGCAGCCAGGACAGACGGCCAGTGAAAAAATGAACGATGACAAATCCTAACCAGTGAAGCATCCTAACAACTGCAAGGATCTAAATTCTGGCAACAACAAATGAGCTTGGAAGTGGATTCAGCCTGAGTCTCCAGAAAGCAACCCAGCCCATCCAACCTCCCGGCATCAGCCTGTGGCACCATGAGCAGAGGACCCAGGTAGTCCACCTTCAGACGTCAGGCTTGAAGAACTGTGACCTTGTCAATGGGTTTTATTTTAAGCCACTACGAATGTGGTAATCCGGGACACGGCAGTTGACAGTTGCTACAAGGAACCATCCTTGGCCTTGTGTGGCCTCTGAGAATTTTTTTTCATGTTACTCTTTTGGTTTATTCGTTTTCTGGCCTCAAGCATTTCTCTCATGTGCATACACTGATCCATACTCAGTGGAAGACTGAAGCGGAAGCTTCTATACATCTTTGGAGTTCTATTTTGTGGTTTTCTCCTTTCTAACTCTCTGCCTTGAGAACTCTAGTCTCCTTGACCTCTCTGAACACCAAGCTCTGTCTGCTTCACTCAAGCAGGCTGCTAGGCCCTGCCTGAAATCCTTCTTCTTGTATTTCGAAACTCTCCAGGCTCTAAACCGGGAAATCATAGGATTCCTCACGCTTGTTTTCTTTGCTTTTCTTGTTTCTTTTGTGAATATTTATTTATTTTGAGAAAGAAAGCATGATCAGGGGAGAGGGAGAGAGAGAGAAAGAATCCCAAGGAGGCTCGACCTCACAAACAGTGACATCATGACCTGAGCCAAAATCGAGTCGGAAGCTTAACCGAGGGAGCCCCCCAGGCACCCCTCATTTGTTTTCTATCTCTCCGAGATCACCGCACTTTGTTGGTTGTCTAGTGTCTTTAAAACTATAGCTTCACATATTTTATCTGTTTTTTATTTTGTTGTTCCAAGGCAAAAGTAGAAGATGTCACTTTTTTAGTACCGTTATAGAGTTCTATAATTTTTAGTTAGTAGTGTTCTAATTTGTATTTAAAAAAAATGTTTTTTAATGATTATTTATTTTTGAGAGAGAGAGAAAGAGACAGAGGGTGAGCGAGGAGGGGCAGAGAGAGAGGGAGACACAGAACCCGAAACAGGCTCCGGGCTCCGAGCCATCAGCACAGAGCCCGACGTGGGGCTCGAACTCAGGAACCGGGAGATCATGACCTGAGCCGAAGTTGGGTGCTTAACCGACCGAGCCACCCAGGTGCCCCCTAATTTCTGCTTTAAAATTAAGCACCTTGTGGGGGTGGTTTTTTAATTTGACTTTTAAAAATTCACCATTTGCCTCAACCTTTCAGAGATATCGTGGATACTATTATTGATTTCACATTAGTTGTACTGTCTTAGTCTGGCTTCACCTAAGAGCAGATTCTAAGATTAAGGCTTGTGGGCAGGTAATTTACCTAGAAATATTTCCGAAAGCAGATGTACATAAAAAGGAAGTGGAACTGAGAAGGAGGAAAAGAACCAGTCCAAGTACAAACAGAGCTGGCCACCACCGTAGAAAAATTGGTGTCGAATGCAACTGGGATCTTGTGTAAAGTGTGAAGGAAATGAGTCTCAGAACTGTCTGTTCAGGAACCAAAGGGAAAATCATTTATCCATTGTCTCCTGTTGTCCAGTGATCAAGAGTGGCCCTATGAGTATTAAACTCCCTCACATTTTCTGGCTGTCCATGGGTGAATGCACAGAGAGTTCCTACTGATTGAGTCAGAAAAGCCTCAGGGAAGAAAATGGAACATGTAGAACACTAACAATATAATCTATTACTAGTTTTTAACAGTCTTAAATTGATACGCATGCAATTTGTAGCAGCCTCAAGCTGTAAGAACACTAAGGACCCCTAGGAAGTGAGAAGACGGAGCCACTGAAGGTAATGCACCCAAATCAGCAACAATATTCTTGGCATAATGTTTTTCCAGCTCTATGGAATGTATAATTGACATATAACAATTGTAGAAGTTTAAGGTGTTAATTTGATACATGTATATATTGCAAAATAATTACCACCGTAGCATTAGCTAACACCTCCATCACATCACATAATGACCATCTCTTTTGTATAGTTAGAACATTTAAGATATACTCCCTTTGCAGCTTTCAAGTATATGATATGCTATTGTTAACTGTAATCACCAGGCTGTACTTTAGATCCTTAGAACTTATTCATCTTATAACTGTAAGTTTGTATCATTTGACCAACATGTCCCCATTTCTCCCACCCCCTAACTCCTGTTAATTGCTACTCTGTTTCTGTGAGTTGATCTTTTAAAAACTTGCACGTATAAATGAGATCATACAGTGTTTGTCTTTCTCCGTTTGACTTATTTCACTTAGCATAATGCCCGCAAGTTTTATCCATATTGTCATAAATGGCAGGATTTCCTTCTTTCTCATGGCAAAGGATAATCTATCTATCTATCTATCTATCTATCTATCTATCTATCTATCTAGATATAGATATAGATGGATATATATCTGTGTGTGTGTATATATATATATATCCTCATATACATATATGGATATATCCATATATATAATATAAGGATATATATATACAAATATATATATCCTCATATACATATATGGATATATCCATATATATAATATAAGGATATATATATACAAATATATATATATGGATATATCTATATATCTGTATCTATCTATCTATCTATCTATCTATATGGATATAGATAGATAGATAGGTATATATCCATTCATCCACTGATGGACACACTGAGGTTATTTCTATGTCTCAGCTGTTGTGAATAATGCTGTAATGAACATAGGAGTGCAGATATATCTTTGAGATCCTGCTTTCATTTTAGAGTAATAATTTTTTAAGTGTATCTATTTTGAGAGAGAGAGAGCAAGCATGGGAGGGGCAGAAAGGGAGGGAGAGAGAATCCCAAGAAAGCTCTGTGCTCTCTCTCAACACAGAGCCTGACACAGGGCTCAATATCACGAACTGTGAGATTACGAGCTGAGCTGAAATCAGGAGTCAGATGGTTAACCAACTGAGCCACCCAGGTGCCCCAGAGTAATAATTTTTAAAATCATTATTCTTAGAGTTCTGTTTGTGGCAAAGATGTAGTAAAAGGGTCCAGAGTTATCCTTCCTGACTACAACAACTAAAAAACAGGCAAAATATATGAAACAATGCCTTTCAAGACACTGGATTTTAGGCAATGGAAGAAGCATGGTATGTGACAGAAAACAAATGTAATGAACCCACTATTGCCCCAAGATTACTGCCTTGAGAAAGTTCCTGGCCTATGGCACAGGAAGAGGGAAACCAAGTAGCATATGGTGGGCTTCCTGACTAGAGGAGATGGGGCCAAGAGTCCAGGAATACCAATGGAGGTAGAGTTCACAGGACAGATTATTTGAAGGAAGAGAACTATACAGATTTAGAACTTCAAAGATCTTCAGAATACCCCTTGTGTATTCAGCTGAGAACTGAGCCATGCATATGGACAAGGAAACTACCCACGATTGGGGAAAAATCATTTGAAAGGATTAGAGGAAATGGTACCTATTGTACACACATGGCTGGTAATAGTACCTGTGTTCAACAACCTGACTGCGAGGTCTCACACTTCATGGAATGATGTATTCAGAAGGTTCCTGCCTCAGTAATGAGGAATAATTAACTCAAGATTAAACGTGATTCCTATCTCACCTAACAATTTTTGTAAGCAAGACCTAAAAGAATCCAACTGTTTCCAAGCAATTTAGCTATGTCCCAGAAAAAAGCTTAAGAATATTTATAGGAATACATAAATATCCAGCACCCAAAAAGGGAAAATTCACAAGGTCTTGCATCCAATAAAAAACTAGCAGGCATGCAAAGAAAAGGAAACTTCAACTCTCATTGAAGGAACAAAGAAATTAATAGAAACTGATGCAGACTGACATAGATGTTATAATTAGCAGACAAGGACAATCAAAGTTATTATAACTATTTTCCATATGATCAAAAAGTTGAGAGACATGGAAGATGAAACTCAAACTTCCATTGATAAAAACTACGGTGTGTGAGGTGAAATGAAAAATATAATGAATAGGATTAATTAGATCTTCTGCAGATTAGACTTTGCAGAAGAAAAGATTAGTGAACTTGAAAAAAGAGCAATAGAATTTATCCAAAATGAAATACAGAGAATAAAAATATTGGGAACAAAGTTAACGGGATGTCAGTGAGCTGTGGAACAACTTACAGCACTCTAATGTGCAATTATAATAGCAGATAGAGAAATAATGGCCTAAAGAATTCCAGGAACACCTGGATGGCTCAGTTGGTTAAGCATCTGACTCTTGACTTTGGCTCAGGTCATGATCTCATGGTTTGTGAGTTCAAGCCCCGCACTGGGCTCTGTGCTGACACTATGGAACCTGCTTTGGATTCTCTCTCTCTCCTCTCTCTCTCTCTCTCTCTCTCAAAAATAAATAAACATTTAAAAAAAATTTAAGTATCTTTTTCTGGTTTTTATATCAGAGTAATGCTCAACTCTTCGAACCACTTGTGAAGTATTTCCTTCTCCTCAATTTTCTGGAAGAATCTATGTAGAACCCAGTATTATTTCTTTATTGTTTTGTACAATTCCCCAGTGAAACCATTTTCTTTTCGCCTAAAGAACTACGTTAGCGGGGCGCCTGGGTGGCTCAGTCAGTTGAGCATCCGACTTCAGCTCAGGTCACGATCTTGCGGTCCGTGAGTTCGAGCCCCGCATCGGGCTCTGGGCTGATGGCTCGGAGCCTGGAGCCTGCTTCCGATTCTGTGTCTCCCTCTCTCTCTGCCCCTCCCCCGTTCATGCTCTGTCTCTCTCTGTTTCAAAAATAAATAAACGTAAAAAAAAAAAAAAAAAGAACTACATTAGCATTTCATAGGAATTTTAGAATCAGTTTGTCAATTTCTACAAAAATGTCAGCTCATGGCTTCTCGGCCTTTTGGCTAAGATCAAGTGTAAAACGTCTGCTCACGTTGTCATTGGAATGGCACCGAATCCAGAAACTGCTCACGGTGGACGTTTTCATCTTTTCTATATCTGAAAAAGTCTTTATTTTGCCTTCCCTTTAAAAAGTTTTCAAATTGAGGGGAGCCTGGGTGGCTCAGTTGGTTAAGCGTCTGGCTTCGGCTCAGGTCTTGATCTCGCAGTTCATCGGTTCGAGCCCCATGTTGGGCTCTGTTGTCAGCCTGAAGCCCGCTTCGGATCCTCTGTCCCCCTCTCTCTCTGCCCCTCCCCGGCTGGTTCTGTCTCTCAAAAAGAAACATTTAAAATAAATAAAATAAAAACAGTTCATTGATTTTTATTGCTGGGTAGCAGTCCACAGTACTGAGGTATTGCAGTTTGTGTAACCATTAGCTCATTGAAGGACAGTACGTTGTTTCCAGTTTGGGGCTATTATGAAGAAAGCTGCTATAAATATCTGTATATAGGTTTTATGTGTGAACATATGTTTTCATTTCTCTGGAATAAATGCTCAGGAGTGAAGTTTCTGGGTCATATGGTAGTTACACGTTTTTAAGAAACTGACAAGCTGTTTTACAGAGTGGCTGTACCATTTTATATTCCTCCAGCAATGTATGAGGGTTCCAGCTTCTCCAATCCAGCCAGTTATTTGTTGCTGCTATTTCTTTTTTTTTTTTTTTAATGTTTATTTTATTTTTTAGGGGGAGAGACAGAGTGTGAGTGGGGGAGGGGCGGAGAGAGCCGGAGACCCAGAATCCGAAGCAGGCTCCAGGCTCCCAGCTGTCAGCACAGAGCCCGATGCGGGGCTCGAACTCACAGACCGCGAAGATCATGACCTGAGCCGAAGTCGGATGCTCAACCGACTGAGCCCCCCAGGCGCCCCATCACTATTTCTTTTTAGACACCCTGACAGATAGTGCATTGTGACTTTGCTTGCGTTTCCCCAATGGCTAAATGATGTTAAATGTCTATTCTTGTGCTTATTTTTCATCTTTATAATCTCATTGGTAAAATCTCTTCCTGTCTCTTGTCCATTTTGTTGTGGATTGTTTAGTTGTTTACTGATGTGATTTCTTTATATATTCTAGGTGCTAGTACTTCGTTGGCTATATGGTTTGCAAAGATATTCTCTTGGTCTGTAGTGTGTCTTCCCCTCCTCTTAACAGACTCCTTTGCAGAGCAAATGTCTAAATTTGATGATGTCCAATTTATCTTTGTTTTTTTAATGGATCACCTTTTTGGTGTCAAGTTGAAAACTCTTCACTCACCCCTTATCCCTTTATCCTGAATATTTTCTCCTATTTTTTTTTTTCTAAAAGTTTTAAGGCTTCATATTTTACATTTAAGTCCATGGTCCATTTCGAGGTGATATTTGTCTAAAGTGTGAGGTTGAAGTCAAAGCTTTTTTTGAAGTGTGTGTGTGTGTGTGTGTGTGTGTGTGTGTGTGTTTCTGCCTATGGATGTTCAATTACTTCAGCACCGTTTGTTGAAAGGCTATCCTTCCTCCATTGAACTGCGTCAGCACCTTTGTCGAAAATCTGTTGGTTACAATTAAATGGGTCTATTTTGGGATTCTCTAGTCTCTTCCATTGACCTGTGTCTATCATTCCACCAATGCCAAACATTCTTGATAACTTTAGCTATATATTGAATATTTAAATCAGCTAGATTGATTCTTCCCACTTTGTTTTTTCAAAATTGTTACAGCTACCCTAGTTCCTTTCCAATTCCATACAAACTTTAGAATAATCTTGCCTATCACTACAAAAAGTCTTGCGGAAATGTTGATAGGAATTGCATTAAATCCGTGTATCAACTGGGGAGAGTTCACACCTTCATGATATTGAGTTTTCTAGTCCATGGTCAGCTGATATATCTTTACTGAGGTGAAATTCACCTAACATACTATTAATCATTTCAAAGTGCAAAAGTCTGTGGCATTTAGCACATTCGTATTGTTGTACAACTACCACTGCTACCTAGTTCCAGAACAGTTTTGTCATCCCAAAAGAAAACCGTGTATCCAACGAGCAACGACTTCCCATTCCTCCCTCCCTCCAGTCTACTCTGCTTTCTGCCTCTATAGATTTATCTATTCTAGATATTTCACATAAATGACATCGCACAACATGTGACCTTTTCCATTGGCCTTCTTTCACTTAGCATAATGTTTTTGAGGTTCATTCACATTGGAGCATGTGTCGGTACCTCATCCTATGACTGGATAATATTCCACTCTATGTTTACACTACAATTTGTTTATCCATTCATCTGTTAATGGATATTTGGGTTGTGTTCATTTCTTGGCTATTGTGAATAATGCTGCTATAAACATTTGTGTAAGTATAAAAATAAAGATATTGGTCCATTACGTTCTTGCTTGCATGGTTTCCGATGAAAAATCTGCTAAAATCCTTATATTGTTGTTCCTCTGTGCAAAATGTGTCACTTTTCTGTGGCTTCTTTTAAGATTTTCACTCTATATCTGGTTTTGAGACATTTATGGTATTCCTTGGTATAGTTTGCTTCATGTTTATTGTACTTAGTGTTTCTTTTTCTTTTCTTTTTCTTTTAATTATTATATTTTAATTTTTTAAACTCTCTAGATTTTTAAATTTTTTTAATGTTTATTTATTTTTGAGAGAGAGAGACAGACAGAGCATGAGCAGGGGAAAGGCAGAGAGAGAGGCAGACACAGAATCTAAAGCAGGCTCTAGGCTCTGAGCTGTCAGCACAGACCCTGATGCAAGGCTCGAACTCATGAACCGTGAGATCATGACCCTAGCCAAAGTTGGATGCTTAACCAACTGAGCCACCCAGGTACCCCTTAGGGTTTCTTTTTAAGATTCTTACATCCATATGTTATTTATCTTCATAAAATTTGGAACTCTTTATTTTTTTAAGTTTATTTATTATTTTTGAGAGAGAGAAAGAGAGAGAGATAGAGGAGAGAGAGAGACAGAGACAGAGCACAAGAGGGGGAGGGACAGAGAGAGAGGGAGACACAGTATCTGAAGCAGGCTCCAAGCCCCAAGCTCTCAGCATAGAGCCCCATGTGGGGCTCGAACCCATGACCCATGAGATCATGACCTGAGCCGAAGTCGGACACTTAATTGACTGAGTTACCCAGGCGCCCCTTTAACTTTTTTAATGTTCATTTATTTTTGAGAGAGAGAGAGAGCACAAGCAGGGGAGCAGCAGAGAGGGAGAGAGATGTTCCCGAGCCGGCTCCACACTGTCAGCGCAGAACCCGATACCCCCAAACCAGAAAAAGATACTTAAAGGAAAAGAAACTACATATCAATATCCCTCATGACGGGTGCCTGGCGGCTTAGTCGGTTAAGCGTCCGACTTCGGCTCAGGTCATGACCTCACAGTTCGTGGGTTCAAACCTGGCGTCGGGCTCTGTGCTGACAGCTCAGAGCCTGGAGCCTGCTTCAGATTCTGTGTCTCCTTCTCTCTCTGCCCCTCCCCTGCTCACTCCCTCTGTCTCTCTCTCTCTCTCTCTCAAAAATAAACAGTTATCTTTTTTTAAAGAATGAGCTATTGATACATACATCAACATGGATGAATCTCAAACTAAATATGCCGAGCGAAAAAAGGCACATATAAAAGCGTCTCTACTACAGGATCCCATTTCCACAAAATTCTAAGGAACACAAATTTATCTACAGCAAAAGAAAGTAAATTAATGCTGTTTCTTCTATATCAATTACACTTGATAAAGCTGTAAAAAAAACCAACAACGACAGCAACCTACAGAACATATAGAATATGAACAAAACCAATTCCCTGGATCTCTGGACACAAACTGTGTGCTCAACAATGGCCCAGAGTTAGCACAGACCCCACCACGGTAAGGGCTCAGTCCCATAAGACTGGCCTCACTTCAGACACCAGTCACAGGTCCTGTGCCTCCTATACTTTTCAGACCAACCAGCTATGCATCCGCACGTCCCGTGATCCCCTCTTCAGGTTTAAGAATTTGTTAGAAGGGCTCACTGAACGCAGGAATACACTTGACTCACCTTTTTCAGTTTATTGTAAAGGATGTTATGAAGTACACAAACGAACAGCCCGATAAAGAGGCACAAAGGGTGAGGTCCAGAAGGGTCCCACGCACAGTAGTTTCTTTTTGTTTTCCTTTTCTTATTAAAAAATTTTTTTTGCGGGGAGGGCACCTGGGTGGCTCAGTCGGTTGAGCGTCCGACTTCGGTTCAGGTCACGGTCTCACGTTTGTGAGTTCGAGCCCGGTGTCGGGCTCTGTGCTGACAGCTGGTAGCCTGGAGCCTGCTTTGGATTCTCTCTCTCTCTCTCTCTCTCTCTCTCTCTCTGCCCCTCACCTGCTTGTGTTTATTTATTTTTGTGACAGAGAGAAAGAGAGAGAGAGAAAGAGACAGAGCATGAGCTGGGGAGGGGCAGAGAGAGGGGAGACACAGAATCTGAAGCAGGCTCCAGGCTCCAAGGTGTCAGCACAGAGCCCGGCGTGGGGCTTGAACCCATAAACCATGAGATCATGACCTGAGCTGAAGTCAGACACTTAACCAACTGAGCCACCCAGGCACCCCATCAGTTTCCGTTTCCATAGAGTTGGGAGCCATGATACTTTTGACAAATGGATGTGTTGGCCACTTTGGAAGCTCTCTGAACCCTGTCTTTTAGGGGGTTTTATGAAGGTTTCATCACATAGGCATCATCAATTGTTAACTCAATCTCTGGCCACCCACCCTACCTTCGGGAGTTTGGGATTGCAACTGAAAGTTCTAGGTTTCTTTTTTTTTTTTTTTAATGTTTATTTATTTTTGAAAGAGAGCGAGCAAGAGTGGGACAGACAGAGAGGGGGACAGAGGATCCGAAGAGGGCTCTGCGCTGACAGCAGAGGACCCGATGCGGGGCTCAAACCCACGAACCGTGAGATCATGACCTGAGCCGAAGTCAGACGCTTCACTGAGTGAGCCACCCAGTGCCCCAAAAGTTCTAGGTTTCTAATCAAGGCTGAATCTTTCTGGTGACCAGCCCCCTTCCTGAAGCTATGAATTTACCTCTTGTGGTATAAAAAGAAGTGTGTATACATTAATAAAATAAGTATTTGTATGCCCAAAGTAGATAAAGACCCAAATCCCCCAAAGCCTAGAGGAAGAAAACCATGAGTTTAAAATCAGAAATAAATCAGACAGCAATCAATAAAATTTTGCAATAAAATCCATAAGTCCTAAAAAAAATCTTACAATATGTACAAATTACATATATTATAGTATTAAAATAATCTATAATGAAATGGAGAGTCATATTTGCAAGAAAGGATATAAGCAGCAGCTTTATAAAATTATAGCAGAGGGGTGCCTGGGTGGCTCCGTCGGTTGAGCATCCAACTCTTAATTTCAGCTGAGGCCATGACCCCAGGGTCGTGGGTTCAAGCCCGGCAGCAGGTTCCACACTGGCAATGTGGAGCCTGCTTGGGATTCTCTCTCTCTCCCTCTCTTTGCCCCTCCCCCACTGCTGCTGTCTCTCTCTCAAAATAAATAAACTTAAAAAAAAAAAAAAAACCCTAAGCAAAACTTAGTTCCCTAAGTACTCTGTCCCAGACAGGCATTGTTCTAAGCCTCTGACATATATTAGCTCATTTAATCCTCTAGAACACTTTTTAGATAGTTACTATTTTTATCATATTATGCAATTGAGAAAAATAAGGTACAGGGTAGTTAACTGGATCCCGACCTAGACAATCCCTTTCTCGAATGTGTGGCCCTTTAACCACCACACTACAGATGGGACCCGGCTCTCATTCTGCTTGTCAAATTTGCATGACATTCATTCCATCATTGGTAAAATAAAATTGTGCGAAAAGGAAAATGATACTCAACATCACACGGAAAGATACGCGCAAGTGTCTTAAATAATCATGAACTCAAATCCAACAGTATATTAAAAGAATAACTTGTTCTAATCAAGTAGGCTACATCATAGCAATGAAAGGCAGCAAATTTTTAGAAGTCAGTTGACATACTGTACCTTTAGATGGCTTAGTCGGCTTGGGCTGCCGTAACAAAATACCACAGACCGGGTGGCTGAAACAACAGAAATATGTTTTCTCACAGTTCTGGAGGCTGCAAGACCCAGATCGAGGTCCGGCAGGGTCAGTTTCTGGTGAGGGCTGTCTTTAAAGCTTTCAGAAGGCCGTATTCTCACGGGGTCCACACAGGATGAGGAGAGAGATACAGAGAGAGAGTTCTCTGGTGTCTCTTCTTACAAGGACACTAATCCCATCAAATTAGGTCCCACCCTCATGACCTCACTTAACTGTACTTTTCTCCTAAAGGCCCAATCTCCAGATACAGTCACTTCATCATGGGGAGTTTTGACGCAATTCCCTTTTTTTTTTTTAATTTAAAAATTTTTGTAATGTTTGTTTATTTTTGAGAGGAGAAAGACAGGGTGTGAGCAGCAGGGGAGGGGCAGAGAGAGAGAGACACACACACAGAATCCGAAGCAGGCTCAAGGCTCGGGCCTGTCAGCACAGAGCCCAGTGCGGGGCTTGAACCCATGGAGCGTGAGATCATGACCTGAGCTGAAGTCGAATGCTTAACTGAGCCATCCAGGCGCCCCTTGACACAATTCACTCTTCAGTATTAGGCATGTGATCTGCACATTAAATGCTATCAATACACTAGGCAAACTCCACTCATTTTTTATGAAGGTATTTCAAAAGTTAGCAATGTATATGAACGCTTTCTTAGCAAGATAGAAAGGTCCATTTCAAATTCATAGCTAACATCTTTCTTAACAGTGAAAAATGAAGAGTATTCACGTTAAATCTTAAACGAAGAAGGGTGATCAGTGTCACTATTATTATTTGATATTATTTAGGGTAATATATGAAAAAAGATCATAAAATATTTAACAGGAATGAGAGGTAGATAGGATAAGGTAATTCTTTTATGTTGTTTTCGAAAAGACAATTTGTTCTGAAATTCTTGTACGAGACATTATTTGGCGACTAATTTATATAGATGATTCTGGAATTCAGCAAAATCTTTTGAATTTTGGTTTCTTCCTCTGGACATTTAAATAAAGGTGTTACTTACAGAATAATAATTGCATTTTAAAAGTCTTTATAGTTTTTTTTTTTAACGTTGATTTATTATTGAGAGACAGAGACAGAGCACAAACGGGGGAGGGGCAGAAAGAGGAAGAGACACAGACTCCGAAGCAGGCTCCAGGCTCTGAGTTGTCAGCACAGAGCCCAATGCAGGGCTCGAACTCATGAACCTCAAGATCATGACCTGAGCCGACGTCGGACGCTTAACCGACTGAGCCACCCAGGTGCCTCTAAAAAGTCTTTATAAAAAACATTGACAAGTGGAAACATATTTCCCATCTGTTGAACTTTGATGAGGCAGAGTGCCACCATTACTTTTTGCTGAAAATAATTTCCTAATAAACTTGGTCTTGTTTTATTTTTTTCCATCGTGGAAGGATCATGGCGTTCTTTGCTTTTATTTGCTTGTTTGTTTGAATTGTGGTGAGAAATGCGGAACATAAAAATTTACCATCTTAGTCATTTTTAACTGTTCAGCGCAGTAGTGTTGGCTATATGCATGTTGTTGTCGAACAGGTCTCTAGAACTTTCTCATCTTGCAAAATTGAAACTCCATCTACGGAGCAACATTTCCCAATTTCCTTCTCCTCTCAGCCCCTGGTACCTACATTCTACTTTCTGTTTCAATGAGTTTGACTACTTTAGAGTCCTCAGGTAAGTGGAATCATGCAATAAATGTTTTTGTGACTGGCTTTTTCACTTAACATAATATCCTCAAGGTTCATCCATGTTGTAGCGTGTGACAGGCTGAATAACATTCCACTGTATTCGATACATTGAATAGAAAAACAGCCCCTCAGGGGCTCCTGGGTGGCTCAGTCGGTCAAGCATCTGACTTTGGCTCAGGTCATGATCTTACGGTTCGTGAGTTCGAGCCCCGCATCAGGCTCTGGGCTGACAGCTCAGAGCCTAGAGCCTGCTTCGGATTCTGTGTCTCCCTCTCTCTCTGCCCCTCCCCTGCTCGCATTCTGTCTGTCTCTCAAAAATAAACATTAAAAACAAAATTAAAAAAAAAAATGAAAAACAGCCCCTCAGAGAAGAAACCTGAATAGTCCACCTGAACATTAATTGTAAGTGGATTAAAGTTCACTGTCAAAACCCAAACCATAAAAATTGAACACTTACTGACTAGGTATACTCTGAATGGAGAACTTTCCAAATGTAGGAAAAATTGAAAGCAACAGGAAAAGATTAATAGATTTGATAATGAAATTAAAACATTGGAACATCGCAAACATAAAATTAGACAGGAAATGTTTTAAACAGATCAACAAATAATAGCTTGTCAGATTGATCCTCAATATGATAAGGAATGTTCCAGAACTAATGGAAAACAAGTGAAGAGCTCCGTCCTAAAACAGAGAAATAAAAATTGTTGACAAATCGAAAAGTGTAGCTAAACTTAAATGTAATCAAATAGAACTAAAACACTGTCAAGAAGGCTCTGTTTCTAATGAAATCAATGCCATAAATTGTAAAAAGTGATAATTGCCCTGTTGCTGAGGAGAACGAGGAATCTGTGCTGTCCCTCATTTCTGATGGTACAATTTTTCTGAAAAGCAATAGGGGAATATCCATTTAGAGCCTTGATGTATCCATACTCTAGTAAGGCATTTTTAGAAAAGAATCACTAAGTAAATCTTTGTAACACTATGTAAAATAGGGAAGATATGGGACTAGCAGCAATGACCCACAATTAGGGGTTGATTCAATCCTTTTCAGTACATACAAGGAAACAATATGCTGTAGCTATTGTTTAGAAAAACTTTTTAATGTTTATTTATTTTTGAGAGAGAGAGAAAGAGAGAGAGTTCGAGCAGGGGAGGGGCAGAGAGAGAGAGAGGGAGAATCTGAGCAGGCTGTCAGTGCAGAGCCTGCCTTGGGGCTCGATCTCACGAACCCTGAGATCATGACCTGAACTGAGATCAAGAGTCAGACGCATTACTGACTGAGCCACCCCGGTGCCCCTGATGCAGCTATTAAGAAACGTTATGAAGCATTTTTTTTTTTTTTAACTATCTGAGGAAGTTACTTAAGATATAAATACTAAAGGGGAAAAAAAATCAGAGTTCAAAATTTTATATCAAGAACTCATTGATTCTCACTTTTCCTTTGCACTTTTATAATTTCATATTTTCTTTAGGATATATGTCTTACCTATATTCAGAACATTGACAGCAGGGTTAAAAAGAATGAAGTTAGGGGCGCCTGGGTGGCTCAGTTAAGCGCCTGCCTCTTGATTTTGGCTCAGGTCATGATCTCACAGTTTGTGGGTCCCAGCCCTGTGTCAGGCTCTGCACAGACAGCGTGGAGCCTGCTTGGGATTCTCTCTCCCCTCCCTTCTCTGCCCCTCCCCTGCTCTCTCTCTCTCTCAAAATAAATGAATAAACTTAAAAAAAAAAAAAAAGACACAAATGGCTGAGCTTCTGAAACTGGGTCTTTCATCCCAGAGATCTGGAACAAGGTCCCCCACAAGGTGCATTTCTAACTAGGTCTCGGGTGGTGCTGGGAAACCACTAATTTAGAGGAAATAGCCCGGGTCCTGGAGCCAATTTTGGTACAGTCACTCATTAATTTAGATGGCAAGTAATTTTTTCATTTCGAGGTGGCTTTTTGAGACGTGGGGAATTCTAATACCCACTGTGCAAGTGTTTGCAACAAGTGAAAGAGATAAAGGTCTAGGAAAGCCCCTTGGTACGTTGCAGGTACTGCTAGTTGAACTTAGCTTCCATTCCCTTCCCCAGAGTAATCCTACGTTACGAAGTTGGCCACGGCATCTTCCTTGGCAGTGAAGGAACGGTGTTCTTGGTGTGAGGGTCACGTAGGGGTGGGCATAGGCTTTTTATGTTTTCGGAGGACCATAACATAACCCGATTCGGGTGGGCGCAAACCGGTTCGTGTGTTTTACTCTGATGACAATTAATATTGCCTGGGCAGTGGGTCAAAACAGAGATTTCTTACGGCTTCCAGAGCCCCGTGCCATTTCAGAGATACTCCCTAAAGGAATGGCATGAAAAGTAGAAATTAGAACTGACATCCCATCAGGTAAAGATCAAAATCTATTTTTAATTTATTTTAGAAACTTAAAATTCCACGGTGACTCCTTTAGATTTTTTTAATTTTTCATCTTATTTTATTTTTAAGGTTTATTTATTTATTTAGAGAATGAGAACACACGTGGGAGGTGGCAGAGAGAGAGAGAGGGAGAGAGAGAATCCCAATCAGGCTTCGTGCTGCCAGCACGGAGCCTGAGGCGGGGCTGGAACCCACGAGCCGTGAGATCATGACCTGAGCCAAAACCAAGAGTCGGACGCTTAACTGACTGAGCCACCCAGGTACCCCTAGATTTTTTTATTTTTGAGAATTTCAAGCAAGCCTGTATATTTGGAAGACCGTGGATATAGACCTTTCTCCTTTAGAAAAAGGGATCCTCTAATTTCAACATCATGAACAAAATGATTTGGCAACTAAACCTATTCATCCCCATCACAACTTCTCTGGGAACTGATAAAAGTCCTTAAAACACTAAGAGTCCTTAAAACTGTGTTTATTTTGGTGCATTTATTGACTTCAATTTTAGGGTCCACACTAACAGGATCCATTAAGAAAAATGGGACGTTCTGATGTGATACCCAGATGGACGGAAATTGATGGGTTCTCCTTGTGCCACCATTAGTCCATGACCTTTCTGGGAATTTGTTTATTAGATTATAGATGATAGCTAATTAATCACAGAGCCGACTTCTGAAGACTAAGACGTAGAACAAGTATGTTTTGGTTGATGTGGAGGAAAGAGAGGTGCGTTTCTGTTATAGGCGTCATTGCCCAGTGGATTTGGAGACCCTTAGGGGTCATCTTCTGGACAGTGGGCATCTGAGGGAAGGAAATCAAGCAAGAGAATGACATAGGAAAACGGACAAAGTTTGCCCACTTGAGGTTTCTAGCTCAATAGCTGAACTTTCGGCAGAGAAAACATGTCACCTCGCAGATTATGTGTCTTTCCTGGCTCCCCTGGTTGCCTTCTGGATCAAATTTAAACTGCCTATTTCAAGAGCGGCCAGTATCCCTTCACTCTAGCGGTGCATTGTGTAAATAGCCATCATGGGCAATTAGTGTCTCTGATTTTTTTTCCTTCTAAATAATGCGGTTGAGTGACGTTTCATATATTTCAGTTTTTCTCTCCCCAAATCACGCCAAGTAAATGATATTTTCTTATGCCTTGCAAAGTTCATGCATATATCACTTCAACCGTGATGAAAAAGGATAAGGGGATAAAAAACAAATGAGGATATGAACCTGCCCCTCACTCACATTTTGTGAACATAGACTGTTGCAGACAGAAGATGCCATTAGGAAAAAACTTTTTTTTTTTTTTAAGAGAAGACCATTTATTTTTTTATTTTATTTTATTTTATTTTATTTTTTTGACCATTTATTTTTTTAATATAGTGAATATGAAGTTACTATATAACATCAAATCGGAATGTTTTGTTGTTTATTATTCTTTCTTGCCTGTACCCAGGTACATCAATGTGATTTAACTTTACTTATTTTGAGAAAGAGAGAGAACGTGAGAGAGCTTGTGCACTGGTGTGTGCGTGCAAGTGTGAGTGAGTGGGGAAGGGGCAGAGACAGAGGCAGAGAGAGAATCCCAAGAAGGTCCCAGGCTGTCAGCATAGAGCCCAACACGGGGCTTGATCTTACAACCGTGAGATCATGACCTGAGCCGAAATCAAGAATCAGATGCTTTCCCGGCTGAGCCACCCAGGCGCCCCCGACTCCGAGTCACTTTAAGCTACACATCAATCTGTATTCTCAGGACCCCAGTAGTAGAAAAAGAAGTCTGTCTGAAAATCAAGGGCTCAACGCCTGAGGCAAAGACTGAGAAGGAGGGGGATCTTCACCAAAGTGCCAGGTGGCCTCAGTGACCACACTCACGAGTGATGTACGGGTCCTTCCCTCCAGCCTACACCCTTTCAGACCGCCTGTTTGGCAACGGAATATTATTCAGCCACGAGAAAGGAGGATATCTTGAGAAAGGAGCATATCTTTCCATTAGTGACAACACGGATGGACCTTGAGCGTGTTACGCTAAGTGAGATGAGTCAGACAAAGGCAAGTATTGCATGATCTCATATATGGAATCCAAAAATGTCAAACTCATAAAAAATAATAAAATCGTGGTTACCAGGGGATGGGAGTCGGGGGGGGGGGATAAAATTGATGCTGTTTAAGGGTACAAACTTACAATGAGTAGTAAATAAGCCACAGATGAATATAGACAACAATGTTGTACTCTAATTGTATAATGTGATAAATATCAATACAATGGCCATCATATGACAGTATGTAAGTGAATCAAAGTGACACGTCATACTCCCTAAATTTGCACAATGTGTCACACATATTCCATAGGAAAAAGACTTCTCATTTGGGCAATAGAATGATCTAATTCTACTATTTTCTCTTCCGTTCTATTATATTTCGTGATCCCCGCAGGGCAGGTGGCCACCACTGGCCTAAAGACGGTGAAAGGACTCAAAATTGGCCACAAAGGGTGACTTCAAAAGATTGAACCCATGGCCCTCTCGGTGCTCCTGTTTTTACTCACTACCCGCCCCCCAGGCTCCTTAACTTCATCTGGTCACACAGACTTCTGTGTGTCGACCCAAGCGAGGGTCACCCAAGCAAGGGTGCTGCCCACCCAAGCCCCAAAGAATCACCTGATCGATTCTTTGACACATCTGTCTCCCAGAGAGCCAGACGGGAAAGCAAGCTTGGGCCCTTCCATGTGGAAGAGATGTGGGGAAGAGCTGGGCTTTAAGAAGATGGGTTGTGTTTCTGGAACAGAAGCTGGTGGTGCCCCGTCAAGGAGCCCTCGCCACTCACCACTCCCTTGTGCTCTGACCTGATGGCTTCCTACTTCAAGTACTTCTGCCTGAGGGCTTTCTCTGGCTTCTGGGGCAAGCCGGAAGTGATGGGCAGTTAATGGGTCTAGAAGTAGCCCTCAGCCAGCGACCCACAGAAATTAGGGGATAATACCCCAGGCCCCTCACCCTTCGGGCAAAGTAACTCTGAGGTGTGCCCTAGGCTGTCCTCCAGAGGCTCCCAGGGAGACTGAGCCCCAGTTGCCCATAGTAGTAAATTCCTCATTAACTCAGCCTGTATTGGTTTCTTTTCTTATCCTCGTCTCAGGGTTTGCTTCTGAGGGAACCCAGTCTAAGAGCTAGAACAGGGGATGTGTGAGGTTATAGCTAGACACACCCACTGGGACCACGTGGTGGAGGCCCTAAATGTCATGTTGGGGTGAGACTTTATTCCATGGTGACCGGGTGCTGAGTGTCTGATCAGACCCCAATGCTAAAGGATCGTTCTGGAAACAGAAGAGTGGCCTAGAGCAGTGGTCCTCAAATCATGCATGGTCCCTAGACCACAAACGCAAGAATCATCTGGCAACTTTTTGATAATGGTCCGGTAGCTTTTTTACTAATGCAAATCCTTGCCTGCACCCGGACCTGCTGTATCAGGGGGTCGGGTCCCAGAAGCCAGTGTTTTTGTAAGCCCTCCAGGTGAACTTGATGCCCCTTAACGTTTGAGAACCACTGGATTACAGAACCACTGGAGTGGAAGTTGTTAGCGTGGAGACCAGTTATCGGGCTACGGTGAGCGTCTGGTGAGAAACTATAAAGGCCCGAGCTGTGAGTTTTGATTCCCTTCTCCTCACTCTTTTTGCCTTGGCCCTGTGTTCTGTGTGGGGCATTGGCCAAATCTGATGTCTTCTTCAGGAGACAGCGACAGCTACTCCCCCTTCAGAAATCAAGATCCCATGGCTTATGCGTGTGGAGCCTGAGAAGTATTGTAAATCTGAGAATGAAATCCCCATAAACTGGGCAATAAAAGCTTTTTAACAGAAATTACTTCCTGAGAAAGGGAACATTGTGCATGGATGAGGGGGAGGGACAGAGTCTGGGAAGACGGATAGGAGGAGGTCTCCTGCTAAGTGGCCTGAAATCTGAAATTAGTTTGTGTTAGTTGGAGACCTAATCCATATTATTATTATTATTTGCTGTTGCTTGAAAACCTTTTTTTTTTTATTTTCAGTGTTAGCTTGACCAGGGTCTTTATAAGTCATGAGTTTCAGAACCCCATAATTATGCCCTGTAACCTTGTCCAATGGCATCCCAGACTCTCAGCGCCTGCTTATGGGCCTGTGGGAACTCAAAGTCCCCCAACAGTCCCCAGGGCTAGGGTGGGTGAGGGAGACGTGGTTGGCAATGGCCCATCCCACCGGGGTACCAGCTCCCAGAACAACAAGGCCTTTGACTGAGGCCTTCACTGGAAACTGGATGACATTCTCTGGGCCAAAAGGGGCAATTGGAAAGGTAGTTTTGTGGGTTGGCTCCCAAGCCAGAGTTGAAATTAGGCTGTAGCAAGTCTGAAAGAAACCTGGCAGAGGAGGAAAAGGCACTCCCTGTGCCAGGAACTGCATAAACCCATGACCAATCAAACAGAACCAATGTGGTGAGGAAATATTTCTGACTGGTAAAGATGGCTTCACCAGCTAGTGATTTACCGTAAGTGGTGACGGCCAGCGTCCTGCCTGGTGGAGTGTGGCCTGTTGAAGGAGAGCCGGGATGAAATGATTGCTGTGTTATTTATCCTTGATTTGGTGGCGGGGGGGGGGGGGGGAGTATGTCTTTGCAAGAGGAACTGAAGAGGGGAAATCTTCTGTGATTGCGAAGCCTGAAAAGGGCATTGCGTGCCCTTCTTAGCCAGGGAGATTGAATGATTGCTTGAGCTACGTTGCATAAAATTAATGAAGATAAAGATGTACATGGACCAGAATTTACGAGGCGTGTGGATATTTTTCATAAACAGAGAGAAATAATTAGCTTGAAGAACAAGCTATGGTTGGCTACACCAAGGGACTTGGCGAGTTCACGGGGGTTGCTTTGTAGATTAAACATAAAGCTGTTATGAAATGAGTAAGCACAAAACCGTGTATCAGATAGAAAGAGGAATAGGGCCAGCTTGGCCCCTTTAAAGCTCCCATAACAGAGGGGCCTCTGGTTGTGTCCATTTCTCTCCATGGACTCCTTGGTTTTTGCGGCAATGTTTCTGGTTGTCATAACAACCAGCTGTGGAATAATCGATCTGGACACTGAGTGGCCTACTCAGTTCAGTCGTTAAAAACGAACATAGGTTTTAACTATTTTGGTGACTTTTATGATGGACGTGAACAAATATGGCAGCGATTGGCTTGATTGCTTAGTTATCAACCTGCGGGGGGGGGGGGGGTCAAAGAACCGGGGAAGGGACCCAGAGACAGGCTGGTCCAACTTCTTTTGCCAGACATGAGGCCCAGAGGGGGAAAATAACACCCAAGTCACCTGGGTAGTATTTGCTAGAACTGGAACGAGACTCCCAGGCCAGAGCCCCCCATCGCTCCCTACCATCTGGTCAACCCACAGCACCTACTCTTTATTCGCTGAAGTGAAACAAAGCTATTTTTTAAAATTCTGCTTTCTCCTAACAGAAGCTAATCCCCCAAAGACATATCTTAATTAAGGTAGCATAAGAAAAATGATGCAAGATAAATATGGGCATTCTCCGCAGCTTAATTTATTATGACTTTAAAAGGGTTGCCTTGCTTCTGTGAAACGTAGTGCATTTTTGCAATTCCCCACAGTTATAAATTAATATAGGCCATTAGGGATGAGGTTAATGGTGGATGAAGGCTGTCTCGTGGGGAATACTCAGCACCTGAGAAAATGAACAGCTGTGGTGTACGGACCCCCAGCCAGTCCTACAAATGATACAACTTGTCACAAAACTAGTCCCCACAGAGGCATATTAATTTCTAATAAATAAACCCAGTCACTTTTTTTTTTTTAAATTGCTTTTCTCTATAAGCACATTCCCATGTTACTCTACCCAGAACGGTTTAGGACTAGGTATCCAGGGGCTGTATGGGCCCATCTTAAGCCAACCCAAGCAAATGCTCCACGCCGACCCTTGGCTCTTCCCTCTGGGGAAGTCTAAATTCACAGCCGAGATTAAGGGCTAATGAGAAGAAAAACTAACGTATTTGCAGGCTCGTTAACTATTATCGGCCTATCCAAAAGTGCCCCTTTTAGAAATACATGAAAGCCTCAGAATCTTCCTAATGCCCAGTGCAACAAGTTAACATCGAGGGAACCTTAGGAAAAACGCGGATTAGACAAAAAAACGTATGTATCAGAAGTTCCCCCATCCCCCATGCCATCCTACAAGTTTGCTGAGAGAGGTTTGAAGGAGTTTAGTAACTCACTGCAGAAGGCTGGAGATGAGCATGCAACCCTTACGCCCCTAGAGATTTCTGGTTAGAAACGTAGTCACTTTGAAAAACCAAGGCCAAGTCTGAGGCTTACGAGGGCCTGATGAAATCAGAAAGGCAAGGTGGTATGTCTGAGGATTGGAGATGTGTGCTATTTCCTGTGAATTGAATCAATCTCTAGGGCGAGCCATACCTGCGTGAGCTGCTGACTTCAGAGACCCCATCCCCCGCCCCCCACCTGCTTTCCCGATGTGGCTTCACTCTTCGTCCTTTTTTGTTCAGGGGACTTAAATGTCCAATCCTGCCTTTCCTGACCCAGGAAAACAAACGTAGAGTCTCTTTGTATGAATAATAATAATAATAACCCTGCAATAAATGAATGTGGGAGAGTGAACGCGCCTCTGGGTGTGAGGGATTTTGATTTATTGTGGCAGCCTGCTGTCCTTCTCTCTGTCTCTCTGTCTCTGTCTCTGTCTCTCTGTCTCTCTCTCTTTCTCTCTCTCTCTCACACACACACACACACACACTCACAGCCAAACAGAAGCACTAAATGATTGGAGGTACACGTGCCCTTGGAGAGCAACCACATCATACTGGATGATCATGCCCAGAGTCTCCGAGCATGAAGGGAACTGCCATTTAGAATACCTTCCATTGAATGGAAAGTTAGCTTGATTTTTTTTTTTTCCACTTTATTTCAGGAAGGGAACAACTGACCAACTGATCGGCTCCTGATAAATCACGGTAAGCACCAACGTACCCAAACTCGATCCAGTCCTGAGGTGCGGCTGATGTAGGACAGAAGCACCGCGTACCGTTGGTTCACTATCAGTTAATCTTTCCGTAAAAAAAGGTCAGCCGTCTCCCTGAAGGAATCGCTCCCTTGTTAGAACAACATTTGTGGTCCCAAGAAACACGGGATGGTGTCTTTCGGGGGTAATTTAACATGGAGTGCGGTTTTATCTAGGTCCTTCCAATTCACTGTTTCTTTATGACAGGTTATAATTCACCCTCCGGGTTGGAAGGTACTTCTGTGGAGCCCAGGACACCACTCGGGGCCTCAGGGACTAGACAGGCACACTGAGGCGTAACCCCTACCTTCAGGAAGCACGTAAAGTTATCAGTAAGACGAGACTGCACATGTGCTAACAATGCTAAGTTGTGCAGCAGGAAAGAGGACGAAAAAGGTCCCAGTCTGCTGAACCCAAAAGTTCTATATATATCCCCTAGTTATTCCTCACGACAACGTAGACGAGGCAGTTGTGTTTAGCCCGATTTCAAAGATGAAGACACGGAAGCTTGGAGAGGCGAAGTGGCTTCTGTAGGGGAGCAAAACTTGCCAGTCCAAAATGTGTCACTTTGGCGTGTGAATTATTTCAGGATGATTCTTTTTTTTTTTCATTTTAATTCTAGTATAGTTCGCATACAGTGTTATATTCGTTTCACATCTATAGTATAGTGATTCGACCCTTCCATACGTCACCCGGTGCCCGTCACAACTGCACTCTTTAATCCCCATCACCCATTTCACCCATCCCCCCACCCACCTCCCCTCCGCTCAGGCTGATTGTTTTTAAGAAACAAAAAGACTCAAGGCTGATTGTTTTTAAGAAACAAAAAGACTCAAGAAGTTTTTCCTTTTTTGCCTCTCCTCTAACTGCCAAAAGGAATTCAGATCGAGGACCGGCTCCAGGAGAGCGCTGTCACCATAGATAACTACAGTATAACACAAACTAGGTGTGGTAGACAGGGAGGAATCTAGCAAAGCCCATTTGTTAAAATTCCTCTGCGTTCGGATGTTTCCGGATAGCCCAGCAAACATTTGTTTACCAGACATTTACTCTTTTTCATTTTCCTGTGCAATGTCTCCTTTCCTCCCTCCCTCCCTTCTTCCCTTCCTTCCTTCCTTCCTTCCTTCCTTCCTTCCTTCTTTCCTTCCTTCCTTCTCCCTCTCTTCCTCACTGCCTTCCTTCCTACCTTCCTGTCCTAGACCCCTACCCCCTTCTCCTCAGCTCTGGATGGCGTGTAAACCTCAATTGCTTGACTGCCTGTGGGCCTTATATTCTTATGGAGCCCTCAAATGTAATGTTATTTTTATGTAACTTAAATTTTGTTTTCTCCTGTGAACCCCTCTCGTGTCAGTTTATTTCTTAGACCAACCAAAAGAACCTGGAAGGGTGGGAGAAATGTTTTTCTCCCCAACACTTCCCTAAGTTCACCCAGCTGGTAAAGGGTAGAGCTGGAATGGAAGGCAGGCAGTCTCACTCTGGAATCTAGGCAAGCTTCACCATGCCAGGTTGCCCTCCGTAGTTTTGCAACACAGGCCATGAGAGTCAGGGGACTCCAGAGCGGAGGGAGCTCTCTGAGGTTTAGAGTACAGGAACGTTTTCAGAGAACAGGTGGGATCCAAGTTGGTTCCCATGGGGGATAAGCAGAGGAGAGAATACCAGGTGAAGAAACAAAATGGCAAAGGCAGGGATGAGGGACACTCAGGAACTGCATGATACTTTCTTCTTGGGTGCTCACTGAGCTGTTCTACCCAGCAGCTCATGTCCGTGAGAACCATCTGATGTGAATTCCCCTCGCAACCATCAGGATCATCCAAAACCAAATTCTCAGCCTTGATTTTACTTATTGGCAGCATTTGACCCAGTGCATCACTCCCTCTTCCTTGAAACTCTTGGACAGTTGGCTCTTTGAGGTTTCATCCTCTTTCTGGTTATTCCTTCTCATTCTTCCTCATTTCCCTGACCTTTAATTGGAGTGCTTCAGGCCTCAGTTCTTGGACTTTTTTTTCTTTTTTTTTTATTAAAATTTTTTTTTAATGTTTATTTATTTTTGAGACAGAGAGAGATAGAGCATGAATGGGGGAGGGGGGCAGAGAGAGAGAGAGAGAGAGAGAGAGAGTCACAGAATCCAAAGCAGGTTCCAGGCTCTGAGCTGTTAGCACAGAGCCCGACGTGGGGCTCGAACTCACGAGCTGTGAGATCATGACCTGAGTGGAAGTTGGATACCACCCAGGTGCCCCTGGATTTCTTTTCTATCTAAACCCATTCCTTTGGTGACCTCACTTAACCATAATAATTGTTTCAATGTCATAACTATGTAATCTAAATGAGTGAAATATAATAAATATCATGCATGCACACATGAACAAAATTCCCAGAATGTCCAGGGCCAGCCAAGATGGAGTAAGCTCACTTAGTCTATCTTCCTACTGATTACAATGGAAAATTCTGCTGTGGTGACTATGTTGGTGGTGGTTCAGGCACCTGAATCTTATCTCCATGACTAGTGGAACCAGGAAGAGGACCCCCCCCCCCCGTGTGAAGAATGTAGGAGGAATTCCCATTATTTTTTTTTCTTGCTGCTTCACCCCGAGGGTGGTTCCAGTGATGCAGAATTGTCTGACAGTGTGTTGGAGGGACGGAGGGCTGAGAGTCTGAGAAAAATCCATTTTTCTGGTCAAAGGAATTGGGGAAAGGGGAAAGTGGGAGACAGAGAACACGGAGAAAATCTTAACGAGAAGAAAGGTGGAAAAAGGGAATCCCTCTAATTCTGTGTATGAACTGATACAAATCCTGGGTTCATCCCTAAGCTGTGCATGAATAGCACAGACCCAAAAGCACAGGAAAATCTCTGATAACTGAGCCGTGATATTAAGCACTTCCAAGTCCCAAACACACTCCTGACGGTCACATATACTGGGAGAATAAAGACAATAGGATTGAATCCTGAAATGATATTTGAAACATGATATTTGCTCCACAGAAAGTGGAACAAAACTTGTGGTCTTAACTGGGTTGATTTCCTGCTTTAAACAACAACAACAACAACAATAAAATCTATTGACATTCCATTCTCAGGAGGATTTCAACAGAACCCAGTCTCATAACATAATAATCAGTATGTCCAGAATGCAATCTACAAATTTTCAACATATGAAGAAGGAGGAAAATCTGACTAATTCTCAAGGGAAAGAGCAATAAACAGAGGCCAACACCGCAAGGATCCAGATGTTGGAATTAGCAAAAACATGAAAGCAGCTATCATAGCCACGTTCCGTAAAGGTGAACATTCTTGAAATGAATGGAAAGATAGAAATGCTCGAGAGAAAAATAAGAACTATAAAAAAAGAACCAAATTGAAATTTTAGGACATAAAATATGATATCTTAAATTAAAAAAAAATATCACTGGATGAGTTCAACAGCAGAACGGAGATGATAGAGTAAACGTGAAAATAGATCATTAGAAATTATCCAGTCCAGGTGTACCTGGGTGGCTCAGTTGGTGAAGCGTCCAGCTCTTGGTTTCAGCTCAGGTCACGTTCTCATGGTTCCTGAAATCAAGCCCCGCTTCAGGCTCTACGATGGCAGCATGGAACCTGCTTGGGATTCCCTCTCTCCCTCTCTCTCTCTTTCTCTCTCTCTCTGCCCCTCCCCTGCTCATGCTCTCTCTCTCTCTCTCTCTCTCTCTCTCAAAATAAATAAATAAACTTAAAAAAAAAGAAAAAGAAGACAAAGTATCCACTCTGAAGAACCAGAGGCAAATGTTAAAACGAAAAGAAGGTAAAGATTAAAAACATGAACAGCGCTTCAACAAATGGTGCTGGGCCACTTGGACAACCAATATGCAAAAAAACCAAAAATGTACCTCGATTATACCTCAAGCTTTATACCAAAATTCACTGAAAATGGTTCATAGACCTAATATAAAACATAAATCCGTAAGACTTTTAAAAGAAGATAAAAGAGAATATCATTGAGACTTTGAATTAGGCTTCTTGGACACGAAACCAAAATCATGATCTTTAAAGAAAAAAAAATGATAAACTGGGCTTCATCAAAATTTAAAACTTTTCCTCTGCCAAAAACACTTTTAAGAGAATAAAAAGATACTACAGACTTGGAAAATAGATTTACAAATCACATGTCTGATGAAGGACTGGTAAGCAGACTATATAAAGAATTTTCCATGCTCAATAAATAGCCCAATTAAGAATAGGCAAAGATTTTAATGGACATCTCACCAAAGAAGATATTTGGATGGAAAACAAGTACGTGAAAAGAAACGTATCATCCATCATTAGTGAAAGGAAAATGCAAACCACAGTGAGATACTTTTACACACCTACTTGAATGGTTAAAAATAAATAAATTAGGGGTGCCTGGGTGGCTTAGTTGGTTAAGCACCCAGCTCTTGGTTTCAGCTCAGACCATGATTTCACAGTTTGTGGGCTAGAGCCCCGCGTTGGGCTCTGTGCTGACAGCACGGAGCCTTCTTGGGATTCTCTCTGTCTCCCTCTATGTTCCTCCCCGGCTTGTGCTTGCTTTCTCCCTCTCAAAAAAAATAAAAATAAAAATAAATAAACATGAAACAAAATAAAAACAAATAAGTATCTTTTTTTTTTAATTTTTTTTTTCAACGTTTTTTATTTATTTTTGGGACAGAGAGAGACAGAGCATGAACGGGGGAGGGGCAGAGAGAGAGGGAGACACAGAATCGGAAACAGGCTCCAGGCTCCGAGCCATCAGCCCAGAGCCCGACGCGGGGCTCGAACTCACGGACCGTGAGATCGTGACCTGGCTGATGTCGGACACTCAACCGACTGCGCCACCCAGGCGCCCCCAAATAAGTATCTTAAACCCAGCCTGTCCTAAACCAAACTCCCAGCTTTCCCCCCAAACCTGTCCCATTTATTGATTTTTGAGACAAAGAGAGAGCATGAACAGGGGAGGGTCAGAGAGCTCAGGGCCATTCTTGATCCTCCCTCTTTATCTTACCTTGAGAAGGAACTCAGAATCCCATTACCTCCCAGTCCTACCAACCTGGTCCAAACCATCATCGTTTTTGCAATGACATTCTCACTAGACCTGCTGCTTGGTGCGTGGAGATGCACCACCCAGCTGCCTCTTTCAGGAAGGGAGTTGCCACCAGCTCCTTCAGCCGTTAACTCCTTCAAAGTCTGCTTCAGCTGCAGAGAGCCCCGTCACTCCCTCTACCCCAGACACACGGGCCTCCTTGCTCTTTCCCAAGCAGACAGGCAAAAGACCTGCCTCAGAGCCTTTGCACCTGCTGTCCTCTCTGCTTAACCGTTCTTTTTTTTTTTTTTTTTTTTGCTACCCTCTGTCTTAGTCTCCTAGGGCTGCCATGATAGCACTGCAAGCTTGGTGGCTTAGAACAAGAGAAATCGATTCTCTCATTGTTCTGGAAGCTTCTGTCCAAAATCCAGTTTTCACAGGGCCATGCTCCCTCTAGAGTCTCTAGGAGAGGTCCCTTCCTTTCCTCTACCAGATTCTGGTGGCTCCAGGTGTTTCTTGGCTCGTGGCTGCATCTCTGCGATCTCTGTCTCCATCTTACCGTGGCCGCCTTCTTTGTGTCTCTGTCTGTGACCTCCTTGTCTGTTCTAAGGACACTGGCCATTGGATTTAGGCTAATCCAGGATGATCTCATCTCAAGATCTTTAACTTAATCACGTCTGCAAAGACCTTTCCCTCCCCACCCCCCCAATAAAATCACATTCACAGGCTCCAGGGATTAGGAAATGGATATAACCTTTGGAGGGCTATCCCTGAACCCACTCCACCTCCTTAGCTCAGTCCTTCACTTCTTTCAGAACTTTCCCCTGAAGATGCCATCTCAGTATGTGACCTTTCCCCACCAACTTACTTAAAACGGAAGCTCCCCTACCCCTTTCCCCTGCCCTGATTAATTTTTCTCCACTGCACCTAGCACCACCTGCCATGCCGTATAATTTACTTCTTTATGCCTTATTATTACAATAAATCCACCTCCCCCATTAGAATCGGAACGACTTTTTTTGTCTGTTGCATTCACCACCATATCCCCCTCCCCCCCCAGTGCCTGGTGGGGTAGTCATGTTGAACGAGTGATTATCTCCATCTTATGAATGCTTAAACAGGCACAGAGAGGTCAGGTAATTTGCCCAAGTGGGGCATTCAAAGCAAGGCCAAACCCATGTTCCTGGACCAGGACAGTTCCCTGGGGTGGCAGTGACTTCTAGGGATGTCTGTGGTCTTAGGGCTGAGGATACGTTGGGTTGTCTTCTTACCCTCAGACTATCTGGGACACATGGCACACCTCTGTCATCTCAAAGTTTTCCCATGCTCTTCCTCGTACTTGGTGACATTCCCCATTAAAGTTTTCCCTTCCAACTAGCCTACATCTTAACATGCTGCCGTGGAGGTTCGTTCTTCTGTCTTGAGGGGCAAGAGAGGGCAGCTGGTCTCCGGTCCCCTTGCATTTGGAGCCTATTATCAAGCCGCCCTGTGGGCATTGCTGGTCCAGACAAAACACATCAGACACGTTTTTTTAGCTTTTTCCAGAAATCTCGTTTTATTGTTTCCCGCCCCCTCCCTTCTCCCCTTCCCCGCAATGGGTTTCTGATAAAATACAGGATGAGATTTTTGGCTTGTAGCATGCACTGCCCTTAGGTGATGTTCTATAAATAATGAGTGGAACAGAACAACATTTTTTAAAAATGCATGTCTTGGCACAAATTCAATTAGTGGTGCTGGCACTTGCTAAACCTAGCAAATAAATGCATTTTCCCTGGCAACCAACGCCAGACTGAGCTCTCTTAATGCCTGTTTTCCGGGAGTCCTAGTTTGCAAACCGTACTTTCATAAACAGCAGAGAATGCTCAGAAGGAGGGGAAGAGGCAGCTAATAGTCCCACCCAATTCACAGGCAGGGAGACCGAGGTGGGAAGGGACTGTGTCCCTCCACGATGGACAGCCCGGAGCTTCCCATACGGGGTCACACGAATTCATACAGCTCCAGAGGCCAAAGGCATTTGCTCATTCCATCATGCAAGCCGCTCTGGAAAGCAAGGCCAGATAAAATCCAAGTTGATGTTTGGATGGACATTATTCCGGGCTCTGTCAGCCAGATTCTCAGCCTGTGAAGCTCTGTGGCAACGTGTGTGGAGCCTCATCTCAGGCTCTAGCTGATGGGAATTTCTATAATAGGGGTAGCTGAAGCCAAATTCTCAACCAATATAACTCTGTGAATTCCCATAGAATTACGTAAGTTGAGAATCTGGCCTGTGTGTACATGCATGTATATAACTCACATTATTTTATGAGGTCAATCATAAGGATGACCATAAAAGTATGGATGACCATAAAAGTCTCTCCGTTACATTACTCTTTTTTGTTTTTGGAAGGGTCATGGTCTTAGACTGGGATTCCATAGTGGACTAAATGGGAAATTATATGTGTTTGTGTGTATGTGCATGTGTGTATACATATATATGAATATGTATAGATATGCATGCATATCTATACATACATATGTATGTGTATATATATACAAGAATTAAAAAATTCCACCTTGGGGCACCTGGGTGGCTCGGTTGGTTAAGTGTCCGACTTCGGCTCAGGTCACAATCTCGCGGTCCGTGAGTTCGAGCCCCGCGTCGGGCTCTGTGCTGACAGCTCAGAGCCTGGAGCCTGTTTCGGATTCTGTGTCTCCCTCTCTCTCTGCCCCTCCCCCGTTCATGCTCTGTCTCTCTCTGTCTCAAAAATAAATAAACGTTAAAAAAAATTTAAAAAAAAAAATTCCACCTTATCTGAATCCACCGGGGGCAGTTATGATTCCGTTTTGTTTCTGCCTTCCCAGGAAGTCCTATTTTCCTCCATTTTTTTTGTTTGACTGAAGTACGGTGACCCCAGTCGTGGACAGTTCTGATCAACCTTGGACAGATGAGCTCCTTAAATTGTCCAGAAAGCGCTTGAGAATTCCATTCAGGAAGTTCCAGACACTAGAGCAATTTGGAGTTTTCTGTCCGTGCCTCCCCCCAGTGCAGGTGGCTTTTATCTTTACTATAGGTTGTTCAATGAAACGTCTTGGTCATTGGAGTTCATTTGCAATGTAGCGTTTAAACCTGTAGAGAATAAATCCCATATGTGCAGGAGGGAATAACAGCAGAAAAGGAGACATGGAAACTTTCACCTTTTCCCTGCAGCCATTGGTTCAGGGCCAGCCCAGGCCTGCATCGGCAGGACCCATCTAGCCTTTCAATGAATACCATTTCTTGTGCTGTGCGAAAAAAGGTTGGTGGTCTTGGTCTGGTGGGTCTGTGCGGGTAACTGCCTACATCCCTGGCCTGAGCCCAACAGCTAGCGCCGACTCCATCGTACAAAGGCTAAAGGGCAGTTGGACTCAGTGTCCCTGGGGGGAGGCCGATGGGAGGTATTCTTAGACCGTCCTTGATGACTCTTCCCTGTCTCCTCTCATTTGACTTCATAGACTGGTTTTCTTCCCGGGGAAATGGGCGGTGTCTCCCCAACGGTTTCAAACTCATGTTGCATTTCAAGGGCATTTCAGCCAATTACTGAGCAGATTCTCCATTTTCCACGCCTCGGGTTGGGCTCTGAGCTGAAAGAGGGAGTCCAAGCCTGAAGGAGCTCATGGCCTGGGAGGAAAAAGGAAGGCCGAGGGCATGCCCAGCTCATGGCTTCCTGGAGCTGAGAAGCAGTGGGGTGAAGTGAACTATGGCTTGTGGGGGGGGGGGGGTGCAGGGAGGGGAGCCAGCAGAGAGGGGAGAACCAAGTCCCAAGACCTTGGAAGAAGAGTAGAACTTTGACAAGAAGCGGGAGCGGAGGTGGGGGAGAATGTTCCAGGGTGAGAATACCCCAGGTACAAAAGGACAGGATAGTGCAATATGCAAATGGTTCCGGGAGTCCCTTCAGTGGCCCTTCTTGGCCGTTATGCTAAAAGGCAAACAACCACCACAGCCTGCTCCCAAAGCCCTTCACTTGGCTAGCCTCTCTGCCTCTGAGATTATTCTTTCATTTTTTTCACCTTCCCTTCTGCCCCACCCCCATACATTAACTCCATGGGCCAAGTCTTCTCACATTCCTGCGTATTTACGTCTGCTACCTTCATCACCTCTTTCCTGCTCTTTTTCTTTTTTTCTGGATAATTCTATCTCATCCTTTAGAACTCCTCCTAGGTTTTTCCCCTGACTCCTTCTCTCCTCCCCAGAGGTGACATTTGATGTCCCTCGTGGTATTTTCACAGCCCCTTGTACACAGATAGACAGTGTTGTCATTGACAGGCCCCTTGTGGCACAGGCTGGGCCTCTGACCTCTGTATCCAAAGAACCTAAAGCGGCCTATTGTTGGGGAGGAAAAACTTTTCCTCCACCCTCTTAGGTTTAGAGATTGGGGGCCTGCAAATGAAACGGACAAAAGACAGATTAGCAACAGGGAAAAAAAGCGGATCTAAATAAGTCCCTACGCTCAGGAGCTTACAAAGAAACGTGACCCGAGGTGGTTAGGATTTTTAAATACCACCTTCACAGAAGATGAGGAGAAGCAGGGGGGCACTTCTGGGAGAACGGATGACTTTTAGGAAAAACAAATGGGAATTTAGGAAAATAGATGGGAGATACGACAGTTCTATGACAATGTCTGTTTAAGTGATTTCTTATCCAGACACTGAGTTGTACTGACTTCTCTCTTCAGTGATAAGAGTCGATCTTTCCTGGTTGTGAAACTCCAGAGGGATTTATGGCAGTTGAATTATTTGGGGAGGCATTGCGTTTAGGAAGAAGGGGAAGTTTAGCAAAAAAAAAATCTCTTACTGCAGCTGTGGACTCTCCAATATCTTCAACTCAAAATAATCCTTATGGCACCATGGCATATTCTAGACCTCTTCACCAGCACATAGTGGAGGCTCTCACAACATTTGGTGAACAAGTAAAGTATCCCAAGCCTGCTCCTTTTCCAGTGTTTGGTAAAAGGCACCATCATTGGTTAGGTGCCCAAGCCATAAACCTAGGACTTGGCCTTGATTTCTCTCCCGTGCCACATCTCATCCATTAGCTGTTCTTGTCAGCTCTGCTTCCAAGATATATCACGAGTCTACTCGCACCACCCGCCCCCCCCCCCCCCATCTCCACTACCATCCACTCCTCTCAGGAGCCATCGTCTTTCGCCTGGACAACGGCAAAAGCTTCTTCACGCGTTCCTCATAATTTCCACACTCGTCCCGGCATCACCATCCACCCACACGGAAGCCAGAGTGACCTTTTTAAAGGGCAAATCTGCATATGTCTGTCTTAGCTCCCTAGTAAATAGAGTCTGTGGTAAAGCTTATGTGGTACTATGCTATTAGGATGTCTAATCCCAGGAAGTTGGAGTGAGGGATGGTGGAAGCGAGGCAGGGAAGGATGGAAAGCCAATGGAGGGTGCCACTTTTTCGTATCAAGTGACACCGATTGCTTGAGCTAATGGGCTGGCTGCCAAGAAGTCATGTAAGGACTGTATCTCAAGACCATCTGTCCAAGGGAAGGAAGGGGGGTCGGAATCTACCAACTCCTGTCTTCTGGGGGTCAAAAGAGATCAACTCCCAGTAAGATATCAACTCCCTGCACTTAGGAGTTGGCATATGTATAGGCTCTACACGTGCCTCCTTGTCGAGGAGGGGAAAATTCCAGGGGGAGGTGAGAGCCACATGGAGGAGGCATGAGGCGAGGTGATGTTGGAGTGTGTCTATGTTATGTTAATCACAGAGCTCATACAGAGATGGTCGTCCCCACTGTAGTCAGGGCGGAAAAACTAGTAAAAGGCCCAGTGGACAAGTGAGGCTGAGAAGATGTTAAGTGATGTCTGAGAAACATCGATATAATGTCCCTCCCCTACCTCAAACCCTCCGGTGGCTTCTTAGTCACTTTGTCTAATATGCCTAGCCTACAGAGCTCCTACTTATTCCCCAACTCATCCCTTCCTATCCCTTTTTCAGACATCTACATCAGCCACCATGACCTTAATGGTTTTTGAATATACCAGCCTTGTTTTCACCCTAGGGGCTACATGTTTACTGGTGTCCCTCCCTGCAAAATTTTCCCCTCAGATTCACATAGCTACTTGTCATGGAGGCCACACCCCCAAAATCCCCTGCTTAGAGAGCCCTTCCCTGGATCACCTACCCCCACCCAGTCACTCTCTATCAGATCATCTGGTTTTATTTTCCCCATGGTACTTATCTCCATCTGTAATTACCCCAGTCATTCCTTTGCTTGTATGTGGTCTTCCTCCCATGACTAGAATGCAAATGTTCTTATCTCACCTGGGGATCAGGCCTTCTGAGGCTTCCATGTAATGATTGGTGAATCCGAAATAGTCATTAGAGATAAAAATAGAGAGCTAGAAGAGATCCATCCCCCAGGGCACGATGGCACCTTCACTTCAATTAATAATAGTAATTCCTGATTTGGGTTCCCCTTCTTCCCCACTGAAAATCTTTTGGTGGTTTCTTACTGCCTCCAGGAAAAATCCCCCAACACTCAGGATAGTAGAAGATTCTCCTTGATCTGAGCTCTAGCAACCTGCTTTCTTCCCCGCGTGTTCTTTCACAGGAGCGCTGAGGGTGGATGGGCAGGTGGCGCACAGCACCATTCTCGAGGACGCCATTTTCGTCTTTGTGAATGGCATCCCCTTGAGCTCAGGGTGCACAACCCGACCTGGACAGCCCTGCCCTGCCCTCTGCCAGTAGACCTCCAAAACACCCTGCTCGCTCTTGCCCCCGGGGCCCCCGTGCTTCCTCTTTGCCCCACCTGAAAGGCAGAGTTCACAATGTCAGCCTACCTAAAACCTACCGTGTCTTCCAGGAAGCCTCTCCCTCTCCTTTGTGCCCTCGTAGCATCCTGTGGTGTTCTGGTCACAGTCCTCATCCCGATGTGCTGTAACTGGGTTTATTGGTCTCTGTCCTCCTCTGGTGTATCCAAAATGGCCGCATCAGGTGGTCTACCCATACAATGGAATACTATTCTGCCTTCTAAAGGAAGGAAATTCTGACACATGCTGTGACACGGGTGAACCTCGAGGACAGTATGCTAAGTGAAATAAGCCGGATGCAAAAAAGACAAATATTGTACGAGCCCACCAGTATGAGGTATTTAGGGTACCCAAGTTCACAGGGACCGAAGGTAGAATGGCGGTTGCCGGGGCTGGGGGAGGAGAAATTGGGAGTTCGTGTTTAACTGGTACAGAATTTCAGTGTTGCAAGACGAAAAGAGTTCTGGAGACGGGTTGCACAACGTGAATGTAGTTAATGCCACTGAACCGCACACTTAAAACTGGTTAAGATAGTAAATTTTATGTCATGTGTATTTTACCACATTGTAAAAAAAAAAAAAACAAAAAAACAAAAGACGAAAAACTTTTAAGGCTACAACAGTATGTTGCATGCCCACATGTCCTTGTTAATCCATCGTCAAATGATGGAGTCTACTGCTACTCTCCCTGAAGCTTTGGAAAACCACTGTGACTGCCTTGATAAATAGAATCCAGGGGAAACACTGCTATGCGGCTTTCTGAGGCCGGGTCATAAAAGCTAACACAGCTTCTGCCTGGGAAATGGGCCTGGGGATCCCAGAGCTATCAGGTGAGAACTCCAGCTACCTGGAGGCCACCGTGCTAGAGAGGCCACACGGAGAGACCACCTAGAGACGGAGAGACGTGCCTGACGAACAACTGTCCCAGACCCCAGCTGTTTGAGTCTCCCCAGTATCAACCACCAGATGTGAGTGAGCCTTGGATGGTTCCAGCCCCCACCCTTCCAAGTGCCCCCCCCCCCCCGCACCATGAGTAAGAGCACATATGAAGTCCCTCCTCTGAACCCTACCCATGTTACAGATTTGTCAGCAAAATAACATTTGGGTGGGGGGAAGGGAGAAGTGACCAATTTGTCCCGGCTTACCTGAGTCTTTCCTGGTTTTAATACTGAAAGTCCCACAGCCCAGGAATCCCCTCGGTCCTGGGAAAATGGGATGGTTCCTATTACGGCTGGGTTGTGTGCCCCCAAATTCATATGTTGAAGCCCTCAGAACGTGAGTGTGTTGGGAAATAGGGTTTCTAAGGAGGTGGTGAGGTTAAAATGCGGTCATAGGGTGGGCCCTAATCCAATCTGACTGGTGTCCTTATAAGAAGGGATTTGGGCACAGAGAACGCACAGGCTGAGGGGTCACCGTGTGAGGACGCAGCAAGAAGGTGGCCATCTGCAAGCTAAGAAGAGAGGTTCAGAAGAAGCCAATACTCCTGACGGCTTGATCTCCGACCTCCAGTCTCCAGAACTGTAAGAAAATACATTTGTGTTGTTTAAGCCCCCTGGTTTGTGATAGTTGGTATGGCGGCCCTAGTAGACTAATAGAGTTGGTCACCGTTATGGACTAAATGTTTGCTCCCCTTGCCCCCCGATTCATATGTTGAAGCCCTAACCCCTACAGGGATGGTATTTGGAGATTGGGCGTTTGGGAAGTGATTAGGTTTAGATGAGGTTTTTATGATGGGATTAGTCCCCTTATAAGAGCAAGAGTGAGAGGTCTCTCTTTCTGGACACACACAGAGGAAAAGCCATGTGAGGGCATAGTACAAACCAGAAGAAGCTCCCCCCAGGAACCAAATCTGCCAGCACTTTGATCTTGGACTTCCAACTTCCAGAACCGTGAGAAATAACTCTGTGTTCTTTAAGCCGCCCCATCTATGGTATTCGTTATGGCAGTCTCAGCAAACTAAGTTACCCTGGTCGTTCTTAGATTGAAGCCCTAAGTTTCAGGGTGGGGTGGGCGGGAGGGGGGGCGGTTCTTATGTAGTAGCCAATCACCGGGCCAACTTGACAATGGACGTCTCGAGGGCCGGGATTTTATCTTTCATTATTATATTCCCAGCATTTCATACATAAATATTCTACCCCCCCCCACCCGATGTCAGAATGACTAGCATAACAACTGGATACATTGTGGGGTGGGGGGGCCACACCTGTCCCAAATGGGCAGCATCTTAGGTGAATTGTATAATTGGATTTTAGAATGTCTGGATACATAAAGCTGTGCCAAAACGATTGACTTTAGCAGAGTAATCCCATCCGTTTCCTCCCGGAAGGCTCAAGCAATGTGACGCCTTCGATCCTTGCAATTGCTCAGTGGCCTAATCAGACCTTTCGCAGCCCCTCCCACCCGGCAGGGGCTATCGGAACCTATAAAAATCATCCTGGCTTACATCTGCTTCCCCAATCATGACTAGCTGGGATTTTGGACCACGATCTGTCTGTAATGATGTCTCTCTGCTCTCCGTAGCGTCCAGATTTATGAATTTGAAAGTCTGGGATCCTTCTTGCTAAGGACGAACCTCCTGGGTGTACAAACTCCTCACCCAAGTCTCAATTCAGAGTCACCAACAGCTGCTCAGCATACGCGATGTAGGCTGCAGGTATACTTTGCTAGGAAAATAAACACCCGATTCACATGCATGTGCGATCCAGAATATCACCCAGATGTGGGGACGAATACAATGGTATCATCTGTGGGAAAAGCACACTTCGCTGTTGCAATGGGCAGAGCCCTTGACAGAGATGATGTGCAGCTTGGCGTGTGACAGGCGGAGTCGTGAAGGCCACACCAGTGGATCCCACCCTTGAGCCACAGCCTGATTCTGTCATTGCTACAAGCTTGTTGATTTAGGGATAAACAATCTAGATTAAAAGAAAAAAAATCCCACAGCTCTCTGCCCAATTTGGAGCTGGGCTCTGTTTGCAGTCTCGGGATGTCGATAGTCAGTAGAATTGTCTTTGTCCAAGCAGGCAGGGCTGTGAGACGCCGAGTCCACTCGGTTCTGGGCTGTCTGCTTCGAGCCTGTGCACGGCTACCTGAGAAAAGGCCAACAGTGGTGACGTGGGACAGCAGCAGAGACAAGAGCGACTTTCTGTCAGTGTCATGTCAAGGCCCCCAACCTCCCAGCTGGAGAGAGAGAGGAGGCAGCAGCTGAGAAGGAGAAGGTAATTTTTATGTTTTGAATATTTTATTGAAGTGTAATAGACAAACAAGTACATACATTATAAATGTACAGCTCGACACATTTTCTCAAACTGAAAGCACTCACGTAACCAAATCAGATCAAGAAATAAAGCGTGACTGGAAGAATCCCAGAAGCCTCCTCGAACACTCCCCACTCACTATCCCTGTCCCCAAGGGAGACTTCTATCTTGACATCTAATAGTATCGGTAAAAGTTGCCTGTTTGAGGACGTTACATAAATCCAATCAATATATACCCTTTTTGGGGGTCTAGTTTCTTTCTCTTTTTTGAGAGAGAGAAAGGGTGTAAGGGAGCGAGGGACAGAGAAAAGAGAGAGAGAGAGAGAGAGAGAGAGAGAGAGAGGTGGGGCTCACCTAAAGCGGGGCTTGCTCACGAACCACAAGATCATGACCGAAGTCAAATGCTTAACCAACTGAGCCACCCAGGCGCCCTTGGGTCCGGTTTCTGCTGCTTAACATCTTGCCAGTAAAATTCATCAAGACGTTGCACGAAGTGATAGACCCTTCATTCTCCTGGCTGTATAGTATCCCCTTTGTATGAGTACATCACGATTTATCCATCCTAATGTTGATGGGCATTCGGGTAGAGTTCCTAGTTTTGACTATCATGGAGAGTGCTGTTGTGAACGTTCTAGCACTTATCTTTTGGTAATATGAGTACACATGTCTGTCGGATGGCGAGCTGGGGTCAGACTGGCTGGATCAGTGAGTAGGAGGCAACAGATCGTGGCCGCTCTAATCCATTTAGGAGACGCGTGGTTGAATATGGAAGCATGGGTGTTCGTTATTTTGGTATGGTGCCAGCCCAGGGCTAGTCTGAGGACATTCCAAGGGAAGAGGAGAAGGTACAGCGTCTCCCCCTTTGCTTTATTTTTGGAGCTTTCTCCTGCACACACACACACACACACACACCCAGGCATGCACGGCATGGACTTGACTCTCATAACACGGGCTGGGAGGAAGAGGCTTCTTCTTGAGGTATAAGGAGGAACTGTCATAACGACCGCCTTGCCCCCCAATTATGTCCCCCATTGGCCCGATGCTGATGTTGGAATTTCCTTGGTGAGACATGATGAGTGAATGACAGGCAGTTATGGAGAAGGTCATGTTTTAACTTGAGAGACCAAAGGAGGCCAGTCTGAATTCAGGCGCTGGGAGCACGGACTGGGCGCTAACACTGAACCGGTTAAGCCGGATGGATGCAGGATGGAGGAGTTACCAGGTCAGCACGGCACTGGGCATCCAATCTGAGTGCGGGTCCCTGTCCGAGTTAGCATTGGTGGCTGAATCGGAGATCAACCCTGGCACACATTGGAATCTCTTGGAAAGCGTTTAAAAATCCTGAAGTGCGGGCCACCCCCAGGCCAATCAAATCAGACATCTGGAGGGGGGGTGAGTCCCAAGAACCAGCACTTTCTAAAAATCTTTTTTTTTTTTAATGTTTATTTATGTTTGAGAGAGAGAGAGACAGAGACGGAGTGTGAGCAGGGGAGGAGCAGACACACACACACACACACACACACACACACACACAGAATCCAAAGCAGTCTCTGGCTCCGAGCTGTCAGCACAGAGCCCAAGGCAGGGCTCGAACCCATGCACAAGATCATGACCTGAGCTGAAGTCTGACACTTAACTGACTGAGCCACCCAGGCGCCACGGAACCAGCACTTTCTAAAGCACCCCCATCCCCAGTGGTTCCAGTGTGCAGCCGGGAGGTGATTTTGCTCCCCAGGGTAAATTTTGACCCCCGGGGGATATTTGGCAATGTCTGGAGACATTTTTCAGCTGCCACAGCTAACCATCCTACACCACAGGAGGGCCCCCACCTTGCCCCAAATGGCAATCCTACCTAAGTGGAAAAGCCCTGAGCTAAACAAAGTCTAGCTGAGTGGGACCCAGCACGATCTCTTTAAAAGTCTGAGGCTTTGTCTCAACAGGCTCCCTTGATTAGGATAATCTGGAGAGCAGGGATGACATTGCCTTTTCCTCTTCACCTCCCAAAAGAAGTCGCCTGCATGAAAAGAACCAGAAGTGATATGGAAAAATTCACTTCCCCACCTGCAGGAACATCCCTGGGCTTGGGCCAGCTACCTGCGTCATGTAGAATTAAGCATAATCCCCTTGAATCAAAATCCTTTTTCATAGGAGATTCGAAAAATTCAAATTGTTTTTCTCACCGTACCGTAGGGCTTGTGGACAGGCCACTGTTGGACTTTTGTGTGATGATACCCTGGATGGGGAGATAGAGAATGTTTTCACACAGCATAAAGAAAGGGCTTGAAAATGATCTGGACCCTCCCGGACATTGCCCCAGAATTTTATAGCACACATTCTCTGAACCACTCACTTAATTGAGATGTGGCTTATAATAACATTTAAATGTATGACCTATTTGTATTTTACACCCTAAGGAGAAAGCTCTTGAGAGCAGGGACTCTGTCTTTTTTTTTTTTATAACACCTCCCTCCACAAATACACCCATTATACCCATGTCTAGCAGAGTGCTGTATATATTTTATTTTATTTTTTAATTAATTTATTTAACAAAAGAGAGAGAGAGACAGAGAGCACACAAGTAGGGGAGGGGCAGAGAGAGAGAGAGAGAGAGAGAGAGAGAGAGACAGAATCCCAAGCTGGCTCCATGCTGCCAGCGCAGAGCCCAATGAGGGGCTCGATCCCACGAACTGTGAGATCATGATCTGAGCCAAAATCAAGAGTTGGACACTTAACCGACTGAGCCCCCTAGGCGCCCCGGTGCTATGCATATTTTAAGGGCTCAGCAGGTGATTGTAAAAGGAAAGAGAATGAAATGGAGGCGGGAGGAAGAAAGAAAGGGAAGAGACAGAGGGAGGAAGGGAGAGAGGGAGGGAGGGAAGAAGGGAGGGAAGGAAGGAAGGAAGGAAGGGAGGGAGGAAAGGAGGAAGGAGACTTGATGTGAGCCCTGATAGATTTGGATCATCTAATTATACTAATATAATGACTTTCTACAAGATGTCCAATCATCCAGGAAACATAGGATAAATCTATTATCAAGCAGTCCAAATGTTTCTAGACTTGCTGGATGCTCCAGAGTATGTGCATTTATGTATTTATCAATTTACACTCTTTTCTCTGTTTTTCCAGACTCTTTGGGTGTTCTGCAATATAGCTATTGTCATATATTCACACACTATATGTATATATATATATAATATATATATGTGTGTGTGTATATATATATATATATATCACTTTTTTTCAGATTAACTATTGGACCCATTGCTTTAAGTTTAGGGCTATTTCATCTTCAAAGATATCTGGCACTTGAAGAAAAACAAATATATTATTGAAATATACATTTATCGTGTGGGTTCTTCATTTTTCCGATACTCTTGTGTTAAAGAATTCGAAAAAAAAGAAGAAAGGAAAAGACAACCCATCCATTATTTGAGTGGTGCCTTAAGGTTTGGGAGACCGTCTGCTGGAGAGGCTTATCAAAAGAGCAGGGCTCTGGGCCCTACTCCAGACTGGCTAGAGCAGCACCTTAGAACCCCCATTCGAAGCAAGCTTCCCTGGTGATTCAGCGCACCCAAGATTCGTTGTGTTAACAGCGACAGATTTTACAAGCCCCCGGTTTCGCTGCCCGAGCCGTGCAGATGTGTGGTGAGTAGCTAACTGAACGAGTCCCCTTGTAACCAAGGCCAACAAATAAAAGCAGCCAAGTGGAGAGAATTGCCATGGGCACTGGCAGCAGCCGGCTCACGGCCAGAAGCATCCTTTTGGGGCTGCTTTTATGAGAAGGAGAAATATGCAGTTTGGTTCCTGGAGGAAGCGTCTTGCAATAATAATAATAGCTGCAGAAATAGCAATAATAATAAATAGCGGTCACTGAGGGCTTACTAAATGTGACACGGCCTGCTAGGCACATTCCTTGTACATGTGTCTGACCCTCCCAGTGAGTCTAAGAGGCAGGTATGGTTATGATCTTCATCTTCCAGGTGAGGAAACCGAGGCACGGAAAGGCAGCTCGATCGAGGCTCGGTCGGTTAAGCGTCCGACTTCGGCTCAGGTCACGATCTCGCGGTCCGTGGGCTCAAGCCCCACGTCGGGCTCTGTGCTGACAGCTTCAGATTCTGTGTCTCCCTCTCACTCTGCCCCTCCCCCTCTCACACTCTGTCTCTTTCTCTCTCAAATATAAATAAAAAAAATTAAAAAAAAAAAAAGAAAAGAAAAGAGAAGAAAGAAAGGCAATTCGACCAAAGAAGTCAACTCCTGAAATGAAGGCACCTAGAGAAAACTCAATAATAACAATGACTAGGAGGAAAACGTCCAGCAATAATTAAGGTTCCTAAATAGATCAAGAGAAGAAACCGGATGCATGAAACAAGAACATGACGTGATCCACTAGAACAAACCGGCGAGACGTCCAAGGTCTCGGAAATTGAAACAGGGCGCCTAAAACGTTTAGGAGAGGGTGGCGGGATCCAGTTTGAAAATGACCTCTCAGGAGACACAACAGAAACGACCGAGACATGCCACGATTTCTGGGCAACCAGAAAATCGGGACGAAGGCACGTTTCAGCAGCCTTGCCGTTTCTGTGGGAGGCAGGGGTGGTATTCGGCCAGCGTCACGGCACAGAGCCACCTTTGGTCAGTACCTGTACGTGCGTCGAGCTTGGCACCGTGTGGCCCTGGCTGATGGTCAGCTCCAGGACAGTAACCTGGACCACTCGGACAGCAATCCCCGAGAGCGAGGAACTGTGTTTTCCTCAACCGGCCTATTGAAGAGTCAAAGGTAGGTCAAGACTCAGGCCCAAGAAGGGCTCCTGAAAGTGAGGTCGGCGCCAGGCGGAGGGCCAGACCGATCAGCGTGAGGGCATGTGAGCCAGTCTAGGTTCTGTTTCATTGCCCCTTCCCAGCCACCTACCCGAGAAGAAGGGAAGAGACAGAGAGACAGAGCCCGAGGTAGAGAGAAGGCCAAAAGAGGGCCCAGTCACATACTGGACAGCTGGCGTCATAGTTAACAAAACAACGGCTACGGAACTTTGGAAGCGTAGGGCGGCACCAATTCGGTTTTAAGAGTGTGAACTGCTACGAGGGAAATCTTTTCTCTCTCCCCAGACCTTCGGTGATGAAATCGGCCACTCGCGTGACCCTGCGTGATCCATGTTGCCCACGCAGTGGGAGATCTGGAACAGGACCGACTCAGGAGAAGGAAGAGCTTGCGGCCAACCGCGCTGGCACGGACATTAACCGCCCCATCCCTCTGTCCCCCCGAGAGAGAGACTGGGGGTGCTCTGGGGTCTTGACACTCAAGGACGGGGTTACCTTAGCTGACACTGTTGTTACATAAACATGATTTCATTTGAACTCATGGCAGGTCTGCAAGTTCATTACTGCCGTGATTCTACAGACGAGGAAATGCCGAGGCTCTAATACGGAGGTTAGAAGACGCGCCCCGTTGTAAGTGGCTGCGCTGGGGATGCAGAGGCAGGCCTCGTCGGTTCCAAGGCTCACGCGTCTCCCACGAGACCAGGTCCCACGGAAGGAATGATATGCCACGTTCAAGGTTTCGACCCCGGGCTGAAGGCACTGCACTTCCAAACTGCTGGCTTTGACATGGTGGGAAAAAAACTCTAGTGTGGAGTCATTTTTGGTCTAAGGGTAGGTATTTATCTCCATAGTATCTCCTGATGGCTGGAGGCTTTTTCTTCTCTCTTCCTCCTCTCCCTCCTCCCCGTCCCCGCCCTCCTCCACCTCCTCCTCCCCTTCTGCTTCAGTTCCAAAGCCTATTCTGTTTCCTTCCATAAGCAAAGCAAGCCTGAGATATAGACAGCCTCATTTATTCAAACTATAAAGGAAGAGCCCTGGGAAGTTAATCAGACTGCCAGGAATCTGGAATTTGCTGGTGAATGGACATTTGGCTGCGCATGGTAAATCCTCAGCTAATTGAAAGCAGATAACGAGAGTAATGCACCCACCTTGAAAAACATCACATTCCTAATAAATAATTCGAAATGGCCATCTTTTGACATATGAACTGAGAAGATAAAGTCTTAAATAAATTCTGGGCTAATTCCTGTCACATATATTACACTGTATTTAGCATTTGTGCTATATGAGAAGATTAAAAGCTGTAAATCTCTTTGCCACACTATCTATGGCTGTGGTTTAAACCCAGAATAAATAGGAGTGGGGTCCTTAGAATGCCTCGTAGAATATTGGCTCCCATGGTTTTAAGGTGGTGTGTATGCAGGGGGGCGGGGAGGGGAGAGGGGTTCTTATTTCCCTCGTCTTCATCTGGGCCCAGAGTCAGAGGAAACACATCCAGGAGCCATCCCAATCACCTGACGGTTGACACAAAGTGCATCTTCCAGGAGGTTCTTGCTAGCCCCAGTGTGATCCGTGGGCCAGAAAAGCATGGGCATCACCGGAGACCTTGTTAGAAATGCAGAATTTCAGGCCTCATCTCAGAGTCCTGATTTTAACAGGATCCCCAAGCAGCTCCTGTGCACATTAACCTTTGGGAGGTGTCGCTGTAACGTTCAATCCAGGACGATTCTAGATAGCTTGAACAACAGTAGGGCCAACTGGATTTATCCGCTCAGGCCATATGCACTCAGAACGACCTTCCTTTTCCTCCTGCTTTGCCATGAGAGCTGGACTCTGCCTCCTGCCCAGACTCTGTCTTGGTGCTGAGGGTTCCAGAAGCCAGATCCTTGTCCTGCTCTACTCCCTGCCCCCTACTCTTCAGTTCAGTCTCTCTCTCAGGGGCCCCAAACTGGGTCCCATTTCCTCTGGACTGAAGATCTCTCCCTAGCCAGGCCCGTCCTCAGCCTCCGGGGCTCTCTCAGGCCCATGTACCTATGGGTCCATGCCTGTTGCCAGCTTCCTCGGACGGTACCCAATGGCATGCTCAGTAAGGCGAGGGTGCCACGGTTGGTAAGGAGCCCACCCCTGGACTACCGAAGGGGGAAGCAGAAAACCTCTCTAACATCTGCCCCTGCTCTGGAATCCTCTCGGATTTCTGGGCGATGCCGACTTACTGAGATTTCTCACGTCAGGTACTTTAGTTTTTTTCTTTAATGTTTACTTATTTATTTTGAGTGCGAGCCAGCGAGCGAGCGTAGGCAGGGAATTGGCAGAGAGAGGGAGGGAGGGAGAGAATCCCAAGCAGGCTCCACACTGTCAGCACAGAGCCCGACTCGGGGCTCGATCCCACGAACCGTGAGATCATGACCTGAGCCGAAGTCAGCTCAACCAACTGAGCCACCCAGGACTGATCTCCTTCCTCTTGCTTTCTGGGTGTGTCCCGAGTTTTACTAGAGTATTTCAATGCCTTGGTCCCCAGCTTTCTGGGTAGCTTCTTCCCTGGAATTCTCCATACGCAAATTCCATTATGTATAAACATCAACATGTTGAGCAGACTTATTGTCCTGTCCCCCAGGTCACTAACGGAAAGGCTAAAAATGTAACAGATCCAAGACTGACCTTCAGGGCCATCGTGCATTCAAGTGTGGGGTTATGTACTACCTCCCCATGGGTAGTAGAGTATGGCTGTTTAGAGCACTGCATTTATTTGTCCAGCCTTGGGTCTTGATGGGCAATTTAGATGAAGATACTCTGTGAATGTTATGTCCCGGTGCTGTTTCCAAAATGTCACCAGGCAGAGTAGTATAAAGGATTGGATGGACAGATCTAGGATTTAGAAGCAAGATCTGTCACTTACTAGCTGAGGGACCTTGGGTGAGGCACTCAGCTTCTCTGAACCTCAGTTGTCTCATCAATGAAATGGAGATAATAATCACGACTTCACAGAGTTGTCAGGATTAATGGCGTTTGTCAGGTGCGTGGCACATCCAAGAGACTGCCGTTTGATGACCACTCCATTCATAATGAGTCTCTCTGAGTACGAACTTTAAGCTTGTGCCCTCCCCAGTAACTGTGTGGTTTGGACCACATGGATTTTTCCACTTTGCTAATGCATCTGTTGTTCACGACAAAGTCAAAGGCTCTTTCAGGTCGAGGACAATTACATACGTTATCCCGCGATTTTAAGATGAGAAATCCTGTTCCGTTAATTTCTGACAAAACTAAGAAGATTATTTTCCTGTGTCCATTTTCTTCTTAGGACTTAACAGCTTATCTTGCTGCAATTTCCTTCCTGTCTTTTCTGAAAACCAGAAATGACAGGTGCAGTTGTCTAATTTCTGGGGCCATTCCCCTTCAGTTTTTGTTATGCAAGATGTGCACTTTTATTATTCCCATACAACTTTATTAGTCCAGACCTCCTTCCAGGTGGTGGGCCAGTCACTTCCATGTATCCTGGAGTGAGACCACAGGTCTGGTCCAGTCCCATATACCCAGACCATTAGAACATGAACTTGCCCAATGCACAACACCACAACACGCTGTTATCATGCTCCCCATCTCGGACATGGCCTGTCCTTGTTTCCAGTTCCGTGGTCATTCATTCACGGCTAGTTTGATCTACTTTAGGTCATTAGTGAAGATGTAAAATAAGGACTTATCTGATGGCAAGGCCCTCTCCCCCACAGTTGGCTTGTTGGAAAGCCCTGGAATGCTGAAAAAGGACACTTCATGCTATGCCAATGAACTATCCCCTTTCAGTGAATGACAGAAATGGTTGGCCCAGGGGATGTAGAACATGTTTACATGTTTGATGTCTAATGATGAGTTTGTTCCAGAGCCTAAGGAAATGTTTGAATCTGGACCCGGAGGTTGTTCAATGGATTCAAGCAGGTTGAAAAATCATGAACAAAGGGATGTTGGGATAACGCAAAGCGTCCTGCTTAAGTTCACCCTTCCATGGCTTTCTAACTTATGAAAGACATGTCTAACAAAGCAAATGAGTCTTTTCTACCATTTTTATTTATGGCCTAGAATATCAGCTTGCAACACCTAGTATATTCGTGGATCTAGGCATTGATCATTAATGGCTGGTAATATCACAAAGAGACAACCAGATATTATGTCCTTCTTGGCGGAAGAACACCCCCCCCCCATACACACACACACACACACACACACACACATAATGAAGTAATCTTATCAAAAAGAACAAATGTGGTGGGGCAGCTGGGTCACTTGGCCGGTTAAGCCTTCAACTCTTGGTTTCGGCTCAGGTCCTGATCTCATGGTTCATGAGTTCCAGCCCCACGTCGGGCTCTGTGCTGACAGAGTGGAGCCTGCTTAGGATTCTCTTTCTCCCTCTCTCTCTCTCTGCCCCTTCCCTGCTTGCACTCTCTCTGTCTCTCTCAGTTATAAATAAATAAACTTTAAAAAAAAGAACAGATCTGAATCTGATAAAAATCTCTAGACCGTGCTACCAATTTACAGGAAGTATGAAGGCAGAAGACATATTAAATGAGACCATGGCAATGCCATCAGCAATGCCATTGTCCTCTGGGATGGCTACAGGACAAGAAAAAAGAGAGAGGAGGAACATACAGAATTAAAGAGATTGAAGAGACAAATTATTCAACCACAACATGCTGACTTTATTTAGATACTAGTGCAAACAAAACTGGTTAAAAGGTTTAGGAGATCAATGGAGATTTGAGCTGTATTTGAGGGTATTTGATGATCTTAAGGAATTATTAATTTTTTAAGGTATGATAATTGTGGGGTGCTTGCGTTTTTTAAAGTATCCTTATCATTTGGAGATGCATACTGAAATATTTACAGACAAGATGATCTTACGTCTGTGATTTGCTGCCAAATAATGTGAGCAACGAAGAAGGGAGTGGGGGTTATAGGTGAACGAAGATTGGTACTTGTTGAGATTAGGTAATAGGGGCTTCTTAGACCATTCTCTTTACTTTTGTGTCTTTAAATAGATTGTGTCTTTAAATAGATTTCAATAATGACCATATGGTATACCAAGGCACTGTGAGATCCTGCATCTCAAAAGAGAGCGAAATCGAGAAGTAGTTTGTAATGATGTTAAGTATCAGGCACTACGATAGGCACCATATTTGAATCCTGTTCCGTACCTTACATATGCTTCCACAAAGAAGTGGATTAACCCGCTAGAAACCAGAGTTTGAACAAGGCTCGAACCTTGATCTCGATCAAGGTTCTGAAATCGGTACTCAGCAGGGCCTGGCTCTGAACACAACACTTGGTGCCTTAAGATTTGTACTTTTAACTCCCAGGCTGTATGTCTACTGTGTACAGGTGTAGAAGAAACAAAGCGGGGCCGGGGGGGTGGGCAACACATATTATCTCATTTTAATCCTAACTCAAAACCTTTGGGTAGGCATTATTATCTCTGGCATACAAAGGGTGAAATTGAAGCTGAGAAAAAAATAACTTTCTCAGAGTTACCTAGCTACTAAGTAAAGGATCTGGAATATTCATCTGGTTCAGTCTGATGTCAGCACATCCTGGAGCCACTCTTAGGACAATGGGGGAAAAAATACATGTGTAAACAGTACGTAGTAATTGGTGTGATAACGTGGTCATTGACGTTCGCTTGGCCGTATTGCCTTTAAAAGGTGAGGGGGGCTCCCACCTTCATTTCTTCAACAAACTAAGGATCTCCAAACTTCCGTTTTAACATCGTTTTTGTAGCAAATGCTTTTGGCGCACCGCACCAGAACACGCATTGACAGGGTCCCACCCCCAGGGTCAGCCGTTTCTATCCGCTTTCAGGAACTTAGCATCTAGGACAGTCCAGAATTATATGTGTGTGTGTGTGTGTGTGTGTGTGTGTGTGTAGTTAATACTCTGGGAGGGCGGGTATGGAAAGGCAGGGCATGGAGAAAGACCCTCCACGATTGGGAGATGGGAGTCACAAGGTAAATGCTCCAGGTTTCCATCTTTTGAAGGAACAATTCCAATTCTGAGACACATCGGGTAGTTCCCCAGAAGGTCTCTGCTAAGCCTGAGCCTTGCCTTGCTCACAGAGGTAACCAGTTCAACAACATAATTTGTCTTCATTCCATCTCACACTCCCTGTTCCTCTGTGCTTGCTTCCAGAATCACCTACCAGATGAAATCCCTGCACCCAGATTCCTGTCTTGGCTCTGCTTCCGGTGGAACTTGAATCTTTCTTTCTCAGTTCAAAAAAAAAAAAAAAATCGGAGCCCACTCCTAATGTACGCGTATCTGTTCACTTCGTTATATATACAGTGAAACATACACTAAGCAATTCTGAAAGGGTGATATAAACATAAAACGGGCGATGTTGTAAAAATAATTTTTAAAAATTTCTGCTTTCACTTTCTTTGCGCACATAATGTGGCCATGTGACCATGTTCAGTACTTACAATACTTATAAAGGATGAATATGTAGTTATTGAGGATGTATACTCTAAACATTTTCCTGATGGGTTGCACATAAAAAAAATGGAGAGATCGCGGCTCTCCACTGTCTTTGGCCATCCTGTTTTTTAAATAGAGCTTATTTTTTAAAGGAGCTTTAGGTTCACAGAAAACTTGAGCAAAAAAGTCAGAGAATTCCCATCCATGCCCTGCTCCCGCATACCTACAACCTCCCGCACTGTCAACATCTTGCATCAGCGCTGTACATTTATTACAATCAATGACCCCACCTTGACACATCATCACCCAACGTCCATGGTTCACATTAGGATTCACTCTTGGGTACATTCTATGGGTTTGGGCAAATTTTAATGGCATGTATCCACCATTATCATAACATATAGACTAGTTTCACTGCCCTAAAGCATCCTCTCTGCCCCAACTATTCTTCCTTCCCCCTCCGCTAACCCTTGGCAACCACTGGTCTTTTTATTGTCTCTATAGTTTTGTCTTTTCCAGAATGTCATATAGGTGGGGTATACAGTCCGTAGCCTTTTCGGATTGGCTTCTTTCACTTAGAAATATGCATTTGAGTTTCTGAGAATCTTTTCATATGTTCATTTGCCATCTGTACATCTTTGATGAGGTAGGTGTCTGTTCAGATATTTTGCCTATTTATTTAGTTATTTAGACCTTTTAATCTTAAACATTTTTTTAAATTTTGAGATAATAGTTCTACATGCATTTGTCAGAAATACTGAAGACAAATATCTTGTATCCTTTATTTTCACTGATGCTACTATATTAAAAAAAAACCCACCAAATAATATTTTACCCATCTTTAGATCAGGTTTTTGTTTTCTCATTGTTAAATTTTAGGAGTTCTTTGTACATCTATCAGGTATGTCTTTAACAGACATCTCCCCCCCAAGTCTGTGGCTTGTCTCCTCATTCTCTTGACAGTGTCTTTCACAGAGTGGAAGGTTTTACTTTTGATGAAATCTAGCTTATCACTGATTTTTTTCGTGGATTCTACCTTTGGTGTTGTACCTAAGTCACCGCCAAACCCAAGGTCATCTAGATTTTCTCCTATGTTATCTTCTAGGAGTCTTATAGTTTTGCATTTTACACTTAGGTCTATGATCCACTTTGAGTTAGATTTTGTAAAGGGTAAAAGATCTGTGTCTAGGTCCTTTTTTTTTTTTTTTTTTTGTATGTGGATCTTCAGTTGTTCCAGTAACATGTGTTGGAAAGACAATCTCTTCTCCACCATATATTGTCCATGTTCCTTTGTCAAAGATCAGTTGACTATATTTGTGTGCGTTTATTTCTGTTTTGTCTCTTCTGTTCCACTGCTCTATGTATCTATTCTTTCACCAATATCACACAGCCTTATTGTAACTTCATAGAGTAGGTCTTGGGATAGGGAAGTGTTGGTTCTCCAAGTTTGTTTTCCTTCTTCAATACTGTGTCGGCCATCCTGGGTCTTTTGCCTCTCCTTATAAACTTTAGAATCATTTTGTCGATATCCACAAAGTCACTTCCTGTGATTTTGATCGGGATCGTGTGGAATCTACAGATCAAGTTGGGAACAACTGACGTCGTCACGCTATTGAACACTCCTCTCCATGAACAAAGAACGTCTCTTCAACTGATTCAGTTCTTTGATTTCTTTCATCAGAATTTTGTAGTTTGCCTCACATATATCTGACGCATACACTGGTAGATTTCTATCTAAGGGTTTTATTCTTGGAGGCGCTAACGTAAATGGTACCGGGTTTGGTGGGGGGTTTTTTCTTACACCAAGAGAATTTTATTTTATTATTTTTTATTAAGTTTTCAATTTTCATTCCGGTGTAGTTAACATACAGTGTAATGTTAGTTTCAGGTGTACGATATAGTGATTCAACCGTAGTCATCATGACAAGTGCCTCCTTATCCCCATCACCTACTTCACCCATCCCCACACCCAACTCCCCTCTGGCAACCATCAATTTGTTCTCTTTAGCTACGAGTCTGTTACTTGCTTTGTCTCTTTCTCTCTCTTTTTTTCCCTTTGCTCGTCTGTTTTGTTTCTTTAATTCCACATATGAGTGAAATCACGTGGTACATTCCCTCCAACTGGCTTATTTCACTTAGCGTTATGCTCTTTCCCTCCATCCGTGTTGTTGCAAATGGAAAGATTTCATTCTTTTTACGGCAGAATAATATTCCATTGTGTATATATGCCACATCTCCTTTCGCCATTCGTTTCTCAGCGGACACTTGGGCTGCTTCCATAATTCAGCTATTATAAATAATGCTGATATCAAAATAGAGGTGCATATATCCCTTTGAATTCATGTTTTTGTGTTTGGGGGGTAAATATGCCATAGTACAATTACCGGATCATGGGTTAATTCTGTTTTTAACTTTTTGAGGAACCTCCATACTGTTCTCCACAGTGGCTGTGCCGGTTTGCAATCCAACCAAACTTGCATGAGGTATTGTGTTTTTAATATCAAATTCCACCTGTTTGTGGCTGGTATTTAGGACAGCGATTGAGTTTCGTATATTAACCCTGTATCCTTCAACCTTGCCAAAATCGTTTATTAGGTCCAGGGGGGTTTTTTGGTCAGTTCTTTCAGATTTTCTGCACGGACAACTATGTCATCCTCAAGCAAAGATTTTTTTTTAAGTTGATTTATTTATTTTGAGGGAGAGAGAGAAAGAGAGAGAGCACGAGGAGGGGCAGAGAGAGAGGGGGAGAGAAAAATCTCAAGCAGGCTCCACGCTGTCAGCACAGAGCACGATGCGGGGCTCAAACTCACCAACCGTGAGATCATGACCTGAACTGAAATCAGAAGGTGGACCTTAACCAACTGAGCCACCCAGGCGCCCCACGAAGATTGTTATATTTCTTTTATGCCAGTCTGTATACTTTCTACTTCCTTTTTCTCTTTTATCGTATTACTTAGGACTTGTAGTACAAGGTTGAAAAGGAGTGATGAGAGGGCACATACTTGCCTTGCTCCCAAACTTAGTGAGAATGCTTTAATTTTCTCACCATTAGTATGATATTAGCTGTAGTTTTGTGGGGTTTTCTGTACATGTTCTTTATCAAGTTTCCCCCTATTCCTAGTTTACTGAGACCTTTTAATTATGAATTGGTGTTTGATTTTATCAAAGGTTTTTTCTGCATCGACTGATATGATTATGTTTTTTCTGCTTCAGCTTGTTGACATGATGGATTACATTAATCAGTTTTTGAATATTGAGTCAGCCTTGCATACCTGGAATAAATCTCACTTGGTAAAAACTAATTTTAATTATTATTAACTTTTTATTATGTTGTATTATTACTAATTTTTATTATAATTAGAAAGGAACAAAAACTCGCTTTGATCTTACTAAAATTACTTTACAAATGAAAGCAATGTAATTGAATATGATTTGTACTTTTTGAAAACCTCGGTTTACCACTTTGGTCTGGTTCTAAGTTTAGTTTATTTTGATGACATCTACTTGATGAATTTACTTTAATGGTTCGACATGGCTGGGAAAGACACTGGCAAAGATACGTAAATTGAAAAAATGTTTTGAGAGAGAGGGGGAGAGCGGGTGTGTCTGTCCGTGCGCGTGCGCCAGTGTGGGGAGGGGCAGAGGGAGAGAGAGAAAATCCCCAGTAGGCTCCACGCCCAGGGCACCATCCTACGCCACTGAGATCATGACCTGAGCTGAAGCCAAGAACCGGGGCTCAAATGACTGAGCCACCCAGGTGACCCAAAGATACGTAAAAATAAAAGGAAAAAGTAGATCATTGGTTGCATTGACTAATCGCAATAATCTTTCTTGTAAGCCGTGTATCAGTCATGCAAAGATTTTTGTTGAAGGTTGGCGAGTGAATTTCTGTTTTTAATGTCAAATTTTTCTAGTAAAACAAGCAGAAGATGCAGCATTTGAGAGATACCTTCATTTGGGAGATACGTAAACAAGACTGAAAATTCTATCTCTATGTTTTTTTTTACAAATGTGACCATATGAAAGCTTTTGTAAGTGTCACCCATGCATATTGTTTTCTGCAACAGAAATAACACAACAGAGGAAACTTCCTGCTCTCTCCATGGCATACATTTCTTTCAAAACAATACTCAATTTCTCATTCATTTTAAAAAAAAAATGTCAATGTTTAACTCTCAAAGAGGTTGTGTGCTTTTATAAAAAAATCTCTGCTAAACAACAAAAGTTATGATTACTTGCCATCCTGGTACAGGTCAGCGAATTCAGAACCCTTATTAAAAGTAAAAGAAAACTTCAGGGGCGCCTGGGTGGCTCAGTCGGTTAAGTGTCCGACTTCAGCTCAGGTCAGGATCTCACGGTCCGTGAGTTCGAGCCCCGCGTCGGGCTCTGGGCTGATGATGGCCCAGAGCCTGGAGCCTGCTTCCGATTCTGTGTCTCCCTCTCTCTGACCCTCCCCCGTTCATGCTCTGTCTCTCTCTGTCTCAAAAATAAATAAACGTTAAAAAAAAAAAGTAAAAGAAAACTTCAGAATTCATCTTTTAGTTTCACTACTTTTAAAATTGCTTTTCCAGGGATGCTTGGGTGGCTCAGTCGGTTAAACATCCGACTCTTGATTTCAGCTCAGGTCAGGATCTCACGGTTCAAGCTTCACATGGGGTTCTGAGCTGACAGTACAGAGCCTGCTTGGGATTCTCTCTCCCTCTCTCTGCCCCTCCCCACTGGCACTGTCTCTGTCCCTCTCAAAATAAATAAAAACTTTTAAAAAAACATTTATTAAAATTGCTTTTCCATAAGATCTTCCCTTTATGGCGGAAGCAATTTTCATGATTTTTGCCCATCCCATCAGGAAGTTTTATACACATCCTGCTGTTAAAGATAATATAATCCAGGGGCGCCTGGGTGGCTCAGTCGGTTAAGTGTCTGACTTTGGCTCAGGTCACGATCTCGCAGTTTGCGATTTCAAGCCCCACGTCAGGCCCTGTGCTGACAGCTCAGAACCTGGAGCCTGCTTCGGATTCTGTGTCTCCCTCTCTCTCTGCCCCTCCTCTGCTTGCACTCTCTCTCCCTTTCAAAAATAAGTAAACATTAAAAAAAGAAAGGATAATACAGGGGCACCTGGGACGCTCAGTCAGTTGAGCGTCCAACTTCAGCTCGGGTCACAGTCTCGCAGTTCGTGAGTTCGAGCCCCGCGTGGGGCTCTGTGCTAACAAACGGCTCAGAGCCTGGAGACTGCTTCAGATTCTGTATCTCTCTCTCTCTCTCCCCCCCTGCCCTGTGCATGCTCTGCCTCTCTCTGTCTCTCAAAAATAAATAAATGTTAAAAGAAAATGTTAAAACATGAATATGAAAAAATTTAAAAAAAAAGATAATATAATGCAAAATGCCACCTAACCGAGCGTTCAAGCTGCAAACCCTTACAATGCACAGATGGCATCCCACTGTAGTTTTACAAATCTTCCTTCTAATTGAGATGAAACTCGAATAACATAGTTTACCATTTTAACCACTGTAAAGTGTGCACTTAGTTCACTGGCAACCATCCCCACCGATTCTAGAAACCCCCCCAAAGCAACCTTGGACCCAGTAGACAGTCACTCCCTACCCTGTGTGTCCTCTCCCCATGCCCTGGAAACCACCAATCTGCTTTCTGCCCCCACTGCATTTTTCTAAATGTTTATTTATTTAATTTGAAAGAGAGAGAGAGATTGGGAGAGAGAGAGAGACAGAGAGCACAAGTAGGGGAGGGGCAGAGAGAGAAGGAGGGACAGAATCCCAAGTAAGTTTCCTGCTGTCAGCACAGAGCCCAACGCGGGGCTCAATCTCATGAACCCTGAGATCATGACCTGAGCCAAAGTCAAGAGTTGGCCGCTTAACCGACGGAGCCACCCAGGCGCCCCCCCCCCCCACCACACACTGCATTTTTTCACGCTCTTTCTCTTCCCTCAGAATACGGTGCCCGCTGTGTGTCTCATGACCTCTGGGAAGATACCAATTCAGCCAGCATACTAAGTATCATCAAAGCCTATTTAAAGTTTGTTTTTATTTATTTTGAGAGAGAGACAGAGTGAGAGAGAGAGCACGTAAGCAGGGGAGGGGCAGAAAGCGAGAGAGACAGAGAATCCCAAGCAGGCTCCATGCTGTCTGTGCAGAGCCCAACGTGGGGCTCAATCGCACAAACCATGAGATCGTGGCCTGAGCCAGCCAGGGACCCCCCTCAAAGCCTCTCTCCCCAGCGTCGAGAGTCAGACGCTTAACCGACTGAGCCCCCCAGGGACCCCCATCAAAGCCTATTTAATGTCCTGTTCTTTAAAAATGAAAAATATGAGAGAAATTCGAATGGTTTCTTTAGGAAGGTTAAAACAAATCTGTGTTGAGCACAGTTCCCAGAATGATGTAGGTGTTCTGCAGATCATTGTTAGATGAAGAAAGCAATTCTTTCTTCATTTTAAATCCTTCTCTTTGTCTCTTTCTTGAAGACACACACACACGCACACGCACCCCTTTTCCTTTTCCATCCGAAACAAATCGAAGCTAATAATAACTTGTTCCTTAATTTTCAGGTAGGCAGAAAACTGAATTAGTCACCAGGCTCCTTTCCAGGTCTAAAATTCTGTGAGGACACCCACTGGTAGGGTCAACTGTCACTGTTTCCCCGGAACCAAGGGGTTTCCTGGGGCTTTGGGACAGTCTGGGGGCAAAGCAAGACAGGTTGTCCCCTCTGTCCTTTGGGCATCTATGTCTTTGCCGGATGCTGTCACACAGCCCCTCTCACCAGAACCTCGGCCTTTGAGCGTTTGGGGGTGGGGGGAAATGGACGCAATCAACAGGGTGTCTTTTCCATCTGCTACGCAGGCCTCTTCGCACCCAGAGCATGCTAGAACCCCGCCCCCTGCCAGAGCCAACCATGACATTGGGGGTGTCTTCCGGACCATGTCAGAATTCCCCCCGCCTAGAGGGGGTGGGATCAGCATGTGAGAATTATTTGACAAGCATAGTGCAAGATTTCTTTCAGGGAGGGGACTCACTTATTAGTTACTTGTACACACAAAAAAATATTTAGAAAAGTAAAACCAGAGGCTTTCTATAAAATCTCATTTTTTCTATAATCTTGGTAGATAGATTAAAAAACTAAGGCAGATACGTGGTTAGCAAATTCAAGCGGCCCCGAAATGAACAAATTTAAAGGCGAACAATTTCCCTCCCTTTGCCTCCAGTGTCTCTCTCTCTTAACTGCTGTTAACACATTTTTGTCTCCCCTTTCCTGTCCCCCAGATTATTTAGGCATATACCAAGAAACCAATCAATCAGTCCGTGTGTCTCTATCTATCCATCCATTCATCCAAATCTCTACCCTTATTTATACAAAAAGAATCATTCCATACACACTCTTCTGCACCTTGATTCTTGGAGATATTTCCATGGCAGCCTAGACCATCGTTTCTTGGTATTTCAAAGTGACAACAAGGAGCATAGTATAAGGGTTAAGAGCATAAACTCTGAAGCTGAAGGCAGGAAGAGTAAGAGGGAAAAGTGGAAGGAGAGTGGAGAGGTGGAGGAGGGGGAGGAGGAGGAGGAGAAGGGGGAGGAGGGGGAGGGGGAGGAGAAGGAGGAGGAGGAGGCGAAGGAGGAGGAGGGGGAGAAGAGGAAGGAGGAGGAGGAGGAGGGGGAGGAGGAGGAGAGGGAGGAGGAGGAGGAGAAGGAGGAGGAGGGGGAGGAGGAGGAAAAGAAGAAGGGGGAGGAGGAGGAGGAGAAGGAGGAAGAGGGGGAGGAGGAGAAGGAGAAGAAGGAGGAGGGGGAGGAGGAGGAGGAAGAGGGGGGAGGAGGAGGAGGAGAAGGAGGAGGAGGGGAAGGAGGAGGAGGGGGAGGAGGAGGAGGAAGAGGGGGAGGAGGAGAAGGAGAAGAAGGAGGAGGGGGAGGAGGAGGAGGAAGAGGGGGGAGGAGGAGGAGGAGAAGGAGGAGGAGGGGAAGGAGGAGGAGGAAGAGGGAGGAGGAGGGGGAGGAGGAGGAGGAGAAGGAGGAGGAGGGGGAGGAGGAGGAAAAGAAGAAGGGGGAGGAGGAGGAGGAGAAGGAGGAGGAGGGGGAGGAGGAGGAGGAAGAGGGGGAGGAGGAGAAGGAGAAGAAGGAGGAGGGGGAGGAGGAGGAGGAAGAGGGGGGAGGAGGAGGAGGAGAAGGAGGAGGAGGGGAAGGAGGAGGAGGAAGAGGGAGGAGGAGGGGGAGGAGGAGGAGGAAGAAGGGGAAAGAGGAGGAGGAGGAGGAGGAGGGAGAGGAGGAGGAGGAGAAGAAGGAGGAGGAGGGGGGAGGAGAAGGATAAGCAGAAGAAGGAGGAGGAGGAGGGGGAAGAGGAGGAGGAGAAGGAGGAGGAGGGAGAGGAGGAGGAGGAGAAGAAGGAGGAGGAGGGGGGAGGAGAAGGAGAAGGAGAAGAAGGAGGAGGAGGAGGGGGAAGAGGAGGAGGAAGAAGGGGAGGAGGAGGAGGAGGAAGAGGGGGGAGGAGGAGGAGGAGAAGAAGAAGGAGGGGGAGGAGGAGGAGGGGCAGGAGGAGGAGGGGCAGGGGGAGGAGAAGAAGGAGGAAGAGGAGGAGGGGAAGGAGGAGGAGGAAGAGGGAGGAGGAGGGGGAGGAGGAGGAGGAAGAGGGGGAGGAGGAGAAGAAGGAGGAGGAGGGGAGGGGGGAGGAGAAGCAGAAGAAGGAGGAGGGGGAGGAGGAGGAGAAGAAGGAGGAAGAGGAGGAAGGGGAGGAGGAGGAGAGGAAGAAGGAGAAGAAGAAGAAAAGGAAGAAGAGGAGGAAGCAGGGGGAAGAGGGGGAAGAGGAGGAGCAGGGGGGAGGAGGGGGAGAGGGCAACGGAGACATGGAGCCTAAAATCTACACGTACATTCTGAAGGGTTCTATTCCAGAAAAGCTTTTATTCAGATGAAGCTTTCTACCTCATAGGAGCAGGCTTTATGCTAAGATGGGTGTGAGTGCCAAGCTGATATCCCCACCGCGGCCAAAACAGGGAAGCAGAGAAGGACCTGGGGGGAAGAGCAGGTGTGGCTCAGTAGATACCCGCACACCGTAGAAACATTGCAATTCTTAATTGTACTTAAACCAATTTAATTTCTACTGTAATCCCATCATCCTGGATTGATAGGAAATCCAAACCTTTAGAAGCTAGCACTACTCCTAGGGTGATGCAAAGGTCCTGTGGTTGTACCAGTGACAAGATATTTGGGATCATGCACATGCACACACACACACACATTTAAGTCTTCGGGCTAACTGTCTACACTTGTTGCAGTTGAGAAGCCCTTCCTCACAGGCCCCATGCTCCCATTTTCCCCGAGAGATGCTCGGAGCACAGCGCTCTTTTCTGGAATGGGAGCCCCTGTGGCTGGAGCAAGCCTCCCGATGGCATTTCACAGTCCTCTCCTGAGGTTTGCTTGGCGCCTTCCCCCTAGTGCAGGCCTCCTCTAGTCTCAGAAACCACCAAATGTGGCCCCTTCTGGGTTTCCCTGGCTCTCTCCTCTCCAGCTGCCTTTAAGCCCCCCCCCCCCCCTTTCCTGTGCTCCCAGTGGCCCTCCACTTCGGCTTTCTCTGAGACGCAGAGGCCCAGAGTCTGATTGTCTCCTGGCAGCAGGAAAAGGAAACAAGAAAAAATGCGTGGGGAGAGGGAGTGCATAAACTAGTACCTCAAAAATTATCTTGTCACATTAAGATGGAACTAGAACGTTCCTTCTGAGACACTCCTATTCAGGGATATTGTAGTAAGTATACTATTTTTATTGTCCAGGTGTGAACATCAGTCCCTCACGCTTAGATTTCTCTCGTTTCACCATCAAGCAGTCGTGGTATCTATTACGGAGGGGCCAGTGTTAACCTCTGACAGAACGGCCAAGGCAGGCCAGAGGGGTTGAGGTATACAAGGGTCAGGCTTGGTCAGAAGAGGGAGTGAAGCCTCATATACGTTGGCCCAGGTTCAATTCTGGGAATCCGTGTAGAGAGCCATACGTCCCACTAGTCATACCGGACGGCACACACAGAAAGTTCTAGACTCATGTCCACCCAACCTCCTCCTCTCTCCCACGACGAAGCCGTCAGGGACCTCTCGTGCGGTCCAAGCCAGAAGAGAAATTCAGTTCGGCCCGAGGAGGACTTAAAGTGCCCCGTGGTGTGCGGCGGACCCTTGCAAGGGCCCTTCTGGAATAATCTAGAGCTCAGCGCTTTCAGACCATCCCTGGACCCTCTCTACTGAATGCCCATTGAGGGCAGGCCCCCGCGTCTTGGCTGGCGCCGTGTCCCCCTCCCGGGGCTTTCACGGCGCTTGACCCGCAGCAGTGATCTCAGCCGAATGAGCGAGTGCGTGAAGGAAAGAACGAAACGCGCCCATCCGGGTGAAAAGAGCCCAAGAGAGAATCTCTCCGTGAGGACGCTCCTCGTCGCCAACAGCCCTGCTTCCCCAGGAGCCCAAGAATATTCGGTGCAGGTGCCACCCCGGGCGGGCCCGCAGGAGGCAGAAGCTGGTGTCTCCCGGGGCGACGGCGGTGTCGCCCAGCCCCGGGGAGCCCCGGCAGTAAATCTCCGCCTCTTCCACTTCCTGCCAACCTCGGCTGATTTATTCCCCTGTGGTCTGGGGATCGGAGGCTTCTCACATTGCTGATACATTACTCATGTTAGCTCTATAGGCGGCGGGGTCAGACGGGTGGCCCCTTGGAGCTCAGAAGGGACTGGCAGGCACGCAGCCGTGGCTCTTCCTCGGAGGGGTCGCCTCCTGCCATCGCACTCTGCGGGCTCAATTGATACCCTTGAAAAGGGCCACGTCCACCTTGCTCCTGGCAGATGCCCCCCCCTCCCCTCCCCGCTGCTGCCCGCCACACCCCACCGCCTCCTCCCCTGGGGGTGGGGGGGGGGGTGCTAGGTAAATTCTATTGCCCACTAATTGAGCTCCATAATGAGTCAGAGGGACTTGGCGGTGTCTGCTCTTCTGGCTCATTCCTCTCATAAACATTCAGTGACAAACTTTTTCTCTGGCCTGGGGTCATAGAGAGGAAAAAAAAAAAACAGAAAAAAACCTCTTAACTTTTTTTTTTTTCCAACTTAAGGCTTCAGTGAAATATTTTCCACCATCCTCAGCGAGACATAATACTTCATGTCAGGAATAAGTTAATGAGAAAAATATGGATGCCCCCCCGCCCCCCGCCCCCCCCCCCCCCCCCCCCCCCCGTCTCTCGGGGACCTGGTGGGCATTTTGCCCCCCCCCACCCTCCCCCCCCCCAGGCGAGAACCGGTTCCTCCGTAAGTCCGTGGGGCCCATGGAAAAGTCTCTGGTTTGAGTCTGGTCCCAAGGTCCCGGGGACTGGCCTATCTCTCTCGGCGGTCGGCGACTGCATTTACCTTGAACTTGGACACCCGTCCCTAGGGAACCTCCCTCAGAACTCCCCGAGGAGCTGTCAAGTGGGTGAATGGCCCACGGCAAAGCATCGCCAAGTACCAAGTACTTCAATATGGCCCTTTTTCGAATTGTATTTCATTTCCGGATCAAAAATGTGCTTACCTAAAGAACATCCAGACTCTTAGCGAGGCATGCAGCTGGGTCCCTACCATCTGGCCACAACCTGCTTTGGCAATCTGACTTTCCACAACCCGTTTCCAGCTTTCAGCAAACACTCCTACCACCGCTGCCTGAACCCTCCTGCCTAAAATGTTCTTCCCTTCAACCAGTCTAAATCCTTTTCCTTTAGACAAAGACAACGGGGTAATGAATTGGTGCTCCTTCGCACAGATATTCTTTAAATATTTACTCAACGCTTTTAGCGTGTGTGATGGAGGGAAAGGCTGGTGTTTTCACTAATGCAAATAATAGAAAGAGAGTCCCTTTCTAATTCCCTTCCAAGGGCTAAACAGAGTCAATGTTCTAAAAAAAAAAAAAAAAATCAACAAAACCTTTCTGTCTTTTAAATAGTTTCTGTCCTCTCTGGTTTTCTTTTATAATGTCCCAAGTCACATAACTTTTGAGGAAGCGTATTATGAGGTTTAAAACACAGCTTATGGGGGCGCCTGGGTGGCTCAGGCGGTGGAGCGTCCAACTTCGGCTCGGGTCGTGATCTCACTGCTGTCAACACAGAGCCCGCTCTGGACCTTCTGTCCGTCTCTCTCTCTGCCTCTCCCCTGCTCGTCCTTTCTCTCTCTCTCTCTCTCTCTCTCAAAAAAAAAAAAAAAAATTAAAACGCAAATTATGAAGTCTATCACTCTTTCCTAGTAGACAATCCCCACCAAACATCATTCAAGTTCAGAACTTTATGTGATTGTAACTGGTCTTAGGTGGGTAGTGAGGCCACTATATATGAGATATCATATATAAAAAGTATTTATATAAATAAATATTATATCTATATAATATACATATTATATATCTATATATATACTATATCTCATCTATACATATATACGTATTACTATGGTGTATTATATATATGTATGTGTGTGTGTGTGTGTGTGTGTGTGTATATATATATATATATATATATATATATCGTATTGGGACCTTATCTTCTTAGGTGGGAACAGAATCAATTCTATATTTCACCAATTTAATGAGAGTTTGCATGAACAAACCTGAGTTAAGGGGCTCCGTGTTTATAATTCACTCTAGGATTCTTTTAGTCTCCTCACGGGGCCTTTCTAAGCGAGAATCTTTTGTGAGACGTTGGGCTCTGTTACGTGTACGTTGTTCCAGAATCTTCCTCTGTGCGTACTTCCTCTGTGAAGAATTCCTCACCACTTTTACCTTCATTATCTCTCTCACCTTTACGTTCCTACCCAAGATTCCGGTATGTTCCATAACTAGAACTTTGCTACTCAAAGTGCGGGCCACAGACGAGGAACCCTAGCATTACCCAGGAGCTTGTTAGAAATGCAGAATCATGGGCCCCACCCCAGAACTTTTGAATGAGAGGTGATTTGTATGTACATTCAAGTTTAAGGAGCCCTGGACTAGAACGCACTATACAGTCTGGTATTTTTTTCTGGCAGCTTCCAGTGTGTAACTTATGGATTCTGAAGAGCAGTCCCCCCCTGTGTTTTAGTTCTTTCCTCTCCCCCACAGCTCTTAACTGGGCCCCCAAAAAGCGTCAGGGGCACTTTTGTTACTGTGTTGGTCCATTTTTTCAGTCGAATCCAGCTCAACCTTTAGAAGTTCAACTTTGTTTTTCTAGGAAGTAAAAGAGCTATTTTTCCTTCAAGGCCTATGATTTCTATGATTCTGTAATTGAGCTCCAAAGACTGTTTTTAATTTGACCTCAAGTGCAATTCATGAAGACAACTTTGACAATACGAGTTCCCCTTTGGGCAAAAATACTCCCATTGGAAATTCAGAAAGTGTCCTATTGAGTAAAATGCTTCTTAATTTACTGTAAAACGTGTGTTTAGAAAAGCAAATAATCTATGACAGAGCAGAGAACTGTCCACTATTATGAAATCCAATAAAGAAGAAAAAAGTAAACTGAGCCCTCCCAACGTTTTTTATAACAAAGCCAACAACTCTCAGCTTCCTTGGTGGATCCGTGAGCAGCACGCATCAAATGTAATCATCCAAGGGGCCTACTCTGCTGTCTGCCTTCAGATATCTGGGCTTTCAGGACAAGACTTCAGTTGGAGGTGCCTGAGGCCTTCGTGGCCTCCTGGGGGTAATGGGATTAAGGGTTAAGACAAAAAGGGGAAAAAACTGTATAAATCTCTGTGGATTGGGCGTAGGGAGTTAGAAACCGTTACTGGGATCCCATTCTGGAGAGAGACAGAGCTGAAAGGTATGTGACTTTCCGATATTTTCTGGTCATCGCTCAAATACTCTGTGGATCTGTCCCCCCAAAACTTGCTTCGCCCTTCTTGATGGATGACAGTTTGATGATGGAGAGAGAAGGGTGACTTCTGGAGCCCTAAAAAGACTTGTGGTTAAGTGACCCAGGCTGCCTACAAACTATGATTATTTGAGAAGCAAATACTTTCCTTATTTAGGGGTGAAACAAAACAGAGACTTGCCCCTGAGTGTGAGAAGGTGAGATGGGTTAGAAGGTGAACTGGAGCTTTGGAGTGAGAATGAAGGCAACCAGTGAGGAGGCCAATGAGCCATTCACGGCAGAGGATGCTGTCTGGGACGCGGGTCCCTAATGATGCTGGATGGGCTCATCAGCGACTTCCAAAGTCCCAATCACCTTAAACCGTGCTTGCCCAGAGACTGATGAAGAATAAGGAAACAAAGGCAATGAACATCCACCCACTTACGAGCACAAACACGCCCTCACTGATGAAAACCAACACGCATTCATGAGATACCTACTATGTGCCAGGCATTGTGTTTGGTGCTGAGGATAGAGAAGGGAATAAAACACCACTTTTCCCTTTGAAAAACTCCTAGTCCGGTGGGGAGCCCAGGACACTGATATCTAGAAGCTGGTATGGTTGAGTGCTGAGGTGGGTGGGATTTAATATCTTGGGGCATCATCAGGGAATGCTTTCTGATTATTGGTCCTGATTCTTCACCCCTTCCTCTCACTACGACTTTAGCCGTATGGCTTTGTGGTTCTCCCCACAGAGTGTATTTCTTCACACCATGGCTTTGGACTCGGCCACGTGACATGCTTCACCAATGGGATGTTTGCAAATGTGACTTGAGCGGGGGCTTGAAACGCGCCTGTGTGATTGGCCTTACACGCTTGTGTTTCTGACACCATGAGAAGAGCATGCCTTGACTAGCCACTGGGTAGACCTTGACTCGCCACTGGTCCCCAAAAGAGAATGAGACGGAGCTGGAGCTCCCTTGAGCCGGCTGGAGCTTAGCTCTTCGGCTGACTGCCAGCCCAACGGAAGAGGTAAAGGAAGGAGGAAGAGGTAAAGCATGTGCCATTACTGAACATGACACCACAACCCTTCGGTAAGTGTTATTACCCTCCTCGTTTTACGGATAAGGGATCTGAAGCTTTGAGGATTTTGTCACTTGCCTGGGGCCACACAAAAACATAAGCAGCGGAGCAGGGATGCGAATCTGCCTCTCGGACTCAAAGACCTCAACTCTGAACTCTATGGCCGCAGAGAAGTGAGGGAGAAAACTTTGCTCGGGCCTGAATGTGTGTGTCTGTTGGTCCCCGCCAGTCTTATGCCCACCCGCCTGTGGGCTGGGCCCCACTATATACTGGAATCAATGGAGGCTTGGCTTGATGGGGGACCCCCCTCAGCACTGGTTTGAAGGACTGGATGTAGCCTTTTGTTCTATTAGTAGCCACGCCAGGGGGGGAATCATGATGGGCCATGGACAGACATTAACTAAATGAGCATTGATGTGTGTTAACTCAACTAATGTCATCCTGTTAACAACTACCCTTTGAGATGGGTACAGCTGTTGTTCTATCCATTAGTGCTCTGGCTTTACCAGCTGGCCGGGCAACCCCAATCATCTTATTCATTCCCCCCATTATTTTTTATTTTTTTTAAATAATTTTTTTAAACGTTGATTTATTTTTGAGAGAGAGAGAGACGGGAGAGAGGGGCAGGGAGGGAGGGGGACAGAGGATCTGAAGCGGGCTCTGTGCTGACAGGCTGACAGCAGTGAGCCTGATGCCGAGCTCGAACTCCCGAACGGGGTGATCATGACCTGAGCAGAAGTCAGAGGCTCAACCGACTGAGCCATCCAGGCGCCCCTCCACCCATTATTATTGAGCCCCTAATGTGTGCCCAGCCCTGCTTGGCACAGGGGAGTGTGTAAATGAAACATAGGACCTGTGCCCTCATAGAGCTTCCAGCTAATAATCCTCATGGAGCTGCCATCCCCTTTCCCCAAGCCTGATCCCATCTTTCAGGCCCACTGGTGTCCACTTAAATACACACCGCGAGGGGCGCCTGGGTGGCTCAGTCGGTTAAGCGGCCGACTTCGGCTCAGGTCATGATCTCGCGGTCTGTGAGTTCGAGCCCCGTGTTGGGCTCTGTGCTGATGGCTCAGAGCCTGGAGCCTGTTTCAGATTCTGTGTCTCCCTCTCTCTGACCCTCCCCTGTTCATGCTCTGTCTCTCCCTGTCTCAAAAATAAATAAGACGTTAAAAAAAAAATTAAAAAAAATACACACCACGAATGCCGCTGCTTGGGGGCCTCATCACCTACCCGCCCCATGTTTGGCCAGGCCTGAGTTTGCTGTGCCCACTTAGATTTAGACATTTGCTCTGACATACACCCCCCGCAGAGAGAGACACATTTGCTGGCCCCAGAAGGTTCCCTCCTTGCTCCCACTCTAGCCCTTGTTGGCCCGTGCCTTTCTTGGACCAGAAGTTCCCAGCATTCCCTGGGGCTGGACCCTTGGCACAGCACAGATCACTTGGTCCAACTTCCTTTGAAAGCAGCGTCCCTGGGTGGGCCACTCATGTAATAGGCCACTTTGCGCCTGAGCAGAAGTTTCCCCCACTTTGGGTTAACCTACACTAGTCCTACGAGTCGAAGCAAAGTCAATTCCTGCTCCAGAATCCCCAGCAAAAGAAATCGCTGGCCTCCCCTAAAATGCCATTCACAGTGCCAGAAATATATATACATGGGAGTGCGTCTTCTCAGAGGAATCGTAATTTACTCGACGTGCTCTCTAGACCGGAGTCCCTTCGAGTAGCTATGAAATCGTGAGGCCTTGGTAATGATGTCCCTTTTGGAAATGGCAGCCTGCCTCTGATTCCCAAGACTTCCCAGGACAGTTACTCGAGCGTGGGCTTTCTCAGAGTTCTCACCAAGCAGAACTCCCGGTCGCATTTACGGAAAAATGTGGCCCGAGCCACAGACTGCTGAATCTAGCTGTTTTCATGGGGAAATAATTTAATATTCAAATAGGCAGTAATTAAAGAGCAATTCTTCCTCTGGCTCTCCACCCTTCTCTCCCTGACCCATGTTGCTTCTAGAGGCAGGCCCTGAATCCTGGGGTTGTGAAGGGATGGTGAGGGGAGCGACTTGATCGCCAGCACAGTTCAGCCAGGCAGCAGAGAAGAAAAGAGCGCTACGGCTCGTTGGGTCATAATACCTCATAAATCCAAACCGATTCTTCCCATAATCAAATGGTCGTGCCACATTCTGCCTTCCAGTTTAGATTTATGAGTGTGTCCTCTACATGAGATACATGCCACGATGGACTAATTGGTGCAGAAACCAAAGAAACGCAGAGCACTTAGGAACCAAAATATAGGGAGCCCGTTGACCCCAGTCAGGCTCGTTTCCCTGACAAGTTAGTTGTTTGGATTCCCATTTGGGGACAGCTCGGGTCACTAATAGCTTCTCCGTGTCCTAGTGAAGTCGAGGGGAGGGAGAAGGCGCCCCCGTTGTCGGAACTCCTTCACATGACTTTCTTGGAGAGTGATTTGGGCTGGCTCCGTAAAAGTTAGCCTGGCTCTCATTGGACGTCCTAGGCCAATAAGGAGAACAGAGTTGCTGAGAAGAGAAATAACCTTTAAGCCTGAGCTGCAAAGCCCTGGCGTGGACAGCCTGTGGGTTAGTCTGGGTTTTGATACTCCGAGGAGAGTCCAATTCCCGCTTCATACAAGTGCCATAGGGAGCCTACCTTCCAAGCTAAGTTGGTACTGATTCTCGCCCTCCTTAAGGGCTCTGAGGGCTTTGTGAAGGCAGAGAGATATAAAAGGCTTTCTTCGGGAGGGGGGGAAAAAGTATAAAAATAATTTGGAGAAAACGGATGTTTTCCTCTTTGAGCTTGGGGAGCATAAATCACACGCAATCGCCACAAAGTGGAGGAACATCTTTAAAACCAGAAGGAAAAGGAAAAGGCTCGGGTACATTTAGTGACACATCAGCATTTTCTCAGGCTTTCGCGATCCCGGATGCCTCATCCTGTATGTTGCACTGGGTGCATTTTGCTTTGTTCTTTGGGCTTCGGTAAAAGAAAATAAGAATCATCAGAATAATAAATAATAAATATGGAAAGCCTGGCTCACCCCAACCTGGGAAGCAATTAATAATGCGTTGCGGGATGGTGACCGATTCTGGACTTACGACAAGGCCACCATCATTCATACGGCTGTACATTTGGCGAAAGGCTTTTGGAGAGTGGGGCGTTCTAATGTAACCAATTTACTGCTCTAGATTTACTGCGCTGTGGTCAGTCAGGTAACCGCCAGTGCACAAGTTTCACAGAGAGTAAGTTTCAAAGCCCACTGGCTAGTCTTCTCCGATGTGATTTGCAACACAGGATCGAATATGACGTGAAAGAAAGAAAGGTGACTCAGGGGCAGGGTGTTTAAACCCAGGGACAAAACACACACTCCCTTCCCTCCCTCCTTTCTCGATCTTCCAAACACAGCATTGTTATTAACTCAAAAGGAGGTTAGAATAAACCCCAGACAGCCTTGAAAAAAAAACACAACAAAACAAAAGCGTGTAGCTTGAATGGGCGTGCCAAAGGAGAAGAGGCAATACCACCCACAGTCTCCAACTGTTTTCAGTTCCCGCTGATAGAGACACCTCCTGCTCCCCTCTCGTGCCCCCGAGTCTCTCCAACATGAGGGGCCTGCAGGGCACCGTCTCCGTTGCCCTGGGACGGTCTCTGTTCGGGCCTCTCTTGTGGCTACAGAAACTTTGCCTAAACTCTCTCAAAAGATAGGAAGTTCTCCCATTGGAGGGTATCTTTTATGGGGGATTTGCGTACCAGAGATAGACTCCTGTGGCCCCCAATACCCTTATTGAAACGAATCACTTAAAGCATTCTCTGGTTGTTTGCGTGCATAGGGAACATACGACGGGAAAAGTCTGGAAGAGCCGACCTGCTTTCCTCTAACTTCTGCATGGCTACCGAAAGGACAAGGTCTAACCAGTTTGTAACTTTTCCAGAGCCTACATGACCCCCACTGGGTTGAACATTTTCCAGAGACACACAATTGAAAGGACGATAGGTTCGTCGGGAAGGTTTCCAGCTCTGTTTCTGCAGCGTTGCTGTGAGAAAGGAGTGTGGGTTCTCCTCTGTATCGCTGCGAATTCTATCCAATACCCAGCGTGTCACCGAGAAGGAGCAAATGTGAATGTAGCTGGGTGCAGTTTTTGTGACTGTTGTTACATAATCTAGGAAACGCAAAACACTTGAATCTGAGGAGGTTGTAGGCACGTCAGAGGAATTTTACGGACTCCCCTGGGGAGTCGTGTATACCCTCTCGCACAACAGGATGAAGAGAGTCTTTTATTAGAACCAGGGGTCTGGGCGCACTGGGCCCCAGAGATGTTTGGCCGCGTTGCTGACCCCTATCATTCGTGTTTACTTTTACCAGACTGGAATGCTCCGATAAGCCAGGATGCACCCGTAACTTTTCATTGGTTGGTACTATTCTTAACCCTGAAACATGCATTTTAATTGAGGAAGCAGGATTTCAGGAGCATCATTTTGCCAAACTGAAGCTGGCTCGCTTTCTTACTTGTTTATAACAGTCTCAAGAGAGCTCTCCCTTCCTCCTCCCTCGGGAAACTAATCTCCTTTGAGCTACTTTGTTCAAGGTCAGACGCTCCTGTCCTCTGTAGCGTAAGCCCAGCGTCAAATGCTCACGTGTTGGTCCCTCGGAGGGCAGCTTCTGGAAACCACGGCCCTCTGTGGACCCGCCAGTGCTCCTTAGAACAAGTGCAGGCTGGGGATTCAGACAGGGGACCACAGACTCTTGGCTTTCCTTCTTGGCTCGGCCACCACATCCCTGACTCATCCCGGGCGAGTCATTTAAAGATTCTACTCTTCGGTTCCTCCACTATCATAAAATGATAACCATCATAGTTCCTTGGGAGGGAAGCGTTTTGCGATCCCGAAATGAAAGGAGCCATTGTTTAAGGGCAAAATCAAGGGATTATTACCAAGGCTTCAGACAACAGTCTTGGTCAGAATACCCCCAAGGAGAGAAAACATGGGTCGACCTGTACCATTCTTGGGACTTTAACATCTTCCCGATTCAAGAAACAAACGTGCCATTGAAGCTAATCTTCTCCGCAGGTGTCCTGCGTTTTTAATGGAGGACGGAGGGAGAGGCAAAGACAGTTGTAAACGAACAAGATGATCATTTTCATCCTTCATGAGTGGAACCTCCTAAGAGGGACCCAGAGGATATTTGCGTCCAAATGGAAAGTGATGTCGTACAGCCACCGTGCAAAACGGGGCATTTCCTCCAGAAATTAAAAATAGAATTACCATATGATCCAGCAATCCCACTTGTTGGTGTATATACCCCAGAGAACTGAAGGCAGGGTCTTGAAGAAATATTTTTACAGCCATGGTCAGAGCAGTGTAATTCACAGGACCCCAAAGGTCGAAGCTACCTAAGTGTCCACTGATTGATAGATGAATGCATAAGCGAGAATCCAAAGCAGGCTCCACGCTGACAGCTCGACGTGGGGCTCGAACCCACGAACCGTGAGATCGTGACCTGAGCCGAAGTTTAGACACTTAACCGACTGAACCGCCCAGGCGCCCCCGTATGATTCTGCTTCCATGAGGTACCCACTCAGACTCATAGAGACAGAAAGCTGAGTGGTCTTTTCCGGGGGCTGGGGGCAAAGAGGAATGGGGCGTTATTGTTCAACGGGCCCAGAATTTCAGTTTGGGAAGCCACGGGGAGTTCTGGAGATGTCAACACCGAACCGGGCACTTGAAGGCGGCTAAGATGGTCAATTTTATGTCGGGTGCGTTTCACTATAATTTTTTTACACATGTTCTCATTTTAAAAATTAAAAACAAGAGGTGGAAAGCGGGAGTCCTGGGGCGCTCTAGCATTTCCCCAGGCCGTGGTGCACACGGAGTGTGGGTCCGGTACAAGGCCAAAGCCCTGTTCTTTCTCTGGCCTTAGAGCAACGCACTCTAACTTAAAGGCGGTTAAAGTTAAAGGCAGTCCTTACGAGTCCAGGGAACCTGTACGTGGGCTGTGGGCCGTAGGCGTTTTTCACAAGACAGGCTATTCACCTTCATCTCTGAAATTCCCGAGCGCTCTTAGACGCCATGATAAGATAACTCAGAGATATCCTGTCTTCCTGGGGAAGAGAAAAGTCACGTCCTCACTCCAAAGGTTGACTCTGTTCACTGGCTTGACAACCGTGTGATGACTTCAGGCCCTGCCGGAAGCCTCAATGGTACTAAAAAAGGCCATTTCCCCCCCACGGCTTTATGAGGAGACGTCACCCAAATGGCTGGCTTCCCCTCAGGTGGTTGCAAAAAGCAGAAAGTCTTATCACTCTCTTTCTGGACAATTTCTCTTGTTCCCCCCAAAGAGAATCGCCTGTGGGATTCGCTGGAGGGTCCTCGGCATTCCTCCACAAAACACATAAAGAAATTCTACTGACTTCCCTTAATTAAAAAGAAAATCAGGGGCGCCTGGGTGGCTCCCTCAGTTGAGCGTCCGACTTCGGCTCAGGTCATGATCTCCCGGTTCGTGAGTTCAAACCCCGCGATGGGCTCTGTGCTGACAGCTCGGAGCCTGGAGCCTGCCTCGGATTCTGTGTCTCCCTCTCTCTCTCTGCCCCTCCCCTGCTCATGCTCTCTCTCTCTCTCAAAAATGAACAAACATTAATAATAAAAAAAAGAAAAAGAAAATCGGACCAAAAGGTTCCTAAATAGGCTGAAGTCTATGAGGCCCCCTGGGAGGGGGTGGCAGTGAAGGTGGAAATTCTAATTACTTCCATACACGTGTCTGGGCCCTGGGGCCAGATGACTCTCCAATAGTGTGACCCAAACGTCAAACAAAACCGTTCCCATGATTCCTCTAAACGCGGTAAAGACTGACTGGAACTTCTGTCAAAGTTTTATACGGTTCTAAGGAAAACCAGAGGAAATAAACACAAATAGTGGTACCATGTTCACAAAATGGGTTTTTTTTGACCTTGATTTGAGCCGTGCGTTTCCAGGGCGATTAGCCCCTAGCCCGCTTCATGCGCAGCGTTGGTGGAATTTGTGTACTGAAGCCCAGATTGCCAAGTTCCTGCCTTACCCTTTTATTTTTTTTTAATTTTTTTTAAAATTTTTTAAATTTATTTTTGAGACAGAGAGAGACAGAGCATGAACAGGGGAGGGTCAGAGATAGAGGGAGACACAGAATCGGAAGCAGGCTCCAGGCTCTGAGCCATCAGCCCAGAGCCCGACGCGGGGCTTGAACTCACGGACCGCGAGATCGTGACCTGAACTGAAGTCGGACGCTTAACCGACTGAGCCACCCAGGCGCCCCCTGCCTTACCCTTTTATATCTCTGCTCCTGTTGCCATGTGGCTCATGCCATCATGAAGCCTGCCCCCCAAGGCCTTGGCTAGCCTATAAGGCACTTTGTGAACTTGACAAAGCCGCCTTCTCTGTGGCTTTGCAAGTTCTTGTCTTAGCACAGGGCAGCGTGGATTTCGGCCTCTACTTACTCCCTCAACCAGGCACCCTTGTTCAGTGAACAACTTGCCCAACTGTATTCAGTGGCCCATCACTCAGGGCTTTTCAAGGGAACTTGATTACACATACCAGGTTTCTTCTACCTACCTAAGACTTTGGTTTTCAGACCGGGCTTCTGATCTAAAAAAAATGCTTCTTCTCCAGGTAACTGTCAGTAAGAGCCGTCCAGCCCAGGATACCACTCTTTATATAGACTTTCTGGCCAGCCTATCACTGTCTCAGTTTAAGGTCATGACTATCTCATTTATACAGTAAACTATGTCTTTGAAGTCATAATGGGGTTATTCCTGCACTGAGAGAAGTTTAAAACAAACAAACAAACAAACAAACAAAAACAAGTTTAAAGGTCCCTGGATAAGAAATAGTTGAACTCAGTTTGGACTTCTAAACAGCAGGTCCCCCTCCAATAAACCAGCTCTCTAGTTAAACAGCATTCACGGTGAGCCAGCATGGAGCCCCCCTTGTTGATTGCCATCCAATTTTACAAAAGCTCAGAAATATGTTTTTTTGAGCAAAGCAGATAAGCTTTGTGCCTAGGATCAACACGCTGATATTCAGCAAAACACACATCCTGCTGGGTCCTGCTGTACTCACTCTCCACACGTCTTGAACAGATTATCTTACAAAAGCACAGGATTGTTTCCTTGTAGAAAAGCCCATGTCCCTTGCAAGGATTGTACCCTGAGTTTCAGCGTATGCATGATGCTTGGGGCAATCTCTCGTTGCCCAGGCGTCCCTGGGTCTAAAAAGACACCAAATGACAAAAGAAACCCATAATTTAAACTACTTGATCATCAGCGTAGACAAGGAGCTCTACATTTGCAAATAGTTTGTGCCCTACCGTGCTCTCCCCTAGAAGCAATGTTATTGGCCACTCAGGTTTCCAGGTCCTTCTGCGTCACCCCCCAAAAAACGACACTGATAATAATGGTACATTTTAGTTAGAATCGTGTTAGGGTATTTTCAGCACCACATTTAAAAAAATTTTTTTTAAGTTTATCTATTTTGAAAGAGACAGAGATAGTGCGAGTGGGGGAGGAGCAGAGAGAGAGAGAGAGAGAGAGAGAATCCCAAGCAGGCTCTGCACTGTCAGCACAGAGCCAGACTTGGGGCTCGAACTCACGAAACCGTGAGATCCTGACCGGAGCCAAAACCAATGGTTGGACCCTTAACTGGCTGAGCCACCACTTTTTTGTGGAAAAAGTTTTAAACATGTGTTTTGCTTTTAATTCCAAATGCTGGGGTTTGGGATAAAAGCATACTTGGGAGCATTTGAAAAGCTAAAGGGTGGGGCACCTGGGTGACTCAGTCGGTTGAACGTCCAACTTTGGCTCAGGTCCTGCTCTCGTAGCTCCTGAGTTCGAGCCCCACATCGGGCTCGCTGCTGTCAGCCTGTCAGCGCAGAACCCACCTCGGATCCTCTGTCCCCCTCTCTCTCTGCCCCTCCCCCGCTGGCACTCTCCCCAAAATACGTAAATATTACAAAAAAGAAAAGAAAAGGTAAAGGATGATTGAGGGGGCTTCCAAGTGGGAGAATCGACAGAGGGCGTGTGGAGTGACAGAAAGAGACGAAGCCAAAAGGAACGAAAAGGAGGAGCAGGATCGCCCCACGTGCAGTGAACCAAGATGCACATAATCTAATATTGTTTTTGAAAGTTTATTTTTGAGAGGGGGAGAGAGCAGGATAGAAGCAGAGAGAAAGGGAGCCACAGAATCCGAAGCAGGCGTCAAGCTGTGGGCACGGAACCGGACGCGGGGCTCGAACTCACAAACCGCGAGATCATGACCTGAGTCGAAGCTGGACGGTTAACGGCCTGAACCACCCAGGAGCCCCAAGATGCGCATAATCGAAAAGGCAAGAAGGGAGGGAGGTGGTGGCCCAGCACCATAGTTACAGCACTGTAGTTACTGACTAGAGCAGTCACGGCGGGGAGGGGGGTGGCGGGGTGGGGGGTGGTGCAGGCAAAGGGAAAGTTTAAGGAACAGACCACCGGCTGTTCATGCGTATGCTGCATCCCTGAGTTAGGTGTTTTTATGGCTAGCGGAAGACCTTTTTTCCTCCTAGTGAAACAAATCAATTGACGGAAAATCCGGAGAACAAGAATCTATCAGAACTAGTTAACATTTATTAGGCTCTAATCACCAGCCAAATATTCAGGTAATACGCTGAACACACCGTCTCCTCCTTTCTCGCCACCCCTCTTGTGATCTACACGCTATGGTTCTCCCCATTTTGCGGAAGAGGACATTAAGGAACAGAAAAACTACAGAGCGGGTCCCAAAGTTACAGAGCTTGTAAGTTTAAGGAACAGACTTCACACCAAGAAATCTCAGTCCCAAGCCGCATGATAAAGCCCTCATGGAAATGCTGAGATACCTAAATAATGATTTGTAGTCAAAGTGATAAAATAAATTAACACATTTCAAACCGCAAGAGTGTTTTTGTGACTCTATCAACGGCTTATCTGTAGTTTCTCGGAGGAAGCAGCTTGAGAGCGCTTATTCAGCATCCTTCCCTTGAGGCTTTCTCTCTCTCCCTCCCAGCTTCAATCAATACAGAATTCGTTAAGCCCCCTCCTCTGTGCTGGGCACTGTGCTGAATTCCAGGGATATAATCGCGAAGGAGATCAGATCCTGTTCTCAAGGAGCTCTCGGGGCAGTAAACAGACTCTTACAACAGAATGATATCTGGGTAGGAACCCCAGAGTGATGGGGGGGGGGGACCTTGCCTAACTTGAAGGTTGGGAACCCGGGAAGATTTCTACACTGACCTAAAGGAGGAGTAGAGCTAAAGATGCATGGAGAAAAATGTTTGAGGTACAGAAGCCAGCGTCAGCAAAAATATCCAGAGGGTCGATCTGTCATTTTCCTTCTGAGACGGAACCTGGTCAATTTCCTATCACTCAGCGGAGTGCCCCATTCAAGGGGAGCGCTTGGGGATGAAGGAGGGAAGGGTCACACTCCGATGCCCTGAAGCCAGCTTCACAGTTCTTCCCAAATCTGCATTGGGCGAGGCCGGGCTGGCGGCTGGGAACTGACCACGGTAGGAGTCTCTATACTACAGAAATCGGCAGCCATCACAGAGCGGGGATTTTTATTGCCTGGAGATTCGAGCCCATCCTAACTGCAAATATGTCGGCGATGCAGCTTTAGTTCTGCTTTTCACCTGGAAGCAAACGTATTTTGCTTGATCTTCTGCATCACCCCCCAGCCAGCTGCTCTTGAGCAGAAAGCAGAGTGGATGGTACCCCAGTGGTTTCATCACCCAGGTCCCCTTTGACTGTGAATCTTACCGCACTCACACGTGCTAGCACCCCGTGAGTTTTCCCACATGCGCAGCTTTGAAAGTCAAACATATGGTAAAAAAAATAAATAAACTGACACTGTTTTCCTCAGACATTAATGCTCATTAATGCGCACCTAGACTCCCACTGCTTCGTCCTCACACCTGTAATTTGATTTACATGACTAACCAAGTCTTTGCTTCTGTCTGCTTCAAGTGATCCAGAAGGAACTACCAACTCGTTTTCAGAAGCAGATTTCTGCGGCACCCGTTTCACCAACCTGCTCTTCATATGATCCGGGAGGAAGAATACATTCAAAATACACCTTGCCCCACGGACCCTGTTTCCATGGCAAAGGTCATGGGCCATGATCTTAAATAAGAAATAGACCAGAAATAAGGAAAAGGCGGGAAGTCAAGTAGGTCAAGCATATGACACTTTGTCATTTTCGGTCATTTGACCTCCTTTTCTCCCCCCCCCCCCTTATTGATCTGGCACAGATTTATATGCCCAGAACGGACTGAGCAAATTCCCCTGTGCCCTGTGGATGGTGTCTCTCTGTGTCCCTGAAAAGAGAGGCAGCAAAGACAGATCAACTCATATTGACATGGCGAATGGAGCAAGACTGTCTCCATCAGAGAGGTAGAGAAGAAAATTCGATCCAACTCACGGCATGCTGGGGGTTTGTTTATTTCTCATATCCAACGTAAATTAGCATCTTCGAATTTATCCACATGCTTTTTCAGCAGGAAGAGGAGATTTTTGTCCTGGAATTCATTCCAAATGTTATGCATGAATATCTAAATCATTTTATTTCTGCAGATTTAGATGTTAATGCCTTGATACACAGGCGCTGAAAACATATCTTAAAACTAATTGAAATGAAGCAAGGCTGTTCCCTTCGAACAGCCCATCAAGGAGTGGGAAGGTGGAATAGAAAGAGGTTGGATTACCCAACTAACTTAGCAGAACAAGACTCCCTCCTAATTAAATCTCCTAATTAAATGCTTTGTCTATAGTCAAAAGTCACTAATAAAACCAATACAGGGGCGCCTGGGTGGCTTAGTCAGCTGAGCGTCTGACTCTTGCTTTCGGCTCAGGTCATGATCCCAGGGTCGTGGGAATCGAGCCCTGCATCGGGCTGCGTGCTGAGTGTGGAGCCCCCTGAAAGCTTCTCTCTCTCTCTCTCAATCTCTCTCTCTCTCTCTCTCTCTCTCTCTGTCTGCCCCTCTCCCATGCTCACACTTGTACTCTTTCTCTCTCTCTCTCAAATTACTAAAAAAAAGAAACAACAAAACAAACAAACAAACAAAAAAACATACAGAGTTGGTGTTCATATCAATAAACAAAATAGTAGGACGTTTCTAAAAAGGAAATATTTAAAGGTTTACATAAATCAACTTCCCCCAAAATGCCAATTACTTGATTCCCACCCCCGCAACCTTTTTTTCCCATCTCCAATTTAGAAGACAATGCAGAGTAGCTGAAAAAGCCTGGACTTGGGCTCTAACCCCTGCCCCCACTGCCTTCTGGCCACGACACCTCTATACATTCAAAGTTTCATTCCCTGTGTCCAGTTCGGAAGTTCTAATTTGTAGTCTGGAAATAAAGAAAAAAAAGTGCATCATTCAAAACCTTACAGAAGTGATCAAGAAATGAGGAAAGTAGCGGGATTAGGGTCGTCATAGCAGACATTCAAGCCCATATTCTTTTGCCATGATGATCCCCACGGGGAGGATGTGGCCATGTTTCTAGAGAGATATTTTTGGGTAACCTCTCTATGCAAAATATTTCCTATTTTTCTCAATAATTTTTTTTCCTGTCCTTCTTTCCCTCTTTCCTTTCTTCCTTATTTCCTGTCCCAACATTTAACAATATCCTCTCACATTCTCTATCCTGCAACGCTGTGTGTTACACATGAACGTCAAAGCGAAAATCCAACCTCCAGGAATTGAACTTGTCTTTTTTCCCTGACCCACCCGTGGCCGGGCCTGATTAGATCAGTGATCTCAGCTGGGCTTTAAAATATATACCCTCCTTTTCTAGATTGGCTTGTGACTTATCGATGATATTTTAGGTGACTCGCCATGCATTTATATAATCTTGTTTCACACGAAAGAGAGTTTTGAATAAAACCATAACCATCTCCATAATTGGGGGGGGGAAAAAAGCAGTCAATACAAAGGAGTTCTCCAAAACTGGATCCTGAGGGATCCAGACCGCTCACATCAACTTTCTCCAAATTAAATTTCAAAAGACATAAGGGCCAGATTGGCAACGGGCCCAGCATCCTTCGTTTGTGTCAGCTTAGAGTCTGTCCTCTTGGACACCTGAAAGCCAGTCTTCGTGTCAGCCAGCCTGCGGCCCCATGGCCACTATGCCTCTTTGATTCTTCAAAGTGCTTTGAGGGCCCTGATCCCCTCCATCTGCCTGTGAGATATTGCTGGCCCCAGGCCACCATGGCCCACTAGGAGAGCACAGTCCCCCAGCCAGATGGAATTCAGACGTCCACCCCCAACAGAACTGCGAAAACCCCTTCTCTTCCCAGTCCTGGGGACTTCGTCCCAGGGACGGGGCCCCTCCTGCTTACCCTCTGGAGACACTGGACGGCCATTTGGCACCTTCCACTTTGCAACGCAACTTTGCTTTTGGCTGGAACGATACCAGCTCAACACGGGGGCTCTTGGCTTTGTGTAGGTGGCGCGCTATTAACAGCTATGCGTCTCTCTAATTAATAAGAAATGTTTTAATTGTTTAAAGATAAATGCAGTGTGTTTGTTTGTCGGTTGAAATCTTGATCAGCTGGGGTCCTGCGGGCAACAGATGACACACTGCAGGGACGACTGATGGGAAGAGAACTACTTACAGAATGGCAGACGGGGTTGAGGGAACCATGCAGGTTGCTGACGCGCCCCAAGAACTAACAAAAGTGGGAAACCATTACTGCCCTACAATTAGAGGGGCAGGTGGAGGGCCCTGTTCCTGGAACCCAGAGAGACCTACAGCTGTAGGAGAAGAGCTACCTAACTAACGCTACAGTGTTGATAAAGGAAACTGTGGCTCGGCACGGAGGTAGGGAGGGGGCGAAATACATTTCCTGCCCTCTCGCCTCCAGCCCTCTGACTTCCTGTCAGTGCCTCACATTGGCCTGACCCAGCTAGAAGCCAGAGGTTGGGTGACCCCACTGATGCGGCACCGTACGGGTCAGCCTCCAGACACAGAGAAGGACAGGGAGGAGAGGAACATGGGCCCGGAAGGACAAGCCGAGGCAATCACCAGGAGGACATCTTTTAATGCAATAGAAAATGCACAATGGGTGAAAAGATTGCGTATTAATGAAAATAAAGGATTGGAGCGCCTGGGTGGCTCCTTCAGTTAAGCGTCTGACTTCGGCTCAGGTCATGATCCTGACCTGAGTCCGTGAGTTTGAGCCCCGCATCAGGCTCTGGGCTGACAGCTCAGAGCCCGGAGCCCGCTTCGGATTCTGTGTCTCCCTCTCTCTCTGCTCCTCCCCTACTTGCGCTCTGTTTCCCTCTCTCTGTCTCTCAAAAATAAATATTAAAGAAAATAAAGGGTGGGTGCTGGTCAGCAGAAAAGGTAAGAAGGGGTGAATTGAGTCATGAGGGTCAAGGGAGCCCCTCTCTTCCTGGCTGCTTCCCAGAGAGAAATCCTAGAAGTTGTAGCTAAAGAAATCCTGTTCTCACTATATCCATGTGAAGAAGAGACCCTTCCCCAAATGAGCTCACCTTCCAATCCACCATTAGAAATGCGAGCTTCAGTTACTGGCTGAGATACCTTCAGGCCATCTACAATCAGGCCATCAACCCCCAAACGTAAAGACTAACGTCTTCTACTTGCCCGTTTTGTGGCTGGGGAAGGGAAGACGTGGTCTGGTTACCTTCTACTTCATAGCAAATCACTCCGAAACTTGGTGGAAAACAACCATGACTTACTATTTCTCACAATTCTCTGGGTCGGCAAGGCTCAGCCGGGGCCACCTTAGGCTCCGTGCCACAGAGCTGAGGTCACTCCTATGGCTGCATTCAGCTGGGAGCTCAGTGGAGGTGGGAATGACCAAGGTGGCCTCTCAACGTCCTTCCGGCCATCTAACCTGGGTTTCATCACAGCATAGATAAGAAGATAAGAAGAAGATATCTAAGAAGAGAAATCCCAGGACGCGAGTATCCATCCAGCTTCTGCCTGCACCTTGTTTGCTAATGTCCCATTGCCCGAAGCGGGTCACGTATCACATGCCCAAACTCAAAGGCATCGTGGGAGGGGACTACAGGAGGACACAGATGCAGAGGGGGATGGTCAGTCGTGAGGGGCCACTGATGTCAGCCCACCACAAAAAGCGAGAGACCCTGGTCTCTGAAGAGTGGGAGGGCTCATCACCAAAGTGAAATGGTGTCGAAAGGAATCAAGACATCAAAGCCGGCCAGGGTCATCGGTTTTCTTAGTTTTATGAAGGTAAACGTAGGACGTGCTCAGAAGCTTGTTACCGTGACCGTGGGCAGTGCTGCTTCCGTGTTTCGTGAGGGTTTGACCTGAAGCAATAATGCAATTCTTTACCCAGGACAGTCATTGCTGGAGCTCTCGGTGGGGCCGGCTCGCTGCCTAGGTTTGGGGAGAGGGAAAGAGGTGTCTGGGGGAGGGAGAAGGGGTGGCCGGAGGAAGCAGGAGGATGGAGCTCAAGGTCATAGTGCACGGGCTGAGGAGTCGGCACACAACTAGAGCCCAGCTTATCACCTCCAGCCTTGGACCTAGGAAAATGGAGCTTAATGGAAATAACAGCTTCGCTAAGTTTGACAACATCTGAGACATCTATCTAACCATCGGGAAGCATTCTGTTCATAAACAGTTTGTAATCTTGAAGGTTCTGAGTTTGGAGGGGACCTCCCCCCCCCCCAAGAGTAGTCCCCCTCGGTTGTGAGGTAATGTCACTTTGCTCCTCTCTCCTCCCAACCAGGTTAAGGATAGTGGCTATGGGGGGTTCTCATACTGACTTGCTAACGATAAACCTGAAGGGGGTCTCAGATGCACGTGTGGACAATCCCTCTGTGCTGGAAAAGCACCCTGTGTATTCGTGGGGTGGGGGTGCACTCTGGAGCCCACTCGGGTCTTCTCTGGGTCTCTCCCTAGTGCCCCTTTCTGTTCCATGTCCCAACATGGCCTCGTGCTTTCTATTTGCCTCAGAGTATCGGGTGCAAAGTCAAATGTGTGAACACATAAACCGTAGCTATGAAGGATGCAGATTGAAAATCTTCAGATTTTAAACATCCAGCTGAAGGCTAAATCAAAATAATCCTTTTCAGGCACTGCCTCCCGGGGCAATTTATAAGCCACATATGGATATCCGTCTTTTTATTTCATATTTACCAAAGCCAAGACTAAAAACCAGCATTGGTGACCTTGATCACTAACCTTATTTACCTGAATAGCTCTTAATTCTTTCTATTATTCAAATCTACCTGCAAAGGAAAAAATGATTGACCCACAGGCACTGAAGGCAACCCTGAATAAGAATTTAAAAAAATCAATTTGAAAAAAATTTTTGAAACAATTTTTTTAATGTTTATTTATTTTTGAGAGAGTACAAGTGGCGTGGGGTGGGGGGGGGTGTTGCGGCAGAGAGAGGAGGGGACAGAGGATCCGAAGCAGCCTCTGCGCAGACAACAGCGAGCCCGATGTGGTGCTCGAAGCCACGACCCGTGAAATTGTGACCTGAGACGAAGCCGGACGCTCAACAGACTGAGCCACCCAGGCGCCCCGAAAAATATTTTCAGTGAGGATATATATCACTGTTGGAATGTCTAGAGCCTTGTAACTTGTCTGGTTCAACAGGGATGGCATACATTTATGTCTTCAAGTTCTAGCATGTCTGTCTAAATACAGACTTTTCCTGTACCTTAAAGCCACGTTTTAGTAAATGCTAAAGGCTCTGTGTCAGGCAGCCTCTAAAAGCCCCATCATACTCTCCACCTGCTAGTATTTGCATCCTTGAGCGAGGGCTGGACCTAGTGACTTGCTCCTAGTACACAGAATACAGCCAAGGAGGTGGGATGTCACTTCTGAGATTAAGTTACAAGAAGAACGATTTCTTTTCTTGCTTATGAAAGCTACCCCGTGGAGACGCCAATTTGGCAAGAGACGGAAGGAGGCTTCCAGTCAACGGCCAGTGAGAGTCTCGGTCCAATCACCTCTGAGGACCCGAATTCTGTCGACAACCACGTGAGCGAGCTTAGACGTAGACCTTCCCCAAGCAAGCCTTGTGAGAGGTCCTAAGACAGAGGACCCAGCTACACTCTGCCCAGATTCCTGATCCACAGAAACTGTGGGCTAATACACGTTGCTGTTCCTAATGAATAATAAATGTGAATTATAGTCAGTGTAAATGTTGCTTTAAGACGCTTAGTGTAGGGGTAATTTGTTGCATAGTAGTAAATAGTTAATACAGGATCCCTAGCATGGTATAATCAAGGAAAGAAACATTTCTTTCTGCTGTCCTCTGCTTGTAAAGAGCATTATTCCAACACATTTATATAAAATTTAAAATAATGAGCTTTCTTTCATAGTTCAAGATTCTAAAATGCAAATGAAGGAACCTTTTAAAGGAGCTAACCAACCAGGGGAACAATTCTCCCAGGAAGTTCTGGTAAACTGGATGACGGCCACCTACAGCAATGCCCACCGTTGGTAATGTAGAAATGTTAAAACTCACCTTTGGGGCAAAGACCAATTTTGATTCCATACATCCCTTTTAAAATTTCCACTTCCTCTTGAAAGGGAAAGCTATTTTTCGCTAACTTCATCTTGTAACATTAAAAAAAAAAATCAATTTTCACCAATAGAACACCCTGGAATGCCTTCCAGAGAGGATATTAATTATCGCAATCACATAACCAGAACCATATCTGCTCTGAACAAGTCTTTATTTCATGCTTGAGATCATTTCCACAACCTTTGGAGACAACCCTTTTATTTTCAGGAGTAGTTCTAAGCCTGTGTCCCTGTTGAGAGAGGATCACGGCGGTCCACAGCCAGTAGCTTCTTTGTACGAGCCTTTCTTCCCTTCTCTGTCCAGGAAGTTCACTCAGCTGAAGCTATCTGGTGTGACAGTGAGGCAGCTGGACGAAGTCATGGTCATCATTCAGCCTGAATCCAGCCCATGATGGTTTCTCACAGGTTTGGTGAATGACTGTCCACGGAAGGCAAGTCTTGCCATCTGAAGGGAATTGTATTTCTTGGGTTGAGTCTTGGAAGACAGATACAAGCTAAGCTTCTCTCCCACCCTTTATTTCACTAATGGCTCACTAAATAAACCGAGTTTTAATGACAGAGTGATTCCCCTACAGGTCTTAGAGTTTGTCAAAAACATCCAGTTTATAAACTCAAATCAAGGAAGTTTACATTATGGTTATGCGTCTTGGCAGATTATATGCAAAAGAGAAAATTACAGACGCGAGGCCTCTCATAGAGCGTGCAGCTAGAGTTCAGATTGTGCCAACATTTCCCCTGCAACCCATAATTCTAAGCGTCAAAATGGGAACCGAAATAGAATATCCCATAGGGCTCTGGCCATTTCTGAGAAGGGTAGTTTGGTGATTTTCCCAGTTCACACTTGGATGTGCATCTTTACGCACGTAGGAACAAAGATCAGATTTCAAGAGGACTCGGTCAACTTTGAGTTAGAGATGAAACTCCTGATTTCTATTGATGTGAGTCTGGCGATTTGCATTTCTGGCAGTCACCGACACTGCCAGGCCTTCTGGGCCAGCCACGGTGGGAAATTTCTACAGTTTTCTGTCAAATTTCTTGTATGAGAGCTTTTGAGAAGAGCTAAGAAATCTATTTCACTGAGGAAGCTGAAGCCTGATGTGGAATTATTTGGGGCTGCATCAGGGTAAATAAAAGATCTCTGGGACCTGAAGACCTCTCTCTGCTGTCCTGAATTTAGATAAACGAGATGATCAAGGCCAATGGGGTAGTAGATTGGATTTGTATTCCTAATTCTTAATTCCTTTCTTGTAACAGAATTACACATCCACACCCTTTGCCGATGGGGATTTGCAGTGACTCTTGGGAAAGAAAGATTATCCCTCACCCATTGCCTTTGGCCTTAACCATGTGACCCGCTTTGGCTAATGGAATGTAGGTAGAAGTGAAAGGGTGTCAGCTCCCAGCTGACATCGTTAAGAGGTATTGTGCATTTCCACTCATTCCTTTGTGTGTGTGTGTGTGTGTGTATGTGTGTGTGCCCCAGGTAGCTGCTGGCCCCAGAGAAACAGGGTGCAAACCCAAACCCGAGTCAAAGCTTGGAGCTGAGTGCAGCTGAACTATAGCTAGTTCAGAACTAGTTCCAGAACTGTAACTAGTAACTTTCAGAAAATCTGGAAGATTTTCAGATCCCCGAGCTGGGAATCAATGCGAATAGTTATAAATCATCAAGTTTTGGAGTCATTTAGAACACAGAATTATTTTGGCAGAGTCCTGATTAATGCACCTGGGACCGTCCGTCTTTCGTGTGCAAATGGTAGGATTTTAATTCTACCTGAAGCCGCTGCTTGTCATCCTTTACTTCTAGCCCCTCATGGGAGCATCAAATCCATGTCAGTGAGATGACAAAGTCCTAAGGTAGAAATGTTAGGTGATAGAGTCAGGGCCCAACCTCAAATGTCTATATTTCCACATCATGATAAAATACATCCTTAATTTTTTTCCGGTTTATTTATTGATTTTGAGAGGGAGAGAGAGAGAGAAAGAGAGAGAGAGGAGGAGGGAGGGGCAGACAGAGAGAGGGGGAGAGAGAGAGAGAGAAAGAGAGAGAGAGAGAGAGAGAGAGAGAGAGAGAATCCCAAGCAGGCTCCACACTGTCAGCAGAGAGCCTGATGTGGATCTTGAACCCACAAACTGTGAGATCATGACCTGAGTTGAAATCAAGACAGAGCCACCCAGGCACCACCCGCCCTCCCATCCTTAATTTTATTTAGAAAACACTTTCCACTCAAGAAATCATATGTCATATCCACATAAATGTTGGATATACAGTGTAGTAAAAAACAAAAACAAAAAAAAAACTAACCAAGATGATCTATAGACAGATCAAGCCAGGAGGCATCAAAAGGATGGTGTCCTAGTTCCAGAAATTCCTCCTAGGACATTTTCTCATCAGCCCAGACATAATATATATATTTTTAAACATGAAGCAGGTGTCTGCTTCCTGAATTCCAGTGCTGGATGGGCGAGACAGGAAGAAAAACATTCTGTTAGAGATTGAATGTTGATCTGGCCTACCTCATAGTCACCACTTATACAATCTCGGTTACAAAAATAACCATTAGCTCTCCGTTTCTGTCTCCGTGCAGACCTGGAGAGTAAGAGAGACCATCATCTTACCATTTCTCTGAAGATCTTCTACAGTGGACAGAGTCGGGTGGAACAAATGTGATCCTACCTGGAGATGGCACGCTGGCCCAGATGATCTCTGGCAAGTCTTCATTTCAGGGTCTTCTACGAAACGTCTGGTCCTGTCAGCTAAGTTGCCATTTCTCCGCTTCCATAAATCCACGGGTGCATTGTCTCAGAGTGTTCCAACGCCATCTCTCTACCACAAATACGGCTTATAACCTTTCATTGCTTGGCTTTTTCCTACAGGGTGTAAAAGATTTAAGGAGGCACGGGTGTGCGTTGCTGTGACTCAGCGTTCAGGCGGCCTGAACTTGTCCCTGGTCCTGGACTTGTGGGGGTTGACACGGAGACAGAGAGAGAGAGACCTGGGGGACCTGACTCCCACAGACGCCCAGTCTCTTCCCGTCACAGGCCCACAAGGGGTCTAATTACGAAGGACTTTCCCTCACTGTGTCATGACTGCAGTACGGGGAACCCCTAACCCCAGGAGAATGGTCTGTTGGGCTTGGGCTTCCCCTTTGGACACAGGCCTGGACGTCTGGGAAGCACGAGGGCAGGAGGAGTGCAGTGAGAGAAGTGGTCAAAGAGAAAACCAAAAAAAGATTGAAGGAAAAGAGTTCCAAAAGACGCTCACTTTTTCACTGCGAAGCTGGTTTAAGCTCCTTTCGGGGGAAGCTCCATCAGTGAAGAGTCTACGCGCTCAGGACATATTTCCCTGGAAGGAGGCGTGACATAGGAGACTGAGTCCCTTTCTCTTGGCCCCACGTGCCCGCCTTGTCGCCCTCTGCCTACGAGTAGAGCAATAGATAAGCGCACCAATGACAGTGGGCAATCATAAATTATAAAAAATTCGACTAGCCTTCCCGGCCACATCCTCCACCGCCCCCCCCACCCCCCCCGCCCCCCGGCCAGCATCCCCCAACCCAGACCTCAGCTCCCACAATTCCACACTGATCTTGTCAATGGTTGGCACTTCCCTTCCTTTCATAGCATGTAGGTGTATCAGTCAGAGTTCTAGCAGGAAAAGAGTTGACACACTCACAAAAGGATAATGGAAGGAGGATTTATTGACAAAGTTGGTACAGGGGAGCCACAAAGGATAGTGCAATAACCTGTAACCAGGAGTCACCAGGTTTTTGCTAGGGCTTGCCCGAAGGTTGCCGGAATTTGGAAAGAGTGAGTCTTGGAATCGTCAGAGAGGCGGCCACCCGGAAAAGGTGGTTTGCGGATGTAGCCAGCCAGAGGGAACGCTTCGAGGAGGGAGCCAGGAGCATGAATACCCTGAGCTCACTTTCCTTTCTCCCCGATCATCTGTAGGTGTTCTCTGTTGGCCAAACACGACCGGGAGCCAGAGGGGATGGGAGCCCCGGTAATGGAGTCCAGACCCGAAGGGTCCTGGCAGAGAGCAGGGAAGACAATGGCAGAAGAGTGGAGCTGAAGGGGCGCCTGGGTGGCTCAGTTGGTTGAGCATCCGGTTCTTGATTTTGGCTCAGGGCAGGATCCCGGGATCACGGGATCAAGCCCTGCATTGGGGTCTCGGCGTGCAGCCTGCTTAAAATTCTCTCTTTCCCTCTGCCCCTCTCCCCTGCGTGCGCGTGCACGCCCGCGTGCTCTCCCTCTCTCTCTCAAAATAAATAAACTTAAAAAAAAGTGGAGCTCAAGGAACCCGGGGGAAATATGTGACCAGTAGATTCTTTCATGCATCCTGACTGTCCGCAGGTCCTTGGACACACGTGGGCACATAAAATGCCTCTCAACCAGTTGGTTACTCGAGGCTAACTCATGCCTGGTAGTACGATTTTTCACGTTTCAATTATTGATGCTACTTTAAATCGTGTGACTAATCCTATAGCTCTTTTGAATACATTTGCTTACCAATCTCCCCCACTTTCTGCTGGATAGTTTACTTCGGGGAGTGGGTGAAGATTATGTGGTTTAGGATGTGAAACCGGGCCATCCTGGCCGGGACCATAATGTCGTCCTCCAACTGACAGGCATCCCAGAGAAGCGTGTCATTCTTGGGGATAAATTAAGGTTTTCCCTGAAACTGCTAGGGAATGCACGTTTTGTGTTGCTGAGCCTGGTGATAATCACACAAAAATTGTGTAAGACTTAAATTTTAGATTTTTCTTTTGTCCATAGAAGTCCATATTCCCTCTGGATAACAGCACAAAAACACATTTAGATATCTCATCCACCGCGTTCGAAGGCTTGATAAACGTGGAGAGAAAAGCCCTGAGGTGCCCTTTAAATAAATCAGGGAGGGATGCCTGGGTGGCTCAGTCGGTTAAGCTTCCGACTTTGGCTCAGGTCACGATCCCACCATTTGTGAGTTCGAGCCCCGCATGGGGCTCTCTGCTGTCAGCACAGAGCCCGCTTCGGATCCTCTGTCTCCCTTTCTCTCTGCCCCTCCCCTGCTTGCATGTGCATGCTCTCTCTCTATTTCCACCGCTCTCTGTCTCTCTTTCAAAAATAAATAAACATTTAAAAAATCTTTAAAAATCAGGGAAACAAGAGCTCACACTCTTTTCTAGGACAAAGTTGAGTCAGGCAGACACCTAACTCTCTTCCCTTTACCTCCTGCATGATAATAATCCGATCATATCTGTGAATGACCCCTAGAAATATACGACAGGTAATGGGCAAACACTGCTGAGTTCACCATCTACTGTGATAAACATGCTACCGCGACGGGACTGTCCCTTGTCTCCCTGCTTGAGAGGTTCAGCATTGTTAGATGTTGACATCAGCAGACGGGATAAAGTATCATATTGGAAATTGGAGTCGGGGTGGGATTAAACTGGAGGAAGTAAAAATGTATTAAGTGTCATACTTTGTACCTACAGACTGTCCTGAGGTCCTGAGGCAGTCTCTGTAGGTGTGATATCCATAGAAGATGTCAGGCATCACCGAGGAAACGATGGTCAGTATCCGGGGACATCCAGGTTGAGAATTTCGATGACAAGTAGGAAATGCATTCATTGGCATTTGCTCTTGAAGCGTGTCTTGAGTACCTGTGTCCCCAGCATTGTCCTATCTAGCAATGGGCGACGCCAAAGGAGCAGACTCCACACTTGCCCTAAGGAGACAAAGGAGAAGCTGGGGGTCAGGAAACATATTGACAAAATGGATTGGGGACAGGGATGCATGTAAGAGATAGAGTCATTCTTGCCTCAGAAATGGAAAGTCCGTGTGAGTCGGCTATGCCAAGGAAAGGTATTGGGAAACGTGGATGTTGATGGCACCGGGTACACGGGTAGGGAGGAGTGGCAAGAAAATGCGCGCGTTTTTACACACGCGTGCGCATTGGGTAAAAAATGCGACCCGATGGACAGCCCTGAGAGCTGTCCCTTTTCTCATTCTTCGTCACTATTTCCTTATATTTCTTTCACAGGGGCTGTGCTAGCCCCACACTCATACAAAAAGAAATTGAGTACCACGGGAAGATTAAGGGCTTGTTTGTTTTGTTAAAAAAAAAAAAAAAAAAAAAAAAAAAAGGTTCCGGATGGCCATCTTCTTTCCTTCATGCAAGCCAAGGGAACATTTCTCAACACTTACCCCATGCCAACCACAAGTCCTAAATCTGATTTTCCTCTGAATCCAATTTTTAAAGAAGAGACTCTCCAAATGTTATACCACCAAGGTGCCTGCCTTGAGGTGGATCCTTGAAGCAAGAATTAATTGGAAAAGGAAATGCAAATAATAAGACCGTATAATTTGGGAGCTAGGGATGGATGGCTAACGTATATTTTGTTTTACCAGATATAATCTCTCAAATAACAAGTGAGCATTTAAGGGAAACATAGCACTGTCTTTTGTATAGGACCTCGATGAATTCTAGCTCCTTCCTTTAGCATGAGTGAGTCACTTCAAGGGTCTGAAACTGCCATATGAGATGATCTTTGGCAGATAAACAATCCAGGGCAGTATACCTGGACCCATGTGTAGAGTCCTTCAGTACACAGAGGGCTTTTTCTGTATTTAATGGTCACTCTCCGCTGATGGCAGAACTCTCAAGATAGTGGAACATCTTTACTAGCAACGAGGGAGGAAAGGTCCTCAGTTTTGTAGAGGATCGGGACACCCAATGGAAGGGAAAACAAAATAGTGAGTACGTAGACGATTTGTATCACTACAGTCCTCTCTCAGTTATGAGTGGCGATTTTTAGATAAGCACGAAGGGGGTAGGGGTGCAGAGTAAGTTACTCTGCTGAACAGCACCTTGTGGATTACAAAATATTTTCCCTACACATTTGGGGCCTCTCACTGATTCAGGCTTTCTCAAATTATTGGGGTAGGGTTTCTAAAGTTAAGACAACAAGTGAGTGCCTTGGGCTGATCCAGAACCGGCAGGTGGACAAGGTTGGAAGCATGTATGTATTTATAAACATATAATCAGATAGGAGGCAGATAACGTGTTTCCTTCATGCAGAAGAGCACATTCCAAGGAGGAACCGGGGTGCCGCATCCCATGGGTACCTTGGAGAAACAGCTGTGACCAGCAAGACTGAGCCGGGCGGAAACGTTTTTGGTGATGAGTGGGTGCCCAGCAATGTAGCAGCTAGAGTTGGAGGCCACGATCATTCCAACCCCTGCCTTGGCCGGTCCCTTGACCTTGTCCAGGCAACACGCTAGCTGAGTCTCACAAGTGAGATTTCAAACCCAGATGTTCTTCTGAACTTTCGCTTTAAAAGGTTCGTCCTGCCCTCTGTTATTCTACAAAAACGAGTCTCCAATAATCATTTGATAGGATTCAGCCAAAGCGGCCAGGACAAGACAGGGAGGGGACGATGAACGCATTTGTACTAAAGATCATGAAATCATGTGATACTAATATTCAGAGAGTTCATAGACTATTCCAGAATTTCCCTTCCTACCTGTATACTGTTTTGAAACGAATAGTCCAGAGATTGCACGGGCTGATTACGTGGGCCACTTCGAGGCCTTTCTCTCACAGACTTGAAGCTCTTGGCTGAGGGTCTTTTGAAAACCTGCTTCTTTCTTATTTTTATTTTTAATGTTCATTTATTTTTGAGAGAGAGAGACAGAGAGAGCGTGAGTAGGGGAGGAACAGAGAGAGAAGGAGACACAGAATCCGAAGCAGGCTCCAGGCTCTGAGCTGTCAGCGCAGAGCCCCACGCGGGGCTCGAATTCCCTAACCGCAAGATCGTGACCTGAGCGGAAGTCGGATGCTTAACCGACTGAGCCCCCCCCCCCAACCCCGGGCGCCCCTGAAAAGCTGCTTCTGAGGCTCATCAAGCCATGTGCTTCAGGTCCTGCTCGTGGGCAGTTTCTATAGCAATAGCCCTCAGAGTCCAGTATCTTACGACTCTGTGTTATCATTACGGGCCTTCAGAAAAGTAAAGGAAGCACACAGTTTATCAGAAGGCGGCCTTTTGCCCCATCTCCTGAAGCTGGGCCATGGGCTGCCAGAACCAGCCTCCGCCCACTCGTTCCTTTGGGAATTTTGGAATTATTTGTAACTAAGTAATCTGCTTTTCTTGGCTAAGGAACCACTAATTGCTTATTTTCCTTGGTGCTTTGCAAATCTGACTAATGTTGACTCAGGTAGATATTATAAAGTTATTTATGCGGCGGGGGGTGACAATTACTTGCAAATACCTCATAGTTAGAGTGAAGCTTTAGCGAGTGGGTACGATTCAATTATCTAGGTAACGATCGCTGGGTAATGATTGCTCCCTCTCCTTTAAAAAAAAAAAAAAAAATGTACGACTTGTTCTTGATGCAGATGGTGTCCTGAATTTCACCTCCCCAGCTCATTACGCAGGGCCATCGATGTGAAAAACGGAGACGAAGGTAATTTGTATTTCTTTTTGGAACACAGCTTTGTGATGTCTGGACTGCCCCCTTTACAATCATTTATATACGGAATACATATTGCGTGGCACCAAGCTCATTGAAAAAAATCCAGTGGCTCACTGAAAAAGAAATCTACAGTTTCTAGAAGTAGACAATGGGCTACAAGTGGTGGATGAATTTAGTGGTTAATTCATTGCCAGCACGTCCTTGCTGTTCCCCAGCAGGCTACACGTTACTTTTAGAAAAGATACATACTTTAGTACAAAGTAATTGACTTTCCTCTGGGTAATAGCAAATTATTTTTCCCCACCCAAGATTTTGGCTTGTAGCTCAAAATATTTTAAAACTGAGCTTTACTACCAGTCACGGTTTCCACAGGAAACTACCTCTCTGGTAAAAATAACTTACAACACACATTTTTTCGTACAGCACTACCCATCCACATTGATTTTCATTTTAGCTTATTCCCCCCCCCCCACTCCCCTAACAGGGAATTTGAAAATAGTATTTCCTCGGGAAAATTACTTGGGGGGGGGGGTGTGCGAACAACCCAACCTGTGGTATTTTTTTAAGTTTCAGAAAAGCTGAATTCATAGGCAGTAGACAGAAACATGAAGGTATTTAAGATTAATGTCGTGCCAGATTCCCTCAGTGTAAGACAAAAAGAAAAATGTAACTGGAATAAGGATGTGTGGGTGGGTGTGTGGGGAGGGGTGGTTTCTAGGGACACAATTTTGGTGGGAAGGAAAGAGCCCCCACCGCGCTCTTCTGCAATGTGGCTTTGACGCTCCCCCCATCATGAGTGGGGACTGTGCCCCCCCTTCCCATGAAACCGGATGTGCTGTTGGAACTAGTTCAACCAACAAAATACGGTCGAAGTGGCATTAGAAGGGCATTCGAGGTTAGGTCATGAGAGATGACTCAATTGCCACCTTGCTCACAAGCATGAGCCTCCATAGTTGCGGACTGACGGACTCCCCGGAAGTCCCCAGGCTTGGCCCGCGTGGCCAAACCCGAGTTTGAGGGGTGATTTGTCTTCCAGCAACAGCGACTGGCACCCTGGCTCAGGATGCGGCACCTGAGTGGGGATGGAGAGGGGCGGGAGAGGCGGAAAAGGAGGCTCATGTTTCTCGGACTTCCCTATTTTCACCATATTTCCTCAGGGCCCTTCCACGTCTGCATCTGGTTACCAGAGAGTCGGCTCCTTTATTCCTCCACTCTGGCTTCCTTCAAAGGCAAAGGCCCTGCCTTACAGTGGCTCCGTGACCCTCCATGAGGCTTCAAGTGGCTCCCAGGGCTGAGAGAACCAAAGAACCATGCTTTACCAAGCAGCTGAGGCACTTGCACCTGACCTGCTTGAGGAAGGAGCGGTCCCTGGCCTCAAGGGGCTCATAAGTCCTTGTAAGAGAAGTCCAGGCGTAAACCAATTTATAGTTGCCTCCAGGCACTAGTTAGTGGTGGGACCACAGAGGGGTCAGGCACAAGATGGCGGACTGCATTCTGCCCTAGCCTACGCAGCTTGCCACAATTCTCTCTCCATCTCCTCCTCCTTCTCAGACCGCTAATTAAATTGCTTGTTCCCGAATGTGACGAGGTGCTTTAGATTCTCCAATTTCAAAACTCCAAACTGGAGGGGCGCCTGGGTGGCTCCTAAAGCCTCCGACTTCGGCTCAGGTCATGATCTCACAGCCGGTGAGTTCGAGCCCCACGTCGGGCTCTGCACTGACGGCTCAGAGCCCTGGAGCCTGTTTGGGATTCTGTGTCTCCCTCTCTGTCTGCCCCTCCCCAGCTCATGCTCTGTCTCTCTCTGTCTCAAAAATAAAATAAAAACATTAAAAAAATTTTTTTTTTAAATCTAAAATGGAGTTTATATCTAATTCCCAGACAACACCTGGGGAGCAAAGGGTGATCCAAACAGATCTGATGCAACAAGTGCTCAGGCAGGCATTCCTCAGCTGAGATCAACTCATTTCCGAAGTCTTTTTTTTTTTTTTAATCTCTTCCTTCCCTGCAGGCAGTCCTATTTCCTTGCACAAGAAACAAGACATGGTTGTTGAACTGAGTTAAACTTAGGCGTAACTAGTACGTTTACAGAGTTATATAATCCCTTCACCGTAACCGACAAGTGTAAGATTATGAGAATAAAGCCGGAACTCTCGGAACTTGGTTTATAAGAGAAGGAAAGGCCGCATATGGGAATGGAGATGCTAGACAGAGATTGATGATGGTAAGGATCGGTGAAAATGTGGTTTGAAAATTAAAATACGTTCCACATTTTTTTTTTTTTTTTGAAGCCCCAAGCAGGCCTTTTCAAACTTAAACTCTGTTTGCACTGGGTAAAGTGCGACTTCCTGTTTTGAAGAAAAAGTTCCAGAAGGTTCCTAAGGCCTCTCGGGGACTCACTCATCTCCTACCAACACAACATTTGAACAATTTTAAATGTAAATTAGGGAAAATGTGGATTGGATTTCATCTGAAACCCAACTTAAGGGAGAGAAAGAAACAAAATAGATTTGAAAATTCTTGCCACCATTTGAGAGCTCCAGACCCACGTCAGTTTCCATTATCTTCCACCAGCAAGAGGCCAGGCAGGACAAAGGCTGTCAGTTTGCTTTCCCCGACCTCACTGTAAACAAACACCCACTTAGGGCTCATCTCCCCTCCTCCTTGGGGCCAGCGACAGTCTCTCTGAACTAGGGCAAGATTTTGAAAACAGAATACAGGTTTGCCCTCCCTGTCCAAAAACAGGGATACCTTAGGACACCTCTCGCCAGCAGATGCACAAAATAAATCGAGATAAAGCACAAATGCTCCTAGACAAGGTGCAAAGCTCTGGTGGCTGGATGCTGAGATCCTGGGTGTAGCCGCCAGGGAAGGAGCTTGGAGGGACCACTCTAGCTACTCAGGGCGGGCGCTGCCTCTCTAACAGCTCAATTGCAAGACAAATGCTGAACACTGTTTTTGCTTTGCGGCTTTTTTCCTAAAAGCAAAAATTCCCTTCGGACTTCTTCTCATTAGCAAAAACAAGTGCCAATGTAGCTGTTTTTGTAAAAGCGAAGTGATGTGCTGCGAACTGGGTTAGGTACGATTGCTTTACGATGAAGGTGTCAAAGTTTCTTAAAATAATTACTGTGCTTACCCGAGACGAAAGTGTTTTCACCTATTCTTGTTTACCCTGTACTATTTTCCTCAACACGTTCTTTCTGCGGAGAAAGGGCAGAGGTCAACGTCAGCCGGAGCCAGATTCAATCATCATGAATTAATGGACTCCAAATCAATAAAACCTTACTGCATTTGATGGAGAAATTTTGTATGTTTGAATTTAATTATCTGACGTGGGAGCACTTTGCTAGGACTGAATTCTACTAATGAAATAATTTTTTCATCGCTTCTTATTTACACACGCTTAGACGTTCCGTGTTAAATGCGACCGAAGGGCAGTTGGTTTATCCACGAGATCGGCTTTGAACTAAGAAAGGGCAATGTTGGAATGCCGACTCTGATTAAAGTATACTTCTGTGCACGTGGAGAGACAACACCAATGCTCATTAAATACTCACTGTACAGAATAACAGGAAATTATAAGGAGGAAAAGCTTCCTGATTTATTCTTATCTCCCTTCCTGGTATAGAAACCTTAGCTCTGTACCCCCCCCCCCCCCCCGCCATCAATTTAATGCTCTGGAAAAGAGATCTCACATCCATCCTTATACCCAGTTCAGTAGTTTTATATCCAAACTTTTTCATGTGTTTAATCCATAAACACGAACCTGTAGAACAAATGGCTGCCACTGTCTTCGTGGAAAAAAAAAAAATCTCTTATTTTATAACGATGCTCTAAGATCTCAGCGTTTGGGTCTCCCGTAAAATGGAAACCATGGAGAGGCAACAGGAAGTCATGAAAGGGGCATGGGAATATGGAGTCAAAATGCCTGTGTTTGAAGGGCACCTGGGTGGCTCAGTTGGTTAAGCATCTCTTAATTTCGGCTCAGGTCATGATCTCACTGTTCATGAGTTTGAGCCCCGCATTGGGCTCTGCGTTGACAGGGCGGAGCCCGCTTGGGGTTCTCTCTCCCCTTCCCTCTCTGCCCCTGCCTCACTCCCAGCCCCCCACCCCCGCTCAAAATACATAAATAAACTTAAAAAAAACCCCAAAAACCTAGGTTTGACTGGTACCTCTACAACTGAACTTCTTACTGACATTCTCTGAAATAAGAAAAATAGCTCTATGAGGGGGTTCTTGGGAAGCTTGGAGAAAAAATTTAGCCAAGACTCCAGCGAATTATGAAAATGCTATTACAAACAGTAACTATTTATCGTATTGAGTTTTGTTACAGGTGTTGGACTGCGTCAGGGAAGATGATGCTTCTACTATTTTTCATCGATGTGTCAGTTAGGTCCTCTTGGCCTGGTTTTCAATGGCTGGTATTTGATGGTGAAACAAAATAAATCTCATTCAAAAGAAACCGTTCACTCAAAGCTCCCTGATGCCACGCTTTATGGCATACATCATTGCGGGTACATCCAAATGGACCTCTGAGATGACAACAGTGATGTCTGTTGGCAAAATTTACACTGAACGGAAAACCAATGTCATCTATTGACCGGGACCTCAACCCGTATGTATTCGTTTGCCAGGGAGGCCATAACAAAGTGGTACAGACTGAGGGGCTTAAGCAACAGAAATGTATCGTCTCACAGTTCTAGAAGCTGGAAAGTCTGCGATCGAGATCTTGGCAGGGTTCGTTTCCTCCGAAGCCTCTCTCCTTGGCTTGCAGACGGCCACATTCTCTTTGTGTCTTCACTTTGTCCTCCCCCTCTACGTGTCTGTGTCCGAATCTCCACTCCTGTTGCATTAGGGCCCAAACTGATGATCCTGTTGTGACTTAATTAACCTCTTTAAAGACCCTATTACCAAATCCTGTCACGTTCTGAAGTACTGGCCGTTAGAACTTCAACATATGACTTTTGGGGGAAACGCAACTCAGCCATATATATGCCCATAACTTCTGGTTTATCTTAATGGGATGGAGATGACAATACTCTTCAGTGACTTCTCTTAATGCTTAAATAAAGGTAGTCTCTTGAGCATGTTCTAGAAGGGGTTTTGACCACCAGAGGGCTCCTGTATTTATGCAATGAAACAATTAGAATGACGTGTTCCGAAGTAAATACGAAGTGTATCATGAAAGTTAAATACTCGATGTCTGTGTTTCCTTAGTGACTCAACCTACTATTAATTAATAGCAACTAGTAATTAACCCGATGATAATGACAATGATGGTGATACGTTTATTGAGAGGCGATGATGTGTCCCTCACCATATCGGGTACTTTACATAGATGATGCATCTTAAAGGTCTCGACTCCCCTGTTACTTACATTCGGTGTTTTTGTTACTTCAGAATCCCAACTGATGAATCTAAGGCTTGGCTAAATAGCGACACACTGCTAGCGAGAGGCCACATAGAAACATGAATCTCCAACATCATCATTAGCGCCACTGGCATCTTATAGCCCTTGGAAGGTAATTCCTGATTAGATCTGAGAGGTTTGTGGACTTCCTGAAACACTCTGCAAGATTTGCCATCCTGTGAAGTTCAGCTCTGTTCTGTAGTCTAGGAAATGTTGATTATATATACAAACAAGAGTCGAAGTGGCTCTGAGCTACCCTCTGTGTTTTTGTGTTTTCATTGCTTGATTGAGTCTCCATAGTCTGTCCTCTGAAAGCTTCTCTACTGGATGTAGGACTTCCATTATCCTTTCAGTGTTATCACCTGTGTTGTCCTGAGTGGCTGAGTTTTCTTTCCCCATTGGTCAGGACTCTTGGTTGCAAGTGACAGAAACCCAATTCAAACCAGCTTAAGACCCAGGAAGGCTGGAGCTGGCCCCAGGAACACCTAGAACCAGGGACTCGAATTCCATCAGAACCCTGGTTCATCTTTTCTCCATGTGCCCCCTTCACTGACTTCTGCTACAGATGGGGTTTTTCCATCTGGCAGTAGCCTGGCCATAGGTGTTTTAGGTGTGTGTCCTCACAGCCTCGGGGCTTCCCTCTCAGCGCTAGTTAGAAAAAACAAATCCAAGGAATGGGGCACCTGGGTGGCCCGGTCGGTTAAGCATCTGACTCCAGTTCAGGTCATGATCTCGCGGTCCGTGAGTTCAAACCCCACATCTGGCTCTCTGCTTTCAGCGTGGAGCCTGCCTCAGATCCCTCTCTCTGCCCCTCCCCTGCACACACACACACACACACACTCTCTCTCTCTCTCTCAAAAATGAAAAAAAAAAAAGGAGAAAATTCCAAGGAAAAGACTCATTAGCCTGGCTGTAAGAATGCACCTACTTCTCGAGTAATCACTGTGTTCAGGGGAAAGTGGGACTATGGATGTCCAGGCCTCACTTATGGGCTCTCGTCTCTGACTAGGTAGACGGGATATCATGAAGAGTGGTCTGAAAAGAATCACATAGGTGGGGTCGGGGAGGAGCAGCTCCCCCCTCCACCCCAAGGAAGAGTCATGCTATGAGTGGAAAAAAGTGGGGGGATGGGCCAACGAATGTATCTAAGATCCACCAGGGTGGTGATTTTATTTTATTTTATTTTTCTAATGTTTATTTTTTTGAGAGAGAGAGAGAGAGAAAGAGAGAGACAACACAAGCAAGGCAGAGAGAGAATCCTGAGCGGGTTCCGTACTGTGAGCGCAGAGCCCAACCTCGATCCCACGAACCATGAGATCAAGACCTGAGCCAAAACCAAAAGCCAGCCACTCCATCAACTGAGCCACCCAAGTGCCCCTGGGATTTCAACCAACAGAGGCAATCCCTTCTCCTTCGTGACTCAGAACAGAGAGTGCAGCAGAACTGAGTGGCCCACAGGAACCTGGACTTAGAATTAAGTCCAAGCTGACCTTGGCTCCTGATTTTGCAGAATTGTTGGTTGTCATGCCCACAAAAATTGGGCACTCTTCGTGAATTTTAGCATTTTGTCTATTTTAGTGCCCCAAAGGGCAGTTGTTTATTATATAGAACATTCTTGTTCTATGAAGTCTAGAAACGTACAAACGTCCACTATTTATTGACACAAATGATTGGTATGGATGGGCTTATTTTTTTGTTGAACACATTCTTTAGTCCCTGAGGGTCATAATGGCACACATGCCCACCTCCCCAAATGAAATGGCTGTTGGGACTTTGCAGTGAGACCTAGGACATAAACGCTCCTTCAGGGAAACGCCCTTAGCTTCCAGATCTTCCTTATTTCCTTCTCCTTCCTCCACCTCTAGCTATTTCAGGTCTTGGAATCTCCTCCTGGGAAGACTTCCTAGACCCTCTGGGCTTGCGTTAGGTCCTCTCCACTCCGCTTCTGGGGGTAATGGTTGGAGACGACCTGCTAGATCTTTCCGTTTTAGCTTTGCTTTTCCATTTGCTTTTGGCCAAGCCAGGCTTCACTCTAGCTTCTATAAATATAAAATTAGATGAATAATAAGCAGCTTTTCTCCAAGATTTATTGTATGTATGCATGAAGCAATATGTGTGAGCCCATATGGTGGGAAGCTATATGCATAAGGGGCTCAACAAACATCAACAGGAAATGCATGCGGTGGTAGAATAATATATAAGAATAATATAATTTTTTATTGAAAAATTACTAGATGTCAGCATTGTGTTAATCACTCTATACACAGTTGAACCTGATAGGGACTGTAAACAATAGACATTATTATTTCCATTCCACACATGAGGTGACCAAATGTCCATTGTCACCCAGCTCGTAAGTTCCAGAGCAGGATTTGAACTCACTGACTCCAAAGCCTTAGCACAGAGCAAACTGTCAAGACTTCTAAATACAGACGCAGTGTAGCCCTGTTATAAAGCTCTTCACCGTCCTGTGCCTTTTGTTATGCTTGGGATCTTCTTAGCTGGGCCCCCTCTTCTGTGAATGTTGTAATAATTGGAAGTTCTTCCTCACCCATGTGGTTCTTTTTCTTCGTCTCTCTCAATAGCATTGAAACCAGAGTCTATTGTGGTATTATTTCATATCCCATCTCTTCTGACGGAAGTCTCCCAAAAACATTCTTAGATGTGTGAGGAAAATAATTAGGTCCAGACAGACTACAAACCAGCTTGGGCTTTTTTTTTTTTTTTTAAATTTCCGAACATTATCTGAAATTAGAAGTTGGACACGAAGACGCAATATGTCCTATTCAGCATGACTAATGATTTTCTATGGGAAATGATTCCCCTGCCCCATCTGTTTGTGGCCGGAAGTTAAGTCCATGCTTGTTCCTGAGACTCTGACTTGGTGATTACCCAGCCTTCTTGTCACATCCCTGGATCACCAAGGGAAAAGTGTTAAAAACGCTTCACATTTTTATTTCTTTGTAAGGCTACTGATGCTACATTTTCTTTTCTTTTTCTTTTTCTTTTTCTTTTTCTCTTTCTTTCTTTTTTTTTTTTTAGAGAGGGCGCAAGTGAGCGAGGGCAGAGAGAGATAGGGAAAGAGAGAGAGAGAGAGAGAGAGAAGCGGGGCTCACCCAAGTGGGGCTTGAGCTCACCCAATGTGAGACTCAAACTCACACACTGTGAGATCGTGACCTCAGGCGGAGTCAGATGCTTAATGACAGAGCCACCCAGGCACCCACGATGCTCCATTTTCAATGGCAACTTTCATCAGTTATGAGAGGAGGGGTGGAGAATGGTTGAGGGAATCTGCACAGTGTTCTAAACAGCGGTTATGTATTTCATTAACAAGATGATCTTTGCCTAAGTCAAAAGCTCTGAATAATTTCCCCTGTCTCATTTCCACGGTGTTTAAGTTTTGGCTTCCAAAAGCTTCAGACAAAACACACACAGGGTGGCATATCATACAGCAAAATGAGCTACAGGTCGTATATGCCAGAGGGCTGAGGGGAAAAAAAAAATCAAATGAAAACAAATGTGTTGGGCCAAATAATAAGAAATAAACAGAAATGAAGGAAAGTCACAAACCAAGCCAGAAAAGAAACAGAAACCCCATAAGAAAACACACTTAAGGAAATCAACAGAATGCGTAGCCAAAGGAACATCAGGAACGTCGTTCCCAGATGGCCATCTCTCCTGTGCAGTCTCCCCTTGGGAATGGAATGGAGCCTTGGGCCCGGAGCAGGGCATTGCCTGTGGAAGAGCCTGGGCCTTGTGAACCTTCAGCAGATTTTAGTGAGCAAAGGGGAAAGGATTCTTACCTCACGGGCTAGCCTTTTCTGGGGAGACCTCATTGCTGAGGCTCCCAAATGTAGAGTTGGGGGAATGAGGTATGAAGTGGAACGATAAGGGGCCTCCCCACTTCCCAGAGCGAGCAAGATGCTTCGGAGACAAAACAGCAGGTGGTGAAGACCATGAACTTTGCAGTCCCACAGTACTGAGTCTGAGTCCTACCTCCAGTCTGTGACCTGGGGTGCTCATTTCAGCTCTCTGTATCTCGGTTTCCTCATCTGTGAGAAGGGAATGAAAATAGCATGCATCTCACAAGGTTACAGCGGAAATAAATGAGATAATGTAGGTAACCACTTAGAATGGTGTTTAAAATGGTATCTGCTGTTAAGTTAGTTAAAGTGTCTGTTACGTTAGTGATTATGTTGGGGAACAGGATAGGGACAAAGGGTTAACCAGAGGGTAACAGAAATCCTATAAGGTGATAAAGGAATATGGCGTGTTCAGGAATCTCTGTCCTTGTGAATATTTAATCACAGTATTCTTGAAGTTTCTTATGAGTTGTTGAGTGTCTCAGAGGAGTAAGTCCTCTGGGACCTTCCCAAGAACCAGTTTGCCCTTCCCAGATGTCCTCAAAAATTGTCTGGAACAAATTCCCCACATAAATATATGTAGATCAGGTGTGGTGTGGGTTTCTTTGTGACGGAACCCAAAGATCCCGGCATCTCTGGCATTTCCTGGGTACCAGGAGTTGAGTCCAGGAAAGCAGCCACCCAGCATGGCGGGCTACAAAACAGACGTATCCAGCGAACAAAGAATGGAAAATAACCCCCGCTCTTGTGGGATTTCCCTGAGCTTATCTGAACCTTTACGGTCTCTAATGGCTGAATCAACATGCAGTACAGGGATATAGGAAAAATAAAGATAAGGTAAAGAAAATAAATATTCACTCTGTTTTAACCTTAGCCAATTCCCAGAGGGTCTAGTCACATATCCATTTGTCTCAACTGTCTAGCAACAGAGGGGACACGGTTTCCTCAAACTGGGTGTCTCCACCATTGGTGCAACACCAGAGTGTTTTTCCATCCCATTTTCCTTTTTCTTCCTTTCATGGGAATATGGCGGCCATCTTAGTCAAGCTTCTCTGTCAAGCAGAAATAGGGGGGTGTACAGGCAGTTTGGAGTCCAGTGTGTAAAGCCCCACATTGCACATTCACCTTTTTGTCTTAGAGATCGTTGGATGATCAAAACATTATTTCACGCTGCCTGCAGCATGGGTCATGCTTCCAAATCTAGCATCCTTACCAGCCTCTCAAGGTAAAATTGTTAGGTAAGTGAATTCTTTCCTTGATATTCCTATACCTTCTTTGTAGGTGTTCTTCATCCCCAGTCCAATGCTTTCCTCCTCCTCAGGGTCCCAAACAGACCTCACACGCCTCAGCTCAGCTAGCCTTTCTCTCCCCAACCCCTCTCTACACTCAACAAAAATGTGTGGGCCCTGGGTCCCTCTCAATGCCAGGAGGTATCTTCTGTGCTGAGGTGACAAATAACTAAGCTGATCGATGAATTTCTGCAAGTAGGTTAATGTCCGTAACCAATTTGTATGTAATCACTCTTGAAGCATAGATTTCCATTTTAACAGGCACTTTCTGAGGGCTTGATGTCTTAAGTCAACCCAAAGGAGGGGGGAGATGTTTGTACATCTGCCCAGTGTCCATTTGGGGCACTGACTCTTGCCTTCATCATGTTAGTCGTCTGCAACCATCAAACATCTTGATGTGTCTTGGAAAAAGTATCTGTTACATCCCCGGAGTGGGATAGGATACTTGGAAGACATCAATGATAGCCTGGCTGTGCTACAGAAAATAATCCAGAAGCTCTTGCCTTTTCAAGCTTGAACTATTTTATTTACACTGTCGGATACTTGTGAGGTTGCTGCTGTAAGGGTGGCCTTGAGGATATTAATAGATTCACCACTAGAATTGAGAAATTCGGCGATACCTCTGTCACCAACTAAGTTTATTTATGGTCCCAGGAGAGCCCCTGCACCTCTCCGAACCTTGGTTTCTTCCTTTCACAATTAGGAGAGTTGGACTAGACAATCTCTAATGTCCTTACGAGCTTGAACATTCTATAATTCTAAAATCCATTGGTGAACTCGGTTAGGGTGTTGGCTGTCCAAGTGTTGAATGCTGACGTGTTTTCAGCGAGGTTACTTCAGGTCGTTGCAGTAATATGTCACTGGGGACATTGTTTTTTTGTCTGAAGATTGATATCTCGCCACAGAGAGTTCTCTCGCATTGTTCCAAGCCCTGTGTTACAAACCCATAAACAGTGCCTTAATAGTTTTATCTTTCCAAGAACAATTGGATGGTCAGTGAGTATTTCTTCTGCACATCTTCAGTGTACTTATTTCAGCTTCACTTGATTCCAATCCAAGGTCTTTTGGTTAGAATATTTGTCTTGATGCTTATTTTAGCCAGTGATTTTGTCTGTCCAGCTCGGAAGGCCACACTGTTGACCAACTGCATGGGGTACACTTATACTTTGTCAAGCTTGATAGCTTCCACACCAGGAGACTCCCCAGGTAGTCTCCTGACAGTTCTGAACATCATATCATCTCCCAACATGGGTCAAGCACCTATAAGTGCAATTTAAAATAATTGGTTACAGGGGCGCCTGGGTGGCTCAGTCGGTTCAGCGTCTGACTCTTGATTTTTTGGCTCAGGTCATGATCTCGAGGTTCGTGAGTTCGAGCCCCCATTGGGCTTTGCGCAGGCAGCTTGGAGCCTGCTTGGGATTCTCTCTCTCTCCCTCCCTCTCTGCCCCTCCCCTCCTCGTGTTCTCTCTCTCTCTCTCAAAATAAACACACTTAAAAAAATAAATTGGTTACAAAAAATACAGTAAAATAAAATAAAATGATCGATGGCTCAACAATTCCACTTCTGGGTATGTATCCAAAAGGACTGAAAGCAGGTCTTGAAGAGAAAATGGCCAGTCTGAATGTTCATCAGCAGATGAGTGGATAAACAAAGTGTGGTCTATCCTCGGAATGGAATATTATCCAGCCTGAGAAAGGAAGGAAATTCTGACACATGCTTCAGCATGAATAAACCTTGGGGACATTACAGTAAGAGAAATAAACCAGTCACGATAAGGCAAATACTGTACAATCCCACCTATTTATGTAAGGTTTCTAGAGCAGTCAGACTCATGGACATGGAAGGTAGTAATGGTGGATGCTAAGGGCTCAGGAGAGGAATGGGGGTGGGGGGGTTGTTTAATGGGTACAGAGTTCCAGTCTTACAAAACGGAAAGGTTTGGGAGATTGGTTGCTCCACAGTGTGAATATGGTTAACGCTATGGCACTGCACACCCTAAAATCGTTAAGATGGTAAATTTTGTGTTTTGTGTATTTTACCGCAATTAAGAAGAAAATACAATTCTAAAAAAAATTGTTGCCTGCCATTCCTTTAGAAAAAAATTTTTTAAGGTTTTTATTTATTTGTTTTTGAGAGAGAGAGAGAGACAGAGCAGGTGAGGGGCAGGGGGGGGGGGGGGACAGAGAGAGAATCCCAAGAAGGCTCTGCACTGTCAGTGCAGAGTCCGATTTGGGGCTTAAACTCACAAACCCTGAGATCGTGACTTGACCGGAAACCAAGAGTCGCACGCTTAACCGACTGAGCCACCCCGGCGCCCCTGCCCGCCACTTCAAGTTTGGCAATTCTGCCACAAGGGCTCCCTAATTTGCTGTTTAGGCAAGCTGCTGGGAGCTGCATCGGTTACCTTGTTTTCTGTAGCCTGTTTACAACAACCCTCCCCGGTAGTATGTTCTGAATGTCAACTTGAGCTCCCAAGTTTGGTGTTAGGTTTCAGCTGCACTGATCTTGCATCTTCCCCTGTTTATCTCAAGGGATTGCAATTCTGGGGATAAGGAGTGCTCGATATTGTCTTGCAATTTTAGGCATCTTGGAAGCTATCAAGTGGCTCTTCTATTGGAAACTTGGATATGGCCATCCCCCAAACATGCCCTCGACGACTTAAAGAATGGCATATGGTCTATCAATTACTTTTTTCACACGTATCTGCTGCTTAATAAATGTTGAAGTGCAAAAAGAAATGTCCCCCAGGGCCGGCTTCAAGGGTGTCTGATCTGTGTAGTTACACAGAGGTCCATACTCAGAAAGGTCCTGCACTTTGGTTCCATGCCCTGCTGTCACTTTCCTGAGCTTCTTAATTTTACCTTGAACTTGTGTCTTGCTAATGAAATCTGATGTAACAGCGGAGAGGGAGTGTGAGCAGAGAAGATATTAGTGAGATGTGTGTGTCTGGGGTCCCTTGCCAACTCATTAGCATATAGCAATCATGAGCACGGGATTCCAGTGGACCCGTGACGTGAATGCCGAGAGATGCCAAGCGTGTTCTGTCTACAACTGAGTGAGTGGGGGTAGCTGACAGCTTTGTGAGGTGATGGTCTCCATTTGAACCAGAATTTGCTTCAATCGTCGAACGAGCGCAGCGGTGTTCTAAGAACCGTGAAGGAACAAGGAGCCCTCTCGTATTCTTTCCCACTTGCATTCTTTCCCTGTATGAGCCAACCACTCGCACAGAAAATGATGAGACTGAAGGGAAGGGAAAAACAGGGCAACCCATAGCTCATTTCCTTCCAATCCTTCCTTACTCACCAGGGCGCCAAAGACTGAGAGTGTTGATAGAATGCGTGCATACGAAGAAGTGAAATGAAAGCAGTTAAGTTAGTTTTGCGCAGTATTTCCGCTATTCTGATAAGAACAAAATACACATGTCCATATTGAGCTAGGAAGTCAGAGTTGTGTCATTGCAGACTTCCACATATGGGTTAAATGCTCTTATATTTGCTTTTTTGGCTGGCCTTGTGCAATATAAGATGAATGGTGAATTCATGCTAATAATTTAAAATTTTAATTTTTCCTTACTTCGAGTGACTGGAAAGAGCAAATGGAAAACATCATGACAAGGCAAGAGAAAAACTGGAAGAAAGGAAAAGCCTTTATATTTTGGTACCTTTGAGGCCCCCTTGCCCCTGCTTTTGAACAAGGGGCCCTGCGTGCATTTTCATGTTTCACTGGGCCCCACAAATCACGTGGCTGGCGCTGTCCCCCACGGCATGTGGCTAGCTAGTGTGTGTCTCAGGGAGATGGGGAGAAATGTCAAAGGGCCTCTGTGTTCACGTGGGCCTCACGTCTCTGGTTCCAAGGACAAAAAGGCCCACAAGACATAGTCCTTGCGAGTCTGTCCTTTGTTTTTGTCCCTCACCCATACTGGACGTGTGGTCAAGCCAGAGGGATTTGAATGAGCCGCTTCTATCCCAAAGGTTACAACGGTGAGTACTTTTGCTCCCATAACATTAACCAGTGGCACCTGTGCTAATAGTGACATGTGAAACGAAGTTAGGAACAGATGGACTTCTACGGCCAACTGTTGCCAATCATGGAAAACCTGCTCTCCTTAAATAGCCTCTGGTGCAATTATCTGCCCACTTTTCGGGTTTAAATACCAGGTGACATTTGGTATGCATTTCCTGTAATAAGGAAGCATGTGATGATTATTCCCAAGACGTTATTTTTAAGACTATTGTTAACTGTGGTCTGTCTTGGCTTTCTCAGTTAAGGAAAAAGCAACTAGACTCAAAGCATCTTTTGGTGCGTGTTGGGCAACCACAGCAGAGCAAATCCCCCGAAGGAAAATTGAGTGGGGACACATTTGCCCCACCCCCCCCCTTTGCAGACACGGAAGTATGGAATGAGTTGGTGGCCCCCGGGGAGAGATCAAATCTTATAACGCCGTGCACAACACCGGGAGTGAAACAAACACTTGGGGCTATCTGTTTTCTTGTAACAGTCGTAAAGAAATATATACTTATTTGAATATACCGTCTTGAAGACAGCCTCGGTGTTCCTTGCCTTTTTTTTTTTTTTTTTTTTTGAGTTCTACTTTGAGCGTTAGAAATCATTTGAAAATCAATCATGTCGCAAGGTAATTTTTTATTTCTTTCTCAGTACGTACAAAGGAAATATGATGCAGGCCAACGTCATCAATCAAAAGAACAAGACCATGGGTACACTTACATTGGGAAGGGGCTTGTAACACAAACGAAGTCTACGGTCATATGGTGGGAACGTGACTGAGTCTGGTTCACACTTAGGCCTTCTGTCTTGGGCCCAGTGCTCATCTAAAGAGGTTGGCACCAAGAGGAGCAGTGGGAATGGGTTCAGTAGAGTCTCACCTTCCCTGGAGAATGCTAAGAAATGTCCTGCCTTCTCGTTCCCGGGTAAGTAGTAAGACATTAGTAGGGAGGTGGTACCTACAGGGTGAAGAAAGGCCTGAGCTCACTGCAGTTTCCAGGAAGGCTTCAAATTTATGAAAAGGTTGGAGGTCCACTTACTTAGCCCTGGAGTGGACGTTCCCAGATAAGTGTGTTTGAAATTAGGTGCAATTTACTTAAGAAGGTATCTGGTCGAGGTTAAGAGTGGGGCAGGGCCTCTTTAAATCTATATTGCATGTATAAAATCTGTAAAATCCAGCCAATGTTCGTAATTCATGTTAGCTTGAACCACGTGAAGAGGCTGGTGGAGATTTCATATGGTTCAACTTAATACTTAAATATTTCTACTTGTTATTTCCCTAAAAAGATATCATCATGCTGGGGGAAAAAAAATGTATTTGGATCGTACTCAGTCCCTGCTCCCCCCGCGTTAACTGTGCTTGGGGTAGGATGAGTCATTCGTGTTTTGTAGCGTTATCCGAAGTCTCGTATGGTTCTGTACCACCCGCTCTGGCCGTTCTGGTATACAGCGATCAGTGTTAGGATAGGTTGCAAATAATTGATTATTAATAATAGCTAAAGCACTGATGGGTGTGGATTTTTAACGTGTTAAAAACAAACCAGTGCAGATTCAAGGTTATGCCTGTCACGCTGATACTCTCAACCAATTGCACAATAGACTTTCTTGAATGGGAAAGAAAAGGCCACCCTGGGAGCGATTGATGCCATGGGAGTGACACATGTGACTCTCGTATGATAAGGGTCATGGCATTAAAATCTTGGAAACAGGTAGTATGTGATGCTTGTTGCCATGGTACAGGTAAGAGACGATAGGGGCTTGCATGAAGGAGGTAGAAATGGCAATGGAATAGTTTCCGAGTGAGGTCTTCAGAAGTAGACCCTGAGATAACGATTTGTGTGCCAGTGCGTTTTTCAGGAAATGCTCCCAGAAGAAGCCAGGAAGGAAATGGAGGAAGTAGGAAGTGGAGGCAGTGAAGAAGAAGCTAAGTGAGGTGGGTCAGAAGCAAGTCCCATGGAGGGTGGCCTCTGCCCGATCCTGGGAGGGGCTCTGGAGGGTAACTTAAGCCTGAGAGTCGTCTCAACTCAGAGCAAGAGGGCCGGGTTCTCATACTCCCATACCAGTCAGCCATTGGCTAAGGGCTGGTCAGAGACGGTGTGGGGCGGCAGTGGAAGGAACGGAAAGTCCTAAGCACTCCCAGCTGTCCTATTTGGGCAAAGCTCTTCAGTAGCTGGAAGACGGTCCTAGAAAGAAGAGTCATTAGTGCAGGCTCTTGTTGGCAAAAGCACAGACAGCTGGGAGACGGGCATATGGGAGCGATAGAAAGAGGGGGCGCCTGGGTGGCTCGGTCGGCTGGGCATCAGACTCTTGGTTTCGGCTCAGGTCATGATCTTATGGTCTCGTGGGTTCGAGCCCCGTGTCTGGCTCTGCACTTCCGACTCGGGATTCTCTCTCTCTCTCTCAGGTTGTGGGGGGGATCAGAGCAAATCCCCAACAGTGTCTGCTCCACATCTGAATTCAGAAACACCCCAGAAAGAAGAAAGGAAAAGCACAGCTCGCACCCACGATGCTGCAGAACTGGTGACCGCGTCAATCATGTCCTCACAGAGAAACAAGAGCCTTCCATAAAGCCACTTTGCTCCATTCCCCTTGCTACCTCCTTAATCCAGGGCACTATCATCTCTTCCCGGTCCCCCCCCCCCCCCAGAAAGTATCACAACCAGCTGCCAGACAAGAGTAGATACTCTTGCCCACCTATGTTTCCTCTCTAGTAGTCGAGGTGGTTGAAAACACAGCGGTGACGCACGGGGATGAGAGTGAGTTGAGTCGGAGACAACTTGGGTCACCTCATAATCACCACTAACCACCCCCCATCCTTCGGTAGGCACAGTGGACACTTTCTCAATTTTATGCAAAGTGCTTTACCCCACCTCCCGCCTCCCCCTGCCCACCATCTCCCCCTCAATAGCCTTGTAAACGCTTGCAAGCTCCTTCCACATAGAAATTCGGGAACCACCAAATTAAAATGCAAACACGACCGTGTTGTCCTCCTACTTAGAATCCTTCAAAGCGTCTCATCACACTTGGAATAGAATCGACCTCTTGGGGCGCCTGGGTGGCTAGGTCAGTAGGTCAGTTGAGCGTCTGACTCTTGATTTGGGTTCAGGTCCTGATCTCATGGTTTGTGGGTTTGAGCCCCGCGTCGGGCTCTACGCTGATAGTGCAGAGCCTGCTTGGGATTGTGTCTCCCTCTCGCTATGCCCCTCCCCCGCTCGTTCTCTCCCTCTCAAAAATAAATTTAAAAAATTAAAAAGAAAAAAGAATCGACTCCTTCCTGTGACCCATGAGCCCCACTTCAGCTGGTTCCTGCCTCTCCAAGTGGTGTCTGTCCCTTCCCACTGATGTCCCAAACTCCCATTCACCTAACAACCCCAGCCTTTGTTATTTCCTCCGCCCCAAACTCTCATCCCTCTTTTCCAATTTGGTTTCACCTCAAATGTCCCCTCCTTAGAGAGGTAGCTCTCCATAACTCTCTGACCACCAGTCATTTCCAAACCATTCTTTTTTTTTTTTTAATGTTTATTTATTATTTTTTTTGAGAGAGAGAGACAGAGACAGAGTGTGAGTGAGGGAGGGGCAGAAGAAGGAGACACAGAATCCGAAGCAGGCTCCGGGCTCCGAGCTGTCAGCACAGAGCCCGATGTGGGGCCCGAACTCATAAACCGTGAGATCTCGACCTGAGCCGAAGTCAGAAGCTTAACCGACTGAGCCACCCAGGCGCCCCCAAATCGTTCTAAAATGATTTGAACGTAAAAGCATGTCAAGGACATCCTCATTCTCATTTCTGCCATCTTGTCCACAGACTTGTCGGTTTGTCGTCTAGCCCCGTTGCTACGGTGTAAGCTCCAGGGGGCCTTGCCTCCACAGACCACCACTGTCTACCTCTGTAACAGTGCCTGTCACGGCCATAATAAGTGCTCACTAAATACTTGCTAAACCTGAAGTCAGCCTACCAGAAGAAGCAATTTATGTAGAGGCACGGGCAAAAACCTCACAGGCCTTACAATGGAATTTGTGAGGCACTATTTTTTTTTTACCACAAGGTTTCACAAGCAGGCAGATAAGGGAAAGGGGAGCCTTCAGAAGTCTCCTTTAGAGGAGTCTCCATTTTTCATACACCCTACTGGTCTGAGCCCCCCGAGAGAATGGCGTTTATTGCCAGCGGCCACGTTCAGTAATAGAAAACGAGTCCATGGTCATGGGGCTGAGTGTCGTTAGCCAACAGGCCGCAGCTGCCACACCCGGGGGGCCCGCTGCCTCAATCGCACTCTGGGATCACTGGGCACGGCGGGGGTTACTAGAGCTGGGCCGTTTCAGCCGTTGGCCATTTCTTCCGGGCACATTTTATTCCAGTGCCGCCCATCTGCTGGGACTTCGTCAGAGCTTCCCTGTACTCTACGGCTTCCTTCTGCTCAGTCTTCCTTCTTTCCCTCTTTCCCTCCATTGGCATAAAAACATCCATCTTGGCATCACACTCCTCCTCTAGAGAGTCGAAACTCTCCACTCACTTTCGTGGTTCTGGGTCAAAGCACCGATATCAACATCCTTGAAAATCGTGGGTCCTGGAATCCATGTTTTCCCCCTTTGTAAAAAAATACTTCTTGATGTTTTTTTTAATTTTTGAGAGAGAGACAGAGAGCCCAAGCGGGGAAGGGACAGAGAGAGAGAGAGAGAAGGAGACAGAGAATCCGAAGCAGGCTCCAGGCTCTGAGCCATCAGCACAGAGCCCGACACGGGGCTCGAACCCACGCACCGTGAGATCATGACCTGAGCCGGAGTCGGACGCTCAACCGACTGGGCCACCCAGGCGCCCCGACTCCTTTTTAAGAAAAGTGTATTTATGTATTTATTTTGAGAGACAGGGGGAGAGAGAGAGCAAAAGTGTGCACGTGGGCAGAGGCAGAGAGAGAGAGAATACCAAGCGGGCTTTGCACCGTCAGCACAGAGCCTGATGCAAGGGGTCCGTCTCACAAACCCTGAGATCATGACCTGAGCCAAAAATCAAGAGTCGTATGTTTAACCGACGGAGCCAGCCAGGCACCCCTCCATTTTTTCTCCTAATTGGGATCCCAATACAGCAGAATTGCTCTAAATTAATTCAGTGGGGCTTGATAGTTGTTTGTTTCATAGAGAAAGTTGGTTCAGCCTGGGAATCATAGACTCGATTTACACAGGAATTAAAATTTTTAAAAATAATTTAAAAAGATGAGCACTGACTCCTGCATAGAAGTGTTGAATCACTATATTGTACACCTGAAGTTACTATAACACTGTATGTTAACTGTGCTGGAATTAAAATTTTAAAAATGATTGACACATTTCTTAACCTTTTCCTTTTCACTCCAAACCTGCAAACTTGCATGAATCCCCCAATCCTTTGATGAAGGACCAAAGCTTCTATAATCTCTAGTTGTTTCTTTAAAGTGAAGCAGACATTTGGAGCGCCTGGGTGGCTCAGTCGGTTAAGCGTCCAACTTCAGCTCAGGTCACGATCTCATGGTTTGTGGGTCAGGTTCTGTGCTGACGGCTCGGAGCCTGGAGCCTGCTTCAGATTCTGTGTCTCCCTCTCTCTCTCTGTCCCCTCCCCACCCCCCCTCCCCCACTCTCACTCTGTCTCTGCCTCTGTCTCTCTCTCAAAAATAAATAAACACTAAAAAGAATTAAAGTGAAACAGAAAGTAAAAGATTCTTGTCATTCAATCCGAGTGCAGAACCCTTTACATATTTTCCTCAAACTTCTACAGTTATTTTAAAAAGAAATCAACCTGGCCTAATTAAGAATCCGCCAAGAATCCAACTTTGCGACCTTCTTGTCATGCTCACGTTGAGCCAATTTCTGATGTGTTTTAGCCAAATCACAGAAATATAACATCCTGGCATGAACGCCCTGGGCAAGAACTGTGACTGCATCACGGTGCGGATTACCTCCACGGGTGGGACCAAAAATGGGAGGGAGAGGTGGGCTCAAGGCTGGAGGCCGCAACGAGTGTACTTGACGGATGAAGCAGAAAGCATTGGTTACTCGGGAGTCTGTTGAGGAGTGGCTGCTCAAGAGGGCTTTTACTAGATGATGCCTGACGTGCAATGCTTCAAATTATTAATGCTATTGCATCCGCAGTTCCTTTGGCTCTCTGAGATGCCTTTGTCAGACGACGGCCATCACTGATGCTGACTCTCTGGCAATGGAACATTCTTTCACACTGGTTAGTTTTATCATCTGGGGGCCCATGGTTTCTGTCGACAATCTGATGAGCTATGGAACTTCTTATCAGAAAGATGTGCACACACACACACACACACACACACACACACACACATGCAAACTTGTAGGTGGGGTTTTTATCCCTGCACCTAATTTGACGATTCCTTGTTCATAACCCCCATACACTATCGATTGAATGGTTGTGTCCCCCCCCCCAGATTTGCATCCTGAAGCCTAATCCCCACAGCGATAGTAATTTCAGGTGAGGTCTCGGGGGAAGTAATTAGGTTATGAGGGTGGAGCCCTCATGAATGGGATTAGTGCCCTCATAAAAGAGATCCCAGAAAGCTCTGTCACCCCTTTTCCCGTGTGACGGCACAGTCAGAAGGCCCAGTCTATGCCATGATCTTGGACAACCACGTCCAGAACTGTGAGAAATAAACGTTTGCTGTTCATAAACCCCCCAGCTCATGGTGTCTTGTTACGGCCCAGCCAGGCTAAGGTAGCATGTTACATTATGAAAACATTCAGAATGGGATGCCTGGGTGGCTCAGTCAGTGAAGCACCCTGCTCTGGATTTTGGCTCAGGTCACGATCTCCTAATTCATGGGACTGAGCCCTGCGTTGGGCTCTGTGCTGAGAGCCTGGAGCCTGCTTGGGGTTCTCTCTCTCCCTCTCTCTCTGCCCCTCTCCCACCCATGCTTTCTCTCTCTCTCTCTCTCTTTCTCAGAATAAATAAATCAACATTTTTAAAAAACATACAGCGTAAAATGTAAATAGTACACTGGCTTGTCGTCTGTAACCAAGAAAAGGAAATAAAGCATGGACCCTATTTGCCGGATAAGACTGATTCATCTGGAAATGCCACTGTCTCGTTCTTAGGAAAAGACACACCCACATGCACACTCACATTTGCTTAGTTCCCTCAGAGAGTGCCAAGAGTCATGCCAGTCTGATTCATCTTTCAGGAAGGCAGAGGGAAGTGCAGCATAAAGCCACAACCCAGGCCACAGAGAGGCCTTGGTCCCGTAGCACAGCAGAGGTTGGGGCCATGCGAGGGCAGGGCAGTTGCCGTCAATTGAGTAAGACTGTGTCCCCAAGACCGGCACGGCCTAACGGGGCCTTGGAGCTCATCCAGACCAACTCATTTATTACTCAGTCCCACTAGGCGCAAACTATTACAGAGTTACAAGCAAGAGACCATTCTCTCAAATCTACTTCAACTCCAGGAGCAAGAAGGATTGCTTTCCTGGCCTCGACTGGCATGGGGGTATTGAACACCAAGCATTTTCCTCCTTGTCCTGAAGATGATGAAACGTGAAGGCATCATGGTTAGTGCCTACAAGTTCGTAACGAAAGCGTAGGTGGGCATCCAGCCTTTCTATTCCTCTTCTGGTGCTCTGGCTCCCAAACCCCTCTGCCCCAGACCTTGAGGGTGTTCTTGCAGTTCAGCTAATTCTAAGAAAATGACTGGAATCTCAAAACCTTTCGAGGACATTCTCATTCTGTCCCCACTCTCCTCGCTTGTTCTTCTGTTCAGGATCAACTTTGAGGCCTCAGGCATAACTTCCAAAATCGCAAGTGACATTAAGGTTTCTATTTAAAGGGCTTGTCAAGTCCATCCGCGTGAGGTTGACTTCCATTTCTTAAGGGCTGCTACTAACTTTGTACTGAGTGCCAACAACCCAAAGTCAAGTGGTTAAAACTTGCAATCAAGTGCAAGGCAGCTTAAAAGTGTGGGTTAGGATGGCCTTTTCGCTTTGCTAACTTTTTTTCAAGAGCGGTGAAGAGCGATGCCACTTAAAATGCGCAAAGCAATTACGTATAAGGTAAGGTGACAATTGGTTGAAAGCTGGTTTCTCAAGTGCCAGTTCTTGAGCTGAATAAAGACCTTAGGAGTGGGGTGGAGAAAAAGCCCAGGGGAAGACAGAAAAGAGACTTAATTGTGCTTTTGGCTTCGGTGGAAGGGGAATACCTACAGGGGTTGTGGCAGACAGAATAATGCCCCTCCCAACAATGTCCTTGTCCTGATTTCTAGAACCTATGAATATGTTAGGTTACACGGCAAAGGGGAATTACGGTAGCTAATCAGCTGATCTTGAAATAGGGAGACTATCCTGGATTATCTGGTGGGCCCAATGGAAAAACAGGGGTCCTTAAAAGTGGAAGACAGAAGCAGATGGGGGCAGTCAGGGGCTGATGTGACCATGGAAGAGGTCAGAGTGATGTGATGTGAATAGGGCTTAGCCTGCAGTTGCTGGCTTTGAAGATGCATGAAAGGGCTATAAACCAATGAATGTGGACAGCTTCTAGAAGCTGGAAAAGGCAAGGAATATATTCTCTTCCCAGCCTCAGAAGGAGCCTGGGACGGGGAGCACAGCATGGAGACTCAAGGACCTGAATCAGGAGTGACCTCAGATAACCAGAAGACAGCTAAATAGATATGGAAACCAGCAGATATAATGATTCACATGTGCTACTGATTGACTGCTTTGGCTAAGAATCAACACGTAAGGGGCGCCTGGGTGGCTCAGTCGGTTAAGCATCTGACTCTTGGTTTTGGTTCAGATCATGACCTCAGGGTCACGGGATCGAGCCCCGCATCAGGCTCTGCACTGAGAGTATGGAGCCTGCTTGAGATTCTCTCTCTCCCTCTCTGTCCCTCCCCTGCTCACATGCATGTTCTCTCTCTCTCAAACTCAATAAATAAACATTTAAAAAAAAAAAAAGAATCTGCACACAAAATGGAAATAGCCCTGAGCTTAATACTCTCTTTCTCAAGAATTACACAAGACAAGAAACAATTACTTTCACAAGCATAAAAAACACGCAACATAACTGAGGAGCGCCAGTTACCCATATGGTAAAGGTGGCTAGTTGTCTTCTGTTTTTGTTTTCCTCTTGCTTGGTCCTAGTAGAACATTTAAGATGGCACCCGTTTAAGAGGCCACCCAGCTTCACTTGTACAGAGGTATAGCCATGTGGCTAAGTTTTACCCATTGGCATGTGAATTGGAGTGACATGTGGGCACTTCAAAAGAGAAGAGTTCTACCTGTCACTCTTCCTCCTGTCCACTGGCTGAAACAAGGATGTGGTGGCAAGCCATCTTGGACCCCGCAATGAGGGCAACACCCTGGAAATGGGAGGCAACGAGATAGAAGGAGCCTGGGCCCCTGCTGCCTTCTGAGACACAGCACCCTCTGTACTTAGGTCTTACAGAAATAAAATTGTCTCTTGTTGGACCCACTATCATCGAGGACCCACTATCATGGAAACTGTCTCAGTTTCCATGCCCGAAACAATACTGAATGTTTCCCCAGGTAAGTTGGGTTGAGGCTCTTTCAAGTCACAATAATTGGGATCCTTTCTGCTTTGCCTAGAGGTGACTTAGGCTTTTATAAGCTCCGACCTGACAAAAGAGTTTCTGTCACTGTTCATTTTCTATGGCCATTGTAACACATGACCATAAACTTAGTGACATATAACAACATACTTTTATTACCTCACTGTTATGTGGGTTAGAAGTCCAACATGGGTCTCACTGGGATAAAACCAAGATGTTGCCCTCTCTGGAGGCTCTAGAGGAGAATCAGTTTCCTTGCCTTTCCAGCATCTAGATGTCACCTGCTTTCTTTGGTTCGTGGGACCCCTTCCTCCATCTTCGAACATCTTCGAATGTTAGTTAATTCTTCTCATGCTAGCCACCTGTCTTCTGCCTCTGTCTTCTGCTTTTAAGGACCCTTGTGATTACACTGGACCCACCTGGATCATCCAGGATCATCTCCCCATCTTAAGGCTGGCCAATTAGCAAACTTAATTCCTCTTGTAACTTTAATTCTCCTTTGCCACGTGACCCAAGATATTTATAATTTCTGGGCAATCTGACTTGGACCACTATGGTGCCTACCTCAGTCTCTTTCTTTTTCTTCCTCTTCTGTGCACTGCCCACTCTCCAAAAATTCTGTTTTCTGTACATATATGGATGTTTCTTTGTTATATGCCTCCATCTATTTGCTACCTCTGTCCAATGGGTTGGCCTAGAAGCAATCCTAGAGACACCGTAGAAGCGATCGAGCATGCCTTGCACCTAGATTTGGTTTCTGTCTCCAAGAAACAAATCTAGACTTCTTGGAGAAATAGATGATTCCACGGTGGGGGCAGAGAAAGTACAAGATGAGTCTGGAACATCTTATTATGCCATCCAGTAAGGAAGGGCTCAAGGAGTTATAGAGACATGACCAAAGGACACAAGAGCGGCCTTGAAAGGGCTACCATTGGGTAATTGGAGACCATTTGAGATTAAAATAAACAATGATAATAAAGGGTTATAACCCACCAAACAAAATAAGAATCCATGTGTCCATGTGTCTAGGAAAAACTCTGTTTTCCTTTATTCTCACATTGAATATTTCTGACACTAGATTTGGGGGGGACTTTTCCTACACTGACCAATTCTCTGACACCAGCTGGGTGCCCTAAAATTCAATTCAATTCTGACCATCCCCAGGGTTCTCATAAACCCCACAGATTAAGGGCTCAATTCCATAAGACTGCCCCCCACTTCAGATGCCAATCACAAGTAGCAAGTCTCAGGTTACCCACAACTCTTGTACAGCTTAGCTGCCGATTGGAAGGTCCCATGACCCCCTCCTGGAGTTGGCTAATTTTCCATAGTGGCTCACACAATTTGGGAAAACTGTTTACTTACTAGTGCTGATTTATTACAAAGAATGTTTTAAAGGATACAAAGAACAGCCAGATGGAGAGATACATAGAGTGAGGTCTGGAAGGGTCCTGAGTTCAGGAGCTTGTGTCCCAGTGGAGTTGAGGTGTGCCCCTCTCCCCTTCCCAAATAATGGCAGGTGAGTCTAAAAGTTCCAAGCTTCTAATCATGGCTTGGTCTTTCTGGTGACCAGTCCCCATCCTGAAACCATCCAGGAGCCACGAAGAACCACCTTACCAGAACAAAAGAAGCTCTCTGTCACCCAGGAAATTACAATGGATTTAGGAGCTCTGTGTCAGGAACCAGGGTCAAAAACCAAATAGTAGAACAAAAGACACTCCTGGTGTTCTTATCACTTAGGAAGTTACAAGGGTTTCGGGAGCCCCGTGTCAAGGATGGGTCAAAGGCCAAATGTTAGAACAAGAGATGCTTCTAGTGCTCTTATCACTTGGGAAATTACAAGGATTTTAGGAGCCTTGTGTCAGGAACCAGGGGCAGAGACCAATGCATACGTTTTCTATTATTTCACACCATGGTAATATAAATGTGTACATAAATAAATACAGGAGAAGATAATACTCTTTCTTACAATAGAAAGGTCCCAAATAGAATTAGAAGGAATGTCAGAAATGGAAAAATCACCATTTAGCATCATTCTAATGATCACTGGGTTAGGCAAGAATCATCAATGGATGACTAGAACCATTCAGACACGTCCCATCCAGGCGACCACAGTGGGACATCTGATCTTGCTCTACACATAAACAAAGTAACACATGTGACCCACTATTATTCTTTAAAAGCAACATCCGGGACCAACTGTTGTTTCTGGCTTTGAGTAGATGCCTGTGAGGGTGTAGTTGACATCCTCTGTGGCTTCTAAAGAACTTTTCTTATTCAGGCTCTCAGTGGCTGGTCAAGAGCTTCGCATCCAGGATCTGGGACCCAGGAGGCGCTCAGGGAACCTGTGTCATGTGCACAAGTTGATCATGTCCCAAGACGTCCATCATCATTTGTATCTCAAAGGAGCCATCATTTCTTGAGCTAGCAGATATTTTGCACGATTCACCATGCTCTCTCTTTTGTAACTTTGGACATTTGAGGAGGATGCACGAGGCTTCCTGGGAGGAACAGTCGAACCTGTTGCAATGGTGGCCCTGCGTAAGCCATGCCTCCCTGTACTCTTGTTCCGTGTACTCCCTTTCCACGCTGACCCTGGGCTGGCGCATTGAAGCTTTTCTGCTTGGAAAGCTCACTCTAAGAGCCAACCGACCCCCGTGTAAGAAGCCTGCGGATTCTGAGCTCACTATGCTGTCAGGAAGCTGACGCTAGCCACGTGGAACAGCCAAGGTACTCAGGCTGTGTTACACAAAAGAATGGCTCCCCAAAGATCGCCATGTCCTAAACTTTGGAACCTGGAAATATGTCATATTACATGCAATGTTACACGTTGGATGCTATGCAGCGTTTCCGGTGTTCTGGTAAGAACAAAAGACATATACATGTGACAAGCTGTAAAATATGAATTGAGTAACATTGGTGATTTGGCACGTGAGTTGAGTACTCTTATATACACCTTCAAAATTGGCATTGAACACTATAAAGATAAATGGTGACACTTGAACTCATAATTTATAATTTTAATTTTTAATGACAGATCTTTTGATTGCAAGTAACAGAAAAGTACGTGAGCTATCTTAGGTTAAAAACAAAAATGGCGGGGGGTGGGGGTGGGGGGGACATGGGTGGCTCAGCCAGTTAAGCATCCAACTCTTGATTTTGGCTCAGGTCATGATCTCATGGCGTCTGGGATTGAGCCCCGCGTCGGGCTCTGTGAGGACAGAGCAGAGCCCGCTTGGGATTCTCTCTCTCCCTCTCTCTCTGCCCCTGCCTTGCTCGTGCGTGTGCATGCACCCCCCCCAAATAAATAATTAAAAAACCCAAAAATGTATGAGGAAGATTTATTATAACAATACAGAGGTGTGTCACAAACCGGAAAATGAGGGAAGAACACAGGAGGGCCTTGAACCAGGACCTGATAAACCATCAGAAGCACAGCAGGGCTCTCTCTGCCTCTGTAGAAATTCATGGTCAAACAGGGTATTCCCAAACCCAACCTTTCTTTAGCTTGCAGTCCAAGCTCCCAGTACCCCCGATCAGTACCTGTGGTCCTCGACTGTAAATTCCTTGGAGAAAGTAAGTGGTCCAGGTGGGTCATTTATGCCTCCATGGCCCAATCGGCAGTGGCCAGGGGGGCGGGGTCAGTGGATGCAGGGCCTGTGTGCATGTGTGCGCGTGTACATATGGATGTGTGCATCCACACGAGCGTGACGGCGTTTTGAAGGGGGCAGACACACTAGAGATGTCCTTATAACCCAGCATGTCGAGGCGGTAGTCATCTTTTGGGGCCTGGCTCTAGGACTTTGAGGAAAGTCAGAAGCGTAGGTAGGACAGGGGATCCCAGAGGCCAAAGCCGGGAATCCTGGGACTACGGAGCCAGATGCCCTTCTCGGGAAGGCCTGAGTCAGACGCCGCTTCCTGGAACTCGCACCCCACCCGCTCACCCTCAGATGGGAGAAGTCCGGACCTATGGGACTTTCGGGGCATGGGCGTTCGGGAAGCTACCGTGTGGCGTGGGCGGTGAAGAAATAGCCTGTCTGTGCCGAAGCTGCGTCTAGACAACGTGCTCCTTTATGTTTCGCTACCCTTCCTAACGCACGTCTCCCTTTGAGGAACTGAAACTACCACACCCTCGTAAGTGTGGTTGCGTCTTCCAGGTGGATTAGTTATCGTGACTCACATCCAGTCTGTAGTTGTAACAATGACAATTCATTTTGAAATAAGCATCCATCCCCCCCCCCCCCTCCTCCCCAGGAGATTCTGATGCATCGTCTCTGGGGGAAGGGCACTCCACTGCCCCACACCAAAATGGAATCCCACCCCGGGTTGAGATTAACTGACTTCAAGCATAAAACAGACTCTTCCTTTCCACAGATATTCTTATCGGTGGTAATTATTATCAAAGCAACACTTTGGGAATCTAAGAAATGGCTTTCGAGCGAAGATTCATGAGGATGCATTTCCTTGCAACGAAGCAGTCGCCTTGAGCCACTTCATTTTATTAAATTGCCTTTGTATTGGACATTTTTATATCTGCTATTAAAACGTCAGCTCTTTTAGATGTGCCCTCATATTGTGCTATACTTTCTGAAGTATATATAAAATGCCATTTGTGCAAATGAATAAAATCGCAAACTCGACGGCTGGCTGATCTCTGCATGGCCGGGATAATAAGTTTTCCCAGCGTGGCCCTCCTACCTACAAGCCAAGTGGTAGTTAAGAACCGTATTATGTCTTTGTTACTCTCACATCCCATCATTCACTGAGAATTGGGTTTATTAAGGCCACCTCTTGTGGTCTTTGAACATTAGCAAAAGACCTCATGCTATTTCTGCTTGAAAGATAAGTTGTTTTCAGCAAATATCGAGAAAGGCTGACGTCTAAAAACCTTCTCCCTAGAACAGTTAAAACGAGAACAGGTTGAGCCTTTCTTGTCTTGGAAAGATCTAGCAGAGTATTTCCCCAACTGTGTTCTGTGTGATGTTATCAGATAGGATGCAGAGAGCCGGGGGATGAGAGTCCTCGTGTAAACAAACATCAAGAGCTTTACTACAGGACCACTCAGCATCCGTAACACACTAATGCAGGGTGGATATATCCAGGAAGACGACACGGGTCCACTGCTTCAAAGCAAATTGGACCACGGAAGTCCTTTTTTGAGAACCATGTTGGGAGATTATAACTCCATGCAATGTGTTTTTGGAAAAGCCCATCTATCGTATGGTGGCTTTTTAAGAAACTGAGGCGAAATTCACATAACAGAAACTAAATCATTTTCCGTGGCAGTTAGTGCATCCGGGTTGTTGTGCAAACACCACTTCTATCTAGTTCAAAACATGCTCATCATCCCAAGAGGAAACTCCCTGCTCATTAAGCGACCATTCCCTGTTCCCGCCTCCCCTAAGCCTCTGGCAACCCGTGATCTTCTGTCTTTACGGATTTAGTATGGTGGCTTTAAAAAACCAAAAAACAAAAAACTTCATTTTTTAGAGCAGTTTTAGGTTAACAGCAAAATTGAGCAGAAGTTACAGAGAGTTCCCATTACCCCCCTGCCCCTACACATGCACAGCCTCCCCCACCATCAACCCAACACCAGAGAGGTACATTTGTTACAATTTTATGTTGGCTTTTTAATTGGACACTTGTAATGGTTCTTTATTATTTTTTTAATGTTTATTTATTTTTGAGAGAAAGAGAGAGAGAGACAGAGCATGAGCAGGGGAGAGACAGAGTCAGAGGGAGACACAGAATCTGAAGCAGGCTCCAGGCTCTGCGCTGACAGCACAGAGCCCGACACGGGGCTTGAACCCACGAGCTGTGAGGTCAGGACCTGAGCTGAAGTTGGATGCCTAACCGACTGAGCTACCCAGGCGCCCCTGTAATGGTTCTTTAAAGCCTTGTTTCCCTAGCTCAGATATTTTATATGAAAAGCTATACATGGCATATTTCTACAGAATTGTTCTATAGTTCCGCGTTTAACTCTGTTGTCCTCTTTCCCCCAAATGGTGTCTACATGAGCGTTTTCCCTTACTCATCTGCATCATAACATCTTGCTTCATGACCATGATGCTGAAGTGCAAAGGTATTTTCGGATGACCCTTTGGAGTTTGGTCGTGTCACCTCTCCAAGATTGGCATTGTGGCTTCCACAGAAGACATTACTAAACATACCTTACACCTCACCTCCCTGGAGCAAGAAGTCTATTTCCTGAGCAGAGTAATGGATGCGTTGTAGAAAGATGAGGAAGCATCCAGTTTTTAAATGTAGTCCTCTCAATCTTCGGGTGAAATGTAAAACTTTAGGCCATTGTTGTTTCCATCTTAAGATAGCCACTAATTTAGAATTTGAAATCAGTTCATCGATCATTCAGTCATTCGATGACCATTTTTCAGGTCTTCTGGTTGCTTGGGAGGAAAACCAAAAAATGTAAAAAGGAAACAACAAAAAACCCCCAAAAACTAGATACCTGTGTTTAGTTGGGGAGATAATGAATAGTTGTGGGTAAAGTTCCTTAGGCTTGAGCCCAGGTACTCAAAACACGCAACTTGTATTGATTTTCTTTTTTAAAAAAGTTTTTATGTGCATTCTAGTTAGTTAACATGTAGTGTAATATTGGTCTCAGGGGTAGAATTTAGTGATTCATCGCTTACATACAGCACCCAGTGGTCAGCCCAATAAGTGCCCTCCTTAACGCCCATGACCCATTTAGTCCATCCCCCCACCCACGTCCCTCCAGCAACTCTGATTTTCTACTATAGTTCTAGAAAACTCCTCTGTATGACTGGTTATCTCTAGCTCCCATCATGCTTGGTAAAAAGATGGGAAAAAGTTTTTTTCCCACATACATTTCATCCATCCGGGGTTTTCTTGGTCATTTCAAAGCTTCCCCTTTCTGCCTTGTCTCTGGGGTGGTAGCCAACTTCTCAGAGGCTCAGTATCAGGCAAGGATTGGGGTTTTTAGCTTCAGCAGAGGAGCCAGGATGGGTCTGCTCCCCCGGTCCCTGCATGTCATTGGCATTCATGCTTGCTCGCACCCACCCAGATATTTCCACCTGGTCTCTGGTCAGTGGAGCTCTGCCAGTTACCTGTGTCCTCCTTGCCCAAACTCAGGATGCTCTAGTTCCATTGTTGTCCTCTCGGTTACACCTATGCTTGGGAAAACCCGGGACTGCTCCTTGGACCATACTGGAGTGCATGGGGGCTCCCCAAGGGTCCCTTACGTCCTTCTGCCCAGCCATTCCCAACCCTCAAGAGCCACTGTCACTTATCTTGTACTCATTCCACAGAGGAGGGCATGGGAAGCTTGTTCAGAATAGTTCACTCCAACTGGAAAGGGACCACCGGTTTCTATCTCCATCTCCTACTTCCTGAAAAAGCCCCTCCCCCCGCTCTGACTCTCTTTGCCTTTGCCCAGCTCAGGTCATTGTTATCTCTTCTCCATGCCTTTTGATCAGCAGTCTATGGCTCCTGAGTGTCCTTGACTTTTAAAACTGGAAACGACTCTCCTCTTGGAATGCAATCCTTTGCTTTCAAACTACTGGCTCTTCCACAAATTTCAAAAGCCTTTTTTTTTTCTTTCGGTAAAACAGTATAGAGATTCCTCAAAAAAAATTAAAAATAGGACTACTCTATGACCCAGCAGCTACACTACTAGGTATTTAGTCAAAGGATACAAAAATGCTGATTCGAAGGGGCACATGCACCCCAATGTTTCTAGCAGCATTATCAACAATAGCCAAATTATGGAAAGAGCCCAAATGTCCATCGTCCATCGACTGATGAATGGATAAAGAAGATGTGAGATAGATATCTATATCTATATCTATATAGAGACAGATATAGATACAGATAGATATAGATATCAGAATACTGTTCGGAGATTAACAAGAGTAGTATTTATAACATGTGGATGGGACTGGAGGGTATTATGCTAAGTGAAATAAGTCAGTCAGAGAAAGGCATATATCATATAATTTCACTCACATGTGGAATTTGAGAAACAAAACAGATGAACATAAGAACATAGGGGAAGGGAAGGAAAAATAAGATACAAACAGAGAGGGAGGCAAACCATAAGAGACTCTTAAATACAGAGAACAAACTGAGGGCTGCTGGAGGGAAGGTGGATGGGGGAATGGGCTAGAGGCATGATAGGCAAGGAGGGCACTTGTAGGGATGAGCACTGGGTGTTCTACGTAAGTGATGAATCACTGGGTTCTACTCCTGAAACCAATACTAACTGTTAACTAACTTGAATTTAAATACATTTTTAAAAAATTTAAAGCTTATCTTTATATTGAAAACCCAAAAAAACTGGGCACACTTTTTCCCGTTTACTCTGCGCTAATAATTCTTTCTTCCCTAAGTTGATGCCTGTGCCTAGAAGGGGGGAGGACCGTCAGGTCACATCTCAAATTGCTAACCTCCCCCTCTCTGTCTCTGTCTCAAAGAAGAAGAAGAGTGTAAGAATTCACTAAAATATAAGGCTACATTACAAGAGGTGTCACAAAGCTGCTTTTGGTTATTGACCAAACTGATATAAATAGTATGCAGTCAGTGGCAGGTCAGATCAATATGGGATGGTCTCGGGAGTTTTCGACGAGGAGAGGGGCATTGATTTGTTCGTAATACGTAAATCAGTGGAAAGAAACACCTAGTGGGTTCCACGCTCAACCACTGAGATGGGAATGCACAAGGCATGGCCATGGAGGGCACATGGGGACGACTTCAAGGAGGAAAGGGCCAAGTGTATGACAAGCTATAAGGAAGCAAAAGCAAAGACCTATTGAGAAAAGGCTATTGTGTTGGCTGGAAAGTTCCCATGTGTTGCTGTTGGGAAACCACCCAGCAACATTCCCTGATGTTTCAAAAGTATTGACTTCTCAATGGAGCGAAACAATGGAGACTGTAGGAGTGGACAAAGACAGGTAGGACATGTTGGGCTCATGGTCGAAAATATTCACTGACCCGGAAAACTGCCAGAGAACAGTTTCACCTCCCGTGGATACAGGTCCCTGGGGCTCTGTACCCATAACAGACATACTGGGGGTGGGGGCTACTTGGCTATCCGCAAGTATGCAAATGACAAGAAAAGAGGAATAATATTAGCATTCTATTACAAACTGGCAAGGGAGTATGTTCAAAATCAGCCTTCCTTTATTTTTTTTCAGCTTATTTATTTTTAGAAAGAGACAGAAGGAGAGGGAGAATCCCCAGCAGGCTCCATGCCACCAGCACAGAGCCTGACAAGGGCATGGGGGGGCGGGGGGGGGTGGGGTTCGACTTACGAACTACAAGATCATGACCTGAGCAGAAATCAGGAGTCAGATACTCAACTGACCGAGCCACCCAGGTGCCCTCAAATCGGCCTTACTTTAATCTGTGCATATAGTGGGGCGTTCTCTCAGCTGTGCTCGGCCGTTATTTATTTATTAGTATTCTAGATGGGCTCTCAATGCCGTATGTCTACATTAGAAATGCACAGACAAAAAGTTAGTGGAGAATCAGCCTGCAGTATTAAATTTATATTGCATAGCATGTTCATAATATTCTTGGGTCTTTTTTTTTTTTTTTTCATTTTAAAGACTTCCTTTCTGTTCCACTGATTTGAGGGGGAGAATGGATGACTTTCATTAGATTGTAAAAAAAAAAAAAAATGGCTTTGGCTTACCTGGAATCAGTGTCTTGAAGCCATTTTAGTCTTGTCTTTGTACTGTGTATAAAATGAATACAGAAATCTGCTCAGAATGATGAGTCCAAAAAATCTATAACTTTAAAGGGCCCAATCTATTTTTTTTTTCATGTTTATTTATCGTTGAGAGAGAGAGACAGAATGCGAGCAGGGGAGGGGCAGAGAGAGAGGGAGACACAGAATCTGAAGCAGGCGCCAGGCTCTGAGCTGTCAGCACAGAGCCCCACGCGGGGCTCGAACCCAAGAAATGCGAGATCATGACCTGAGCTGAAGTTGGACGCTGAACTGACTGAGCCACCCCGCCCCCCGCCCGCCCCTGATCTATTTTAATGCAGTTACTGAAGGATCAGTTTGATGTGTGACAGAGCCTTCAATAGCATCAATTTTGAAGTAACTGCATGGTGAGCATTTGCTGTTAGCCAAATAAGCATTTGGGGAACTTGGTGATAAGAATAAAATCTTGATCCGAGTGAGAGGACACTATCAGAGCCCAGTTAAAGTGTCTGTCTGCTGAAGAGCCAGATAATGGTTCCACTGGGCAACTGGGGATTAGACCTCAGAGCAAAATGAGGGTGTGAAAGACACCCTCTGTCTCAGTGACAGCGAGTGGCGGAGGGTGCAACTGAATGAGTGGCCGCAGGTGGTTGATGAATGACCGCGAGGGCGTGAAGAGAACGAAATTGATTTCGAGACACTCCCAGGTATAGACCTCCATCCACACGTGACCGTGGGGTCACAGTCTTTCTGCTTACTTAAGTCCTCACTTGGTGGCCGCCACTCTTTCACGCATTTCACCAGGATCAGGCAGTGACCTAGAAATGCTAGAGGCACCCGGAAGTTTTTAGGACAGGGAAAACAGTTTCACAAGTACAGAGAGTCAGTATCACGAAGCGATCTTTACCAAAATTAAGAGTGCCCTTGTGGTGATGAGCCTCGAGTGACGTATAGAACTGGTGAGTTGCTATATTGGTGCTATACCCGAAACTGATAGAACACGCGTACGTGTACGTTGATTATCCTGGAATGTTTTCTTTTTTTTTTTTTTAATTTTTTTTTTTAACGTTTATTTATTTTTGAGACAGAGAGAGACAGAGCATGAACGGGGGAGGGGCAGAGAGAGAGGGAGACACAGAACGGGAAGCAGGCTCCAGGCTCTGAGCTGTCAGCCCAGAGCCTGACGCGGGGCTCGAACTCATGGACTGCGAGATCGTGACCTGAGCTGAAGTTGGACGCTTAACCGACTGAGCCACCCAGGCGCCCCTCCTGGAATGTTTTCAATAAATAAATAAATAAAAAGACCAAAAAAAAAAAAAAAAAAAAGAACTAAACCAAAATAGAAAAAAGATGAATCCTGGAAGAAGGTCTTTCTACTCCACCAGACTTTCTGGATTCACGTGTCTGTGACGGAAGATACTTCTTACAATGAAGGACTCGACCGAAAAAGGAAGTGAGCAATGAATGATGGGGCCCACGTTGGGTGCTGAGGACTCCTAGTGGGTCCGGATGTCTGTCACCAGTGCCTCCTTGTATGACCTGTTCGGCCTAGCTTGACTCTTACATTCTGGAACCTGCTCACTTCTTCTCTGCCCTGGACTCGCATGCGTGCTGCCCCTCTACTTGGGATGATTTCCCCCAAGTCATGGGCCTCTTCCTTCTCATCCCTCAGGTCACGGCAGCAAGCTGTCCTGAGTACTCAACCCGGACAGTTCACCACTCTTAATGATATACTTGTTTGTCTGTTTACTTATTGGTTCCTTTTCCCCCTCAATGGTGACTGGCTTCATTTCCTGGGGCTGCCATAACCAAGTACCACAGGCTGGATGACATAAGCAAAGAAAGTTCATTGTCTCATGCTTCTGGAGGCCAGAAGTCTACACTCAAGGTGTTGTTGGTGTTGGTGCCTTCTGGGGGCCGTGAGGGAGAATGTGTTCCAGGCCTGTCTCCTTGCCCTTGTAAGACGACCTTCTTCTCCATGTGTCTTCACGTTGTCTTCCCTCTATGGGTGTCTGTGTCCAAAGTTCCTGTTTTCATGTGGACACCAGTCCTACTGGGTCAGGGCCGACACCAATGACTCCGTTTTTGTTTTTTTAATGTTTATTTTTGAGAAAGAGAGAGAGAGAGAGAATGAGCGGGGAAGGGGCAGAGAAAGAGGGAGACGCAGAATCTGAAGCAGACTCCGGGCTCCGAGCTGTCAGCACAGAGCCCGATGCAGGGCTCGAACCCATGAACTGTGAGATCATGACCTGAGCCAAAGTCAGATGCTCAACCAACAGAGCCACTCAGGTGCCCCACTAGTGACTCCATTTTAACTTGATGATCTCTGTGAAGACCCTATCTCCAAATATAGTCACATTCTGAGGAGCTGGGGGTTTGGACTCCAACACGTGAACGGGGAAGGGGCACAATTCAGCCCAGAACAACAGGAATTATGCAGTTTTCTCATTATTCGCTGTACGGCTGCTCAGCACCTAGAAGAGGATCTGGCACATCATAGCCCCTCAACTAATGTTAGTTGAGTGAATGAATGACCTATTCTCAGCTGTTTAAGAAACGAGTTCTTTTGTGGGGCTGGTACCGACTCCCCTCTGCTGTGCTTTATGATTCTTGCATGCTGGGAAATTCTTGTATTACCTCACAGCCCTTAGCGGGTGTACTTACAACCTTATACCAGTTCTGTGTCTTCCCTGGAAAGACTTAAGCCAACTTATTGGAATACACAAAATACAAGATGACAAGGTTCTTACGCGGAACAATTACATGTCACATAGATTCATACCCTTGTTTACAGAGGTGAACATAGGTTGTCTCCAAGCTTTCTGGTTTACATGGTTCATAGGGTCCATCAGATAAAAACAGGTCAACTGCTCGGGACAAGAGCAACTGTCATTGGTTGTTCTTGTCAAGAATGGATAAGAATCTCTCCAGGGTGTTCCCCTGAAGGAGGCACTGCCTGTCATGACAAACGCATACTGACAACAGATTTTTCCATCAGACACACCAAGAGGTCCACGAGACTGCTTGTTTCCCTTTTTTGACTTCTTAAAAGTATTTTTGACTTAATTTTAATGTATTGACAATTTCTGATTATAGAAGAGTGCGTGCTCGCTGAAGAAAATGTGAAACCGACAGGTAAGCCAAAAAAAAAGATGTTATAAATCATCTGAAATCCCAGCATCTAGGAAAAAAGCATTGTTAACATTCCGGTATGTGCTTTTCCTGTCTTATATTCTGCATGAATGTAATTTTTAACAAAAAGTTCAAACTGCATGTTATTTTTCAATCTGTTTTTAATTAAACTATATATCATGCACATTTTCCCATGTCATTAAATATTCTTTAAAAAATACATTTAATGGCTTCTAGGTATTTCATTAGATAAAGGCATTTATTTATTGAGCCAATCCTTTATTAGAGAATAGTGAGTTGGTTTCCAAGATTGGCCATTATAAGAAATGAGGCTGTGGATGTACTTACAGATAAATCATTGGAGAAATGTATAATTATTTCCTTAAGGACAAATTCCCAGAAGCCCAATGGTCCATATATATATACACGTATACATATATATGTGTATATATACGTGTATATATATACGTATATATACATATATATGTATATATATATACGTGTATATATACATATATATATGTATATGTACATCTGACCACTTTCCTACACAGAATGTTATAAAATTTACACTCTTGCCAGCTGTATTTGGGAGTACCAGGGGTGGCACACTTCACCAAACTTAGTGTGTCGTAATTTTATTTCAGCCTTGTCAGTTGACTATACAAAAGGTGATGTATACCTTGTGGTTATTTTGATTTGCACTCTGTTGTTAAAGAAGCTACACTTTTGCTAAAAATAAAGCGACTGGCTCTGCGATTCGGTGAATTACATTTTCCTGGCCTTTGCCAATTCCAACATTACTTTTTTCTCTGACTTGTGAAAGCTCTTTATGGTGTATCTTTTTATTTTTCTGCTTTATATGTAGTCACGATGTTTTCCCAATTTTGTTTGTGCTCTTCCACCAGAGGAGCACACTAGGCTTGAGTTTATGATATGTATTGTTGTTGCTTTTATGTGTTAATATTTTTATAGAGTGAAAGATACCAGTGTTTTCTTCTTGTGATGTTGCTTTCAGTGTTATGATTTGAAAAGCCTACTGCACTCCAGAATGACATAAATGTGTATCTATATTCTCTTCTGGAACAGTTCGTGCTTTTTTTTCCCCCTAAAAATTTACATTTTTTTTTAGCCCAGCTGAAATCTATTCTGGAATGTAATGAAGTTAAATGAATTTTTCCACAAATATTTAGTCAAGTTCTATAAAAATATGGTTTTTAAATGAGACAGCTATCATATGCTAAATTCTTAAACATTCCCGTGTCTGTTCTGGACTTTCTATTTGTGTTACCTTGAATTGTTTGGCTAGTCCTGCATCCACACCACATTGTTCAAATTATTGTGGCTTTATAATATATTTCAACATTTGGCTTCAAGTCCCTTCTCATTTTTCTTTAAAAAATTTTCTTGGTTATTCTTGCCTGTTTATCCTTCTGGATAAACTTGAAAAGCCTTTGGTCAAGTTGCAAGAATGTGAAGTTGGTGTTGGATTAGATTAGAAATGTATCACATTTGTAAAGCAAACTGGGAAGAATTAACACTTTAGTAATAATGGGTTTTCCTATCCAGAAATACAGGGTGCTTCTGCATTGTATTCTAAACTCTTCTTTTAAGTCCATTTTTGTTTTCTTTTCTTTTTTATTTTACGAAAGTTTATTTTATTTATTTTTGAGAGAGGGAGAGCATGAGCAGGGGAGGGACAGAGAGAGAGGGAGAGAGAGAATCCCAAGCAGGCTCCAAGCTCTGAGCTGTCCGCACAGAGCCTGACGCAGGGCTCAAACTCACAGACTGAGATCATGACCTGAGCCGAAGTTGGACGCCCAACCGACTGAGCCACCCAGGCGCCCCTGTTTTCTTTACACAGTGTTGCACATTTCTTGTTAAGATCATTTGTAAATAGGTTATATTTTTTGTTCATTTTGTGAATGAAATAATGTATATTTTTTAATATGTGAAAGTTATCGATACTTGTAAATTTGTGTTGGTGCCCATCACTTCCTAGTAGTGACAACCTTTTCGTGGATGATTTTCTTGAAGTTTCAAGAAAAAAATTCAAAATGGCATTACTTCTATTCTTTCTCCAGTGTTTATGCCTCCTATTTCTTTTCTTGTTTCCTTATGTGGTTTGGAACTTACAACAAATGAAAAAGAATAGTGATGATGTGAAGCATCCTTATATTATTCCTCTCTTCAATTGAAAGTCCTGTCAGAATGACGTAAATCATTGGTTTGCAAAATATGCTATTTATCATGTTGGCAAAATTTTCTTCTAGTCCCAGTTTACCACACATATTTGTAATGCATGGTATTTCATTTTATCACTGATTAATTAATTTGGGATGTCTGTTGAATTTTTTTCTCTTCTCCCTTGATGTGATAAATTGTGTGAATCGATTTTTAAATATTAAATAACCCTTGCATTCCTAGTATAAATTTGTGTCTATTGTGGTGTACTATTCTTTTCTTTACACGCTGGATTCGGTTAATGAATGCAATGTTTAGGATTTGTGTTTCTACATATTTGCTGGACTATTTAATAAGCTTTGTCTCTGAGTGTTTAATCTTTATCAGGTTTTAACATCGTGGTTTTGCTAGCTTCGTAAAATGAGTTGGAAACTTTCCATTGCTTTCTCTACTTTGGAATTATTTAAATAGCATTGGAATATTATAAAAATGAAAATAACTCAATAATTCATTTTTGACAAGGTTTGTGATTTCTTCCACGGTCTATTTCTGGTCTACTCTAGTCTATTTCATTTCTATTTCTGGTCTATTCCAGTGTCTTACTTCTTCTTGAACCGGTTCATAAAGCACTTTCTCAGGAAAGTGTTTCTGGAACATTAATGTACACGCAGATGTCCTAGGGATCTCCTTGGTGTCTAGGTTCTGATCCGTTAGAACTAAACCATAAGAGACTCTTAAATACGGAGAACAAACTGAGAGTTGCTGGAGAGGTGCTGGGTGAGGGGATGAGCTAAACGTGTGATGGGCATTAAGGAGGGCACTTGTTGGGATGAGCAGTAGGTGTTATATGTGATGAACCACTAAATTCTACTCCTAAAACCAATACCACACTACATGTTAACTAACTTGAATTTAAATTAAAGAAAAAAACAAAAAGAACTACACCATGTATCCTACTCTCTAGTGAGTCACCCTAATTCACAGAAAGCTAGTAGAATGTCGTAGACTCTGGGTCTGGAGTTCTCTCTTGTCCAGCAAGAGAGCAGACGCGGGATTAAAATGCAAGAGAGGCTGATGTCCAGGAGGAGACAAGAGCCCCAGGTAAGGGTCCTTGCTCCGTTTTTATTAGGATCAGAGGGCCGGCAAGCATGATGGACGTGCACAAGGAGACAATGAAATCGTGATCATTAACTCATGGGTGTGGGGGAAAGGGGGTTTTGAAGATACGCGGTGTCAGGGGTTTGGGTCGATACAAAACAAAATCCCAGCACCGGGAGGATGGCTGTTTACAGCAGACAAGAGACACCACCTCGGTTTACCTAAACTTGCCTAGGGGACAAGAAAGGCAGAGCATGCTACCTCAGGGTCAATAAGGCAGCTTTCTTTTGCTAATTAGCTCTGCTCTGGGCAACTTCGCCCTGCCGTGGACTGTAGCCCTCTGTGTTCCTGTTTTTGTCCTTCCTTCCTGTGAAAGCGGCTTTCTGCTATTGTACTAAGTTGGGAGATGCTTCCACCCTGAATGCCTAATCTTGTTTACCTCATCTTGGATGCTTTCATCCGGAGATTTCCTATTCCTATGCCTTTGCCCTGTTCACCTCATCTTGTTTACCTAATCTTAGATGCGTTCATCCTGGGAATTTCTATGTCTTTATGTCTTGTTAACCCATCGGTGCAAACTCAGGGAATTCCTAAGCTTATTCCCCACAGTTGCCCCTTTTTGTTTTTCTTGGTTCTTCCAGTCTTGTGTTTGAGGACCGTCATGACCAGCTCCTGGTCCTTCTTTTGCTTTTGGATGGTTTGGAGGCTGATGGTCTGTGGAGTGGTTTCAGGACGAAGAGTCCATGAAGAGGCATCCTCCATCTTGAAAAACGGGGTGGGGGTGGGGGCTACTCATTCAGAGTCATTCTCTGGATGTCCTGGTTCATTGGAAGATATCCTGGGGGTCTCCACCATGCCATGGTACGGCTACACCAACTGAGAGGGAATCCACAGAGGTCTGGAATCTGAAAGAACACAAGCATATTCTCGACCCCGGGTGTGATGTTTAGTGGGCCCAGTCTGTGTGGACCCCCATTCAGGGATTTTGTATAGCGTCCTAGCTTGAGAGGGTTTATCTGATTTTGAAGAATGTCACTCAGCGGCAGGTAGTCCTTGAGGATTAAGATTTAAAAACTTAAGAGTAATCATAGCACAATTCAGAAGGAGCTGAGGTCGTCATGCAGACAGTCAGGGGTATCTCCCCCTATTTGTTTTTTTTTAACATGTTTTGGAGCGTATTATGTGCTCATTTTACAATTGCTTGGTCTTGTGGATTATAAGGAATGGGCAATTCCAACCAAGGCTTAAGTAAAACAACTTAAAAAGGGCATTGTGTCCTGTTGTTTTACCCTTTTGGTGAAATTATATTTATTTATAATTAATAAATATATGTATATGTTCATACATAAATATATGTGTATATTTATTTTTAATATATGTATGTATGTATTTATTTATAAATATATGTGTGTATTTATTTACTTATTTATTTATTACCTGTAACAAAAATGTATTTTCATTTTTTGTATCTTTCTTATGTATCTCTTACTTTTTTATAGACGAAGTTACTTATTTCCATTAGCCTTAATTACATTTAGCAGAATGTTAACTTTTAGAAACCTTAGTCTCCCTTGAAAACTAAGTAGTAAGCAATTGTGAACTGTCTGTTACATCAGAAATTTTTTAGGTGGCAGAGTTATGAATCCATTAAGCATAGAGCATGGGTTTTTTTTTTTAATGGGTTTAAATATTCTTAGTTTTTGTGGGTTTTTTGCCATAAGAAGTCAGAAGCATAAGCCTATGTTTAGCAAGCAAAGCTGCAGCATCCCGTTGGATTTGGAAGAGGCCTAAATGTCCGACGAACTTAATTCAATGTGTCATTTAAGCAAAACGTGCAAGTTTTAGGTTACCAAAGACCCTGAAAGCTATTTTAACAATTACGCCTGAAAACTATGAGACGGACAAAGTTCACCATTCCTTTAAGTCGTCCTCTTGCTGACAAATTGGAACAGAGATAACATGAGTTTATTGGACCTTTAGTAAACCTTAGTAGAATGAAGTTTTATTATTTAATTTTAATAATTCAAAAGACATGTCTACCTTAATTAGATTTCAGCTGTGTCCCCTTAAAAGTTTACCACTGTTGGGGCGCCTGGGTGGCTCAGTCGGTTGAGCGTCCGACCTCGGCCCGGGTCAGGATCTCACTCACGGTCCGTGAGTTCGAGCCCCGCGTGGGGCTCTGTGCTGACAGCTCAGAGCCTGGAGCCTGCTTCGGATTCTGTGTCTCCCTCTCTCTTTCTCTCAGGCCCTCCCAGCGCATGCTCACACTCTGTCTCTGTCAATAATAAAGAAACTTAAAAAATTTTTTTTTGGAAAAGAAAAAAAGTTTACCACTGTCAATTTTTTTCTGGTGGAAACAGTGAGGAAATCTGAAGCGTAAGTCTAAGGGGGTGTTTTTTGCTTTCTGACAGGTGGGGAGGAAGGGAAGGCAGAAAAGGTGAGGTGCCGCCACCAAGAGGCCTGAAGGCAGATAAAGGCGCAGAGGGCAGAGAAAGAGTTCACGTGGTCCTAAAGCCTGTCGGCTCAGAGAGATGAGCAAGATAGCGATTTTGGTTGTGTTCTGTATTATTTGGTTTTCCACTAGTGGGATCTGGGCAGTCCGTATCGGGCCAGAGAAGACAGGGAAGTTCCCCGAGACAAAAGGAGTTTCGGCAGCTGCTTGAGAATATTCCTTAAAATCTCCATCCCGAGGTAGACCCTTAGCCAGAGACAGTTGGCGCTAATCATCCTTCTTAAGCCGGGAAATGAATGAGGGAGAAGCCCCCGCATACGGTTAGTGCATTGTTTTATTGTCAATGATTGGAAGCTGGGCTCGCTGGCTTGGTTGGGAATATTGCCCTGTGCTGGACAGTCGTTCAAAAGACGCCGGAACAGCAGCGTCAAAGTGTTGCTTAGCACAAGCCACGCAAGCAGCCCGAAACTCCTGGGCATAGATAGCGTATTGGGCCGGGGTCAAAACGATGTTCGTAAGGGAGCCCCAGTCCCAGGCTCACATGGAATGAGTGCCACAAATATTTTCTAAAATGCCGATTGCACAAGGGCTGTGCTGGCCATACAGCTGAACTGATTCTTGCCATTCCTTTACTATTGGAAAAAGCAGGCCTTCGTGGACATATTGCCTACTTTGCCTGACAACGGGAAACCGCTGGAATTTACCGGCCTTAGGAGCTTCCTTCACGTACTTTTGCATTGGGGTAAGGACCTTATCGAACCGGTCAGTGAGGTTTTTAGAGGCTCAATATCGTCCCATCTTTTTGAGGGAGGGGGAGGTGCGGGCTGTAAAGGCACCGAAGGCACAGGCTGACTAAAAAAAGCTCAGGGTTTTCCTCTTCTTTTAGGTAATTTTACATCTTCATATACATCCTCTGAACTCAAGGGGAGAGGGGCAGTGTGGACAAGGGACCCAGTGAGGACGACCTCAGGGGCGACATTAGCCCCCTCAGAATGCCCAGCTCTAGATGTTTTCCTTACTTGTTCCCAAACGTCAAGATCACAAGTTCCCTGTTTGGGGAACCAAGGGCAGTGTTGCTGGGTACTCATTAATAATGTAAGGAGTGCTTTCTGATTGAGGATAATGTTGGCCACCTTTTCCGATGACTGTAAAATACGAATGTGTCGTTCCTGTTTGGGGGATAGGGAGTCTCCCGTGATAAATCTCTCAAAAGTTCCGCGGCAGCGAATCCTAATATAGTTTCGCTTATCTCTTACCTCGTCAGGAAGAGATTGTAATCTGGTGCCTTTTTCTTGGAGCTCTTTAGTCGCTCCACGGCGTCCTGCAGTCCTTGAGTCGCACCGCCTCCTGGCCATGTCGGCCTGTAGTGCTCTGGGTTCCAATCCCGCCGGTGTCACCGTCTGTCGTAGACTCTGGGTCTGGAGTTCTCTCTTGTCCAGCAAGAGAGCAGACGCGGGATTAAAATGCAAGAGAGGCTGATGTCCAGGAGGAGACAAGAGCCCCAGGTAAGGGTCCTTGCTCCGTTTTTATTAGGATCAGAGGGCCGGCAAGCATGATGGACGTGCACAAGGAGACAATGAAATCGTGATCATTAACTCATGGGTGTGGGGGAAAGGGGGTTTTGAAGATACGCGGTGTCAGGGGTTTGGGTCGATACAAAACAAAATCCCGGCACCGGGAGGATGGTTGTTTACAGCAGACGTGAGACACCACATCTGTTTGTCTAAATTTGCCTAGGGGACAAGAAAGGCAGAGCATGCTACCTCAGGGTCAACAAGGCAGCTTTCTTTTGCTAATTAGCTCTGCTCTGGGCAACTTCGCCCTGCCGTGGACTGTAGCCCTCTGTGTTCCTGTTTTTGTCCTTCCTTCCTGTGAAAGCGGCTTTCTGCTATTGTACTAAGTTGGGAGATGCTTCCACCCTGAATGCCTAATCTTGTTTACCTCATCTTGGATGCTTTCATCCTGAGATTTCCTATTCCTATGCCTTTGCCCTGTTTACCTAATCTTGTTTACCTAATCTTGGATGCGTTCATCCTGGGACGTTCTATGTCTTTATGCCTTGTTAACCCATCGGCGCAAGCTCAGGGAATTCCTAAATGTATTCCCCACAGTAGAATATCTAAGGAAATGGAGAGCACTTATGTCTTGTTCTCCAAAAGCAGACCCTCCCTAACGTGAGGGCTCAAATTTGTGCCCTCAAAATTTGATTTCTTTAAAACGTGTTCCCAGGAGAAACTGGCAAGGGCCTCGTCGGGGCAGACAAGAGGGAAGAAGGGGAAGAAGCTGAGGAAGGGTGTGAGGTCGAGTGACGTCCCAACCTGAACCTGATCCTACAGGGGGCTCTGGAGGAGAAATTGCAACTCAGAGTCTGTCCTGACCCGGGGCAAAGGAACTGTCCTACACCCACCAGAAGTTGGGGGAGGGGGGACACACTGTTATAAGGGATCCCGGGGATCTGAGCAGAGTAATGAACGGGGGGATTCTGTATGATTCTATATGAACAGGGGGAATTCTCTATCCCTCAAGTAATCTTCCCCAGACATTTTCTTTTTATTTCAGACAAACATTCAATGAAAAATAGAGCAACAGAGGGTTTGAGATTGCGCTCTGATAAGTTCTGACAGTCAACCTTTGTATGTTGGAATACTTTTGCAGACGGTCGATCACCCGGGAGTAGGGTTGACATCCATGTGCAAAAAGCTGGGAATCACTTAATAAGGGTATATGACTGAATAGGGAGCCATATTACCTCTGCTTTAAGGTGAGACAGGGGCACACCATGGGCCAGGCCAAGATCCTCCTAGAAAATTGTTTTTCATTTACTACAGTACATAGACACAGAGGAAATAGAAGCCCAAACTCTATTTCATATGCAGCAGCAAAAATATCTTTGGTCTGGAATTTTTCAAGGCTCTGAACATTAAAGATATCTCAGTAAATGACTCCAATTATTTCCAAACGTACAAGATAACTACATAAAATAACGCATACGGACATTTAACCTATATACTAGTTTGTGATTCGAGGAAGGTCTACCAAAACATCTTTAATTTTAGAAAAGCTTATCGGCTGCCTCTCTTCCTTCATGTAATTATTAGCTAGAGTTTCAGCAATCTGTCCAAACCATATCTGTGCGTAAGAAAATGTCTGTTATTCTCATCTCCATAGTAGGAGGGCAAAAATCAGCTTGTCCCAAAGTAGTATTGGTTCCTTAACAAACACATTACTCATTTTCACTGTGACAGATTGTATTTGTCAGAGATGGTAAGTCCATGTATATATATTTTTTTCCCATCCTTCATGCCCTTCTTATAATATGACATGGACACTTCTCCACTGAAAGGCGGTGTCTGTATTCTCTCCCTTAAACCTGGGTGAACCATTGTAACTGCCTCAATCAGTAGGATGTGGCAAAAGTGATGCTGTGTGACTGCGAAGGCTCAGGTCGCCATAGGGAGCACGGCCCTTTTTTTTTTTTTTTTTTTTTTTTTGCTTACATTCACCCTTAAAACCCAGCCACCATGTTGTGAGGCTGTCCAGGCCATGCAGAGAGGCCACACGTGGGTGTTCCAGCTGCCGGTCCTAACTAAGCCTCAAGCCAGCGGCCAGCATCAGCCTCAGACACGTGAGTGAATGAACCCTCAGAAAAATCTGGCCCTCAGCCTTTGAGCTGCCTCAGCTGAGGCTCTAAACACTGTGCAGGGTGTGGAGACGAGCTATCGCCATGCCATTCTGTCAGAATTCCTGACCCACTGAATCTGTGGGAGACAATAAATGATTACTGTTGTTTTGGAACGCTAGGTTTGGGGTTCATTTGTTAACTTAGACATGCACCAGTAATCCGTATTTCCTCACTGATTTAAGACCTCATTGTCATATACTAAACTTGTAAGTAGACACGGGTCTATTTACGAACCCTTTGATATTTCATTGATCCGTTTGGGAGTGTCTCTTGAGGAAAGTTTCCTTTTGTATCACTATATACATATACGCTATGGGAAAACCCAAACCCCCACATCTCTGTAGTTGAATACAACAAAGGCTTACTTCACATTTACCTGAATTCCACCTTGGGTCGGGCAATGCTCCAGACCAGTTGTCTTTCATGGAGAGATTCCGTGATACAAGCCGCTTCCATGGGCAATGTTGCAATCTTAGCACATGGCCTTCGGGTCACCAAAGTATGGGAAGAAAGAAGTGAAGAGTTGGTGCCCGAGGTCGTAAATGGCGTGACCCAGGGGTGACACCTTTTCTGCCTGTTGGCCAGAACCAGTCACATCATCCCATCAACAACGAGGAGGCTGACAAATGTGACAGTACGTGAATATTGGGTGAGCAGTAGGTGTTTTGGCCACACCCTTCATTAGTTATTGTTTATTTTCCCAGAAATGTCTCGGCAATGCTCACACATATATTGTACCTGACACATTTTAGAATCCGATCCATTACACCAGACTAGTTCCCTAATTTTTACTTGTTGCTCCACTCCCACCAACCAAGACTCTTTCGGTTCCTGATTAAATATTACTAATCAAGATTTAATGTCTACTTCATTTAGCTCAGGCCACAACCAATTCCTGGGTGTAGATTCGAACGTGGAGGGAAGGCCGATGGCATTTTCAAATTTCCTTGATGATTTCTCCCTAGAGTATTAGAGAATATAAGCCTGATCTGCGGTAGAATAACCATATCGGAAACATCGTTGCTCTGTAACTCAGGCCAAAGAACATTGGCCTGAAAGGCCTCCTCTTGAAGCAGAAAGTAGACATATCCCACGAAGGGAATGTCTACTAATTTAATAGTTCTGTAGTTTTATGGGAGGACAGAGTAAAATATAGCCCAATTAAAAATAGGATAAGATGTTGCATTTGAAAGAAAAACAAATCTTCTCCAAAAAACACTTTGAGATAATTATATCATTTTAATTGAAGTCTCTGCAAGAGACGAATTGTGCCAATTTTCTGTTCAGCTGATAGGTAATTCTCCTTGGAGGAGTGAAGAGAAAGCTGTGGTTTAATATGTGTATGTTCGTCATGTTTTGTATCTGCGTTTGCAAAAATACTCCCCCATGGCCTTGGAACAGGACGCTTCCGGTCTGTCTCAGGCCTGCCTTATGCGGTAAATCACAGGCATTATTTTGAGATTATATTGTGCTTGAATCTTCCTTCTTTTCTTGGTGTAGGCAACCGAGAGTCTAGTGGGCATTAGGAGAAGTGGGTATTAGGCCTTCTCCAGATTTCTAAATATTGATTATAACCCAGGCTGAGTTCAATTTGTGGCCCTTTTCTCTTTTATATTTGCTCCTGAGAGGATCCAGTCCCCTGGCTCTATTGTTTTTTTAATTAAAAAAAAATTATTTATTAATTTTTGAGAGAGAGAGAGAGCAGGGGAGGGGCAGAGAATCCCAAGCAGGTTTCACACTGTCAGCGCAGAGCTCGATGTGGGGCTCAAGCTCACGAACTGTGAGATCGCGACCTGAGCTGAAATCAAGAGTCGGATGCTGAACCGACTGAGCCAGCCAGGCGCCCCTAGTCCCGTGGTTTTAAAAGGCACCTACGTGCCGATGACCCCAAAACTTGTATCAGCTACACAGATCTCTCCCCTAAACTCCAGGTGCTGGCCGCCTCTCTACTTGGGTGTCTATCAACCATTTCCAGATCAGCACCTCCTTGATCTCACCTCCGCCCTCACTATGCACTTCTTTAACCTTCCTTATTTCAGTGAGTGACAACAAGATGAAATCAGCTGTTCGGGACAAAAAAAACTCTACGTGCTTCTTGAGACCTCTTTTCCCCCTCAACCTGCGAGACCAATCCATTAGCAAGAGGTTTTTTTGTTTGTTTGGTTGGTTGGTTGGTTGTTGTGTTTTTGTTTTAGAAAATCTACATTCAGACCGTTTGCAGAATCCAAGCACATTTCACCCCTCTACCAACTTAGTCCAAGTTTTTTTTTTACTACGAGGTAAGTATTAATTTGTCTGTGATTTATCCCCTGTAGAGAGGAAGTTGGCCTCTTGCAACTCTCCGTAGAAGCTGGCCAAGGCCTAGTACTTAAGGACATCAATCCTGGTCGACCATGAGACTTGGACCTCAGCCCTCCAAACATGCCCAAATTGAAGCTGGTGCTCCTTTAATCGTGAGCACTAGTGTGACAAATCCTGCTGCTAGGCTCTCTTTGTCCCTACAGTTGCGGCACAAGGTCTGGACCCTTCACTCACTCCCCTAACACAGGAAGAGGAGCTGGCAGGATAGGAATGGGGCACAGCTCGATTTTTTCATACTGCTTTTACGTCCTGGCCCCTCATCATGTCAGAGAAGAACTTGGCTCAAGGTACCCCAGAGTGGGAGGGGCCGTGTGGAACTCACGTATCTGCCCCAATCCTGTTCCCCATGAGTTTTCTTCCAATGAGTGATGTTCTTACAGGTCTGGTCTGTGTGGTAGCCATTTTTCCTTGTTGCACAATAGGTGTTCTATTACGCCCAAATCCCAATTCTTGGTTCTGCCTCCCTCATCCGCTGTTTCAGTGAAATGAGAACACCAACCGATCACCCATTGTGTTCCTACCAAAAACCTAAGTGTGTCATTGCCTATTCCTCTTCTTCACCTAAACCATACATTTGGTCCTTCAGCCAGTTCTGCAAGAGCTCTACTTTCAAAATACAGTCAGAATTTAACCATGTTTCATTGCATTCGCCTCCTAACCAGACTATTTCCGCAAAAGACCCCGAGGTCATCCTTTTTATTTTTTTAATTTTTTTTTTAAGGTTTATTTATTATTGAGAGACAGAGAAACCGAACATGACCATGGGAGGGGCAGAGAGAGGTAGAGACACAGAATGCGAAGCAGGCTCCAGGCTCTGAGCTGTCAGCACAGAGCCTGACGCGGGGCTCCAACTCACAAACTGCGAGATCGTGACCTGAGCCGAAGTCGGACGCCTAACGGACGGAGCCACCCAGGCGCCCCATCACTATTTTTTAAGAGAGCATGTGCGTGTGCACACCAGTGGGGGAGGGACAGAAAGGGGTGGGGGGGAGAGAGACTCTCAAGCAGGCCCCATGCCCAGCACAGAGCCCAATGCAGGGCTTGATCCCACAACCCTGAATTATGACCTGAACCGAAATCAAGAGTCTGACACTCAACCGACAGAGCCACCCAGGAGCCCCATCTTTACTATTGTTTTTTGTTTGATTGTCACCATGGCGCTTACCAATTCCTGAAAGTATATTGTCTGTTTGTTTATGAGCCTGTTGTCAGCCTCCCTAATGGAATTTCTGCTTCACGAGAGCTTGGACCTTGTTCGTGTCCTTTGCTGTTCTGTCTCCAAGGCCTAACACAGGGCGTGGCTCTGCTCAAAAATTATCTGTTGAATAAATGAATGAGTGGGACTGAAAAAAGAGGTCTGAAAATAATTCCTCAGAGATCTGGGAAAATCTGAAGACATTTCTAAAAGCATAATTATCCATCAGCCCCATTAGGAAAGATGGAGCCTTCTGCACTTAATAGGTGTTTGATAAATACAGACTGAATAAGTAAATGGATAAAATCAAGCTGCCTTTATTCATCACACGGAACAGCTATAGCATGCCTCTATGCCTGTTATTTTTTTCTTGACTCAAACCACCACATGTGATTTTTAAAATGAAAGTTTTGATTGAAAAAGTCACAAATTTGCAGAAATGGTTCAATATGTGAAAAAAATTCTTTGGGGAAAAATAAAGAAGTGGGAAGTATGATGAGTGGTATCTTTTTGCGTGGCGGGGGGGAAGATCAAGAACTATAATCTTTCTCTGAACATCAAGTGAATGATTATTCATCCTTTGAAAAGTATACGTGAATTAGAAGCTGTCAGTACAAACTCTTAGAGTAATTCTTTCTGTGTGAAACTGACCTTAAGTAAGATGAAAACTGGCCTAACATGAATTTGTTGAGCTACTAGTGAACGTAGTTTGTCCTTGATCAAGGAGACATGCAAAGTTAATTAAGAATGTTATTTCCAAACGAATGTCGCCTTTGGTACTAAAGGAAGTGAATATTTCTTAATACTGTGAAATTGAAGAATCTCTTTGATTCTTAAAGAAGAATCAAGAGTTGACAGCAGAGTCTATTATCTTACAGGAAGAACCAAAGAAGTTGAAGTTCAAATATGACTGAAGCAGTTCGGTTTCATTCTGTAGAGAAAGTCATTACTTCCTAGCCTCCCAGTAGTTTTATAGGCACCTTAACATGGGAGTCGAAGACCTTGGGCCTGTTTGTAGCTGGGGCTGAGTTCACCATTTCCGTTGGCGTTCTCCAGCAGGGTAACAACAACACACAGCGATAATCTTTGAAATCATGTCAGCTCAATGCCTCAAATAACCTTCTCGCCGAGCCTCTTAAATTGGTTTTCTTCACCCATAAAACAGATGAAGTAACTGAGGTTGTAAGGAGTTTAACGACTCTGCCCAAATTGCTGAGCTAATGAGATTTGCCAGGCTGGGGCATCCGTGGTGCAATTGAGTTAAAGGTGCAGATAATGTTGGAGACTTAGAGGATAATCAGTTGCACTTGGTATCCCGGTAAGAGGTGCCCATGGGAGATTTAAATGGTGCTTTCTCAGGAATAAGTGGCAATTCCTGTTTTGAAGTTCAGAAACTAGGCTGAGAACAGAGATCGACGTGGAGGTGACGTAGGAACCAGGAACTAGATAAATCATTCAGGTGGGTGTTAGTGAAGAGCATTGAGGCCATGAAAGAAAAGGATGCCAGGGAAGAAAAATTTGGAGGAAGAGTGGCTCGTTTGTGTCCGATATTATTGAGGGCTCCTGTGGAGTGAGGACTAAGACCTTTGAAATAAAATGGATATCGGGGTCCTTACCGCTAGTATGAAGCACCCCATGCCCAGTAGTGTGGCATAGTACTAACTGATGATTTTAGTTCTATTTCTCCCCTAAATAAGGAAGAGCTTATTAGCAAGCTGACACATTTTGTTAGAGGATTTGTTTCCCCACCAAATATGTCCTTTTTTTTTTTTTCTTTCTCAAATGTTCTTCGGACTGCTTTGAATCTTTGCATTTCTAATTGTGTGTATAAAATGATTGTTCACTATCTTTCTGGAGTAACTCACGGATAGAAGAATGTATTTAAAAAGAAAAGGGCTAGATAAAAATCTTAGTTTTCTTATTGCACTAACAATGTGGCTCTTAAATCACTTTTTATAAAGTTCAAAAGGTGCTTGAATTTAGGGCTGAGAGTCTTTTTTCTTTCGTCATCTTTTTATAAACTGAAGATTGTCCTGATTTATGCTTTGATGAGATGTACAGTATGCTGTATGAAAAAGATATCCTCTCAGTGCTTTGAAGATTCTCATAAAATGGTGAAAACCGTGCCAAAAGAGATTATTCACTAAAATTAGTACATATGCAGTGGTTCATTAGCTTGAATTTACATTGTGAAATTGCTCATTGAATTGACTGGGTATTTTTATAATGGTTAAAGACTGGTTCTTAATTCTGATTGTGCTTTAGAATTGCCTGGGGAGTTTCCCCCTGCCCCTCGAGGCTGTCTGCTTAATTGGGTAACATTTCATGCGGTGGGTGGGGGAGAAAGAGGGTGTGCTATGTTGTTGGTTTTTTTTACATAGACTTTATTTTTCGGAGTAGACTTAAGTCCACAAAAAAAATTGAGCGGAAAGTACAGAGAGTTCCCGTGTTTCCCCTGTCTCCCCTCCCCATGCACACACACCCTCTCCCAATATCAACATTTCACACCAGACTGGTACATTTGTCACAACTGATGAACCTACATTGACATCATTATCACCCAAAGTCCATATAGTTTACATTAAGGCTCACTCTTGGTGCTGGACATTCTATGGGTTTGGACAAACGTATAATGACATCTATCCATCATTACGGTATCTTGCAGACTATTTTCACCGTACTAAAAATTCTCCATGTTTGGCCTATTCATTCCTTACCCACACCAACCCCTGGCCAAACACTGATCACTTTACCATCTCCATAGTTTTGCGTTTTCAAGAATGCCATATCGTTGGAATCATACGGTAGGTAGCCTTTCGGATTGGCTTCTTTCACGTAGGAATGTGCATTTTCCACGAATGTAAGCTTTATTGAGGTATTATTGACATATACAATTGGAAAGTAATATGCATTCAGGATTCTTTTCTGTCTTGTCATGGCTGGATAGCTTATTCCCTTTTAGCACGGAATAGTATTCCACTGTCTGGATGTACAGGAGTTCATTGATCTGTTCACTACCGAAAACAGCTTGGTTGTTTCCAAGTTGGGGCACTTATGAATAAAGCTGCTATGAAGATCCACGTGCAGGTTTTTGTATGGTATAGTTTTCAACCCTTTTGGGTAAATACTAAGGAGCACACCTGCTGGATCATATGGTTAGAGTATGTTTACTTTTGCAAGAAACTGCCAAATTGTCTTCCAAAGTGGTTGTACTGTTTTGCATTTCCACCCACAATGAATGAGAGTTCCTGTTGCTCCACATCCTCGCCTGTGTTTGGTGCCGTCGTTGTTCTGGATTTTGGCCATTCTAATAGGCATGTGGTTAGTAGCTCACTGTCGTTTTTGTTTTTGTTTTTGTTTTTGAATGTTTGTTCATTTTTGAGACAGAGACCGAGCATGAGCAGGGGAGGGGCAGAGAGAGAGGGAGACACAGAATCCGAAACAGGCTCCAGGCTCCGAGCTGTCAGCGCAGGGCCCGACGCGGGGCTCGAACACACGAACTGCGAGATCATGACCTGAGCCGAAGTCGGCCGCTCAACCGACTGAGCCCCCCAGGCGCCCCTCACTGTCGTTTTAATTTGCATTTCCCTAATGACATATGATGTGAAGCATCTTTTCATTTGCTTTTTTGCCTTCTTCTATGGTGAAGTGTCTGTTCAGGTATTTTGCCCATTTTTTCATCAGGTTGTTCATTTTCTTCTTTTGAGTTTCAGCATTCTTCACAGATCTGATGTCTTTCGCAAATGTTTTCTCCAAGTCTGTGGCTTTTCTCTTCATTCTCTTAACATGATCTTTCACAGAGCAGTCTTTGTTTTAATGAAGTCCAGCTTATCACTTGATTATTTGATGGACTGTGCTTTTGATGCTCTAAGGGCATCAAATTATTTTTATAATATATATAAAATATTATAAATATATATAAAATATATAAAAATAATATATATTATATATAGTATATATAATATATAATATATAAAATATAAAATATATAAAATAAAATATATAAAATATAAATATAATATATAATCAAATATATAATTAATTATTTTAATTAATGTATTTTTATTCCTTGTCTTCTTATTCTTTTTTTTCACACCTCCAGTTTTGGTAACCACCTCCACTTTCTGTTTCTAAGGGTCCTTTTTTTTTAGATTCTACATGTAAGGGAGATCATACGGTATTTGTCTTTCTCTGTGTGATTTATTTCACTTAGCATAATACCCTCATGGTCCATCCAAGTTGTTGCAAATGGTAGGATTTCCTTATTTTTCGTGGCCAAATAATATTCCTCTGTGTGTGTGTGTGTGTGTGTGTGTGTGTGTCACATCTTCTTTATCTATTCATCTGTTGATGGACACAGGTTGTTTCCATATCTTGGCTATTGTGAATAATGCTATGTTGAACACAGGGGTACATATATCTCTTCAATATCCCGCATTTTCATTTCCTGTGGATATATACCCAGGAGCGGATCATATGGTAGTTCTATTTGTAATTTCTTGAGAAACCAAAGAGAGCTTTTTAAAATACCAGATGCCCTGTCTCCACCTTTAAAAACCTTGTGTTTTTTTAATGTTTATTTATTGGGGAGCCTGGGTGGTTCAGTGGGTTGAGTGTCCGACTCTTGATTTCAACTCAGATCATGATGCCAGGGTCGTGGGATCAAGCCCTGCATTGGGCTCCTCACTGAGCATGGAGCCTGTTTAAGATTTTCTCCCTCTCTCTCTCTCTCTCTCTCTCCCTCTGCCCCTATTCTCTGCTCATGTGCACACATGCTCTTGCTCTCTTGCTCTCTCTCTAAAATAAAAAGAAAATGTTTACATATTTTGAGAGAGAGAGAGAGAGAGCAGGGGAAGGACAGAGAGAGAGGGAGAAAGAATCCCAAGCAGGCTCTGTGCCATCAGCGCAGAACCCAATGCACGGCTCAAATTCATGAACCGTGAGATCGTGACCTGAGCTGAAATCATGAGTCGGGCACTCAACCCACTGAGCCACCCGGGCGCCCCAAGAGCCTGTTGTAATTAGCCTGAGTGAGGACCGGGCATTAGCATTTTTAAAGCTCTTGTCTATTCTGAAGTTGAGAAGCACAGTGCCATCATTTCCTTTCTCCAGTCTTAGGCAACAGCTTTCAGTGTTTAAAAAACAAAAACAAAACTATCATTTGTTTTTGTTTTTGTTTTTTTTTAACGTTTATTTATTTTTGAGACGGAGAGAGACAGAGCATGAACGGGGAAGGGGCAGAGAGAGAGAGACACACAGAATCTGAAGCAGGCTCCAGGCTCTGAGCTGTCAGCACAGCGCCCGACGCGGGGCTCGAACCCACAAACCGTGAGATCATGACCTGAGCCGAAGTCGGATGCTTAACAGACTGAGTGACCCAGGCGCCCCATATCATTTGTTTTCTGATGACAACCCACTCTCCTGGTTTTCCTCCTACATCTCTGGCTCTTCTTTTCGATCTCTGTCACTGGAGGGGAGCTCAGGACTCCATCCTAGTTCCTAGCCTTTAGCTGGATTCTCTCCCCCGGTGATCTCAATCAGCCATATAGCTTTAAATACCTTACATAGGTTGATATCCTTGAAGTATACATAGTGCTAGCTCTGAAATTGTCCCTGAAATTCAGGCTTGTGTATCGCACCATCTTCTCTACCTTTCCAACGTGGATATCTTCCGAGAATGTCCAACCGAACCTGTTCCAGACTGAATGTAATGATTCCAAACCCTGCTCCTCACCAAACCTGTGCTTCCCTCCGTCCGCCCTGGGACAGGAATGGCTCTGGGTTCTTCTCTTTTTGGCACCTTCCACATTTCATTCAGAGGAAAGTCTTGTATCATTCACCCCCCAAAATACCTCCCAAATCTGTCTGCTTCACTTTACCTGCTCTGCTTCGACCTTAGTACCAGCAACCGCCTTCTCTTGCCTGGGAGACTTCACTGACCTCTCTTTTTTTTTTTTTTTTTTTAACGTTTATTTATTTTTGAGACAGAGAGAGACAAAGCATGAACAGGGGAGGGTCAGAGAGAGGGAGACACAGAATCTGAAACAAGCTCCAGGCTCTGAGCCGTCAGCACAGAGCCCGACGCGGGGCTCGAACTCACAGACCACGAGATCATGACCTGGGCCGCAGTCGGCCGCTTAACCGACTGAGCCACCCAGGCGCCCCTTCAGTGACCTCTCTTGTTGCCCTCTGCCCTTCCCCCCTCATCTGCCCGTGACCCACCTGCATATGAGGCAGAGTGAGCTTCCAAAAATGTGAATGATTGCTTTACACTCATCAGTGTGTTCCTATCCGATGGCAAACAAAATTGTGTTAATTTCCTCTATCAGTGTATCAAAAACTGCGGTGTTAGACAACAGAACGGTATCGCATCACAGCTCTTGAGGCCAGAAACCAAGACGGCAACAGGGCTGTGTTTTCTCTGATGGCCTTAGGGAAGACGCGTTCCTTGCGTCTTCTATCTCCTATTGTTCGTCATCAACCTTCGGCCTTCCTTGGCTTGTGAATCCATCACTCCAGTCACACAACCATCTTCTCCCTGTGTGTCTTCACCTCATCTTCCCTCTGTCCGTGTCTGTCTCTGTGTCTAAGATTCCCCTTCTCATAAGGACATCAGCCATATCAGGTTAGGGCCCACCCTCGGGACCTCATGGTAATTTGGTCATCCCTGTAAAGATCCTATTTCTTTTTTTCAAGCCTATTTATTTGTTTTGAGAGAGACAGAGAGAGTGAGCAGGGGAGGGGCAGAGAGAGTGGGGACAGAGGATCTGAAGAAGGCTCTGCACTGACAGCAGAGAGCCCGATGTGGGGCTCGAACTCACAAACTGTGAGATCATGACCCGAGCCTCCACACTGTGAGATCATGACCCGAGCCGAGGTCAGACACTCAACCGACTGAGCCACCCCCATGCCCCTAAAGACCCCATTTCTAAATAAGGTCACGTCCCGAGGTACTGGAGGTTAGGCCTGCAACGGATGGTTTTCCGAGGGGACACAATTCGACCGATAGGAAGACCCAAACTCTCTCCACTGGCCAATAAAATTTTATTTTATTTTATTTTATTTTATTTTATTTTATTTTATTTTATTTTATTTTATTATTTTTTTAACGTTTATTTATTTTTGAGACAGAGAGAGACAGAGCATGAACAGGGGAGGGGCAGAGAGAGAGGGAGACACAGAATCCGAAGCAGGCTCCAGGCTCTGAGCTGTCAGCACAGAGCCCGACGCGGGGCTCAGACTCACGGACCGTGAGATCATGACCTGAGCCGAAGTTGGACGCTTAACCGACCGAGCCACCCAGGCGCCCCTAAAACTTTATGTGACGTATAGGACTGCTGCTTTCATGTCCGGCCCAGCTCCTATCACTTGTCCCTCTCCCTCTTTCCAGCCACCTTGGCATTTCTGCTTCCCAAGTTTGCTCTTAGCATTTACATTCAAATGCCACCTCCACGGGGTGCCCAACTCTGCTCACCCCATTAATTCAGCCCTCTTCCTGGGCTACTTCACTTACTCTTTATCTCATTACTGTTTTGTTTGCCTCATAGCACACGTCACACTCCGAGGTATATAGGGTGGCTCTTCCTGTGGCAAAGGCTACCGGCGATCTACTCACCTACTGGTCAACCTTTTTGATCACTAAGAAGCAGGCATAGAGCAAGCTCTTTCCTCCTTCCCTCTTGATCCCTGAATCGAGAGGCGATTTCTAGAGTCCCCACCGGTTATCTTGGGTTCACGAATTAACCTCCCAGGGAACAGAAGCCAAGAACGGTGAGCACGACAGAAATGGAAAGAATTTGAGGTTTTTGATGACACCAGGTCCTGGTCTCATGGTTCATGGGTGCGAGCCCCACCCATCAGGCTCCGTGCTGGCACCACGTGAGCCTGCTTGGGACTCTCTCTCTCCCTCTTTCTCTGCCCCTCCCCCGCTCATGCGCACTCTCTTTCTCACTCTCTCAAAAATAAATAAATAAGCTTGAGAAAAAGCCTTAGTATAAAAGAGAATAATAGTATTCACCTTACAGGACTGTTGTGTATCTCTCTGAAAGAGAGCATACGTATAGAATATTTCGCTCAGAGCCCAGCAGACAGTAAAAAAGCATTCAATAGTTGTTGTCGTTATTATTATGGATAGGTATTTTTGAATGAATACTATCCTCTTCATGAGGATGGTAAAGATTAGTATTCTCATAGAGAATTAAAAACTGTGACTAGCAGATTATGCCAGTATGTCTGGATTTTACACACACACACACACACACACACACACACACTCGCACACTCCTATCTTTATCCATGTAGATATGATATGAAATGTTATTGGCTCTCAGTGGGTACCTCGATAAGTATTGATATATAAGAACTACGGGTCTTGCTGGGAATTTTCTACATTTGAAATTTTATAACAGAGACTATAGTAGACGGTCAGTGAATCGGAAACCATTTTTTTATTTGGGGAAGTGACTAAGAAGAAGTAAAGGCTACATTTCCATCTGTATGCTAATGGTGTTGGTTTGCCTAAATTTGGAAAATTGAATGCTCAGGTCAGGACACCTGGTCGCCCATCTCAAAAACTGTTTCTTGCTAATTAAAGCAGAAAGGAATTTATTGGCAGGATCTTGGTGGGTATGGTGATGGGGGGTACCGTTCACAGAATCACGTGGAAAGCTGGAGATCCAGGCTCATAAAATGGTGAATACGGATGTAGCCAAAAGGAGCAAATTGCTAAGGATGCCTTCTTGGACCCTGTGTCCCCAGGAGAGCCACCTCACGTGGCTGGGCTCGGTTGCCCCCGACATTGGCTGTTGTATCCTCCAGGCTCTCCATTCCAGAACAACCATGGAGAATAACCTTTGAATGTCTGCATGTGTTGGCCACTCCTCCTGGATGGCACATCCACCTGGCTCTCCAGCTGCCCAAAGAGGGGAGAGGAAATACCTCCTCCCTTCAGATTCCTCAGGGAGGAGGCAGGACCTGTCTTGGGATTACCCATCCCTTCCTAGGTGTTTGGATGCTCGGCGGCTCCAGTAAATACCCACGAGAGCTCCCAAGAAAGAGAGAGAGAGAGAGAACTTGAAAGCAGCACCAGAAAACAAAGGCTCAGAAGCGAGCCCTTAAAAGATTTCCCATCCAGCTGATAGACACCTCCTTCTCAGAACCCCGAGTGCATGTGAAATTGCAGCAGGAGTATTTTCATCCCTTTTGGCATGGGTGGAAATTTAAAGGGAACCCTTCTTCCTCAGCAATGTTTACAACAAGCCAGTAAAGTAACCATACGTGGCACAGCGACCTTTCTGAAAAGCACGATGTGAGAAAAAGAGTTCCTGTCGCCAGATGCCTATTGATAGGCTCGGAAACGGGTCTTCTGGAGCCCAATGGGCGGAGGCGAGGCCTTTCTCTTGAGAAGGGAGCAGATGGTATTCTTCGCCACCCCTGACAGAATAAACGGCTGGAGGAAGCAGTGGGGCTCCATCTGGGAGAGAGCCGGTCTTCTGTGGCCAAGCAGTCAATGTGTTTGCGATCTTTACACTTCTCTGTGGTGCTCTTGCAGAAGGGCAGGTTGTACAAGGCTGGAAAATTCCAACCGGGAAGGACCATACACCTCTTGACGTCCCTTCAGAGCAGATAAACTCTGAGAAACCCAGAGGAAACAGATAGTAGGGCGGAGTGGTGACCACGCGTTGGGAAAGCCACAAGGTATTTATTTGAGAGAAATGAACAAAGGTGGATGGGCGTCAAGCTGTGATATTTGAACGTGTTGGTGGCCAAAGAGTTCATCCTCCCTCCCGATCTGACCCAGAGAACTGAGCCAGAAAATGTGTTCATGACTATTTCCATGGCTCTTACTCAGCTACAAGTCATTTTCCCTTTCAGCTTGTTTCCATTTTTAAGGCCCAATTTCCATTTGCTTTTTTGATCTTCTGCTTTTAAGACATTTGGCCAGTATCATCACCGGCCCTAGTGCCCGGTTTTCTTGCAAGGCTTTGAACTTGTCATTTCTCCTTCGGCCTTGTAGGTGGATTCTGTTTGTAACTGGCTGGTCCCAGGTAGACAGAGTTTTGCTGACGGGGCAAAAGGAAAGGCTTCTTCTGAAAAAGGTAGAGGTATAACTGAACATTTGAAGACACCTCTTGTAAACATCAATGACTGTTTAGAGTAAAAGTTCTGTGGAAAAGTAATGACATGATCATCAATTTATTAATGAACAAATGAACATGACAGTTTCGGCATCAACAACCCTATGGACCTCCCAAGAGAAATTTCTTCTTCAGTTTTATGATACATTTACTTTTCCGTGAAATGCCATTTTTTAAATATTCTCAGTTTAATTCTTCATCAGGGTTAATTAAAAAAAAAATCATTCTGGGGCTGTGTCCGTGTGACATAAAATAATGCATAAATGGTTCAGTGGTTCTTTGTGTTCTCCACAAAAATTGCTTGATGGTTTTCTGTCTTAATTTTAAGTTTTTGAAGGAAATATTCCCCTTTGTCTTTTCACAGCTCCTAAACAGCGTTATCCAGCTAGCAAGCACTTAGCGCCCACACATAGTGACCTTTGCCACTTTTGTACAAAACTAGCCGTTTCGCTGGGGAGTCGGCCTTACCTATTAGTTTCACACTCCTCTATTCCAAGGAGCCACGGACGGCACTTCCTCATGGTTTCAAAATTGTATGGAGAGTTACCTGTTAGTTTCACACTCCTATATTCCCAGGAGCCAAGGGCTGCACTTTCTCATTGTTTCAAAACCATATGGAGAGTTTTATTCTAAGTGATGCAGATGAAGGCACTTATTAACGTGCCCTTGTGGATTTCATCGTGTACACGCTGCTAGAAATCATGTAATGGATGAACAACTCAGAAAAGAGCTCTCGCCACCCACACACATCGTGATGAAACGGGGCAGCGTTTTGCACTTGCTTCTACAGCATCGCCTGAGAAGTCGTTCTGATTCCCGTCCTCCTCCTCCCTTATACTTAGAATCTCAACTTCATCTCGGGCAGCTGCTGAATCGTTAAACAGAATGCCACCGTCCCTGTATTTCCAAAACTACGACTCTTCCCTGCGGACTGCCCATCTCCAGGGCATGCTTGCCAAAGAATTAAACCCAGAATATTCATTCAGCCTCTTGTTATTCCAAAAGGGGGATGGGGGTGGGGGGAGGAAACTTCCTCGCCCTTGCCCTTGTTCTTCTGTGTCGTTCCCATCCCATCGTAAGATGCTCCGTGGAAGGGAGCCGAGCGGTGGGCAGTGGCCGAGTCCCCGATAAGGAGCGCCTCACATTTCCGTGGCATTCTCATTTGCTAGTGCGCTGCTGCGGCCGCACGCCTGATTGATATATGACTGCAATGGCACTTTTCCATTTGACATTCTCTCTCTCTCTCTCTCCCTCTCCCTCTCCCTCTCTCTCTCCCTGTGTCGCTTAAACAACAGTCCTAACTTTTGTGTGTTGCAAATATAAAAGGCAAGCCATGTGACAGAGGGACAGAAGAACAAAAGCATTTGGAAGTAACAGGACCTCTTTCTAGCTCTCAGAAAAGTCTGAGAAGAAAGGAGCCCTACGTTTCCCCCAAGGTAAGCAGGAAAAACAAACGCTGACGGCTTGCCTAGGAAATTGCTTCTTTCCAAACCGACCATTTCATCCTCCTCTCAGACAAAGAGACAACCTTTAAATACCACTTAAATTTGCATTACTTGAATTTGCATTAATCGGTAGCATGCTAGCATTGTGGGTTTTTTTTTTTTTTTTTTAAATGAACGGGTCTTTGAAGTCTGTGACAGAGCCGGGGAGCCTCTCGGAGAGGCTGCTGGAAAATCCCTTTGGGTTTGACCGAAAGAGATTTTATTTTCGAACTCTCTGCGTAGTTCGATGGAACTTTGTAATGGTTCTTATATCTGACCCGGTGAAAGGAGGCTGGGAAGGAGCATTGGGCGACATGGATTCCTGGAGCCCCAGTATCTTCCCCACCGCCCTCATCCCTGTTACAATGGGGGCACTATGAAGGCGGGCAACCCTCCGAGTTTAAAAGCGCACTGTTTACTTTTATTACTACTTCTGTATGCTGCTGATCTCCTGCCAGGGCTCCGCCGGAGTGCTTAGAATGACTTCAAACAATAGGCAACATTTATTTCTAGCTTTCTCTGTCACGCTTTGCAGGAATCCTGTTCCTTTGCACTCTCCTCCCAATGTGCAAGGACTTTGCTTTCCGTAGACGCAGTCTGGAGCGCCGGGGAGAGAGAAGGACGGGTTTACTATAGGATTTTGATTGGGCAAAAAGTCCAAGGAAATGCATGCTGTTTGCCTTGGCCTTATCGCAAAGGGTTATTTTTAGTAGTCAGCTTGTCCCTGCGGCTCGACCGATGCTACACTGTCCGAGCGGTGACCGAGGAAGGATGCTCCCACCAGCGCAGGGACCGGGACCTGTAGGAATGACTCCTACAGACACCTGAGGAATATTCGGACAGTTCTTTCGAGCTCCTGAATACAAGTTCTCTCTTTAAATGAACAATTGGGCTGTAGGAGGCCTGGGCATAACTCTTTCTTGAGGGACGGGAAGTTTGTGTACAGAATGTTAATGACTCAGAACGCGTTGTAACTGAGGCTCATTGTAATTCACGAGCCCAGATAAACCTGCGTGAAGAGTAGACTCCCTTCTCCAGTGAGATTCAGGTGCAGCAAAGGAAGCTCTCTGGCGAGATGGGAGTCCCACTCCCTTGCCCTTTGTAACTGTCAGTAACAACAGATCTGGATGCTGTGAAACCGTCTCTTCGTTTCTAATATTTGTGTATTTTAATTTGCAAGGAGCTGGCTACGGCAAACTGCTCCAACATGTAACGTTAAGTACCTGGTATATTTGAAAATGTGGAGACGCCTGCAATACAGTGTCGGCTGTGGGTGTCAGCCACATACAGCGGGGACTGCAGAATGCTTCTCGAGTGTGTCCTTAGACCAAATGCAAATATCTGCCCATTTCCTTCTCGCCAGTCTGGCTTCTGAAAGTGAACTTTAGGGTCCTATTCAGTTTATGGGGAACTTGCCTGATCTTCTCTAATAACTAGCCTCCCGGGCATTGCTGAGTGGAAATGCAGCTTCTGAATGAGTTCATTTACAACTTTGGGCTATTCGCCGTTTGAGAAAGCCTGAAACGATACTATGGGTTCTATTGCTATGCAATTTTATGGTGATTTTTTTTAACTACTGCGGTTAACAGAGCCATCAGCTGAGTCGAAACAATAGTCTTCTACTGTTATTCAGACCATTGTATGAGAATGTCTGAACACAAAATGCAAAGTTTTGCATCATTTACTTTAAAGTACGTTTGGTTCAGGTAAAGGGACAACTGACCGAGGCCTTCTTGAGCGGCTCTGTAACCAAGCAGCTGACACCCACAGATGGAAACATGCCTGTGGAGTTTTCAATCTTAATCCGGGTTCCAGTGACACTGTCAAGGGGAAAATAAATCATTTTTCAATACATTTAACAATTTCCAACTCATTTGTTTTTCCTGGGCCCTTGAAAAATGTGAGTTTCTCGGAATCATAGCCACCAATGGTGGCTGGCAATTTCTACCAGACCTTAAGGACTCAGGATTCAAGTGCTATTATTCTTACTGGTGAATTATTCATTCCATCATTCCTTTAAGAAATTCCGCTAGTCCTGATGGATGCAAAGGTGAATGAGGCATTGTCCCATGCCTTCATTCTCAGCCTGTATGCCCTCTGCAGTTAGATTTGGGGACTGCGATGGACTTTGCCAACGGGGAAACGGGTCAATGACTTTCTTGTAACAAAGAGCTATTTCAAATATCTGCTGATACCCAGGCTTACGTGAAGTGATTGTCGCTTATCAATGGGTTTTCTTTCCATTTGTGACGAAGGGGTTCCCCTGAGGCCTCTATCACCGGATCTCGGGTACACATCACTCAAAGCTGACAAGGCCCGGACCTTTCCCGCCTGGGTAGAGGAAGCCTGGAAAAAGGGCAGTTAATCCTTTCTCTGCTCCCTTGAGCACACTTTGGAGAGGATCACGTGTTGTCTCTATCAGGGATGGCTGTGAGTCACCTACTCAGCAGCTGACATCAGGGCCGCTGGATGAATCACTGAATTAAAAACATGCCCGGAGGAAGATGCTATCACTGTCTCCCACCGCTCACTAGTCCCGCCCCCAGGATCCGAACCAGTGACCTCTGGGGTCTGGCCTAAATTCAAGGGGGCCCCTGGGAAGAAGTTGCCGGAAGTCATTCCCCAAGCCTAGGTCCCAGGCAGAGCCACACGCAGTGTTCCTTTGAAATAAGGCAGTCTTGTGTTTTCTGGCTTCGGTAGGTTACTCGGGGGAGGAAAAAAAAAAACACCCTGAAGGCAGCATCACCAGAGTCCTTGATTTCGGTCCTTATCAGCAGATAAGCCCCCGTGGTTGGATTAAAATGCCTCTGACTCCCTGGGGTGCCTGACTCACCCTAGCCAGCCTCAGCTTCTTGGCCAGCGGCCTCTAAGGCCAGGCTCACCTCTTCCCATGACACTCCGCTCCTGCTACTTTGTCCAGGCCACCTCTCCCCCTCCCCCCAACACCCCCCCCCCCTCCACCCCCAGGCTGGGCCAAGCAGGGGCAGAAGGGATGGGGAGGCAGGTGGAATGACCGAAGTGCTAAAGCAATGGAAGAGAGCTGGGCCATGTGAGGGTGGGTAAGCTCCAGGGCCCAGATCGCTGTGGCCTGCCCTGGGCTGTGATCAGCTGTCATTTCCTCTTTGTGTATGACACTGTGGAACATATTAAAATTTCTCGGGGCTGGTATGTGTGGAATTCCTCTGATGCCCCACCTCACCAACTTACCCGGACAATAAAAGCAAGGTTGTAAGCCTTTGAACAGCTGGCGGGCTATATATTTCCCCGCTTTCTTTCGCATAATCTAATTCAGAAAAGAATCCAGCTAGACTGGCAGTGCCACGTCTGGGCACTTGTTGCCTGCAAGTCCTTCCTCCGCCACCTCCTTCCCGCCCGCCCTGGAATCTTCCTGGGTGGCATGTGGCTTTTATTTTCTTTTGCTCTCCACCACTCGCACCCCGCCCCCTTTTCCCTGCGCCGGAGCTTCTGCCATTGTGAGCTTGCTCTTCTGCCCTGCCCGAGTTTCCAGACAGCCTGGGTCCGGCTCCATCGGGGGTGGGGGGGGGGGGGATGGGGGGGAGAGCAGCCCCGTGAGGTCTGCTAGGATCGGGGGGGGGGGGGGGGGGGCTTCTGGAGCCCTTGAGCCTGAACCCACTCGCAGAGAGGAGCAGGGCTCGGCCTGCCCCTCAGGCGGTTGAGAGCGGGGCTGGAGTGACCCCGGGCTGGAGGGGACAGGCATACCATCACAGTGACCCGGCACATCTCCTCCGGCGCAGGGCTGGGGGGTGGACAGCTATGGGAACGCCTGGATGCACTTCGGCCTACATTAAGAGAAATGTGATTATTGTCTGTTCCGGGGACAAGTGGCTTAAAACAAAGCTCCCTGGATCCTCAGGCCCCACTCCGCCCCCTTTCTCCGTCCTTCCCACAGCCGTCCCTTCCCAAGGAAAAAGAAGGACAGACAGGGTTTTTCATTTGGCTAGCACGAGCTTGACTGTCTTTTGGAAACCCAATTGGGCGAAAGGGAGAGGGAAAAAATGGATCCTAGCCGGAGCTGAACTAAAAATGCATGGGGCCGGGGAGATGGGGAGGACTTTTTCTCCCTCCCTTCCTCCCTCCCTTCCTTCCTTCCTTCCTTCCTTCCTTCCTTCCTTCCTTTTTTTTCTCTCTCTCTCTCTCCTAACAGCAGAACAACCGTTTGGTTTATGAGTTGCCAATGGAAGGCACTGGACTTCTCAATTAGGCATCCCCATTTAAGAGCCTCATGCAAACCCTTCAAAGATGGGTTTAAAAGCATCCTTGAAAGATGCTGCTAATGTCTTTGGGACCAAAAGGTATCCAAGAGCAATCGACGATGCAGCTTCCTATTCCTTTTCTTTTCCTGGGGGTTTTCGTAGTCTTTTCTGAACTAGCTCAAGTTCATTAAAAGACCCAAAAGGAGAAATTTAACACAGCTGAATGAAAATGAGTCTTTTCCTGTTCGCTTGACAAGGGGTGGGGGGTGGGGGGGGGAGGAAAGAAAGAGAAGAAAGAACCCTCCTCTGCCACTTCTTGGGTTTTAATATGAATTATTCCATACAAGTCCCTAGGCTAGAGGATCTATTTAAAGACGCCTGGCAGCATGAAGGGAGAGGGTAAAAATACAACCGCTCTTTTGTCCATCAAAGGTTTTCTTTGGGAGGACATTAAGAGCATTTCTATTTTCCTGTCTGCCCCTGCCAGTGGCAACGTTCCAGCTGGTAGTACCCACTCCTCACCAGTCAGATCAGCACCCATGAACTTCTGTGTTTGATTCGGGCAGAAGACAAAGGGTGGGGAATCCTTCCGAAACCCCCAAGCGTGTGCAGCGCGGCGGGAGAGGCTGGTATAGAAATGAGTGCTGGCTCGGCTGTTCAGGTTGCATGCTGCAAATCCACACACACACACACACACACACACCCCACGTTTGAGTTTCTGAGGACGATTGTGCGGATGGCTGAGAGTTACACGCCCTAGACCCATTTTCAATCGTCAGACTGTAACACCCTGGATGGGGTTCACAGTCTGGAACAACCACTTTCTTGTTAGAAAGAGTGCTGACTCAGAAAATTCAAAGAATGGGTAACTTCAGTCGACAATATATCCCCAGTGCTTAGAATCAGGAATTCATCCAATTGGGGTCCGTTTCGCCCTCATGTCAAAATCTGCACATGAACGCTGACTGGTGGCTTTAGACTGGTTTCTAGAAGGTTTGCAGTGGATGTGTTTCTCTTTTTGTTTTTCTGCAAAAGCTAAGAATTTTTCAGACAATTTTCTCTCTTCCAAGGCCTGGCTCAAGCCCAGCTTTTCCTTTCAAACTGTGATCCAACCAATTGCAGTATCCTTTAAAAATGAAAGGGCAACAGGTTAATACATTCACAAAAGTTGATGAACTGTCAGAATGTCACAATAGCCCTAAACAGGGGCGTCCCCTTCCGTCCTGCCATCAATAGGGAATAAAAGCGGGGAGGGAGCCGGGCACGGGAGAAGCAACAAAAGAGGAGGAGGAAGGATTATTTTTGATGTTCAAAATCTGCCACCCCACATTTTCAAATGGCACCATTTCAGAAAAGGAAGCTTCCTTCAGTTTCACCTACTCCCCGCCCCCCGCCCCCGGGAAGAGGGGTTTGAACTCTGAGGTTGCCTTCTTTACTTGGCGTTAGAAAAGGAGGTCAACTCTTCAAGTGAAAAAATATCCCCATCCTCAGCTCTCAGTGAAATGTAGGCACATACGTGCCTAAAATGGACGTGAAAAATCAAAGTCCGATTTTTTTTTTTTTAAAGCACAAGGCGATATTTTAGGACTTGATACATTTCTGTGATTTTTTTTTTCTTTCCTTCAAACTATGGGAAATTACTCCTTTTCGGAATTTAGATTTTTCTTTTGAGGTTGGAAATCCAAAGGCAGCAGAACGGAATTGTTCAAGGCGGACTGACAATCAAATGCCATGGCTAGCCGTAAGTGTGCGGAGTTTACGCAAAGCAAAAATACAAAGGGAAAACCCACAGCCCAATGAGTTCAGAATTCTTAGCAATATGGGAGGAAAATGTACCCCGGCGTGTTTTTATTTTCACCTTGCCCCTTTGACGGAAGTCTGCATGGATTACAAGAGGATTGAATTCGGTATTCAAATCCCACCGTTGGGCAGAAAAGGCCATTTGAATGGAGACTGGGAAGAGCGAGTTTGTCCCATTGTTTATGCCCCATTTCTAACTAAGGGCTCTACAGCTGTTAGGTGAGATCAACTACCCACCATTCCAAATCGTTGTTGCGGGTGAGGAGATTCAAACGCAGCTTTGGAAACACTTTGCTGGATACTTTGAAGAAAAGCCAACATACTCATTTGGCTCCAGGGCAAAAGGAAGCCTGTACCCTGAGCTAACATTGGTCACCTCTCTTCTCCTAAGGCCACACCAAAGCCAGCAGTCCAGCGGCAGAGCAAGTATCGAATTGCACCGGCACTAGGGTCCCCAGAACACCTGGTCACCTTTTCTTTCCCGTAGGGAGAGCAGACCTTCATGCTCTGGCAGGACTGAGTCCCCTGGGTTGGGTATCTCAAAACTCTCACCCCTCATGGGAAACCCCCTTCAGGGGAAAGAGTGGGTAAAATGTAGGGAATCTTCCCTCTCTGAAATTGGGCTATTTGCAATCGTTGAAAGAGCAGTGGCAGATTTTGAACATAAAAAAAAAAAAAGAAAGAAAATCCTTCTTCTTTCTCTTCTGTTGCTTCTCTTATGGCTTCCGCTCTGCTCTCCCTGTTTTCACGCCCTGTTGATGGAAGGATGGAAAGGGGCTCCATGTTTAGGGCGGTCATTGATTCGTGGCACCGTGGAAAGGCCACCCCTAAGCATTTTCTGACAGCTCGTCACCGTATCAGCCACAGCTTTCAGTGGAGTGGTAGATTTACAGAAATAATCCAAACCCCCCGAGGAAAAGACTTCAACCAGATCGTGCTTTTTGACACACACGGGTAATCACACTTCATCACTTCCAATTTATGCAAGGTTTTGTACTCTAAAAGTCGGTTACTTATATCAACCATTAAGAACTCAGAATGGGTCTTTTCATAGAAACTATAGAAGCCCACAGAAGCCCAGCACTGGATCCAAGAGCCATCACCAACAGGCAACTCTTTTAGACCCGAGTCCCCACCCGGGGCTTCAGGAATGTACCTCCACTAGCATAAAGGTTCTATGGATGCTTTACCAAGCAGAGTGCCTTGCTCTTGACCGCTAGGACCTTATTCATTTTGCATCCACCAAGAAGACGACCCTTCTAACTAATCTTCCTCTTCTATCCCGAACCAGAGTATCACAGATGGCCCCACCAGGGGACGCCGATCTGGGGCTCAACCTCGGTTTAGGAATAAGGTCATTCGTAGGAAAAGTGCAGGAGGGTTGAACTCAGTTTATATCTACCATGATCGGCTGCCATCAGTGTTTCTCCTCTCCCCATTTGGTGGAGACTGGAAAGAAACACTGCAAATTTTAAGACGGGTCTAAGAGACATAGGGACTGGTTACATATCCTCGCCAACCACTTCTTACTACGAACAGCATATCACTAATTTATAACTATAGTTGGTACATTCAGGGACTGAGTCAATTGGTTATTTAGGGCTATTTTTATTTCAGGCCACCAATATGGTCTCATCAAAAGGGCAAATTCCTATGGCTTGACCTTCGGTTTTGCTTCAGGCCCCACGTTACGACTTGTTTGGACTTTTCTGCAATCATTAACTTCTGGAGTAAGAAAGGAACCCTTTCTTACTGTAGTATTGCTTCGGGGAAAATGAAGCCCCAAAGCACTTGCTGTACTCTGAGAAGGTAGGATAGAGTTGGAGGATGTTGGAAATGGATAAAACCCCACCAGCATCTAGAGCAGTCCGTTCATTTTGTAGATGAGAAAACTGTGTCCCGGAGAAGGCAAGGGACTTGCTCGGGATCACACAGCCAGTGAGGGGAAGGGTTTCTGGTTTCAGGGGCGCCTGGGTGGCCCAGTCAGTTGAGCGTCTGACTTTGGCTCAGGTCATGATCTTGCAGTTCGTGAGTTCGAGCCCTATGTTGGGCACGCTTCTGTCAGCATAGAGCCTGCTTGGGATCCTCTGTCCCCTTCTCTCTCTGCCCCTTCCCCACTCATGCTGTTTCTCTCTCGCTCTCTCTTTCACACACAAAAATGATCTTTTAAAAAAAATTCTAAAAATGCTCTTCTGGTTTCGGAATGCAGTGGAATAATTATCTAATATTTCTAACAAATGAGTGCAGAACGCTGGGGCATGGGACACTGAACCCAGGCTGGCAGTGGGTTTGGGGAAGAAGAATTGAAAGCTGTAGGTAAGCGGGAGGTTGACTAACGAGAGGCTCCTCTCTGGAGGTCCCGAAAATCAGGATTTTTAAGTTTCAGTCAAGTCTCAAGGTCAAGTCCTCCCACACCAGTCTCTCCCCAGACAGTAAAACTATTTAATCCAAGGACACACACATACGAGGGGCCACTTGACACTTGACTCATCCTCAGAAATCACTTCTATTCCCAGTCCTTTTTTGCACCCTTCGTTCGTCCGGGATCGTGATTTACTGCCTTTTTCCCATGCGTGGCTAGGAATGCAGGTGGTGAGAACACAGAGTCCCATCCCAGACGGGAGGACTCAGGTCGACTTGCAAAGAAGTTGCCGTCTCTCTCCCAAGGTGCACAGTGGAGGCAGGTGTGGCCTCACACCCCACGCGCCCCGTCCCCCCCCCCCCCCATCGGAGAATAGACACGGGGAGATGACAAGGGCGCGAGCCACACCCTCCCCAGTGACCTTGTGGTTGCCCAGCCTCAGTACCGCTGCCCCCGGGTCAGCCCGGGCTTGACTGCTTGGCTGCTTACTGATGTGCCGCCAGATGGGAATAATATCAAAAACCATTCGTTGAGCGCATGGCATGCTTTATAAAATCCAACATGCTGTTTACAGTTTATAAATTAAGTGCCTTGGGAAGAGGCATCTGACTTATTCTCCAAGGCATCTAGTTGACTAGATCCAATTGGAATTCTTGGAGTTCCTGAAAAGGAGTTACTTAGCATTCACACTCTCTGATTAGACCTAGAATTCTTTCTTTTTCGAAAAGCCTAGGTGTGATGCCTCCTCTCAAGGCAAGCTTTCTTCCACACTTCAGTCTTCTCGTTTTCTTTCTGGCCGTTCCTTTGAGAGAGGCTGTGTGTTCTGCCATGTTTACCCTTACTCTTGCCTGAGAGGCTTGTTTAAACTTTTTTAAATGTTTTCATTTAGTTTTGAGAGACAGGGAGAGAACATGAGTGGGGGGTGGGGGGTGAGCAGAGAGAGAGGGAGACACAGAACCCGAAGCAGGTTCCGGGCTCCGAGCGGTCAGCACAGAGCCCTAAATGGGGCTCGAACTCACGAACCGCGAGATCATGACCGGAGCCAAAGTCGGATACTCCACCGACTGAGCCACCCTGGCGCCAGGGTTGTTTTAAATGATAGGAAATATCAAATCATTCTGTCTGTTACACTGACGCCATTCCGAAGTCATGATGTTCTATCTGTTTAACTTAATCTTCTTAGAAATGATGCAATGCGTGTTAGATATGAATTAGATGTTAAGAGAGTTGATCCTGGTGTCCAAAAAATTACCCAGGAAACAACAGGCCAAGCCTCTTTGCTCGTAGATGCAGTGAGCTGGAAGAAGGCACCAGAATAGGCCCTATTCCCCCCCCCCCCCCCCCCCGACCCTTAACTGTTATCCGCTAGAGCAAAAGGAGACACAGCGTAGGTGCTTAACGAATGTGTGTTAAACACATATTTGTACAAAGAAGCCACAGGAGGGGTGCCTGGATGGCTCAGCCGGTTAAGCGTCCGACTTTGGCTCAGGTCACGGTCTCACGGTTCATGGGTTTGAGCCCTGCGTGGGGCTCTGTGCTGACAGCTCAGAGCCTGGAGCCTGCTTCGGATTCTGTGTCTCCCTCTCCGCCTGCTCCTCTCCCACTCGTGCTCTGTCTCTTTCTCTCTCTTAAAAATAAGTAAAAAATATTTTAAAACATTTAAAAAAGAAACGAAAAGAAAGGAGCCACAGGAGGCATTACTTGCATCTATCAATACTGAAAACAGCCTCCGGGTGGGAATATGGATACCCAAGCACTGCCCTCTCTCGCCTGGCAAGCGGGGCAAGAATAAGGCCATTCTTGGCACAGGCCGCTTGTCTTAGCCTGTTGCCGGAATAACTTGCGTGAAACCAGCAGTCCGGCCTCTGCCAGGCAGAAGGTCAGCCCAAGAGTGAGCTGATCTGTGGACACAACACCATCTCTCACCCAGGAGGCTGGGCCCGCTGTAAGCTCTGCTATATTATTTCCCCGAGGATGACAGGTGGGGAAATCTGGGCACCAGTTGTTCTTTTCCACTGGTATCGTTTGGAGGGTAGCTCCAAAGTCGGGCACGCGGGCCTACGTGCCTCTCCTGCCGGCAGAGGCTCTACATCGGAGGGATGAGAATGTGGGCTCTGTACGTCGGCCAAGTCCGTGTCTCAGAGACCATACCCAGCGCACGGGGCGGCCCTGGAGCTCCTGAGTTCAGCAAGAGAGTCGCTTTCTCATTCAATCCATCGCTGGCCAGGCCGAGGTTCTCAGTCTCGATGGGCAGCATTTGATTTTTGATGCTGTGTGGCTGAAAGAAAGAAAGAAAGAAAGCAAATTGGAATTAATTTAACTTTGGGAAAAGTGACAGGAGCTCCTTCAAGACAGACATCAATTGCCGCTAAGCCGCCGCAAATCAGGGCTCTCGAGTGACGTGAATTTCCCTCATTTTCGTGTTCCTCCTCGTGAATGCTTCCCCTGGCCCTGTGTGCTTCTCCCCTATGCACCCGCCACCAACACGGCGTTAGGACAACTTGATTTAACATCGCTCTTTGTTTGAGCGTGAGGTTTACTTCTTCTTCCACACGACGGTGGCGGTTCATTCGATTTGAGCACTTCAGGCAAAAATCCCAGTGTTAAGTTGCAAGAATCTGACCTTTATGTTTTGAGAGCTCTGTGAGTTCTGTGGCATATGGACATTGCTGCTTGGATTCTTGTTTCGGAGTTTAACATGAAAACTGAACAAAAAGTACCATGCTTTGTGAGTGTGTCGAAATGAAAAATGTATTTCTTATCAGCAGTAAAGCAACATTTTCCCTGTCATGCTTTTATACTTTATTACCACTTCTGGGTTCAGCTTATCTTCAACGAGAAAATCAGATAATAAAGTTACATTTTGTGTGACATTAACTATCTCTTTGCCGTTATACGCTTCCCAGCATTCGTTGGCAAAATACTTTTGCAAAAAGTATCTTTACCTTTCAGGAAAAAAAAAAAAATTCAACTGTGCTTGCAATTCAGGATGTTGCTACTAGGTGGCAGTAGTGCTTAAGAACCAAATGATCCACCAGGAACAATGTTTGACTAAGAAACGAGACTAGCGCCTATGCGGCTCAGTCGGTTGAGCAGCTGAGCGTCCCACTCTTGATTTCGGCTGAGGTCGTGATCCCGGGGTCCTGGGATCGAGCCCCGTATCAGGTTCCATGCTGAGCCTGCTTGAGATTCTCTCTCTCTCTCTCTCTCTCCTTCTGCCCCCTCCCCCACTGGTGGTCTCTCTCTCTCTCTCTAAAATTAAAAAAAAAAAAAAATTAAAAAAAAGACTAACACGTCTTCCAATATTTATAAGAGATAAAAATATAATACTACGAAAATACTCAAACTGGCACAAATTGTAAGCATCCATTAACTTAATTGCTATTTTTAAGTCAAGTTTTGAAAAGACAAAATGTAATTTTTTTGAATGAAATTTTGGATGGGCAATACATTTACAAGTTCGGAAATGCACAAAGAAAATAGATGTCTGTATACAGTGAAAAGTCTTCCTCCCATGCCTATCCTCCCGCTGTCGCAAATAGCTCATCGTAGAGCTTCTTGACTACCCTGCCAGAGTGACTCTGTGCCAATATAAATGAACACAAATATATGTTCTTATCACACACAAATTAGTAGAGTCACTGCATCCTTCTTTATACAGTTGCATAGTATTCCATTGTGTGAATGCTGTATAATATATTTAGCCAGTCCCTTGGTGATGGGTATTTTGTGCAGTGTCCAACTTTATGCCATGACAACCAATGTTGGAGTGAATAGCCATATGCTTGTGTGATCTCACACGGAGGGTAATTCTCAGAAATGGACTAGCTGGGTCTCGACATTCACATATATAGGGTCTTGTCATTGGATGTCGTTTGCTTGTTTTTTTTTTGTTTGGTTGTTTCTTTGTTTTGCTTGCCATCAAGCTATGGGTTTTTCTTTCATTTTGCTTTGTTCATTTAACCATCCCTGCTGGCCATCGGCTCTGAAGAGAAGTGGTTGGAAGTGGGGAGGGAGGGCCAGGACCAGAATGTCTGCCTCTCCCTTCACCCCTTCACCGCCGATTCCTGGGGGGAAATACCTGTAGGGCTGGAGCGGTAAAAGGAGAAATCTATAAATTCCTTTTCTGAGACTAATTAAAGCTTCAAAGAGACAGATAACCACTTGGGATAATATAGTCATATTGAAACTCAGGAAATGGTCAGTAATGCTGCAGCTTCTGAACGTTGAACCTTAGAAAGCTCTGGCTCTTTGAGGTGAAATCTTGGTGAGTTTCAGTGTGATGTGCAGCCAAAAAGAAAACAAAACAAAAAAAAATGCTCTTTGTCATTCTTTGCCAGTTTGGAGCTTTAGGCTCAGGTTTGACCAATTTTTTAAAAATAAAAAAATTGGGGGGGGAGGCGCCTGGGTGGCTCAGTTGGTTGAGCGACCGACTTTAGATCAGGTCATGATCTCACGGTTCATGAGTTCGAGCCCCGCGTCGGGCTCTGTGTGGATGGCTCGGAGCCTGGAGCCTGCTTCGGATTCTGTGCCTCCCTCTTTCTCTGCCCCTCCCTCACTTGCACTCTGTCTCTCTCTGTCTCTCAAAAATAAATAAACATTAAAAAAATTTTTTTAAATAAATAAATAAATAAATAAAAATAAAAATTTTAAAGCTTATTTATTTATTTTGAGAGAGGCAGAGACAGCGCTAGTGGGGAGGGGCGGAGTGAGAGGGAGACAGAGAATCCCAAGGAAGCTCTGTGCTGCCAGCGCAGGGCTTGAACTCACGAAACCGCCAGATCATGACCTGAGCCAAAACCAAGAGTGGGACGCTTAACCGACTGAGCCACCCAGGCGCCCCAGGTTGATCGGTTTTCATGAGATGTTGCCATTAGCAAGCTCATAAAAGAAAGTGGTGCAAAGTCGTGTGAAGATATGGTCTTACCTTTAGGACTGTCTTCTACATTTGGAGATGGTGGTGACTGAATCCGTGCGTATCAGGCGGGGCTGTTTTAGAACAAGAGGGGACTGTAGGCGCCATCTTTTTCCAACTCTCCTACTCTACAGATGGGGAAACTGAGGCCAGACCAGTTGAAATGCCCTGTGCAAGGTCTCCCAGCTAATCGATGGCAGTGCTCCAGCTCAGGTGGGTCTCCTCATTACTGGTCCCTGCCCGTCCTGCCATTTATAGGATTTCCCAGAAACACTCGCGATGAGATTATGCCATCACCAGGGATGCCGTTCTCTGAAACGGCCCTTTGTCACATACACTTTTCAGCCTGGGATCCCCCACCCCCCCACTCACAAGAGAGCTAACTGAGGCTAAGTGGGTCTGGGGCCATTCTATTGGAGCAAAACGAATTGACTTACGGGGACTTGAACTTCTTATCTGGATCTTATCATTACTTTGCCCTGTTTATTTGGACTGGCCATAAGTAGGAAGTTAAAAAAAATGTTGTACCATGAACAAAATAATCAAACTCTTATCTGAAATACCTTTTGAAAGTTTGTCTGAAGCTTTCATTATCATGTTCCTTTTGTTTGGGATGTAACGACAGGTCCCCCTAGTTTTCCTAAAAGTTTGCAAATATTTTTGACGCTCTGTCATCTGGTGGGATAAAAAGCACCCATGTTGGCCATGTGGAGGGGGGCTAGTGAGGTGAAATGAGGAGCTCTCAGGACCTCAGTCCCTTGCCCAAGAAGTACATAGTTAAAAGAATAAAGCAAGTTTTGGGGCGCGTGGGTGGCTCAGTCGGTTAAGCCTCCGGCTCGGGCTCAGGTCATGATCTCGCGGTTTGTGAGCTCGAGCCCCGCCTCAGACTCTGTGCTGACAGCTCGGAGCCTGGAGCCCGCTTCGGATTCTGTGTCTCCCTGTCTCTCTGCCCCTCCCCTGATCGTGCTCTGTCTCTCTCTGTTTCTCAATAATAAATAAACCTTAAAGAAATATATATATTAAAAAAAAAAAGCACAAAGCAAATTCCAGGACAACTGGTATACCCTGATCCCATCGTAATGGTAAGCGTTTGCTCTGACGACCACTTACTTTGTCACATTATACCAGGTGCTCAGGCTACAGAGGCTCTGCGGAAACGTGTGACTCTTTGGCAAATAACGCGGGTGTCGCTTTAACCACACTGGGGGCTGGCGCACATAATGTGTATTTCAGATGCACTTTGTCATTGATGCTGGGTGGCACGGGGCTTCAAACGAAAACAGGATGGGCCCAGAGCACAGAAGGGGAAAACTAGGTGGGTGGACTAGGAAATGAAAACTGAGCTGCTTTCCCCTGGGACGCGGCCTGTGTTCATTCGGGCTGGCCTGCCTCCTTTCTAGTCCTGTGCGCTTGAAGTGGCCACCAGAGCTCACTGAGAAGCTGGATAGACCCTCCCGCCCCCACCAGCCAGGGATGGGGATGGGACCACCCGTATTCAGTTACGCTGGGGCCAGAACCACATGTTTCATCTTGACCGTGAGTTCAAACTATCCTTGCTCCTAGAAACGTGGGGCTCCGGCAACTGAAATCAACATGTGCTTTCCTGAAACCATTGCGTCCACCTCCCAATGGGTATAAATACGTAGCACAAGCTATGGGGCGGGAGCTGGTAGGATGAAGGACACCCCGTGCTAATGGCACTCTGGAAACCGATACTCTTTCCTCAAAATGACATGGAAAAATTCTACTCAATACCTCCTGGGCTCCATTCGTTTTTCTGGGTAAATGTTTCTGGGGAAAACCATTTCTGTTTTCATTCCAGCTGTGCGGCAGATATCGTGAGGGTGGATTGCAAGTGGAAAGAGTGAGACCCGACTCCGACACACAAAGGACAATGACAACCAGAAAGCTCCGGCCAGATCGTGCCCTTTGCTGGGAAGGAACTGGATCCTAGGGGGGGGGCGAAGGCATTGCCAATCTTTAGTCCTCTGCCTCCCTCTGCTGTTCCTTCTGAGAAGTTTTCCTTACAACAATGAGAAATCATGCACTCGCTGCATCTTTTTCTATGCTCTCCCTGCTGGCGCTGATGGGAGATACAGACAGCAAAACGGACAGCTCGTTCATGATCGACTCGGACCCTCTGCGCTGCATGAGGCACCACTATGTTGATTCTATCAGTCACCCGTTGTACAAGTGTAGCTCAAAGGTAAGACGAAGGGCTCGGTGAAGGTGGTGCGACTTCCCAGAGTCGGGAGAGGAGCCGTATTCCTTTGTCAGGGGCTGCAGAACCATGATCACAGTCCAAACCTGAGCTAGATGGCTGGCCCACGGGGCTTGCGGGAGAATCGTGCTTTTCCTGCTCTTCGGGTTTCCCAGCATGCTTTGGACCTTTGTCAGTAAAGCCGCCTAATTGACCATGTGCACACCCAGGCAGCTTCTCTCCTTTCAGGCTGCTCAAAGTCCATAGGAAAGGCTGGAAGGTTCTCCCAAGGAAATTGTTGCTAAGCACGGGGGAGAGAGGTGTGTTTCGTCCCTGGCTGTGAAATTCACGAGCAGTAATGTTCTTTATCGACAAAGAAGAGTAGAGGCACCTGGGTGGCTCAGTCGGTTAAGCATCTGACTCTTGATCTCGGCTCAGGTCATGTTCTCACGGTTCGTGGGTTCGAGCCCCAAATCGGGTTCTGCGCTGACAGCGCGGAGCCTGCTTGGGATGCTCCCTCTCACTCTCTTTCTGCCCCTCCCCTGTTCTCTCTCTCTCTCTCTCTCTCATAAAATAAATAAACTTAAAAAAAGTGGAATCTACAGGTCATCAAAACTCCTTCTACTTTCACTGGCAATAAAGAGGAAACAGAGGCAAGAAATGTGGTTGAGCAGCAAATCGTACTTCTCAGGGGGACTCTTCAAAGCCATGCCTGATGACATAGCTGCTCACCGGCCTCGTGGCCCAAACCTTTCTCCACCTGCCACGTTTACGTTAGGATGATTTTGAAAGATAAGTGGCAATTTGATCATTTATCATTCTTACCTGGATTATCCAAACCATTCTTGTCTGGAGTAGGTTGTATGCTCATTTGTGGAGGCATCCTGTGCAGGTAATGTCTCAGTGTTGGGACGAGGTGTGAGAAGGAGTACCATGCTTCAAAGGCCACCGACAGTGGCCAGCCACCTGGACCACCCAGAAGGGAGGCACATAGTAGCGAAGAACAGACTCAGACTGAAAAATGTCACGACCGTCACTGCCCCCAGTCACATGAATGAAATGTGCCCACATTTGGTAAATAGGAATCCTTTTAGCCCAACCTCAGAGATTTTCACTGCAGTCCTGAGACCAAAACCGCTTAAGCATTCTCATATGGCAAGTATTTTTTAAATTACCAGTATAATTAAGAAGTTTGGGTAATATCAACCACGAGAATTAAGACCATATAAGTTAATGTCCCTACCCTCCGTTTAAGAACATTATGACTTCTGTCTGCCTTTAAAATTTCCATCACTTCTCTGATTACACCTCGATGATAATGGCTTGTTTTAGTTTGGGGGAATCAGAATTTGAGTTAAATCATTTTACCCATTATATTAATAAGATCTAGGACTGTGGGAAAAATAGAGAGACTTTCCACTTAAAAACTTTCTGGCTCTCATTTGTAGTTATAGAACTAAAAAAAAAAAAGGAGTAAACAGATAAACTTACATTTTTGCAAGATTGCAATCCCTTCTGAGGGGGAAAAAAAACTAAAGCAAATTGAGGGAAAAAAGTCGGGACATGTTTTTACAACTGTGATTGCTCAAAGACTGTGGGCCTCAGCAATTATTAGCTTCTCCTCCACTAGTATTTGAAAGAAGAGATGCCGTGAACTTGAGCCCCACACACTCACGGTGCTGCAGCACGATTCCCAAACACAAACTCTGGCCCACCTTTGTTCACATCTGTTTCTTCCAGAATGCCACGATAAATAGCACAAACTTGTGATAGTAGCAGAAATGTTTGTAGTTCTGTGGGAACAATCTGTTTCCAAACATCCCAAACTATGTCAGATATAGCAATATTATCATGTAAATTTATAAACCTTTCTTTCTCGGCCTTAAAATATGCCTGGCAGAATCTGAACCACCCAGACCTTTTCTGGATTAGATTTGCTCTATGTGTCCAGGCACAAAAACTGGTTTTCATTTTTATTTTATTTTATTTTATTTTATTTTATTTTATTTTATTTTTTTGGTTTTCATTTTTAAATATTCTATAATTCTTGACTCTCACAGACTCAGGCTGGTCTTCCTTCTAATGGGTCTCGTTAACGAAACTGTTCGTCTTGACAGACTCGGGATAAAACCTTTAGCCTGTGTCTAGAAAACAAGGGTTTTTACAGTGGAGGAGACCAGGCTAGATCTTTCCTCTCTGTGAAAAGCATCCGTCCACATGCTGTTCAAAGACTGTTATTTACTAGACACATGTCTACCGTTGGCCTGTTGCTTGTTAATACTTCCTGAGTTACATTTATCCCACTGTCTGGCCTTGGGAAGACAGGTGAACGGGAGAGTGCGAGCCAGGCTTAGGGGAGGGAGAGCATCTCATACTATATGATCTAATCATTGCCAGCAAACCCATGTTCGAAGGCATTACCGATCCCATTTTACCGGTAGGGAAAACTGAAACCCTAAAAAAGTACTCAGGGGCGCCTGGGTGGCTCAGTCGGTTACGCGTCCGACTTCGACTCAGGTCATGATCTCACGGTTCGTGGGTTCGAGCCCCGCATCGGGCTCTGTGCTGACAGCTCAGAGCCTGGAGCCTGCTTCCGATTCTGTGTCTCCCTCTCTCTCTGCCCCTCCCCTGCTCTCTTTCCTTCTCTCAAAAATCAAATTAAAAAAAAAAAACTAAAAAGTGTAAACGTATTCAGCATAGATTCCTCGTTTAGTCCAAGAGTGAGAGTGTCTGTTTCAGATCATTTCTTTCGACCGCTGGGATCTTCATGTTGGAAAATTGCAAGTAGAATGGAGAAGCCACTTTTTTAAAAAAATTTTTTTAACACTTATTTATTTTTGAGACAGAGAGAGATGGAGCATGAACAGGGGAGGGGCAGAGAGAGAGGGAGACACAGAATCCGAAACAGGCTCCCGGCTCTGAGCTGTCAGCCCAGAGCCTGACGCGGGGCTCAAACTCACGGACCGCGAGATCGTGACCTGAGCTGAAGTCGGATGCTTCATTGACTGAACCACCCAGGCGCCCCTGGAGAAGCCACTATTTCGAAGTCCAGGCTCAGCTTCGGATCCACGGGAGATAGTGATTTCTACTCTGCAATGTTTCTAGAAAATAGGAAGAATAGTGGGAGTCTTCCATGAGCCTATCTGATCCCCCTTGCCCTGAGTTCCAGAGGCCTGGCGCCCATTGCCTAGCAGTTTAGGAAAGGGCCGTGATGGAGTCCGGCAGAGAAGACTGGCCACCGTGGTCCATCAGGGAGGTCAGTGTGGCCACGGATTAAGATGTGCCTGCTAGCTTTCGGGGGTGACACTTCCTAGGACTGGGTACAAAGGATCCTGGGAGTGGCAGGTTCACTGACAGTCTTCCCTGACATTCTGAGTGCATAAAGGCTCTAGAGCGAACAGGCAGAAGGTCAGTGGTTAGTGGAATCTTGAAGAGAGCTGAGGCATCTCAGACTTTGAAGTGAAAGGGAGCCGGTTTCCTATTCCAGCTCCACAGTGCGCCCAATGGGTGACTTTGGGAGAAGTGAAGTAATTCTTGGGTGCCTCGACTTGTTCCCACGTAAACTGGAGCCAATGCCGCCTATCTGAAGGTGGGGTGTGGATGGGCATGGGTGATGATGTTTGCCAAGCACGCGGCACGGTGTCGGGCATATCATAGACGTTAAGAAACGATGTTATGATCTTGATGATGAAGTTATGCGCCGGACAGGTGTTCAGACTCACTTTTCTATTTCAGTCACTACTAAGACCTCAATAACGGTTGGGATCTCGGATAGCCTTAAAGGATTAGGAAAACGAACCTCATTGGGGTTCTGGTTTGGCACGGAAACCTGGCGGGGGTGGGGGGAGCGTGCCGAAAAGCAACGTAAGCGTAAGCCATCACGCTGGCTGCTAAGAGTGGGGATAAAAGCAGAAGAGAGGCAGATCCCTCTGTCTGACCTCCCTTCCCAGGTGAGTGGAGGAGGGCGGGGCCGGTTCTGGATTGGAGCCAGGGAGGGGTTTTCAGGAACCGAGGCTGGAAGGCAAGCTGGTAGGGGAGGCCTGTGAAGTCGGAGCTGGGAGATGGTGGCCCCGCAGGGACATGGGACCAGGGCAGATGGCTGTCTGAACTCAAGGGCCACAGGCCCAGCAGCCAAAGAGAAGGACAGTTCAGGGGATAAAGCCTGGGAAAATTCCCAGAGGTAAAGGGGCCTGGCAGGCCAAGGGTTACGCCTTGGGATTCGGAAGGAGCTGTTAGGATCTCTCTCCCAGTGCGGCCCAGGAAGCTCGTACTGTGGTAGAAGACATAGGGAGAGTCCGGAATATTGAACTTATAACACAATCACACTCTTGGAGAGATAGGACTTCTATTTTTTTCTTATTTTTAATGTCTATTATTATTTGTGTGTGTGTGTGTGTGTGTGTGTGTGTGTGTGAGAGAGAGAGAGAGAGAGAGAGAGAGAGAGAATGAGCGGGGGAGGGGCAGAGAGAGAGGGAGACACAGAATCAGAAGCGGGTTCCAGGCTCCGAGCTGTCAGCACAGAGCCCGTCGCAGGGCTCGAACTCACAGACCGTGAGATCATGACCTGAGCCGAAGTCGGACACTTAACCGACTGAGCCACCCAGACGCCCCAGGACTTGTTTTGGGTTTTTTGTTGTTGTTGTTGTTGTTGTTTTAAGGAATGATTTTATCCTGAATGCCCACTACGTACAGGTACCGTGGCCGGTACTGGAGGCACAAAAATCAGGGGGAAAAGAAGACAGCATTTTTTACCGTCGTAATGCTTTTAAGTAAATGGGGTATAGGGGGAAGGGCAATGCTCTGTGTGCAAAGGTTTCGCAACTGTTTCAGCTGTGACCAGAGAGAAGGGGACCAGATCCCATCATTCCCCATGCTGCTTCATTCGTCTGGTTGCAATTTTGCTGACACCCTCAGCCGGGCACGGACCCTTTGGGGGTTGACCTGGGTGCCTGGAGATGAGCTGAATAGTCATTTATTGAGGGTGCCCGGGAGGGCAGAAATGGGTCTCCAGGAGGTGCCAGGGAATAAGGGGTATGTCGTGTTCACTGCTGAGAAAAAAGGCAAAAAAAGAAAAAGAAAAAAAATAGTTTCTCACTTAACTGAGGCAAAATAGCCAAAATCCGGTTTTAGCATAGGATGTTTTGTGTGCAAAGTCTTTTTTTTTTAAGTTTATTTAGTTATTGAGAGAGAGAGAGAGGGCAGGATAGGGGCAGAGAGAGAGGAGAGAGAGAATCCCAAGCAGGAGCTGCACTGTCGGTACAAAACCCGATGCAGGGCTCGAACTCACGAACTGTGAGACCTGATCAGGACCTGAGCCAAGATCGAGAGTCGGACGCTTAACCGACTGAGCCACCCAGGCTCCCCATCTGTGGGCAAAGTATTTATTCTGCGTCTTTATTCTGAAACCGATGAAGACACCTCGTCAGTCATGGCCTGAGCCAGGAATTCACAGGGGTTCCACATGACAGACGAGGAAAGTGGCTTTGGCAACGGTAAGAATCTTTCAACAAGGAGCGATGAAAACCATCTGTGGTTGGGTTTTCTCTCACTCAGAAGATAGGTGTATACAGCAGGAGAGGACACAACTGCCCAAGACATACGGGCGAGTCTCCGGGTGCAATCCTTGGTCGCGACCCAGGAATCACACAGCAGGCTGTAACCCTCACGATGTAGCCTGAACTTGCCCATGACCACCTGGAGCAACTCGCTGAGGTTGACAGGGGCTTGACAGGCTGACTGTCATGGTTAGGACGGAGGGCTCAGCAATGAAGCTGTCTCTGTTCAGCATTCTGACCCTCCGTTATACAGCTATGTGATTTCAGGCCAGTGACTTATCCTCTGCCTTTTCAGTGCTTCATTTGTAAAATGGGGAAGGCTTAGCTTTTGAGATGGCTGTTAAGAATGAGATTGCACATGACGGGCTTGGCACAGAGCCTGGAGCCTGCTAAATGTTCAATACGTGTTATATATCGTCATTATTACTGTTCTGTTATTATTACCCGAGGGCCTTGCATTCCCCTTAGCCCCAGCCCACGGAAATCAGATGACAACAGGAAGGAGCCCACAGCTCTGTTGGTATTAGAAGGAGCTGGCCACATCCAGCGGGAGCCAAGTGACTCTAAGGTTGGGGGGCTCCCAAGGGACCGCTGGAGAAGTCGCCTAGCTTCCCAGCATCAGGCCACTTGTCTGGGGAACGAACATAAGACAGCAAACATTAAACTGGACCCAAAGCAGATAATGTGTGTCTGTCACCCCCCTGAGCTGTGAGACGTCAACAGAAGGTCAATGAGCACCAACCAACTGTTGATGCTTCTCCTTTAATGGTGGAGCCCTTTGCGGGCTCGCTGGCAAAACGAGGTCGTTTCCCGATTCCGCAAAGGAGTCGTGTGGATGCCCTTTGTTAGGAGCAGTTGAGTGCACCGTGAAGAGTCTTCCCGTGTTAGTAAGACATGGCCGAGTCCCCCAGGCATGAGGGGGGTGCGTCTGACCCGCAAACTGGATTTTGGCGGGTGAACTGATGTTTGAAGGTGGTGAAGGTTTGTTGAACCGAAGGGTGAGTGGGTTAAGGAGTTAGACACTGTGTGGTGTGGTACCATCCAAGGAATTTCTGGGAGTCCCCAGAAGTCCCCCAATCGCTGGACGATGGAACCGGGGGGAGGGTCTCGGTAGCGGAGGAGATATTATTTAGGAGGGCACTTTCACCATTCAGCTCTGCGTAAGTTCGGAGGTGGTGATGCTATCTCCCAAGAAGTTCATAAGAAAAAGGGCAGACTCCTATGCTTTTGATCAGGTTAGGGCTCCCAGAATCAGGTCAAAGTAGATGAGAGAAGGGTGGGAGCTGGCTCATGCTTCAGGGAAACATTTTGCTATGATTTAGACCAGGGGAGGTTGGTTTTGGACAGACCCGGGTTTGATTCCAGCTCTGCCTTTCACCAGATATGTGAGTTTGGGCAAGTTACTTAAACTCTCTAAAGCCTCACTTTCCTCATCTATAATAATACTGCAGATAATAATCGGACCCCAGCAGGGGAATGTTATGAGGAGTAAATGAGATTGTAAGTGTTGTAAGCACTCAGTAAATGTTAGCTGCCATTATTATTATTGGCTAAATGACTGCTATCTAGTGGCCCATCTAGTGTGGAACCTGTCAGACTCTCCCACTTTGCTACTCAAAGCGTGGACGTTCAGCAGTACCGACATCAACCAGAATCCGGCGAGAAACGCAGGCTCTCCGGCCTCGGCCGGAACTACTCAGTCACAATCTGCGTTTTAGCAAGATCCCCAGCTGATTGACATGCCCATTATAGTTTGAGAAGCTCTGGCCTGGAAGAGGTGAGAAGATCCTCGTGAAAGCCATAAAACAGGCGAGGCACGGCCGAGAGCGAGCCTGGAAAAGCAGACATTTATCCCTTCCATCCCGTAACGACACTCGTTTCTCGATCTTCCCTTCCAAGCTCCCGGCTGTACCCCTCCAACGCACATTCACAAAACAAAGCTAGCCTTTTATAGCATTTCCAGCGTTGTGATGGGATCTATATACTGGAAATCTCCCAGAGGGGAGATTTGCACGTGTGTGTCGAGACCATCAAGGGCCCCGATAATTCTTTCATAGTGCCTTCTTCGAGGAGAGGGCATCTGAACGTGGCAATGGAGGATAGTCGGGATTTCATTAAGCAGAGCTAGGAGGAAAGGGCATTTCTGAGAGACGAAAGACACAAGCGAAGGCAAGAGGCAGGGAAATTCAGGGCGGTTCCCTGAACTCCTAACTGATTAGGCTTGATCAGAACAGGGAGTGGGTGATGACAATGAGAACAGTTTTAAGTAAGAGTGGAAAGATGTGACATCCGGGTCACAGAGGATCTTAATACCCTTTCAGGATCTGGGGTTTTATTCTGAAGGCTGGAGGCAGCCACCGAATGCGTTTATGGCACATGTCTGTGCGTTCTCCTTGCGCAAAAATCCAGCTGCGGAGAGAGGGGGATCCATTGGAGGTGGTCTCGGGGTCTTTTCAGCGCTGGAGTTCTTGTCCTTCAGAAAGAGCCGAAGGTGGAGCTTGAGACCCTTGAACACATTTAGTGAAATCACGGTCAGGTTAGTGCTTCTACCAATGGCCCAACGTTGCTGACTTGGTCGTTTTATGGACAGTGTTAATTGCATGGTCATCCAAGGTCTACATTCAGTTCACCTGCATTTGCATCATTCGGGTATGATGCACCACCATGTCCGTGCCCCTTTGAATTAAATCTGTGGACACGGATTCACTACATTCATCTGGACTGAAATTGGACCTCTGAAGACTTCCGTCTGGGGAGGTGATCTCTGAATATTGCTTAATCTGCCTAGGAGATGACCCGCATTAGAGATGAGCACATTTAGAAGACCTTGGAATCCCTCTCATTAGAGGGATGGGGTGGGCACCAGAGACTGGCCCGTGTGCTGCTGATTTATGGCATAATCTCTCAAAACCTATTTTAGGTCCTGTCTGTTTTGCCTATCAACGGGCAGGCAGGATGGCACCAACGCTTTCATAAAACCGAGACGGTTTATAGCTGCCATTTCCTCTCTGCCCCTGCGATCTTTCAGAGAAAATAAATCAATAGGTCCTACCCCGCACTTCACCAAGCCCAGCTGGTCGCTTCCTAGCAACTCGTATCCTCTTGTGGGATTCATCCGAGCATCTTCTTCGATAATGGGGCTGATCGTCTATAGTTACCAGAAGTCATCTTGGATTCCTTTGAGAAAGATGAGCAGGCCATGTCTTTCTTTTAATTCTTTTCTCTTTAATGCTTATTTATTTTTGAGAGAGAAAGAGCGAGTGTGCATGAGTGCAGGAGGGGCAGAGAGAGAGGGACAGAGAAAAATCCTAAGCAGGCTCTCCACTGTCAGCTCAGAGCCCGATGCGGGGTTCAAACTCACAGACCATGAGCTCGTGACCTGGGCCAAGATCAAGAGTCAGATGCTTAACAGACCGACGCCCCCCCCCCCCCCCCGGTGCCCCTTCTTTTTTAATTCTTAGTGAATCAAGCTCCCCATCCTACCCTACCCGTGTCTGCCACTGCCAGGATCCCGGGATTTATGTACGGGAGACATAAATGAGCTCACTCCATCCCCGTGAGCTGGATGCTTGTGTCCATCGTTCCGAGCATAACCTTGGTAGTTTGCATCAGACTCTTAAAGGAGACTTTTTACTAAAGCCAGGGAAAGAGCCACTAGAGAGAACACACAGCCTCTGTTACTTCAGCCCAACCTTTATTGTCACCCTAACCTACCTTCGGAAATGGAGATGGTCAGAATGGTAATTTGCCATAAATGACTCTAAGATTGGGTTGTGCAACTCTCAGGCTCCTTCGGCCTATATAAGCCCAGAAGTGTGATTCCGGGGCCCCAAACGTACGCTGTTTCTGTTTCATTCTTTTGTTTCAGAACATATTTTTTTTAAATGTTTACTTATTTTTGAGAGAGAGAGAGAGAGAGAGAGAGACAGAGTGCGAGTGGGGGAGGAACAGAGAGAGAGAGGGAGACACAGAATCTGAATCTGAAACAGGCTCCAGGCTCTGAGCGGTCAGCCCAGAGCCCGACGCGGGGCTCGAACTCACGAACCGTGAGATCATGACCCGAGCCGGAGTCGGACGCTCAACCGACTGAGCCACCCAGGCGCCCCTCGCCCGGTGATTCTAATGTGCAAGCAGGGCTGGGAGCCGCCGGTGTCATCCAGCGGGAATTGGCCAAGGGTGTTAGGATGCTGCGGGACCCGGCTGAGGTTTTGGCACCCCCCACAGGGTAACCATTTCCCTTCTCTCCCCAGATGGTGCTTCTGGCCAGGTGCGAGGGGCACTGCAGCCAGGCGTCACGCTCGGAGCCCCTGGTGTCCTTCAGCACTGTCCTCAAGCAGCCCTTCCGCTCCTCCTGTCACTGCTGCCGGCCCCAGACCTCCAAGCTAAAAGCACTGCGGCTGCGCTGCTCCGGGGGCATGAGGCTCACAGCCACCTACCGGTACATCCTCTCCTGTCACTGCGAGGAGTGCGGCTCCTGAGACCGGGCCGCTCAGCGGCTTCTGGACGGGACATCCTCCTCCCTCGCCGAGGCAGATCATCCAGCCAGGGAGAAGGACTGGCAAGAAAAGAGTTAAGGAGGAAAAACCCCCAAAAGATGCAGCAATTCCCACGGGATTCTGCATATTCTAGTAATAAAGACTCTCCATGCTTGTTGACAGAGAGACAGAGAGAGAGAGAGAGATGCTCTGGGAACTTGGTTTCCATCCCCGTCTCCTTTCCCTGGTACAATTTCTTTCGGTTCCTTTTCAGATTCAGGCATCCCCCCACCCCCCCTCCCCCTGCCTTGGCACTGAATGCCCTTCGGGTCTCCAACAATTCAGCGTCAGTCGGGAACGTGGGCCCCCGTGCAAGCGTGGGTCAGGCCGCCACTTGTTGGGTGCGCGTTGGGGGCGCATTCGCCTCGGAAAGCAGGAAAGCGCAACCCTTTCCGCGATCCCGCCTGGCTCTCTTTCGCTCCGGTCTTTATCTTGCCATTTGGTCTCAGGTCGCCACCCCTGCTCAAGGTTACCCATTTCAAATTGCAGGCACCGAGCATGTGGATGTGCGTAGCCAGGCTCATTCGCAGCCGGCTAACCAACATTAAAATAGCTAACAAACGGATGCTGGAACTCCCGAGCGCGGTAATTATTGTTCCGAAATAACTCCTGGGAAGTAAAGGTGGCATAAGGAATTCGTCACCCGAAGGCTCTTGCAGATAAATTACGGTAGAATTTTGAAAGGGAGCAGACTCTTAAAGACCTGCACAAATACGGATCCTGCACTGACTTTGAAAAAGGCATACAGGTACTAGTGGCACGGAGAACATACTATACTCATGCATGCAAATTAGACAACTCAAGTATGAATCTATTTGTGAGTGTGCTATAGTTTTAGCCATGTTGCGGACATCATTCTCAACCATCCACTTGTCCGTGTGAAGCTTGCTGCCCCGAAGGCAGCCTGACTCATCCTCGGAACATTTGGCTCAAATATATTTTGGTCCTTGAGACTCAAAATTTGAGTTATTCCCATGTTGTGAAATAAAAAGACAGTATCTTCAAGATTTTGACCGTGTTAGTGTTTTTTTCCTACTAAATATCCTACTATAATGCATGCCCGACGGTGTGTGTGTGTGTGTGTGTGGAAGGAGGTCCAGAAAAAGAGAAAGATAGGGTTCTAGAATGCACGGTGAGAACATTTTTTGAAATTTTGTCGTACAAAAGAATTAAATTTAATACCTAAAGTTACAATGGTTATAATCCTTAACTGATTATCCTTAACTATACTCGGGTGATGGAGGCTTAGGGAACTTGGCTTTTAGTTTCAGAAATTAACTTATTGAATCAACATAAAATCTGATGCATTCCGGCTTCTTTGGGCACTATGGAATGAAATAGAGGTCATTTTCTTTAAGTTTATATAGTTATTTTGAGAGAGACAGAGACAGCACCAGCGGAGGAAGGGCAGAGAGAAAGGGAGAGAGAGAGAATCCCAAGCAGGCTCTGCACCATCAGCGTGGAGCCCGACGCAGGACTCGAACTCACCAACTTTGAGATCATGACCTGAGCCAAAATCGAGTCGCTTAACGGACTGAGCCACCCAGGTGCCCCAAAGTCATCTCTTTTTTAATGTCTTCAATTTACTCAGAAAAGAGTAAGTATCCATAAATGAAGTCTGAAGAGCCAGGACGACAAATAATTCACCCACCATGGTTTCTGTGCCCTTGACTGTCCGGGGCCCTAGGTCCGATTATACTCCTGAGCATTATGAGACTTATCGCGGCGCTTTAGGCACCACAACACTACCCCAGACTGGCGACTCAGTTTCCAGGGCAACCTTGACACTGAGCTGTCTTGGTTCACCAGGGATAACTGTGCACCCCACTGTTAGTGCAGCCATCTTGTGAATTGCTTTTCCTTTGTACGCTCTCTGGGCATAGCTTTTGCACCGTTTTTAGAAAGCCAGCAGGGTTGAATTTGTATTTGTGACCTTGGAACAGAATCAAACGAATGCTATTAAACCTTGACCTTGATCTCAACCTTCGTGGTGACAGAGCCAGGCGGTTGACTGATTAGAGGTCTCCTCATTTTGAAGGCAAATGTGAACTGGTAATTTAGACCATTACGTAAAGAGAAATTTTGTCATAAAAAAAGAATTAAATCTGATACCTAAAGTTACATGGTTATAATCCTTAACTGACAATGAAAGTATTAGCTGCAGGTCACATTTATAGCTATATTCTTTCATGTTGCTAATCAAAAAGCGCAAATAATGCATCTAGCCTTAAAAGATCTCTTCCCGGCTTTGAAAATTCAATTTGCTTTGAGCGTCATATGCCCCCAACTCCAGTTTTTGTTTCCTTACTACCAACTTGGGACTAGAGGGGGCAGTTATGTGACTCATGTTTTCCAAATTCCCCAGAAGCCATTGAAAATGTTCCCTTCAAATCCCATTACGTAGCCTATTGTCAAAGCTTCCCCCATGGAAATGAGCAGACTATGCTCGAAACACTAGAGAAGCAAAGAACAGTGGCATTGAGAGAGCCATGAAAGACCACCCATCCTCTTCTCTCCCTAAACACGAGCAAATGGAGACCCGCAGAAAGCCAGGAACTCGCCCAGTTGCCCAAAGAGTGAGAGACACAGAGTGAAGTTTAATGGGGCATATCAAGGCTGAGAAAGAGGAAAAAGAATGATATTTTCCCTAAAGACCTCAAAATAGCCCTGGGAACGGAGAGAAGTTGGACATTATTGGATATTGAGTTACTATGGAATTTGTATTATGTCTTTAAAAAATCAAACATATTTAGCCTTGTTTTAATGTCTACCCCTAAGGATTGAGAGAAAACCAAATGAAAACATTGATCAGTTAAAAACATTACCCCTGGAATGCCTGAGAAATGTTCACCCACCTTCCCCATTTGTTATGCATGAATGAAGGGAGATCAAAGTATGTTACGATCTTAGTAGCGTACATCTTCAGAATCTGCATGAGAATCCATGACGGTGGAGGGCAAGACTCTGGTAAACCGATTTTACCCTCACCATTTATAAGCATTTATTAATGGTGAGTTAACACCGCCCTGGAAGATAGAGGGGATTATGGACCCAATTGATTTTCTTGAGTTTCCCAGACCAATCTCTTGAGCCTTATTCATGTAAGCTTCTGAACTTTCCCCAGAAGCTTAGAATGAAGGACAAATGAGCCCTTCTTGGCCCTAAGGAAATAATGGTTGATTTTTTTTTTTTTTTTCTAAATTCAAGTGCTTGTTAATCCAGCCAACGCAGTATTTTGTATTAGGCAGGGCGGGCGGCATCCACATTATGACTGGGTAACTGAGTACGTTCATTTCTTCCTTGGGACGTTGGAGGAATTAAGGTCCAGACATGCTTTAGGCCACTTCTTCAGGCCCTGCTGAAACAGACACGCTTGAGCAAGAGGGCCGACCAATATGGAGCACCAAATGCACGGGGGTCAGGTGGTTGGGAAGGCTTATATCTGAAAGGCAAGCCATATCCTGCTGACGCTGTCCTCTTCAGAACCCCAGGGCGCAGTCACATCATGGTGGATAGACATGGCCATTCCCTCCAGGAACTGGGACTGTGGAGATGCTCAGATCTGGGAAGAGAGGTCCTGCCCATAGCTGTATCATTACACGTTGGGAGCAGCGTTTTGCTTAGTAATGCCTGTGTCAATGCACAAACGGGTACCCAGCAACTACATGCCGAAGGATGGTGTTTCATGGGAGAATGATAATCACATGCCGACAAATCGATACCTTCCTTTTAAGTCTTCACTACGTTAATGAAATGTTTCGGTACGTTCTCCCCTAAATCTGTAAGGGCATAGGCCTTTTCTGTAATTCAATTAGGAATGTATAATTCCAGGGGTGCCTGGGTGGCTCTGTCAGTTAAGCATCCGACTCTTGATTTCAGCTCAGGTCAGGATCTCACAGTTCGTGAGTTCGAACCCTGCGTCGGGCTCAGTGCTGGCATCGTGGAGCCTGCTTCGGATCCTCTCTCTCTCAAAAGTAAATAAGTAAACATTTTTTTAAAAAAAGGAATGTTGGGGCGCCTGGGTGGCTCAGTCGGTTAAGCGTCCGACTTCAGCTCAGGTCACGATCTCGCCGTCCCTGAGTTCGAGCCCTGCGTCTGGCTCTGGGCTGACCGCTCAGAGCCTGGAGCCTGTTTCCGATTCTGTGTCTCCCTCTCTCTCTGCCCCTCCCCCATTCATGCTCTGTCTCCCTCTGTCTCAAAAATAAATAAACGTTAAAAAAATTTTTTTTTTAAAAAAGGAATGTAATTCCAAATTTCTCATTCATTGAAGTCATTCTGTGCCCTCAAATATTAACACCATCTTCTCGCGGGGTAGACAGAATCTTTTAAATCTGGTGACTATGGTGAACATGGACAAACACCAAAGAAGGATTTGTGGCTTCGGCTGTCAATCCCTTCAGGAACTGCCTTAGCTCCGGAGTCACCTTGCCCAAGGGCACGTTCTTCCAGGGGTGGCTCATACCCAGTGACTGATGGGGGTGGGGGTGTAAGAGCCTGGCTATCCTGGCCTGATGAAAGACAGCTCGAGCAGGCGGTCCGGCTCCAGGGCTGGCCAGCGGGGTTGATGGACGCATGCCAGCTCCATCCGTCTTTGTGTCCAAGCTTGCTTCCCCCGCTTGCTTCCAAGCTTGATCAGGCACCCATCCCTAATCAATACTGTACCACAAGCACCACCTCAGCTCAGGAACCAAGCCCACAGCAGTAACTTTTACATATTTCATTGGCCTATGAAAGGAGACAAGTGTCTTTAAGCCATCGAGTCTCATTACACACATGGCCCATAACATGTGGGGTTCAAACCAATGTTCATGCTCCCTCTGAACGCTAACATCCAACATATTATGCCAGCGCCTACTACGCATCCGCTAGAGTGCTAAATGCCGGAGAGATTTGAGGTGAAAAACTCATAGCCTTGCTTTTAATATGTGCCCAAGCTAGAGGGGCCGAGAGGTAACTGTAATAAGTGATAATCCACCAAGTGATGACCTATGTGCTTGGCTTTGAAGCAGCCATTTCAGGGGCGCCTGGGTGGCTCAGTCGGTTAAGCGTCCAACTTCGGCTCAGGTCATGATCTCACGGTTCATGGGTTCGAGCCCCTCATTGGGTTCACTGCTGTCAGCACAGAGCCTGCTTCAGATCCTCTATCCCCCTCTCTCTACCCCTCCCCCCTTTCTCAAAAATAAACATTAAAAAGAAGTAAAAGAGCCATTTTAAAAGGAAGGAGAAACGTGACTTTAGGCGATAACACTAACATTTGTATAGCATTTGCACGTCTGTTTTTCAGAATATCCTTACAAAAATCTTGCAGGTAAGAAACCGGAAGTTGACGTTTGAACTTAAAGTCTATGCCTTCTTTGCCATTTCCAAACACGCTCTGTTTCTTTTTCCTGAAGCATGTGGACAGAACGAAAAGGAACTCCAAATCCCTTTGTGTCGGAATATACCAGTCCTCGTTAGCAAACGACAACACAACATACACAGAGCACGCAGGACCTTGACCCAATAGAACATCAGAGAATATACTGTCCTTCTATAAGCATCTGGAGAAAAGAAATACATTACAAATTATATATGAGGCCAAAACTGTGCTTATGATTTTAAAATGCTATCACACTCGGCTGTAATCGTTTTAATAGCTTCAGCGCCCTAGCGCTAGACGAGCATGTTAACTGGAATGTTCTATTTTCAAATTGTTGAGAGTGGGACAGGGCTCCCTAGGACCATCATCATCGTCATCATCAACCTCAAATCACAGCATATAACGAAGCAGACATTGTGATGAGCACTTTCTCTGCTTTATCTCATTTAATCCTCCCAGACGACCTTGAGGTTAACATCACCCTTGCTTTACAGAGAGGAGAAATAGCGCTTTGGTTTTTAATCACTCAGACTTTTCTTTTTGGCATCGCAGAGTTCTTCATTATCTTCAAAATGATCACCAGAACTTGTATTGCCATCATCACTGCAAAGCATATGTGAAGTATTTGTGCGTGCGTATGTGCTATGGAAATAAATTTAAAGAGGTAAGTTCTCTCCTTGCCAGAGCTGACATTCTAAACCCTGCTTACGGTTTTAAATAACTGAATTCTTCACAACGCATTCTCTTCTATTTTGGTCTACACCAGCAGTGTGTTTTTCCATAATCTTAGCATCCAATTATGCCCTTTTTTCGCACTGGGGCAATCTCGTTCCCTTTCCCTTATTTGATTCCACGGCACCATTTGCGATTCACGACTTTTTGGGTACCTGCTGTTGGAAGAGGCCATAAGAAACCACGGTACTAACATCAACACTGAAGAGGCACATGGAAGGCATGTGGTTCACCTCTCTCATTTTATAGAGGTTTTTGATTCTGTGTCTTCTGACTGCTCCACCAGTACTCACGCCGTTGGCCAATGCGATGTTCCCAATTCTTCTTGCCTGACGGCCCCTCACGCACAATACAAAAGCATTCTTCGCTATTGTCCTTGAAACTGACATCCTAAGATTTTGTTTTGACTGTTTGCCCCCTTTCACTGACTAATTCGTAGTGCTCAGCACACATACTGTTCCATGTTAAGAGCATTGGGCGCCTGGGTGGCTCAGTCGGTTGAGCGTCCAACTTCAGCTCAGGTCATGATCTTGCAGTTTGTGAGTTCAAGCCCCGCACTGGGGTCTGTGCTGGTAGCTCAGAGCCTGGAGCCTGCTTCGGATTCTGTGTCTCCCTCTCTCTCTGCCCCTGCCCTACTCATGCTCTCTCTCTCTCTCTCAAAAATAAACATTAAAAAAAAAAGAGCATGAACCCTAGGGCCAGACTGCCTAAGTTCACATCTCTGCTCTGCTGTTTCAGAGTCATTTGACTTTCAGGCAAGTTATTTGGCCTTTTTGTGCCTTGGATTCTGCCTCTGTAAGTATGTATAAACTTCAGGGTACTGTTATGAGGATTAAAGCGAGTGAATGGGTGATGTGTAGAAATCTAGAACCTTACCTGACGCCAGAAAGCAGTCAGAAGTATCAGCTACCATTTATTTACTCTACTCATTCATAGTTCAAGCAAGCTGTAACTTCTCAAATATAGCTTCGTTGAGGCTGAACATTATGCTTACCCATATTTTTTCCTAGCAAAAAATATGCATTCTTAGGATTTCTTGTTATATGACTCTGCAATAAAAAGTTTTAGGTTTTTTTTTTTTTTTAAGGTTATAGTACTACACTGATAGAAATAAATCAGAGCTGGCTGCTATTTTATAGCTCAATTTTTAGCCTGGGTATTCTGCCTTAAAATTACATTCACGCTGCCGGCCGAAGATACCTATTAGATCATTTTATTTGCCCTCCTATGTGCCTGAATCAGGCTTCTGTGGAAACAACCAAAGCAATGAAACGTACAAGTTTCTCAGTACCTTTTCTGGGAAATTAATTTACTCCGAAATAAATGTATAGCCTTCTTATCCTCCAATTATCCAATTATTCTCAGAAACACTGTTCTTTCTCCCTTTCTCCCTTCGTGTCCCCCGCCTTTCCCCACCCTTTAACAATTCCTCTTACAGGTTCGACCTAACAAGCCTAGTCTGAAGTATGGCCTGAGTACTGGCCTGTTGAAAGAACCCCACGAAGGTACATGTTTCATGTACCTTAAAAAAAAATTGAAGCATAGTTAACACAATGTTGCATTAGTTCAAAGGGTACAACGGTCTAAAGGAGCTTTGAAAAGAG